>NW_026042332.1:1447543-2171315 GCF_023856365.1 Brienomyrus brachyistius
AGCTTTTGGACTGATTCTCAGCGAGGATCTTTCCTGTTCTTTGCTTCAGAGTGCGGCTGTATAACAACAAAAAACACACAGGCTGTAATACATAAACAATAAGGAAAAAGGGCCATTTCCTCAGCAGATGTACTGGTTGATTAAAGCTTAAAGACGGGTGCAGGGAGACAAGCAGGGGGTGGGGAATGGAGCTGGAAGGCTGAGAAGTTTCATGGAGGCTGGGTGCCCCCAGGCTGATATTAATTGTTTTTAGTAATAAGCCTCAGGTTTTCACGGTAATGTAAAAGGCTGGGGGGTGGGGTGGGCAGGGTTGCCCCGAGGCAGCACGCAGTCAGATGGTAGGCCCATTAATTCACTTGTGCTTTATTACGGATCATGTAAAGTTGACTCGTCTCTTCTGTAGATGAGACAGCGTGGGCCGACCCAAGTTGCCAACCTCACACTGCGCATGTATGGTGTTCATATGTATATGGCTGCAAATGAATCACCAGTCGTTGTATCGCATCCTGCATTAACCCTGCTGAGTTCAATAGGAGCCGCCAGACTTTTTTTGCTCTTGGGGGGATTTCGGCTCCTCTGCCGCTGGGTAAATCGGTAAATTTGCTAGCTGGTTGGTATATTCATCATAGCTTGCGTGTAATGGTGGCTTCCCCGTCACCATTGTTAATAAACAGCCCAATGAGGGCGACCTTCTGCTTCCTGTTTATTCATTGCTTTGCTTAAGGTTAGCGCTTCTTTAAGGATGTGGACATCCATCCATCTTCCATCCGTTTATCCAGCATGGGGTTGCAGTGGCCTGGAGCCTATTGCAGGAGGTCCTGGCCGAGGCAGGAGGGCACCCTACGTGGAATACCAGTTTGCTGTAGCACATATGCACAGACAGATACACACAACTATGATAACCCGTAACCCCTACGTAGCCCCACCGTTAACCATAAGCAACCAACCAAGATACAAGACGCTTGGCATTTTTGGTTCTTTGATTACATTCATAGATTTTTATTAAAATGACGTTTTTATTGTGGGGACCTGAAGAGGGTCCCTGCAAGTTAAAAGATGACAGTTTAATGGTAAATACAACCCCCTCCTACGTACACACACAAACACACAAAAGGACAATTACAAATTGCAAAAGTAATACAATAGAATACACACACACACACACACACATATATATATATATATATATATATATATATATATATATATATATATATATATATAAATTATAAATTACATCATGTGACTTAGTCATTAATTGTATTAACCGCTAATCAAGAAAAGAGGGATATCATTAGCTGTTAGCCAAGCTGGACTGGGACCCACTGGTAAAAAATTTCCATAGTTATATATAATATCAAGAATATAGCTTGGGGACCTAATGCCATTACAGCATGTTTGATAAAGGATAATAAATTAATAACAAAAGAATGAGCTTCAGGTCAAGTTTTACTGGTTAAAAGGAGCTTCGACATCTTTTCAGTTATTTCCCCCAGAATATATCATCAATTAGTAACTAATTTTCTTAGCTAAGCCAGTCCGTTAATGTACAGAACACTATTTGTTTCCTGCCTGGCTCTAAGAATTCTGGCACATTTCCCGTAATGAATTTGGGCAGGTCTTTGTGAGGCTCATGCACATATACAGTATGAAGAGGGCAGGTCTTTGTGAGACTCATGCACATATACAGTATGAAGAGGGCAGGTCTTTGTGAGGCTCATGCACATATACAGTATGAAGAAGGCAGATACTCTGCAGATACACTTGGAACTGCTGTCATTCGTTTTGTGTGCCAGATATTCAGATATCAGTCTTCAGGTGTAATTACGACACGTCCTTAACACAACTGAAATGAAGGAATCTGTTACTTCATTTCACTAAAGATAAGGCTTCATTTGGGTCAGCCTCCTGTACATTTAGCTTTGTCAATATCATCAGCACACATATCCCAATGTGAGCCAGTTTGAAAGCTTATACATTCCACAATTTTAGTCACTTTCTTTAGATCATGGGATGAAAGACCAGCAAGATTGGGTTTGTTTGTGTGTTTATTGTTTATTTCAAACATATTCACATTCACCATATTTACATATTTCCAGTCTTTTATGTTTGCAAAGGAGTAGACTGAAGTATAAATTTATTTAGCCCTACCCCCCCCATCCAATTATACAGGAGAGGAGGGAAAACACTCAGCCAGCGTACATATGAGAGTGCTTCACCTGATAGTGCCAAAAAGTGCTATGGAAGTTGGTATAGAATATAAACAAGGAATTAGATCCCACCTCTGTTATATGGGGCAGTTACATGTTCCTTATGTTCCTCTGGATTCTTCAGGCCAAAGATACTATGCAACTAATCTACCTGGCTTTTCTAACGTGTGTCCTGTGCTGGCTGGGACAGGCCCCAGGCCCCTGTGGCCGTCACCAGGACAAATGGAGCACGGATGAAAAGTCAGTCGTTAATAATGCCTTTACACAAAGATAAAATCCTACACGAATGGCTTCGAACTGCTGAGCCAAGATACACATAAATAGCTGATGAAACAAATTTTTAAATGTCAAATTTCATGTTTGCGCTTTGTGAAGATACATGATTGATGGTTTGTTTGAAAACCAAGGGGCTGTGGATGACTTTCAGCCAACCAAAATATTTTTTTTAGCATTTCTGCATGAAAGTGGCGGCAGGTCCGTTCAGGCTGCCAAATGACTGTGGAATCATTCAGCTTGTTTTTAAACAGATGAGAGGTAGAAAATTGGACATAGGAGAGCGAAAGAGGTATTGAAGTATGTAGCCAATTGCATGTCAAGGAATTCCAGCAATACACAGGAACAGTGGTCTCTTTTTGGGGATACAGGATTTATGTCAATATTCAACCACATCACATGTACTGAAAGCTTCGAGTGTGTGATATGGGAAGAGGGGCTGAAACAATGTATCGGCAAAATTCAGAAAAGAGGATGCTTGCTCACCTACGCTGCCAACAGCCACAAAGAGATTCTATCATTTGAACAGCGAAAAATAGATACACTTAGCCGGGATTCAAAATGCATGGTGCGGAAAAGCCTTATAGAGGACCGCAGGCACTGAAATCAGCTGGAAAAAGAATGTGTGCTGTTAAAGGTGAAACAGTCAGCGCAGATCGGAAAGATGCAGCCACAGCGAGAGTGTGGGCGTAAGTGGGCTAGAAATATTACTAATGTAACTAATACAGCTCATACCACCTCCTCCAGAAAGTTACGGTAAGAGGAATTAAAATGCGACTGCACAAGTGCGCAGTGATTAACAGCTTAGTGTAGGAGATTAAGTGTTTGGACTGAGCTGAAGTATTATTTTTGATTCTCCCTATTTTATGCCTTGTGTCAAGACAGGCGGTCATGGCAGGGGACCAGGGAATCCCACACAAAACACACTGATAAGAAGTTAAGTATAGATAAGCTGTGTAATAGTAACCTTATAGACAGCAGTAACTCATCTGAGGAAGGTGCGGCTTTCTAACTATTATAGTAATGGGATAGAAATACAAATTGCCCGTTCCGTTAAGTTTGAATATCAACTATGAAGTAATCATTCCATAAATAACATGGTGCTACTATACGGCTGCTATTTTTGCTGAAACAGGTATATATGAAAAAAGCTGATATCTAAGAGATTAACTTAAAAAATTGTCTTTACAAAATTAGCATACTTAAATTGAATAATAAATATTTTATCAATGACCCTACTATGCTAATCAAACTGAAATAGAGTTACTAAATTAATATTTGTAACATTATAATTATAAAAATAAAATATTAACTATAAAATCCACGTTTCGCAAATAAAACCATTAAAATGATTCAAAAATGAATGGAAACATAACAATTAAACAATCAACAATTGAGGAATTGCAGTTAAATTTGAAATATAAAATGAACATAAATATTTGCAACACAGCATAACAGTAATTCTAATCATCACCATTATCATTATAATGAATATTATTATTGTTCTTCTTGTTAGTGGTAGTATTAACAGAATTGCATGTATTAATAAAGGTATTGTTATTTATAAGCATTTATATAACGTTTAGATTTGTATTATTTTGCTTTAAAGTTTACTAATATAATATTATAATAATAACAATAATAATAATAATAATAAATAAATAAATACATAAATAAACATTATAAACATATATGTAATTCTTATTTTCACAAATATTTCTGTTGTATTTTGAAAATTAGATAAGCAAGAATTTTATTTGTTCGACAGTCACAGAACGCAATATCGCAGAGCAACATTTCTTTTATAATGAGCTGCAATCAATAGCGAAGCAGGTTTGTTTAATTTTGTAGACACTTCATACCCACGCAAAAATAAAATAAACCAATAAATGGTTTAATGCTTTGGTTGAATTTTGTGATTCGCTTCAAAGTTTACAAATACAGTTTTGTGCAAATTATATTTATATGCAAACATATGGAAGATTGTATTAATAAAATGTATTAACCAAAATATTCCTGTACTATTCAGAAAAATACAACCTTTTAAAAAAAAGCACTCAAATGATTTTTTCTCTGCATTAAATCAATTAACTATTTTTCATACAGTTTTAAATAGTACAGCGCTAAACAGCAGTACTTTCTGGAGTCATACCTGAAGTTATTTTTTCATTAAATGTTCTACCAAGTTTAGTTCAAGCAAAGTTGGCATTTTTGTTAATAGTAAAGAAATTATATAAGGAATTTCTGTCCATTTTAGCGGTCGATTGAAACTGACAGCTGTGTTTAGAGCAGTGCCAGGCACCGGAGGCATTCTGGGTGGGGATGTGCCCAGCAGTTGGGCAAGTTGGCACCGATCCAAAGCTGCTCATGCCTCTGTCTGGCATTGCTAGCGCAGCTTGGCGCAGCCCGTGCCGGATAACGGGGGCCAGTGGGCCTTTCTGAGCAGCAGAGAATGTGTTTCGGGACTGGAGTGCTGATAGCCTGTCTGTCGCGGTGCCCCATTGCGAGCTTCCATAGGCGTGATCGCTCTTTGTAGATAAAGACCTGGTTAAAATTAAGGCAGGTGGCTTCTTATATGGGATAGCAGCCCGAACACTGAGTTATGACAGATCTGAGTAGCAGAAGGAGAATTTGAACGTGTGGGGGGGCGAGGGCGGAGGGGGAGGGGGGACATAAAAACAAGTCAGGCAATTTCCTATTTGCAAGAGTCAATCTAGACATCTGCAGGCAAAGAAAAGCCATTAATTTCACAGCACATGGGTTACAATTGATGAGCTTTGACTGCTGGGGTCAGAGGTTCTGGAGGTCATACGGATCACTCCTGCTGGAAAGCTCAAACAGCACAATTCTCACCTCCCCTTTCGTTTTTTTCAGAAAGATTAACTGTCGCTACGGAGCCTGAGGGACCATTTTACACATATTATTTGAGCTATACCTCTAGTTACTAGGTTCTCTAGTACACCTGCGACCTTTTTTTAGAATGTATTTGTTGAATTTATTACTTGCTGGTTACATCTCGTGGGATGTGAGGCAAATTCACGAACAGAGGAGATACAAAAAGCAAAGAAATTAGCATTGCTGGTTTGGAAAAAATAACAAATAGCAGTATTATTGTTCATGCACAAGCTGTGTGACATCACAGTTACACACAATGTGTATACATATAACAAGCACTGGCGCTATGTTCATCCTGTGCGTGTGAGTCGTGTCGCGCCACACATAGCTTAGAGGTCAGCTGGCCCCCCACCTGGACCCACCGCTTTCACACCAATATAAGCGCTATGCGCTAACAGCTGAGCCTCCTTGTCGATTGGTAATCGCAGACTGCTTTATTATAATGAATAACTGCTACCAAACAGCCTTCCAAATAGCCACTGCCCACCCACCCCACAAGCCCCTGGGGGGCTGTTTCTTCCCAGGGACATGACACAAATATCCTTTTAGTGCCTCACACACCCCATTCTTTGCCCCCCCCCCCCACCCCATTAAATGCCACAGGAAACTCAGACCCCCTGTGTGATGCTAAAATGGTACTTCATTAGCATATATAGACAGGGGCTTTAGTGTCTGTACTGTGCCTATGAAGATACATGCAAATACATAAGACTTCATTCTGAATGAGTACAGTCAGGCTAATTACAGGTAGAAAGGTGTGATTAGTTTTCACTTAATGAAAGGGAATTTTCCTGCCATTAAAAAATCTCACCGTTCAATGTACATGTGCCAGGTAGACCTACATAATTCAGAACTGCATAGTTTGCCAGCGCTGGATCCTCGGCCATCTTAGACACCACGCCCCGGCTGATAAATAATAGATTAAACTCTCATTCGACCGCGAAGCACTTTTGTGACAAGGGAAAACTCAAACTGTCACAATATTACATGTAACAGACGGCATGTGCGCCCATTGAGTAACGGAGGCTTTGTAACATTTACGTGCTGTGCCTTCTCCACACGCTGGGCACGTAACACGTCAGGTTTCACGAACATGGGCACAGTGCCAGTGCGAGACAGGGGTAATGCAGACATGAAAGGCATTTACCCACAGTGCACCTCACTTCGTGCATCTCTGATGGTCTGGTCACGAAAGCATGCTTAACCACAGCAGATCATCCTCCCATCCAAACCTTGCGCCCAACACAGTCCCAACACCCCCAGAGCGGGTGAAGGGAGTGTGATGGAGGTCTGACCTAAATTCACAGTTTGCGAGACCAGGCTCTGCATCGGCAGCAAGTACGACACCTAGAAATGCTTATTCTACAGCTTGCATTTATTGTTAAATATTGCAATTTAAATGAATGTCAAACTGACAAATAGAAAGTTAATAATTTTAATGTCTCATTTGCATTAACTATTTTTCTTAGTTATGTATATTTCTGTTTATTTGCAATCGAAAAAGACAATTCATTTATATTGTTGCTGGCACCATATAAATGTGTGTATGTCTGTTTTCGGCATGTGTGCTCTAGTATATGAATGGTGAAAGCCAACCTGTCACATGATCAGCCTTGTTTCGTTTGGAGCAGGAATGACAGCCAAGTAAGGTAGATTCAGGGATTTGAGACCATCAACAAAACCACCCATTCCAAAGACACAAAACAGTATTTTTAAACTGATTCGTTCAGTTTTTTATTTATTGAGCTTTTCTCTACAAAACGATGATAAATCCTGAAGGCAATGCTTTTGACGCCGTCCATCTGCGAAATAAATGAAAGCATGTCTTTGTAGAAGAAACACTCTGTCGATGATGTGAGGCACATGGGCACATTCCTAAAAGCCCCTGTGTAAGTAAGAGGGCTTCGACTAATGTAAGTGTGATAATAAAAGCGTTTGTTCACTGGGCAAGGGGCAAAACAAGGCAATAAAAATGACTTGAGCTGAGGTCTCAGATCAGGAGTGGGGTGATGTTTAGATTAATGCCTGAACCGGTAAGACAGCAGTGCAGAGATGAACTTCAGGGACACTTTCTGATCTACATAAAGTTACACTTGCTGTTATATATATTAGGTGTTGTAACGTCCAGGAAAACTGGCTCACACACCCCCTGAATCAGGCAATATGCTTCTAATCATCGGATATATAATAAACAACATAATGATCACTATAGAATCAGAAGAACATTATGTCTGTTGCCCACTGTGTACTTTGACAGATATTTCTGTGATTTAAAAAGTGACAAAAGTTTATAGATTATTGAATAATAAGGAAAAGTCAATAAATTCAGACCAACCAGAGTGATATTCACTAATTTGGCATAACATATATGTTATATAGGTAGTGGACCAATATGTGCCTAGTAAACCTAAAGTGAAGAGCAACTCTCTCAATTGACAGGATACATTTTTGAGAAAATTTCTGTGGACTTTGAGAGTTTTGGAACTTTAACAAAAGTTCTTCGATGTATTACATGAGGACTGAGTGAGTTTCGGTTCTCAGTACTATAACATACGATGAAGAAGCCCTACTTTAGGTCATTGATGATCTCGTCTAAAAGGAAAACAAAAAATGAGTTTTGGAAATGTGCTCTTCAATCAGTGAAATCCTTGAGATAGAAACTGACAAAAACTGATCTTAGTCCATCTTAGACCTTAGAGTTATTTGTCTTAAATCTGAAAGTCAAGAGATTTTGGTCCAAAATAAGAAGTACTGACTATTTATAGTATATCAGCTTATGTATTAAACACTCAATGAGATGATGACTGCAAATGTGTGTGAGTCAGGCAGGACCTGCTCCTGTCCATCTCCATCTTCCTACCCGTCCTCTCAGTCGCTCACATCCCTGACTAAGGGTA
This sequence comes from Brienomyrus brachyistius, assembly GCF_023856365.1. Taxonomy (NCBI): domain Eukaryota; kingdom Metazoa; phylum Chordata; class Actinopteri; order Osteoglossiformes; family Mormyridae; genus Brienomyrus; species Brienomyrus brachyistius. The sequence goes on from NW_026042332.1 coordinate 1,455,819, forward strand.
GGCCTGCCAGCTGCCTGACTAAGGGTAGGGCTGCCAGCTGTCTGACTAAGGGTAGGCCTGCGAGCTGCCTGACTAAGGGTAGGCCTGTGAGCTGCCTGACTAAGGGTAGGGATGCGAGCTGCCTGACTAAGGGTAGGCCTGTCAGCTGCCTGACTAAGGGTAGGCCTGCGAGCTGCCTGACTAAGGGTAGGGATGCGAGCTGCCTGACTAAGGGTAGGCCTGTCAGCTGCCTGACTAAGGGTAGGCCTGCCAGCTGCCTGACTAAGGGTAGGCCTGCGAGCTGCTGCTGACGGTAGCTCCCTCCACCCTCTGTGCAGGCTTTCCCACGCTCTGCTTAATATCGCATGACTCTCACACCGTCGTGATCCTTTGAGTAAGTCTGCAGTCCCACCCCCTTCCCCCCCCACCTACACACACACACACGCCCCCCCCACCCCCTCACAGCCCTGGCCCTGTCACACACCACAGGAGCATCACAGAAACCACCAGACAATAACATACTTTCACACCATGATGAACAAAGGCTTCTTCAACAAGGTCATTGTTACACTCAGTCAAACCATAACATCTGCTCATGTGTTTATGTCTGTATACTAACGCATATATTCAGTATAAAAACAAATACACATTTTATGATACATGTGCCTGTATATATGTAATACTGTATAGTCTACACGTTTGTGTATGTATGCGTGCAATTTGATAGAGGGCATTACTTGATGAGAGTTTGTCATCATTCGCCATATTAAGAGATAGCAGGGGTGTGAATGGCTGCAGACCTGTTTTCCCCACTCAAAACGTCCTGCGACTGCTCCCTGCCTGTTCCCCTTCCTGACGCAAGGAGAGAATCTGTCAGTGTTTCCACCCACTCGAACGTGGGGGCGGCGGGGAAATGGGACCACAGCCCCTCCAGCCGTGGTTAATCCAAAAGGACAGTTCCTGCTTATTATAGAACCATTGCAGATAATAAAATCTGAATCAAACCGCCGGCCTAGATCCACTGGAGACTTTCCCACTTTTGCATTTTTAAAGTTACGGAAGCGCCCGGCACTAACGGTGGATCAGATATCGCCAGTTTGTGTGCCAGCACTTACTTAGCGAGCCCATGGCCGGATCAGAGCTGGTTAGCCCAGTTCCGCTGTCCCATCTTCATGTCTCATGTCCTCCACCTCCAGCTGTCACCGTCGCCCCTGAGTGGTCATGGTTGATTCATGTTCATTTGTTTTCACTGTCCTGCCTGTTGTGACAAATTTACATTGCAGCTACTGGAGACCAATCTGGAAACCACCAAAACATGAAAGCAGATCAGGGTGTAAGGTCTGGGTGTGAGATGAGGGTGTGAGATCTTGTTGTGAGATTGGGGTGTGTCTGAGAGTGTGGGGTGAAGCTGGTAGCAGAGTATGGGAGCTGCAGAGTACAGCCTGCCAGTTTCTTAGCCGGGCTACCTGCCTGCTGGGGTGTTTGGCTGCATCCCAATACAAGTATGCCCATCTGCTGACTGCTCTAATTCCCCTTTCTGCTTGTCTCTCTGATACTACTGAATACTTGCCTGTTTGTCTGTCTATCTGTCTAGCCTTTCTGTCTGCTTCAGACTGTCTGTCCACCTGTCTGCCTGCCCTATGGCTTATCTGTCTCTCCTGTCTTCCTCCCTGCCTGTATATCTGGCTGCTTGTCTACCTGCCTGTCTGCAGTCTATCTGTCTGCCTTTTAACTGTTTGTTTGCCTGCCTGCCCTCTTGTCTGTCCGCCAGTCTGTCAATCTACCTGTCTGTTTGCTTGCCTGCCTGCCTACCTGGCTGCCTGCCTGCCTGTCTGTATGTTTTCCTGTCTGTCTGCCTGTCCATATACCTGCCAGCCTGTCTGTCTATCTGGCGGTATATCTGTCTTTCAGCCAGTCCTGCCTGCCTGTCTGCCTATCTATCTCTCTGCCAGCCTGTCTGTCTGTCCACCAGTCTTTCTACCTGACTATCTGTCTGTTTGCATGCCTGCCTGTTTATCTACCTGCTTGCCTGCAGGTCTGTCTTTCTGCCTGCCAGCCTATCTGTCTGTTTTCCTATCTGTCTGTCCGCCAGCCTGTCTGCTGTTTATCTGTCTGTCTGCCAGCCTATCTGTTTGTTTTCCTGCCCATCTGTCTACCTGCCGGTTTGTCTGTCTGTCTGCCAGCCTGTCTGCTGTCTCTCTGTCTGTCTGCCAGCCTGTCTGTTTTTCTATCTGCCTGCCAGCCTGTCTGTCCATCCATTTGCCTGTCTGGTCCCATTGTCTGCCTGTTCATACTGCTCATTCGCCTGACTGTGAGCTCTGCATCTATGCTTCTATGCCTGCAATCCTTTCCTCATATACATACAGACAGACAGCTCAGCTGCTGCAGTCAGCAAGTCCTACGGAAGAGTTATTCCAGTAAGAGGGTCCAGGTGTCACCAGAGTCATCTCATTACACTGCTAAGGCATTGTTAGAAATGTTATCAATGTTAAACTACACAAAGATGATTAAAATGGCATTCACAATCTTCCATCCATTATGTAAGTACTTAGCCTGGTCAGGGTCACCTGGAGCCTATCCCAGGCAGGATAGGGCAGAGGTACGTGCTGGAAGGGATTCCAGTCCTCCACAGGACACATATACTTACTGTGGGCAATTTAGATTTCCAGCACCATGTCTTTGGACTCCAGCAGGATACCCACACAACACAGAGAGAACATGCAACCTGCTCACACACTAGGGGAGATTTGAACGCCTAACCTACTGTGCCACCCGATTCACAATTACGGCAAAGACACCGTAAACAGATACTGCTTAAATAAATAATAATATGTACGTCAGTTGTGGACATTTTGATTGACTGGCACCAGCATTGCTTAGGAAGCATCAGCAGTGCACTGTGCAGAGTACAAACTTTTTTGGGGACCACTGAGAGGTCAGTTCAGGCATCAGCAGAAAGGAGCAACGTGAGAGGTTATTTTCGAATGTGTTATAAAGGCCCTTTTCCAGTGTCTTCTGCCTGGGGCCATGTCTGAGCTGTCAGAGCCGTGATCCAAGAGGCATGAAACAGAACTGATTGCCGTCTGACAGCTTTTATAATAGCTAAACATGCACAAGTGGCCTAAACTGAAGCTGCGTCAAAGGAGGCGGAGAGGAAGAAGAGGCAGCTGCTAATTACAATGATATGTTTGTCACCCCTGTATTTCCCCCATGGTGGGAGACACAATAGCCAATAATGCAGCTGCAGGGGGAGGTGGGTAATTTTCACATGGGCAGATGGGGGCCGAACAAACCTTTCATCAGTGCTGCAGGTAAAACTGTGGGATAATTACACCCCAAAGCTCGCAGCTACTTTCTAAAAACTTTAAATACATAAGAAATCTTTGCAGAGTGAAATATTCTGAGCAGCAATGAAACAATTTCCTAAATTGTCTTTGATGTTATCGTTTCTTAGACAATGTTAGCAGATTATCATTACAATTGCAATGCACCTGAGAGACATACGGCTTTGACTGGGAGGCAAAGATTGAGTGTTTCACCTTCTCACAGCCTAAAAGATAATGATCTACTGTCACCTTATTGAAAAGTGTCCTACAGTGTGTGGAATACTAGAAAAAGGTGGCCTTTATTTGAATACTTATTTATAATAAGTGGCTACTTACATGGGGTTAGAAACCCTAAAATTTCACCGATAACACCAATAGCAGTATTAATTAGTATAATTATTTTATTGGTTTGTGAGGTCGGCTAATAAGTGGAGTTCTGTAGGAGTGAGTAGAGGTTAGGCTTTCAGATCTCAGGGTTGATGTCGCGTGAGCAGTGAGTGGTTTTGGGACACAGACAGGAAGTTGGGTGAGTACGGTTTGGGAGGATGGCCCACGGAGCTGGCAGAGGACCGCACTGATGACCTCAGCACAGGGGGGCGCCCATCAACGCACTCTTAATTGAAACTTATGCAGCGGAAAGGCACCGAATGGGGATTTATAAATTGATTATTGCCAGGCAGCAAAAATGCCAAGGGCAATCAGGTAAATGTAGCATGAATGATTAAATAAGGGAGGGCTTTTTGGACCAGCGTAGATGGTAGCTGTTTTATTCATGTCACTCAGCATTCATTTTAGACAGGAAGAATATAAAATGGTAGGTAGAGGGGCAGATTCCCTGAAAGACAGGTATTACTTTGATTTCAAGCCAATAAGTTAGACTCAACAAAGACATTATGTCATGTTTTAAAAGGTTTGAAAAAACTGCAGTTAAATGGACATTTTGAAGAAAACCTAACTAAATGACCTTGTCTGGTGTAAAGAAGTGAATCATGAAAGAAATATATCTTAATCGCCCTCCTGGAACTTAGATAAATGCCACAGGTATCCATCACCTCAATTAAACAGGCGAAAGAGTCCATCAGGACCAGACTGTCCATGATATGGGGTGGCAGCTGACGGGAGCTGGCAGGACAGAGCAAAGTTAACCCTGTGCATACAGGGAGAAGCAGCACTGCCCATGTTGGCCACACAGTCCTCCTGGGGGGGCTCTTGCTCAATCTCGAGTCCCATCTAGTCTATCAGGAGTCGGCTTTAACCTGCTCAATCAGAACAGATCTGCCAGAGGTCTCCTTGGGATCCACCTACACAAAAAAGAAAGTTCCCTACACAATCTCAGCCTTGAATCTTGAGATCAATACAAAATAATCTCTTGAGAATGTGAAAACAGTGCTGGAAATAACACTAAACAGTCCCTGGAGTGCAGCGAAAATGTTCCTGGAATCAGCTCAATATATTCTGACCTTTAATAGATAATGTCTTCTCATAGACTTGCTGAGATACAGGTGCGCAGGCCAAACTTCAACATCCACTGCAGGTTTTTAAACGCTGAGTATTTAATTAATATTTGAACACATCGGAAAGACCTATGCCTTGGGATACATCATGCTATATGGATCTAAACTCTGCAAGAGTGAAGGGCAAAGGGGGTTCTAGACCGAATTTAAGGACGGTCCCCCTGAAAACTTATTATTCTAAATCCATTTAGTGATTTGTCCTGCATTTCATTACACATTTCATACAAATGCTCCTTTGGTACTGTGTCTCTTTGGAGAATCCTTGGGTACCGCTGGTTTGACTTTGTGATGAAGGAGCAGTTGCTAGAGGAGTCCCGAATGAGGCACGTTACCTGCTTTGTGATGGAGCGTCAGTTACGGCACTATGGCGTTTCTCTGAGGATGATCCGGCTCATGGGATCCTCATTGCTGATAACCTGAGTGGCTGGACCAGGCTGAGGGGACGCCCACGTAACACATGGCTAGATAGACACCCATTTGCACAAGATGGGGCTGGATCGCGTGTCGCTGTACCAGTGCTTGCTCCCCAGTCTGACCTGACCTGACCTGTTATAGTCAGGAGCCCCCCCGCTCGGTATGGTGGGGGATTCCCATGGAAATGTGAGTTGTACCCTTTCATATAGGATCTGTAATACAGTATATAAGCTTTCTAAAATGTTGTCACAAACAGACAAATTGTCACCTCCATTAAGCTCTCCATGTTCAGCTAGATGCGGTCTCCACATTGCTCACGGTCTTCACGGTCATGTTCATAAATGATCTGCACAGACGTTACTCATGTAGCAAGTGGCGAGAACGAGGAAATGTCAACATGCTGGGACACGAGTGGGGTGCAGGACAGAATACTGTGCCATCTCAGGGATTATTTATCCAGCAAAAGTGGAACAGAAAGCGTGATTCATTGCCAAACGTCTGGTGCCCTCAAGTCAAAACTAGAAAAAGAAATTTCGCTTCCCGCTGAGATTCAGTGATTTAGAGGGGGGTCAATCTTTATGTTTAGTACACGGTTTTAGCACAAACTGCTACTACCTACATTTAAAAGAGACCCAGAATGCCCTCTGTATGCACTTGACTAAAAAAGAGGCTATAGGCGTATTTTTTTTGTGAATATTAATGATAATACCCTCATTGCAAAGGGGATGGATTTTGCTTCACCAGCACTATCATCACAGCACAGTTTCTGTCAGAGGAATTTAATGCAGGATCTGGAAAAAAAAAAATCTTCATTGGCCTGATAGTGTTTGATTTCCATTGAGGCTGAGGACTGAAACTGGAAGAAGCGCCACTCCAAAGGGTGAATGATAAGCGAGGTTAGCCAACGCTATGGGGAATAAGATTTCCCTGCAATGGCGATGGCAAGCATAAAATCAGGCAACCCGGGCCCTCCTCCCAAAATAACACCGCCTGCCCGGTCCATTGCGCAATGAAATACTGTCCTTCAAAGGCGGGAAACAGGCGAATCTCAAGGGCGTATTCATCTGTGTGTATATCACCACTAAACAAGCTGCCAGCTGTTTACAGCTAGATTATCAATCCTGCAGAACCTGACTTATGACAGCATGCCACCGGATGAGGACCGTCTCATTCCAAAACAAACCCTCTCATTCAATTAGAAAACGCTAGACATTTGACAGACTGAGCCTTAATTAAATGGGTCTCTCTGCTGACAGTATCAGTGTGAAATAAACCCAGTCGGAGCCTGTAGAGACCTTTTTTCTGCCTTTATTGCACAAATAATCCTTGGTTTCCGTAAGATGGTGGGGGGGGCATGTCTCACACAAAGTCCGGTCATCGAACATTCATTCAGCTCAGCCGACTACCAATCATTTAAGATTCTCTTCTGTTTTGGGCTGAGATCCAGAACCCGAGATCATGACACATGAGCATGATCCCCACTGTACACTGTGTCCGTGACCCAGTGCCCATTTTACTTGTGTTTCTGTTATGCTGATGCCAAAAACAGCTGCCTCTTGTTTTTGCTTCTCTCCACCATTTTGTAAGACACATCTCAACTCTACACACCGAGTTCCTTCCCGCCCCCCCCAATCTCCATGTCACAAGCTTCTGTTTGGCATCCCTGGTCTCACTACAGGGGTGCACGAGGAAGTCAGCTAAGCTGCTATTCTGGTGCGATTCAGTGAACCTACAAATCTTGCAGCTTGCAGCTTGGCACAACTGCAGCAGCATCCATTTCAGCACATCGTTCAAAATCAGATGTCTGCCTGAATATTCATAGCTGCTGCCTCTACAGCTGTACCTCGTCCTGAATGGGACATGTGAAAGGAAATCAAGAGACTCTGAAATAGCCATCAGGCCGAAATCATTCTCTGTTATGGAACAAGGGATTAAAGGGCGTTCAGATGTTTTATAGTCATTTGTACAAGCAGAAGTACAATGAAGTACCTGCTTGCGTACCTCCCTGTGGACATAAACAACACATAATGATGAAGAACAATAAATAGCAATAACAGAATAGCGAACAATAACATACAATACAGACAGTCCCCAGGTTACGAACGAGATTCGTTCCCTAAGTTTGTCGTTACGTTGAATCTGCTGGAGTGTCAGAACACTAACAATACAGTTTATAATAATAATACCTTGTACCTCGATCTGACAAACCGCCGTGTAGCCGTGTAATGTTTTCAGGCGCGTCACAAAGTAGCTATTGTATTCAGCCCAAATTTTTTATATGGCTTACGGCAGTTTGTTCGTAAGTACGAATTGTCTGTAAGTCAGGTGTTCTTAACCTGGGGACTGCATGTATATACAAAATACAAGCAAAACATAGTATAGATGCAATAAACAATAATATGCATCATAATTCATTATTATTCATCATTAGTTTGTCATCAACCAACCGAGAAAAATACTTCTGTAACACTCTAAAGATTAACTGGTGTTTGGTCTCTTCAGATTATGTTAATTTTTCATTATTTCTCTTTTAATATTACATATTTAAATTCTATATTAAATAATTTATGGTTTTTTAAATGGAAGGGTGAACGATATTTTGCACTTTGTAATTTCAGGTCATTTCTTGTGAAAAATAAAAAAATCACGCTTTCGTGAAACAACGTATTTCCATTAAATTCACCACCTGCGTGTCTCATCAGTGCAGGTCAGATGTAAGCGGCTTCCTTGTCATTCATGGACATGGAACCTACTTCACTAAAACAGAAGCAAGTGTTTAAGTAACAAAGTACTTGTAACTAAGGATGAAATTTATCATAACATATAAGTAAAGAATAGTTTGACGAAAAGATTCCTGTGGTCATTTGTTTCGGTAAGATGTGTCGGCAGAAGATGCAGCATTTGCTAGCTTGTAGAGCATCAGAGCAGTGGTCCCCCTTATGGCAGTTATTGGCCAATTCTGTGTTTAAGCATGTTTTTAGATTGCATGTTGGAGGCAGCACAAAGTTCCAGGGTGACCCTACTCATGCATCCATCCATCCATCTATTCATCCATCCATCCATCCATCCATTCCGTAGCATATTCTTCACTCCAGGACCTTATTACAGGACGTACCCTCAAAAATATACCAGGCCATCTCCAAGCACTAGTTAACCATATCATCAATCTTCCAGCCACTTATCCAGGATGAAGTCTATCCCAAGGCTAAGGCAAAGGTGCACACTGCACGGGATGCCAGTTCATTACAGGCCACGCGTATAAACACATACTTATGTTTAAATATGAAATGCTCTGTTTAATATTCACCATGATCCATGCCTAATAAAATATTATATTTTTGCCATATTACATCGTGAAAATTGTTGGAAGGACATTGAGGTGTAAACTTCCTAAATGTAAAATCCCATCATTTTATCACTTGTAGCAACAGCCATTTACTTGAAGGCAACGAAGTAATTAATTAACAAGGCAAGTCCAACGACAGGGAAGAGAGTAAACATCCAGATGCGAGAACAGAGACCAAGAGCCCCCACAATCATATGGTAGTGCAGTTCAGGCACTACAGAGCTACCAGCATAATGTGTGAGGAAATCCATCAATATCCCATTATTGCCAAACATATTGGGGCCCCCAGTCACTCAGGGGTCCTTGGAATCATCCTAATTTCACCCATACGGCACTTCTAATGCTTCCCATGGATGACAAAAATAACCGATTATGATGTTACTCTGAGACACAAGGACTCAGTTATAACCTTACTCAAAAATATACTTCTAGGAGGTATATTTTCAAAATTCCAAATGCCCAGCTCCACCTCTACTCCAGACACAACAGAGAGGAAGGGGGGGGGGATCATCATGTCTGGAATGTATAAATAAGTAAACAAATGAGGAGGGAAAATATCCCTCTTCAAAACTTTGATTACTTTGTAGTGCATGCATGAATAAATGTCATTAACAGTCTCTCTGCAAAAATTATTCTTCAGGCTAAGAGCTGCTGGAAGCAACGATTAAGGCTGTTTCATTTTCTCTATAAGTAATGTGAATTGTTTTTTTTACACAAGCATGAACAAATAAAACCAGGAATTAAAGGTATTTTTGTTATTGTTCAAAATCTCTAATAAATAAAATCCTCTAGAGTTTTGCCTGAGACAAATTATTTATATGCATATATGATTAAGGTTATATATTCTTATAAAACACATAATTCTAAGTCTGTGTGAAGGTATGTTTCTTCCTGGAAGCATTTCTATCTTTGGACCTTATGTTAAACCTGATTAGCTATGAAAATCATTCACCCTGTGGGCTTAGTGGCCTAAACTAACCTGACCATACTTCTCTTTCCCTCTCCCCCCCCCCTCTCTCTCTCTCTCTCTCTTTCTCGCTCTATCTATCTATCTATCTATCTATCTATCTATCTATCTATCTATCTATCTATCTATCTATCTATCTATCTATCTATCTCATATTAAAAAATCTCAGCTAATGAACAAGGCTCCGCATGAGCCAATGGCGACATCGTTGAGTTAGTGGAGAAAGCCTTTCGTTCATCAGCAGAAATGAATGAGCATTAACGGGAGCACACAGGAGCCGGGAAGTTGGCAAATTAACGTTAACAAACCCATCGACTGCTTATCAAGCGGAATTAGGCTGCCACCTAGTGGGAACTCTGGATCATAACACTGTTTGAGAAAGCTCGCGTGTCCGATGGAAAACGGCAAGACAGACACCGTATGTTTTCAGTAAGTGAGTTTTATCTGGTGGAGCTATGATGTCCAAATTTAGGGTCAGGCGGACACATAATTAACACCGGAACTACATGTTGGAGAGGATGAAGTTTGCAGAGTAGAACAGAACAATAAAATCAATATAGCAGATAGCTTTAACCCGAGTAAACAGTGGGTCAAAAAAAGATATATAAATAGTCAATCAGTCAAAATCATGTTGCTCTGTTCACTCCCCAATTTTCCATTTCCATTTCCATTTTCAGACATATTTGTAACTTTTTTCTTTTGCATCACTTTAGATACATTTGGATAACTAATAAATGAGTGGATTACCCGTTTCCTTTATTGCCCAACAATTCCGCTGTTAATGCACAGTATGGTGCAGTATCTTATTTAGGGAATAAGTCTAATTAAATTATTCAAGAATGCATTTGCTCTGAAACTTAATATTCCTCATGTAGCGGGTGTCAATACGATATGACCTGGACTGCATCCCACAGATGTAACCCTGATGCCACCTTGTGGTGATTATGTCAAGCTGCATCTATTCATTCCAGATAAATAATAACCTGCAACGTTTAACATGTAATAGTATTAACAATAACAATAATTTAACACCGATTTAAAGATGTTATATCAAAACCGATTTCAAAACCATGACGGGGTCCAAATACTCAATATTCACTGAAAAATCAACATAGACTTAAACCTTGCAAATATTTTGACATTTTTACAAACAGACACACAGACTCTCATCTCACTCAAGGAATGAATCCGGTGTAGAAATACAGGAAAATTAAGTTTGTTGAATTAGCAATATTATTTTATAATTTAATTATTGATTGCACTGAAATAAGAATTGTTGGAAATTTGTTGCTGAAAAATGTATGTCTCCAAACATGAACTGAACACAAGACTGCACTTTTCATGCTCTCACACTGCAATAACTACTTTTCTGATTTATGGAGTATATTCAGATATTTTGGGGAAGAAAATGTATTATTAATCCTCATTGCTTGAAAGTGTCCCAGGCAGCACGAGAACGTTATTCTCACAAACCCACTGACTAACAGATCAGTCTTCTCAAATTTTTTTAATTAGTTTGAAGACAGACTCAAATTACACAGCTTCATTCTCAGCCACATGTCTGTGGTCCAGTAGCAGCTACGAACAGCCTTCTGTAGGCCATGGGACTGTAGCAGGGATATGTACTGAGGTCCGTGATGGACTGCCGCCCGGATGCAAACCTGATTGCAATCGCTCAGTAGCACACATTAGCCTATCACATGCAATATCACATGCAATTCGCAATTCCACCCAATCGTATGGTAGTCTTTTAATAATGGACAACCAACTATGCTACTGTTTTCCATTTTAGCATAATTTAGATGTAACTTGACCTCCCTGCACCCCCACTTTGTGTCTCAGATATTAAGACTGGGAAAATGGGAAATGGGACTTTGACTTTCTCTGCCAGCCGCAGGAGGATGGGCTCCCCCTATGAGTCTGGTTCCTCCTAAGGTTTCCTCCTTCTTGGGAGTTTTTCCTTGCCACTGTCGCCTCTGGCTTACTCACTGGGGGCTTTGGGTGGGGATGCTGTAAAGCGCTTTGAGGCAATGTAATGTCGTGAGAACGCAGTATACAAATAAATTGAACTGAATTGAAAAAATAAATTGAATTGAAATGCTTCTGTCCAAAGTGACATACAAGTGAGGTAAACAGCACATTCCAGACATTCATACTATGAAGGAGTTCGCAAGGCATAAATGCAGTTAGGCTGAGCTTCCAGTGAATGTCTAGGTATAAACAGTATTGGAGAAGAAGCAACTGTACACAACTTCTTCCAAACAGAGCAGGACCCTGATAAGACTATTCAAGAACATCTGGGGAACCATGCAAGAGATCCACCTGGAGAGACACTTCTTTCGTGATGGAGGGGTCTCCAAACAGCGTTGGTTTACGGACCAAAGGGGGCGATATGGGATATAGGGCTTTTGATAGGGATGGGTGTCTGTCCATCGATGGACCTGTTAGCCAGCACCAATGACTTGACCTTGATACTAGGGCCCGTAGGGTGTCAGCGAAGGGAGGTGTGACATGAATGAATATCAAACATGCTGCCACATTGTTCATGTTCTGAAACTATTTCATGGTAATTCTATGGGAATTTTAAGCAAAAACGGTTCCTCGAAGTAAAGAAATAATGACTTTACATCATGATAATTGTTCGATATTGTATGAAAAAAATAATTGCGGCAAAATATTTTGTCATATTTCCCAGCCCTACAGGGTCTCAACTATTTGTTTTGCCTCTGGGCAGTTTGTTTATTTAACCAGCTTTATTACATCACCACTTAATTCTGCAATAAATGTATTCCAGCAAAGATGAGAAAAAAACAGCACTGATTTAATTCTTATTTCATTTTCTGTAATTTGATCTTAAAAATGAGGAAACCGTTACCGTATCTGGAAAATCGTTTAGGTTAAAATTAAACTAGAGACCATAAAATTTATATTGAAATCATCATTTGTTGCTCTGATTTAATGATTTGTTAAACAACAGGGTGATGTCAGTTGCTCTACATACACATAAATAAATAAAAATAAAATCACTAACTTTTTTTTTTTTCTTTTTAATTCTAAAGTTTGTGAGAATGACCCAAGAGAGAAAACTTAATTAAAATGCAACAGAACATTTTGGTGAGAACAGTAATGCAACTCTGCATTTTCAAAAATTACCTCAGATCTTCAAACACTTCAGGGATACTAGAAACGTGTCTGATTGATTTGGGTTCGTAAAATTAATGGCGAAAGTTATCACTAGTCTAACAGGCCATATTCTACAGTGGACAGAAAGGAGTTAGATGTATTTCCATGCAAATTTCAAGTTCAATAAATTCCAATACAGTTATGCAGTCTCAATGTTTATTTCAAACTGATAAAGGCGAAAAACAACAGCACTTACAATGTTATTTACAACAAGGGTCATGCCAGGCATTTAACTTGGTTATTAATGGCAATAAATGGTTTTTAACCTAAAGGGATTCTTTAAAAAAAAAAATTAAAAAAAAAAAGATTTTTGATAAATAGCCATTGCATTACTCATAAAATAATACACAAACCATATATCTGGAGATGAGATGCATGCATACGCACAGATGTCTTCCGAAACATTGCAATACTAGCCATTGAAATATTGACAATGATCCCCAACTCCGTAACATATATAAACACCACAGATTTCAGTAACGAAATTATAAACATGCGTTATGAGATGTCTAGTTGATTTTTAAGTCAAAAGAGTTTAAACTTATATATTACGGGCCTTTAATAATAAACGGTAATGAGAAAACAAGTTAATAAGTATGAATAAGGGAGCGAGGCCGTTTGCTGTGCCGACATTCTCATGCCGACAATTTGGAGAAAAACTTAAACCCTAAATTTTTACAATAAAAGGAATAAAACCATTAAAAAAGATGCCAAACAGAACTAAAAGTTTCAGCTTTGTTTCATTGAAAAAGAAGACAGAGTTTATGGCGTGAAAATACAACCCTCACTCACCGTAGAGTTGTAGCTGACTGGAGTTGCATGTTAAAGCTGGTGATGACAGATTTTCTCCTCCGAGTGTGTTACAATGTCTTATTTTCAAATGGATTGATTTAATCTTCCAGTTCTTTTTGTTAAACGGGGAACGTATGAGCCCAAAGACCTGCTCAAAAATGCCCATACAGACCAAATCTCTATGTATGGTCCCAGCCACAGCCACTACCACCAGTCCGTGTGGTGAGGTCACACATTTCAGGCCATGGGGCTCAAGGTTGGGGTTAAAGAGAAGTCTTTCCTCTCTAACCATGGCCAGGAGACGTAGGCTGACCAGTTCTGCCCCTTGGAACTCATCCAGCTGCTCCGCTTGCATGGTGGACTGGAGTTTCAGACATGCATTCTCCCAGAAGTGCTGTGGACCCCAGGGCTCAGGGGGCTGACCTTTAGCAGGGTTCTGAGAGTTCAGAGCTTGGAAAAACCACAGACAAAACTCCTTCCCCAGAGTCAAGTAATCAAATACCTTCACATTTGAATTGTCCTCCTTTTCTTCTATGGCCGGCCTTGACACCTATAAAGAGAAACCTTCATTAGGAAACATTACTAGTCTACACACTGCATTAGAACTTCTACACAGTGCACAAACTACATCGAATAGACTGAATTACAACGTAAATTTCACGGGTGCACCGTAATCACCTTCCCCGAGCGCCATAGCTGAAGGGTGGCCTTCACTAGCTGACTCTTCTCAGCCGTGGGTGGCACGACAACATTCTGGGCCGCCAGATACTTGAAAATGACGTCTCGGTGCACCTTCTTACGCTTTAGCAACTCTTCAGCATCCTGACTGTACGCCAATACAGCCTCCATTGCCTCTGCAAAACAACGATATCCGGTCATATAACTCACTACCAAGGATATTTACTAATATGGAAAATGTTATCATTTTAGTCATATAAATAAGGACTGCGACATCGAAAAGTACCCAATTAAAATACAGTGTATCACTAGAGAATAAGTAACTAACAGAAGTAAAACACAACTGAACTAGAATCATCCGCACCTTTAGCGTTTTCAACCACAATCATTCTGTTGGTTACCGTGTCGCAAAGACCCCGCAAATCAGCCTCCGACAGAAAACCTAAAATCTGTTTAAAACCACCACGCTCTATGGCCGTCAGGCCTGGCATGATCGAAAACTTCTCGATCTTTTTTTTCTTATTTCCCGGTTTTGTTTTTCGATGTAGTGCTTTCGTCGAAGTCCGTCATGTGAAACATTCCGACTGAACACAAACACCTCCTCACTTAGGTTCCTACACATCAACGAGTTCGGCCGCAATCTCCTGGTGCTCGTTTATACATCATAATACCGTATGCAACGTACTGTGCAGAAGTCTTGGGCAGTCAAAAGAAACGTTTAACGTCCAGCCATTTCGTGTCTATTGATTTTCACCCCCAGTTCATTTAATTAATTAGTTATTTAGTTAAAAAAGTTAACAAGAAATTGATTAGCTATGACAGGTCTGAGAGTGGTCAACTCAAAAGATACATGGGTGTATTGTATGGTTGCTGCAAATACTGGGGTGATTTAAGCAGATTTTGAGATGGCTAAACTGACACACTTTGACAGACAAAATAGTATAGATTTACACCAATATGAAGATCATTCAAACATTTTCTTTGGCTGCCTAAGATTTTGCATAAGAATATGAAGAAACTCTTAAAAGCCAGACTCATAGATCTAACACATTCTCAAAGATTCATATACAAAAAGGAACAGAAATATTATGCAATATACTAAATGCTTAATAAATATAATTCATATTAGTCACCATTTAAAAAATTAGGCTAAACACTGTTGTCTAATGCCCGTCACAAGATTCGTTCAGTCTTATGAAATTTTGTAGTTGCATCCACTAAGAACCAATTTGACCCATCGAAACAAATGACCTTAACTTGTATCTATACACCAGTCTTCCAAATTATAAGCAAAAGTGAACATTTTTCCATTTCTAATCAGGTTGCTTCAAAACGGCACATTTGTATTTTTTCACTACAGGATGTAACCTGACACAAAATGAAAGATCAAATCTTCATCATAACCATCCTATAATTAGACTGCAATAAAAATATAAAAGTTTATTTCATACATTTATATATGAAGTGTAAAAACTAGCTTGAACACATTTGCAATTTTAATGTACAAAATGTGCAATAGATGTAAGCTGTTTCAAGGGGGGGGAAAGGAATTTTAAACACTGATGTCAGAATACGGTGGCTTACCTTCTGAAGAATTTAACATAATGTATCAAGATACACAAACCCAAAAACATTTGAAATTTCAAATTGTGAAGTTCACATGTTATTTAACCTGGACAGCATTTAGCAACTTTATTCTACATTTTCTTTGGTTTAAAAAGGTACATTGTATCTGTAGGAAAATACAGTAGAAGAGGATATTCATTTATATATATATATATATATATATATATATATAGAAAATAAGATTTTATATACATAAAAACACAAATCCATACATCCACTAAACTATTCCAGTGACAATGGTGTTAAGAAACCAATGCCAGGACACACACGATTCCTCAGCCAGTAGTACACAGAGTATCTATACAGAAAGCCAACATGTGGGGGAAAAACATGAATTGATAATCACATTATATTCATAATCATAACTTGAGGGATTGTGTTTTGTGTCATATAAAAAGCATCCGCAAAAACTGAAAAATGAATTGCAAATCAGTAAACACAGTTCGCTTCCACCAGTACATACCAATTTAACACAGTTTAAGTCAGTCAAACTACCAGAACTTAGCCAGAATGAAGGATTTATTGAGTTTGGAGTTTTTATTAATGTGTCACTTCTTAGAAGCAGCATCAGCCCGTTGACATCTATTCTTTGACAAATCCAGAAAAGAAACTACGAAAAAGTAGTGTTGTTAGGACAAATCTCTGCTAAAATGCACATTTGACCATTTAAAAAGAACTCAGAAAAATACAATTATTTGCCAACTTTGGGAATCTAATTCACTTCCATAAAAAACACAACTGTACATTATTAAAAAACAAAAGATGAAAAATCGGTTCAAACCCCAAGACGCATTGAATTCAATTAGTGTTCAATAGCTCCCATTATTTTAGAAGACCTGGAATATTCTGCTGCAACATAGAAATTCTATTAATATTATGAAATGATTGAAAAGAAAGGCAATGAAAGATTCTGCTTTTTTTGTCCAAAAACTGCACAGTCCAGTTATACATGCAGAACCTACAGAGCAACAAAAGGTAAACCAATACTGAACAGTCAAAACAAAGAAATGGACATAAAAAGAAATGCTTTAATGTTAGTCGAACAGCAGGATAAACACTGGGTTCACACCAAATTCTCTTTACAAGGGTTCCTCTAAATTGCAAATTGTCCCCTTTTTAAACCTACACACTGGAACCATCACATATTTTAATAACATTGTCTTATTTTGACCCTTTAGAAAACATCTTTGCATGAAGTTGACCAGGTTGTTCCAGTTACTTCTTATGTCCTTTTAAGTGAGGGATTAACCATATATATGCTGTTCCTTCCACTGAAAATGGCAAATGAATGCTTGTTTTTTTTTTTTTTTTTTTTTTGGGGGGAGGGGGATTAAAAAAAAAAAACACACGCACACGCACACGCGCACACGCACACGCACACGCACACACCTAGTGCCTCCCAGAGGCAGTCATGAAATGTGCTCTTTGCAGTCTCACTGTTCCCACATGTCAGTCTTCAGTATTATAAACCCCTTCTAAGGTGCCATCTGAATCTCTCCTGACTTTAGCTTTGCAGATGGAGTGTGCAGACAGCTGCCCAATCAAAGTTCACAGGAACAAGTAGATTCTTCCATCACCTCTGCATCTTGGAAACCAGATATCGCCACGTTCCATATTTCTATCTACCAGGCACCTGGGAATTGGCAAAACACAATCAGAGATTACAAGATTACCCAGAGAGACCTACCATTCAGTTTCATTCAAAAATGCCCTACAGCTGAAAAAGCCAGATTGCAGAAGAACATAAGTTTATACAATGAGACTTACTTTCATCATCAGAATCAAAGCCAAAGAGAGACTTGCACTTGCTGGAAGAGAGGTGGCTCTGCAATGCTTCAGCACTTGGGAAAGAGGAGAAGCAGTTAGTACATCGCTGCCTCTGAGTGCTGTGGCTTGGACTGCTCTCTTCTTCACACGATGGTGGATGCACATCCGAGGACTTCCTCCTCTTGGGCATGCTAGTGTGTCGCTCATCTAGATAGGCAGTCGGCGGTGGACGCACAAAAGGCTTGTTAGACGTCTTCCCATAGGAAGGGGCTGTGTGAGACGTCTCCTTTTTCCATCCCTCCGTGGTACATTCTGGTTTTCCATTGCTTTCTGTATTTACATTATTGTTCGTCTGAATCTCCTGGTCTCTTTGTCCTTCGGGGCACATAGCGTTTAGCGGACTTTGAGTGGAAACGACAGCAACCCAGTCCCCATTTGTGGCATGTCCATTCACAAGCTGCTTGTTTGAGGCAGTTCCATCTACATGAACATCGTCATGCTTTTCTGGAATTCCAAGTGAAATCGTTTCTTCACCAACATTCGTAATACCGTTGCCAGTTGGACAACTTACATGCTTCTTTGCTGATCTGTTCAGTGATTCACACCCTGGTTCACTCACAGTTGCCATGCATTTTTCTTCAGTCTGGATGTTACAGTCACCAGCATTGTGGTCTTCTAGAGGAGGCAGGTAATGCTTCTGCTCATGATGATGCAGCCTGGCAAGGTGGCAGAAGCGCTGTGAGCAACCAGAAAAGTCACACTGCGCTTGAAGCGGCCGGTGTCTCTTCATGTGATCCCTGAGCTCGGCACGAGTCTTGAAACGGTGCATGCAGTCAAAATGATAGCATGCATGTTTCAGAGGGTGTTCATGCCTTTTAACGTGATGCTGGAAATGCTCCAAACTCTTAAACTCTCTTTGGCAAAACTGGCACTTTCCGTTTCTCCTTCGGAAGATATATTCCAGCACTTTCGTGTCCACTGGATGCAATTTCATTGCATGTCTGAGCAGAGATGACTCATTTCTGAAAGAGGTCTTGGTACATCCACCTGCAGGACAATGGTGTCTAGGCTTTCCACTCTCATTTTCATTCATTATCTTCTTATTGTCCACAGACCTTGCTTTCCTGGGATTTGAGAGTTTTCCTTGCATCTTCTGGTCCAATTGTACTTTACCAACATTCTTCTTGCGCAAAGGAATACTGTGCTGTCTGTCAGTTATAGGTTTCTTTTTTCTGGAACTTGACATTTTTCTGGACACCTTTGGCCCTGCTAGCTCCTTGCTGACATTCCTCTGCCGTGTGGAAATCCTGTATGGTATTCTTGTGGCAGACTTGGTTTTGTGCTTATCATTTTCAGGCGACTGTTCTGTATATGACAAAGCTTCGCAAAGCCCATTTCCATGCACAGAGGTAATTTTCAGCTTCTCGATATGTTCCAACACATGTTTTTTTGCTATGAGACGGCGATTAAACAATTTTCCGCAAAACATACATTTCAGTTTGTCCTTTTGTAGGTGAGCAACTGCATGTAAGATTATATTACCACCCCTGAAATTCTTATTGCACAGTTCACAATAATGACTTATGACAGGATTCTCAGCTTTAACATGACCATCCACCAACAGAGCTTCCGATTCACTTACTAAAACGGTCTCTCTAGTTTCTTCCAAGGCGGAGGTTTGCACTTGCTTTTGTTCAAGACCAACTACTGAGAGCTCCATATCAGTAGAGACATGAGTCGCATTACGTTCTGTAACAGTTTCGTTAGAGATAGCTCTTTCATTGATGTGAACGTGGTTAGTGCCATCAGAGACCAACGCGTTATCAGCAACAGTGATAGTGTTATCGGAAGCACCAGCTGTGTTATGAGCAGTCGTCGAATAGTCGCTGGGAATATCCTTTTCACCAGCATGAATGTAAAGCGTGTCATCAGCAACTGCAATTACACTGTCAGTGACAATCTCCTCTACCACCATTTCAACTGTCCCTGGTTGTACAGTGTCACCTTGAGTAAATGTTCCAGTTTCTACAAAAACGTCTACAGTACATTCTGGCTTTGCGATTCCGGCATCACAGGATGAATGAACCGTAGCTTCTGGTGACTTCTGCAGGAAAACCTCTCTTTCTGGCACAGTACACCCACACAAAGTATTATTTTCTACAAGCACCTCCAATGAACAGCCTGTGCATTCAGGGTAATCTTCTGCCAGGTCACAGGGTAATGTTGATGGTGCATCGTTTATGACTTCAGAATCATCCTCAACAGCTTCCTCCAGAATCTTGCAATAGTTGTGCAACTGCAAAATGGTAGCATTATTCACATTGACAGCAGCCTTCCAAAATGTATTTGGCTTATTGGCACAAGACGGAGCAGAAGACTTCAATTCATCCAGAGGCTCTACAGGAGAGTCACCTTCCTTTTCACAATGTTCTTCAAGTTCCTGGAAGCTTATCTCTTCCTTGGCAGGTGCCTCTAAAATTGAGTCTGGATGAGATGTGGTGGTGGACTGCAGTACTTCTAGCGACTTATCGCCAACCACCTCCTCTATGGCAGATACTTCTAGACTGGAGTCAGGTTGAGATGTGCTAGTAGACTGTAGTTCATCTAGTGACTTAACGGGAAACTCCTCAGCCCCAGCGGATACTTCCATACTGAAGTTAAGCTCAGGTGTGCTTGTAGGCTCTAGCACTTGCTCACTGAAATGAGCATCTGACACTACATTGTCAGGAAAGGAGGCCTCCACCATAACATCATGATCACAAGACACAGGTGGGTCATCTGGGAGAGGCAAGGTCTCTAGTATTGTTTCCTGTACAGCTTCACATGCTACTTCTGTCACTGAAAGACAAGTCGCTTGGGTATCTGTCTGCACCTGGGATATCTCTTGTCCTTGGTCCATTTCCACTGTTGTGTTTTCCAGAACTGTATCTTCCACTGAAAGTGACTCAGTTTTGTCACCAAGACATTCGACTGGGTTAGGGGACGACTTCTGCGCCTCCTCGACAGATCCTTCCTGAAAGCAATGTGGTTTCCGGCCACGTCGTTTTGCAGCGTTTTTACCAGCTGATCTAGTTAGGTAACTACTGCCATAAGGTTTGACAAGATTTTCCTGAGTTATGTCAAGTGATCTGTCAGAGCATCTTCTTTGTGGGTCATCAATTACCTTTATAACACGTGACCCTGGTTTCCTTCCCCTTCTTTTTACACGAGAGACTGTTGTAACTTCAGGAGGCACAACTATTCGACGCATGACAGGTTTATTTTTGTTCTTGACAGGCTGCTGGAATACTTTTCTGGTGTACAGCTCTGATGAGTCGTAATGTAATTTATGTGACTCCTTCTCACAGTAATTTGGTATCCACTTGTCTTCCTCCATAATTTCATTCAGAGCAGCTTTCATGACCTTCTCACTCATTAGCTTTAAGCAGTTCGTCCTCAGGGTGATAAGGTTCCAAAACTCAGGGTCAAAAAACAGTCCCTTTTTCAATATTTGGAGGATTTCGAAGCGCATTTGGTTTTTTATTGGGCTGAAGTCCACATGGTACTCCTGATCTGGATGGGTGTAGAGAAGGTACACAGTCTTATAGGACTCTACAGTGCGTTCCTGGAAGAAGACCAAGAGGGCACAAGCGCGACAGACCTCCAGGTCATTGGGCAGCAAATAGGCGATGGTCTTGTAGATTAGACAGGTGGCGGTGGGATCATCGTGGAGGTCCATTTGAAGAGCCCGAGCACACAGCTCCATGCAGAAGTGCAAGCCTTCATTCCCCAGCTGTCAAACAGAGACCAACAAGCTTTACAATTCAATTCAATTCGACTACAAAAAAAGGTGATTTTTCAACAGAGGGGACTGCTGCAGGCACCAAAACAATTCAGGCCCAGCGGTAATCACTAACATTTCAGAGATAACTTTCACCACAAACAAATGCCAGGTTTCTGCTGTGCATATATGCAAGTCCCTTTACTACACCCGTGAAGGTGTATGTGACAACATATAACCACATACACACATATTTAAAAATCATTACTTCTAACTGGTCATGACTAAATCACAGTATGAAGAATTTCTACCTCAACATACAGCTTTACACACTACCCATATGTAAAGCTGTATCAGACAGTTTGATAATAAAGCACCAAGGTGAAGAAACACATGCAATATGAGGCAAATCACCACTAACCGTGACAGAATTTAAAGTTGCACATGGAGTACAGCACTACACACACACAGTCAGTGTCAGTCGCATCGCCGCAAACAGAATGCTTCCTCACCTCAGCTGTGATGATTTTCATAAACGGGAAGATGGACCTGACATTTGTCGCCAAAGATATCAGCTGATGACATTCCTCAAGGAAGTCCCTCTTAGAAGGGTTTGCCCTGAGATGCAACTTGCTCCATATGAAAATGAGGTCCCTAAGAGAAATATTAAAAAGGAGCCCAAAATAAGTTTTAAAAGGATTCACAGGATTTAAAAATACTTAACGACCATATAAATACTTGACAGCTCACCATAGATAGTACATGTCGCCATTCCTGAGCTGATGAGTTAGGAAGGCTTTAGAGAGAGCCAACAGCAACTCATCCTTCTCCTCACTCTCACAGCTACAGATAATTTCCACAGCGTCTCTCCCATCTATCAGTGCGATCTGCGGAGGTCCAAACATACCGAACTGCACATGAGACAATTATCTCAGGCAAAATGACTAAAATATATACACACAATTTGATCTGGATACATTTAAATTCATACAAAAACAGTAACGGTGTAATTCTACAAAGAAAAAAAAAATTGCCATTGCCATCAAGCCATTCATAACTTCTTAAACAATATACTTTACGGTCATGTGTTAACGCAAAAACCAGGCCATTTAATTTCTTCTTTGCTTTTAGGGAAATGAACCACAAAGATAAAGAACTTTTAATGCAAGTGAGCAGTAAGGTAAGAGACCAAGAATGGTATCCAGCAAATATCACAGCAGACACAGTGTACTGGATTGTGATGTGGCGTTCAACAGCATTCTGACACCAGCCATCAGGGAGTTTCTCTAAACGCAGCGGCAAAACAAGAATAATGACCAACTATGACTATCAAAGCCTTTAATGCCTCAGAATGTGCATCAAACCTCCAGAACACTTTTTTCATTACTGACAGTAAGTAGCACTGTTGACACTTCCTGGGTTCGGGTTTGAATCCCACCCCTGCTGTGTGTACACTCCTCTCGTTAGGCTTCTTCCCCATGATAAATCTCACATATTTCAGAAAAATAATGCAGTATACCAAACATACAACAGCATATTGAAATACAGTTATACCGCCCAAAGCAAGCTCTCATGCAACTCTCATGTGACATAAGTGTCCTTTCAAAGACATACCGTGAGGCAGACTAGTGATTCTAAACTGACCATAGAGTGTTTGTGCACATCAGCTCTGAGCTACCTGGAACAGAATGCAGGTAACCCAAAGACAGATTATGGGTTACAAGATGGATGCATGAATATGCAGGAATACTTGTACACTGTTGTCACTTAAGCCTAAATCAACTGGATAATTTTCTAAGCAATACAAACTGGGAAATATGAATTAATCAATTAAAGTACCTTAAATACTAGTGTGCTTGACTGAAGAGGTGGTTGACAGTCATGCTTTTGGTTTAACCCAAGATTTGTGTACATACAGGGTAGTAAATAGGAAACCACCATGTTAAAGTGAATGGCATTTACAATGAAGCACAAAAACAATCCAGTAAAATGGGATTTTGTAGGCTAAACTAAATGGAGTGTCTGGGATAAATGTTGATTTTTTTTTAATTCTCTACAAAGTACGGTGACTAAGATTGGTAGCGAAAGCTTGTGCTTTTCTGCTGTCTTTCAGTGGGAATGAAAAAGCTTAACAGAAGAAGGGAAAATGGATGGAAAGGGTACTCTGTCCTCTTACAAATGCTCCTTAAAAACCTGCTATTGCCTTAAATTATTCACTACCCAGCAGGATACCAAAATGGTTCACTAAAAAAAATGCCCTGACTGGTCCAAAGTCATG
Organism: Brienomyrus brachyistius; assembly: GCF_023856365.1. NCBI lineage: Eukaryota > Metazoa > Chordata > Actinopteri > Osteoglossiformes > Mormyridae > Brienomyrus > Brienomyrus brachyistius. The sequence continues at coordinate 1,479,449 of NW_026042332.1, forward strand.
ACTTGACAATCTCCAAGAATAGTGGAGTCTTCAGTTAGCATTTCAGCTGGGCGGGTCTCCCCAAAGGATAAGCGAACATGGAATTCTGCCTCTGAATGTCTTTGTTGGAATTCTATGTAGCCAACATAATCATACCTACTTAACACATACATCCCCGAATCACGAGCACCAAAGCATGTCATATCTTACCCCCTTCTGAAGATGGTCGTAGTGAGATGCTTTCCAGAGACACGTCAAGTAGACCTGGTGGAAGTAGAGATGCTTCCCCAGCTCTGGATGCTCTGAGCAGCACTTGGCCAAGGCAATGCCCTCTTGGGTTTGGCTGCAGGCCAGCAGGTAACGAACGCGGAGCTCAAAGAAGATGGGAACTTCAGAGCTCAAGTACTTCTCCACTGAACAAACAAAGAAACAAAAAAAAATCTATATGAATCACATAGGAGAAGGAAGCAGGAAAGTCTAATTAGTTCTCAAATCTATTCAATGAAGTCAAGTAGCCCCTGACCCAAGAGAGTGAGATACCCCCAAATGAAAACCAAATTCCTAATGATTTCATAATTATCCTGCAGAAGCAGCAACTGGGCCAAGCTAGAGAAGAACTCCTCATGTTTACAGAGCTATTCCAGCATTATGGATGTAACATTTAGACATATCGACAAACAAAATACCTCAGACCAAGGACAAGCTTAGTACCAATCAGTCGATATATTTTCATGTAAGCTCTTGGGCTGAATTCATACAAATCCGCAAAAATCATATATTAACTTACATATTAGAGATACATAATAGTGTTTCTTCAGTGTTGTGGATGTGACATTAAACATACTTTTGCATGGAACTGCCCTACGAGTGAGTATTCAGTGCTAACTGAATGTTAGTGTTTCACATCACATGAAGGGATACTGCACCCTCTGCCTGGGGCTGTTCTGCCTCCCTCAGAATGGCCTGGAGAACCGGGTGCTCCCAAGGCCCACCACCTTCAATGACCTGCCTGACAAGCAACAGGTAAATATTGTGGTGCCTGGCAAGGTGGGAGTAACATTCCTGCAGAGGAAGAGGGAGAACACAAATGGTCCATAGTCACACCATCAAGAGGGCAAAAGAGCAGATTTTTATTAAGACATTTCAAAGAGTTCCAAGAGGCACCATATACCAGGAACAAATGTGGTTTGAAATTTCTTTAGTATATACATTACAGAAAAGTATATATGTGCCGCAGCCCACCTGAAATGAGTTGAGGATGTCTCTTAAAGGAGACTCGAGGAACTCTTCTTTGCCAAAAAACAGCAGCAGTTCAAAGAAGCTCCTGTGAAGGCAAACAGGAAAACACACAGAATAAGTTTTCGTACATTAAGTGTAAACAGCTCCAAGCTGGAGCAGGACAGGGTGGTGAGCGTGTGGCAAGCCGGAGCTACTCACAGGGCGAGGCTGCTTAGGGTACAGTGCACAGGCTCGCACCCCGGGGGAAACGAGTCGGAAGAGAGGCAGAAGCGGCACAGGGCTGTCCGGAGCACCTGCAGCCGAGGCAGCGGTACACGCCAACAGCCCGTGTGCTCTGTCACCAGCTACACACACCAGGGAAGTGGGCGGGGGGGGGAGGGAGGGATGGAACAGGAAGTGAAAACTGTGGAGAGAGCTTACTTTGTTTCTGCCTGCATAAAACACAGAACTTGTGCCACTTACTCTTGAAACAGTCTAGTGAGGTATTTCCATATGCATTGCCACGCTCAAAGAGCTGCTGGGGGCTCGAGTTTCCCCTTCATCGCGTAACATAGAAGCTGTATTTACATGGATTCGGAGGTCTTATGGAATTTCACAGCAATAATTGCTAAGTAAAAACAAACATTCCAGTCATATATGCCAACAGGAAAAAAACGGAGGGCCTGAATATGCATCTTCATGTATCTCAAAATATAATCAGTGGACCCTCTCCGAGATTTATAAACTCTTCAGAAGTTACGTAAAGGGGGTGGGGGTTGTGGTTCATTATTTCACTCCACACGTGTTTCAACGGGTATTTAACGACAATTATTTACAAACAAAAAAGAACGATGACATATTTTCCTGTCGTTTAACAATTTTTACCAATAACACCGCGCAGAAAACAAGCTTCAACAGAAGAAAGGGCAGCTAGATCTCAGTGCCATTAAACTCTGTTATGAAAACATGATCCGTGCCTAAAAAACACCGAGCCTTTCAATTACTATACGCCAAACTACGATTACTTAAATACAATCTAAAACAAATACTCGCTACAATGATACACACAACAAATACTATATCCTATTAATTGATGACGCTATTTATGCTTAGAAAAATAACAACTTTACAGATTTTAATGACTTTGGGTCCGAATACTGTGTCTCGCGTATTTTTTCTGTCAGCCCGTACAGGCTTTTGTTTTATTCCCCCGCAAAATCGCCACAAACAAACAAACCGACTTAAAGTACGGACAAGTAAACAAGGTAACCATTAATAGTTGAGTGTGCGCGACCCTGTCTGTAAGCATTGCGCTGCTGGGGAGGGTGGGGGTGCGAAAAGGGATCCCGGTGTCGGACCGCGTTTTTGGAGCGTTCAGAGCCGCCGCGCATACCTCGCAGAAGCCGGAGCAGTAGCTCTCGCACTCCGGCTGGCGAACCTGCAGGCAATCCAGCTGTTCTCCGAGCCTTTCGGACTCCGAGTCGCTCTCCCCTTCCGCCATGCCGCTCGCTTCACCGTGCGCGTACGACGCCGACGGCCAGGGGGCCCGAGTGAGGACGACTTCCTGCCCGGCCCACCGGCTGCACGGTTGAGACAAACCCCCCTTTCGCTTTCGCAGCACGTCCGCCTCGCTCCACCTTCTCAAAACAACTTCAACGGATAGGCTTTATACGTGTCTATATAATCATTTTATATGATAGCCGTCATCTGCTTTGTCTGTTCACCAGTACTCAAGATTACTGACTGGACTGTGACATTATACGCTTCATGTTCAGCATTTTACAAGCAGTAGGTTGCAGTACGGTGACGGTGCGTGGAGCAATGTTTAGCTCTGCTGAGCAAATGGGAGACGGCAAAGAGACCAATCGCATTTTGCGTTGAGTTGCAGAATTCAACGGATGGGAAAAATTGGTTTGGGGAAAAATATTAGTGCGGGTTTCCATGTATAATTTAGTGACAATTCGAAATTTGTATCTTTACCGTCCTGTTAATATTTGTGGAAAATGTAATTAAATTATAGGATACTAACATAATTAGGAATGTTAATCTAGCACCGCATGATATTTAATGAATGAAAATGTCGATTAAAGAGGGTTTTGGAAAAGTGATTTTAATGTAGGGTGAACTATGCAAAAGTGGGACACTTATCGGTAAAGCATTTAGAAAAATCTCATGAAAGCATTTTTTTTTCTCAATTAGCTGCATGGCTCCAGAAAAAGCTTTTTGTGGACATTTGTGTAAACAATCTATGTAGCTTAACCTTTAAGAGTTAAATTGGATGAAACATAGAGAGGCACCTCTCATTTCTTGATGAGCATATATATGTGTATGTATGTATGACGTGACGCTAATTTTTGTGTCCATATGGCTTCTTAGAAATTACTTACATTCCTTTGTGAAGACAGTCTAATTTCTGGTTTTAATGAATTTTCACAGAATATTTGGGGGTAAAATATCAATGTACTGTAACGGTAAACATTTTGTACCAAATCATTAAACTTGCTTTAAAAACGTGAAATACTCAATAAAATATCCTAGCAACTAGTTTTGCTATTTTTTTTACACTAGAATAGAAAATATAAGTAATGGATATTCACGTTAGTCAGTTCAACTTCTTTAGTGTCAAGACGGCGTAGCCATCATTTAAGGAGCCTTTTTGTTCATATTATGCAAAAAAATCCATGAGTAAAGAAATAATATCACAGAGAATGTTGATGACACTAACCCCTGCATGCTAAGGTTAGCAGGTCTATCTCTTTACAATATCAGAAAAACATTTTAAAGGTATAATCAGTCATGCTTAGGTTTACACGTCCAATGGTATGACCCCAGGAAAACATTAATCATAATTATGAAAATGAGGGTATATATAAAAATATGTTTGAAACATCCACACCAAGGTCATAATAATGTCTTCTATATTCAGTGCTGGAAAGTAACAAAGTACATTTAGGCTACTGTACATTTTCCGAATATCTGTACTGAAGTAGATGTAGCTTTTGACTATTATTCTACTACATCTTAGAACAGATATTACCAAATATTTATACTTTCTACTCTACCACATTTCTACTTAGTGCTGTGTTGCATTCTACAATTACGTTTATGTTTTTTTATTTTATTTCAGGTCATGACAGGGAAAGGTAGTATTGGGACAGATAATAGCGAGACTCTGGGGCTTGTCAAAGTGAAGCCCAATGATATGAAGTAGAAAGTAGACGTCAAAGGTTTGGAATCCTGTGGGCTCTTTGAAAACCTTTGGGCATTGTGTTTTTTTTTTTCGCGAGTGGCTGGAGAGATTGGTTGCTATTCAGTTTGTACTTGTTTTAAGATGATGTGAGGGGGATATAGGGCTCTCGAAGGAACAGACAGGCACACTTAGGCTCGCTTGTAAAAACGATTTATTACAAGTAATACAAAATAACCTTGCATTAAAATCAATACCAAAACATTGGATCAAAGGCAATGCAAAATAGTCCCATATCACAAGTGATATCTAATAATTATAGTTATATACATATATAATTAACAAGAATAAAACTGCCAATACAAGAGATTATATGTATATATATCTAAAAAGTGATAAACAACATGCATACATAGAAAGTGCGAATTGATAGTACGTTAATTGTGATAATTGATTGAATCAACACATTGACACTGCAAAGCTATTCACACTCGGACGTGCCATCATCACCTACCTTCACTCTTAGACTGGGGAGCCCTTTACAGTCCTGGCAGGAGACCAACACGTAAGTCCCGAGAAAGTGCCAGGCAATGTGCGCTCTATCACACGGCTGAGCTCCAACCAACACTGAGATCTCCCCATTCCTTTATACTAAACTTTGGGCATTACATGTGGGCAGGGGACGAACTGGCCAGGCTCACCCACTCCCCAGGGCAATGCTGCCTGCAGTTTCAATAGGAAAGTTTCCATAATCAATGTCCCCCCTCCTCCTAAGGATGGGGGTAAGCGTTCTACACACACTGATTAACTACTGTAGGTGCAGTTCCCAAAATAATTAAACGAGTATCCTTGAGCAGTGCTTTCCCTCCCTATGAAGATAAGGCAGGTGTCTCATACACTGACCAGTGGCGTACAAAACATATTGAGCAGCACCTTTCCCTGTCTTCAGCAAGCCCCTCCAAACCCGGGGAAACATGGTAAGCGTCCTTGAATAGGGTAAGTGTCCCAGAACGAGGATTCTCTCACATAAGATAAGGATACTCTGAAACCAGTCATTTGTGAAAAATAAGTTATATAAGTGATCAGAGAGGGAAAAGACCATGCTTATGCGGATTTATCCTTAATACAATAATATTATAGGTGAATCATGGACGACGTATCTGAATCTCAGGATGATCAGTCCATACAGGATCAGAATCAATCCATACCTCAATTACCTCATTTGTATGTCTGCTAGGTGGAATTGGAGGGACTCCACCAAACAGTGAATAGTGGTGTCAAACAATTACAACTTCCCAAATCATTACAGTGACATGGGGACACTCAATACATTGCTTTAATTCTATACTATGTGGACGATGTGGCCACATAGGGGGTCGTCTTGTTACAGTACTACATGCAGTACCTCTTGATTTATTATGGAAAGTAGCTTGGCAAATGGAAATAGGTGATCCTTGGATGTTTGTGATCAGCCTACTTACTGGTGAACTGTGAATAGCCTCTAGACAGTACCATGAGAAAGGTGTTAAAATTTGCATCCTGTTGCCATATATAGGGCTTTGCGATATGAGAAAAATGTCATATATGCCGATAACAATACATATCACAATATAGTACATTTTTAAGAAATTTAATGAATAAATACTTTATATAAAATGATCACATGGAAAGACCTATTTCGTATTACATTTGAATCATTTACTAGACAAATAAATGGTACTTATTTATATTTGATTTTTTCCTTTTATTTAGAACCTTTGTGTAAATTTCCAATTAAGAATGTAGCGAAATGTATGATCCTCTCCTGGAGCCGACACCTTATCGTGGTGGAGGGGTTTGCGTGTTCCAATGATCCCAGGAGCTATGTTGCCGGGGCTTTATGCCCCTGGTAGGGTCACCCAAGGCAAACAGGTCCTGGGTGAGGAACCAGACAAAATGCAGCTCACACGATGAGAAAAACAATGGATCCATGATTTTCCTTGTCCGGACGCGGGTCACCGGGGCCCCCCCCTGGAGCTAGGCTTGGGGGTGGCGCTCAATGGCTAGCACCTGGTGGCCAAGCCTGCACCCATGGGGCCTGGTCGGGCACAGGCCGAAGAAGGCACGTGGGTCCCCCCTCCAATGGGCTCACCACTTGTAGGAGGGGCCATAGGGGTCGGGTGAAGTGCGAGTTGAGCAGTGGCCAAAGGCGGGGACCTTGGCGGTCCGATCCTCAGCTGCAGAAGCTAGCTCTAGGGACATGGAATGTCACCTCTCTGATAGGGAAGGAGCCTGAGCTGATGCCGAGGTTGCGAAGTTCTGACTAGATATAATATAGTCGGGCTCACCTCGACACACGGTTTGGGCTCTGGAACCAGTCTCCTTGAGGGGGGTTGGACCCTCCTCCACTCTGGAATTGCTCGTGGAGAGAGGTACCGAGCAGAGGTGGGCATACTTATTGGCCCTTGGCTGGGCGCCTGTACATTAGGGTTTACTGCAGTGGACAAGAGCGTAGCCTCCCTTCACCTTCGGTTGGGGGACAGGTCCTGACTTCTGTTTGCATTTATGCACTAAGCGGCAGTTCAGAATACCCACCCTTTTTGGAGTCCTTGGATGGGGTGTTAGAGAGCATTCCTCCTGGGGACTCTCTTGTTCTGCTCGGGGACTTCAATGCTCATGTGGGCAATGACAGTGAGACCTGGAGTAGCGTGATTGGGAGGAACGGCCCCCCCGATCTGAACCCGAGCGGTGTTTTGTTATTGGACTTCTGTGCTCGTCATGGATTGTCCATAATGAACACCATGTTCAAACATAAGGGTGTCCATATGTGCACTTGACACCAGGACAGTCTAGGCCGTAGTTCGATGATTGACTATGTAGTCGTGGCATCGGACTTAAGGCCGCATGTCTTGGACACTTAGGTGAAGAGATGGGTGGAGCTGTCAGCTGATCACTACCTGGTGGTGGGTTGGCTCCACTGGTGGGGGAGGAAGCAGGCCAGGCCTGGCAGGCCCAAGCATATAGTGAGGGTCTGCTTGGCACGTCTGCCAGAATCCCCTATCAGGAGGAGCTTGAACTCCTACCTTTGGTAGAACTTCGCTCATGTCCCAGGGGAGGTGGGGGACATTGAGTTTGAATGGGCTATGTTCCGCACCTCTATTGTGGAGGCGGCTGACCCAATCTGTGGCCATAAGGTGGTTGGTGCCTGTCACAGCAGAAATCCCCGAACCCGCTGGTGGACACTGGTGGTGAGGGATGCCGTCAAGCTGAAGAAGGAGTCCTATCAGGCCTTTTTGGCCTGTGGGACTCCACAGGCAGCTGACAGGTACCAGCGGGCCAAGAGGAATGCGGCTTTGGCGGTCGCTGAGGCAAAAACTCGGGTGTGGGAGGAGTTTGGCGAGGCCATGGAAAACGACTTCGAGGAGATTCTGGTCCACCATCCGGCGGCTCAGGATGGGAAAGCAGTGCAGCATCAACACTGTTTATGGTGGGGATGGGGCGCTGTTGACCTCAATTCAGGACGTTTTGGATCAGTAGAGGGAATACTTCGAAGACCACCTCAATCCCACTGACACGCCTTCCAACAAGGAAGCAGAGTCTAGGGGATGGACTCCCCTATCTCTGGGGCGGAGGTTGCTGAGGTGCTTCAAAAGCTCCTCAGTGGCCGGGCCCCCAGGGTGGATCCGTGCGGAGTATCCATGGTAGGCGAAGGTGTAACCACAGACGGCCAAGGCGCAGGTGACTGATGAGTCGCAGATGGGGGACCTGACGGCAGCCGATGAGGCGCCGGAGACGGTACCACAGTCGGTCAACGAGGCACTGCAGGTGGAACCACAGGCAACTGCCGAGCCGAAGCCAGGGGGACCACAGGCAACCGCCGAGCCGAAGCCAGGGGGACCACAGGCAACCGCCAAGCAGGAGCTGGAGGATCCTCAAGTGACCGCCGAACCGGAGCCAGGGGGGCGCAGGTGTCCTCTCCCTTTACGGGAGACTAAGAGCCGGGGACCCGGCCGGGGTCTCCCTGCCAGAGTGGTGGTGGAGGAGTCACTGGGGAATCCCTGAGGGGTCCTATCTCCACCGCAGCAGAGACCATGGGCATGGGAACCTCGGGCACCGGAGCAGAAACCACAGGCGCGGGAACCTTGGGGGGCTGCGCCTTTTTTGCGAGCTTGGGGGCTTGCAAGATGGCGTCCTCAATAGCCCTGGCACTGTTCCGTACCAAACACATACCCTGGATGGTGGTGTCAACCAAGCAGCGGAGGCTACAGGTAGAAAAGGGTCGGCTGGCTGCAGGAAAGCGGCGGGTGGCTGCAGGAAAGCGGCGGGTGGCTGCCGTGAAGGGCAGCGGTGACATCGGGCGTGAAGAGTAGGTTCAGAATCAGGAGGGGTTCCTCCCGACACGCAGTAGGGTAGGTTGCGGAGACAGAGACCCTAGGAAGATCTCTGGAGCGTCTTCCCATCTTCGGCTTTTCTGCTTCTTTCTGCTGCCGTTCTTCAGTGGAGCCTGGGGTACCTCTTACAATTCCACCAGAGGACTATAAGGCAAGCTCCAAGCTGTGGCTACCTGCTTTGAATTTGCTTCCGCCACCCCACATTTCAGCCACCAACAGGTTTTCATGCACCTCCTCTATGAGGTACGCGTCTTCGGACAAAGATATCTCCTCCAGCGTATCCCTCATCCGGAAGGCAAAGGCTTGCAGCATGCCATAGCATCTCGTCGCCCCTTACCTCAGGCTGCTCAAGCCAATGCAGTGCCTCAGTTATGAGACCGAGGTATTGCTCCTCAGTCAGGGCAGGCGTCTTCTGTTGCAGTCCGGTCATTCTGTCGAGCAACGCCCAGACATGGACCAGAGAAGCAAGAACAAGAATCGATGGATTGAGAGAATGTGGGGTTTAATAGGGAAAACTACACGACATCAATGACTGGACTGGGGAAAACATACCTAACGCAGACTTAAATACATAGGACTAATGACGACAGTCCACAACATTATTATCAAAGCTCTGTAAGGCCAGAATAAAATGATTATGTTGCACAGCCTTGGTGTTTTAGAAATGTTTATCTTTAATGTGGTGACTGTCAAACAGCAAATTGCTCCACACCCAGATATTACATAAGTCTCTGTCACCAGACAAGCACCAGATTTGTTTAGCACAAATTAACTAAGACAACAAAAATGCTCAGTATGATAGTTTTCTTTAGACTGAAAATGAACGTGGACACAGCGTGGTTCATAAAAAAACTGTCCTAACAACACGAGTAACATGTAAACACTTCAATGTTTTGAGTCACAGTTAATTTCTCAAGAGAGGCATATCAATGTGGTATTTCTAACGTCATTGGAGTTGTGCTTCATTATCATCATTATAGTGTTATGAGAAACAGTCTGTATTTTTGCACTTATACAAATACTTCCTGCAAGCATTTCTTTTACTTTCAGTAAGTATCTTTTATTTTCAGCTGTATCTTTTTATCAGTTCACTTGGAGATATGAATTAAAAACCAAAGCAGCGTGGTTAATACAGCTCTAGACTACATTAATTATAGATAATTTACATAGTGTGTACAGTGTATCATGCCCGGCTTGTACGATCCTTGTGTGTGCCACGCCCCCTGATTATCCTTGTGTGTGCCACGCCCCCTGATAATCCTCGTGTTTGCCACGCCCCCTGATTATCCATGTGTGTGCCACGCCCCCTGATTATCCTCGTGTTTGCCACGCCCCCTGATTATCCTCGTGTGTGCCACGCCCCTTGATTATCCTCGTGTGCTTCCCCAATCATGCCCAGCTGTACCTTGTTATTTCGACACGTCTTTGTTCTATTTCAGTCCTCGTCTTGCCCTGCCATTTGTCCGTCATTGATTTTAGTGCTGTTGTTATGACCGGTTCTGCCCGTAGCCATCTTCCCCCTAATAAAACCCCAGTTTTCCCCGTATTCTGCCTCCCTCCTTCGTCCTTCCCTGCCTCCTTCCTGCCAGCCTGCCTGTCACTACCCGTGAACCCTGACACAGTGGGTTGAAAAAGTATTCGACCCCCCTCTGTAAAGCCACCATATTTCCATCTTACATCATTACAACCTATAAAAATCACAAATGCAGAGTATCATACTGAACTGTTATTTATCTGTGAATATGTTTTGAACCAATTAGAGCTTGATGAATTAAACAAATGCAAATTGACAGTCGTGTTTTGAAAAACCCCTTCACATGACCAACAGTCATTACTTGGTTACAGCACACTTTTGCAGCAATTCAACTGCTTGAAATCATTTTGGATAGCCATCTAAAAGCTTAGCACATTTGGATGGAGGCAATTTTTCCCATTCTTCCTTGCAGAACTGCTCCAACTGGGCTAGGTTTGAAGGCTTTTATTTGTGAACTGCAAGTTTGAGATCACACCACAAATTTTCAGAATCAGATCCAGACTCTGGCTAGCCCACTGTAAAACCTGGATCTTCTTTTTGCCAAACCATGCTTTAGTTACTTCTGCACAATGTCTTGGGTCATTGTCCTGCTGAAAGTGATAGCATCGTCCCAATTTGATGGCTGACGTTTTCTTACAAAATCTGGATATACTTCTTACTATCCATTCTTTACTCAATACGGACAAGGGACCCAGTTCCTGACCTCGAGAAGCAGCCCCAAAGCATGATGCTCCCCCCACCATGCTTGCTTGTTGGTAGGTATGGTGTTTGCTGGATCATTGGCAGTTCCTTCCTTCCACCAGACAAACGTCTTTGTGTTGAGGCCTGGAAGTTAAATTTTGGTCTCATCAGACCAAAGTACATGTCTCCAGAAAGCAGGACTCTTGTGAAGATGTCTATTGGTGAATTCTAATCGAGCTTTCAGATGACATTTTTTTAGAAGTGTCTTCTGACAACTCTGCCATGCAGCTGCTCTTTGTGCAAAACCTTCGATATTGAAGTCTTGTGCACCATCCACTCCAGCTGCAGATACTGAGCTTTGCAGGTCACTGAGAGTCACCTTAGGATTTGCTCTTACTTCTCTGACTAGTTTCCTTGACGTTTTCTTTGTTATTGTAACAGGGCAGCCTGACCGAGGTCGGTTCACTGTACTTCCGCTTGTCTTCCACTTGAATATGATGGCCTTCACAGTGGACACGCTGAAGCTAAGGAGCTTGGCAGTCTTCTCGGCACCATTGTCATCTTTTAACATATTAATTACAGTGGTTCTCAAGTCATTAGAAAGTTCCCTTGTCTCCATTTCGGTCAGTTTTTGAGGTTTCACCAAATACGCCACTTGTACTGATTTCTCAGTTGTATGTTCCTAAGAATTGGCCTTAATAATCACTTATGGACCAGTCAACAAGCTAGACAACTAGTTGATCAATTATTAACACCTGTTTTCATTAACCTCATTACATTAACAATCATACAGTCTCCAAGCTGTTAGGGGTCGATTACTTATTCAACAGCAGATTTCACTGATATCTTCTTTATATTGTCCTTGCACTAATTTACAGTGTATGTAACAATATAAAACTAAAGATGCATTTTCAAAGAAAAATATTACAGGAAAATTTGTCTAGGGGGTTCGAATACTTTTTAAACCCAACCTCTGTTAGGAATCGGTGCCCACATGCACCTTTATACTGACTCCAGAATCTGTTTTAAGATTCCCTTAGATCAGAAAGCCCTGTGCTATCAGCCCTGTATCTTCCTGTGTCCACAGCTCATTTTCCTTGGGTTCTGTCCTGATTCTTTCTATCCATTGCCCATCCCGTTCTGTGGTCAGTAACATTCACGCCTTTGCGTGTCGCAATAATCCCCATTTATGTTCTTTCTGGATGCCTTATCCCCATTATTCCCAGTTGAAACACACTTATAATTAAACATTCTAATTAACCAGCCAGACATCACACTCCGCCAGGACAAAAAACTGCTCGCCAGTTCATACTGACATCCCCAAAGAGATCTTCTTGGGAACCTGACTGCTCCAGAATTCTAGTTTGTACTTCAGCTCCACATTCTGTTAGGAAAAAATGGAAATGATGAGCTCTCAATAGCCATTTTGGGCTCACATTCCCTGTTATAATATCTTTATTCATTTCATCCTTGAGTAATAAAAGAATTCATAAATGAAATATAATGCTCAGGTGAAATGACTGGTGCTAAATATCTCCTCTGTTTTATTACAAAGAACTAATTTACCTATTTAGGGACATGGATGAGTGTGACTGGATGACTACGCTAAACCTCAATATATTATGAAGATTATGAATTATGAACAGCTCCTGACATTCAAGTCTGAGGCAAAAGGAATATTCTAGATCAGCTCATCACAGAGATTATAAAACACGAATGCCAGGGAATACGTTGGTTTATATGGCTAATACTGTGGTGAGTGTTTGTTAGGGTCACGGTCAGAAGTCTGGACTGTGGCCTGGTGGTTAACGTTCTCACCTGGGCCTGAGTGGCATGCAGTCTCTCTGTCAATGACTCCACCGCGCTCTCTCGCGCCCACACTTCTGCCGAGAGCCCCTTAATCTGATGGCACAGGACAACACGACACACGTTACCTTTGGGTATGAATGGGGAACAGATTTAAGAAGAAATTTGTCGTTACCTATCCTAGTGCAAGCTCAAAAGCAATTAATATGTGTCGTCTCCTAGGTCACCAGCTCTGACCTAGTGCGTTTTCCATGACCAGTATAGGTAGCATTAGCATTTAGCACCCTAGTCTGATACCTTTAAGTTTCTGCTCTTGCTTATCTCAAACATCGATGTAGTCCTACAAAATACCGTTAATTTCTTTTTTTAGTTAAGTAGAATGTTTTGTTGGACCTATAAAAGCTGGTTTCTACCACACAGATCCTTTGCTGAAGGAGGTATCGCTAATGTCCTACATGCTAGTTCATCATTTACAATTAGCTCCCTGAATAGCAGTCTAATACACACACAATAAGGAAAATTATCTACAAAGTCCGCTGTTAAAATTTATCGAAAAACAAAACATTGAGGCTTTACTTGAAGATGTGCTGCTTATTTATAAGTCTTACAAGAGACCTTGTTGAAGCACAGGATAATTTTTTTTTACCTAAGATCTATCACTGATTAATATCATTATGTTTTTTTGCATAAAAATAATCTTAGTGTAATGCTGTTTGGAATGAGCAATGTATTTGCACTGGGCAAAACTGGTAAGCATTTTAAAAAGATTTAACACATTTTATAGCATCTCTGAACCAGCAGGTGGTGATATATCCATCACAGTCTGATTGCTCCAACAAACCTCAAGCAGAAGTCAATGGATTGCAGTGACACTCCAGGGGTGCCACATACTGATTATTAAAAAAAAACGCTGCTCATTATAACAAATGTCCGAATGTCTATATTGAGAAAATAGTGGTGCCACATATTTACAAATTGCGGTTCTAATTAGTTTAAAAAGCAACACGTGATGTAGTCTAATCTCAGCCCATTGTCAGAGCCAGTGAGATCATGAGGCAGCACATGCCTGAGAATGGAAGGACCTGCTCACCTGTTTCAGGTAAGTGCGCATCTTACTGCTCTGCCTAAGGACCATGTGGTCCAAGTGACAGATCTTTTCCTCCAAAGTGCAGATCTCAATTTTGTTTTTCCTCAAGCTGAAATTACAATGATCAGTAGCACTCTAGCTGAAATCAGTAATATCCATTAATATAAAGTGATAAAAACACATGCACTACAGCTATGGCAATGACCATTGTTCTAAAATGTTAAATCCAAGTGCATCTAGCTTTTGCCCTTTGACTTCATATAGTAATATGTATTTTGTGTATGTAATTCTGAGTGCTGTGATTCTGTATAACCATGTTAATCATCATTATCAATTAATAATAATAATGTAAATAGTAGTACTGTTTGTGTCTTAGTGTAGGGACTTGCTCTGTACTCCACCTCTCTGCTTCAGGACCTGCTTTGCGAGGCTCACAAAGATTGCGTCTGACGTGGTGCTCAATGAAGTCTTTCTTCACCTTTAATGCGACCCTCTCCTGTGAGGCAGGGGTTAATATGCACCTGCTTACTTAACTTCCTCAAAATTTCAGTGAAATTCAAAGCGTGTCCTCGCCACTTGTGCTTAAATTAAAGCTCTTAAAATTAAAGTAGCTCTTAAAGTAGCTCTTTGCCGTAATTTAAGCTGGACATTTACCTTCTCCATCCTCTCCAAAAATTTCTCTAGATCAGAAAGTTTCCTCTGCTTAACTTCCAGACTTCTCTGCACAGCGTTTAAATCATCAGTGCTCTTCCTTAGCCTGTGCTCCTGCTCCACAATTTGTGTCTTATACAACCAAAAAACAAAAACAAACAAAAACATATAAACCCAGTCTGGATTCTGTGCAGGAACAACAGTCTCCTGCAGACTGACCCCATATTAATGCAACATACACAGTGCAGTGAAACTATTGTAGTAATAATGCAGTACAGACTGTTGTACATAATACATATTTCCATTTAAGTCACCACCAGACAGATAAAATCAGCTTAAATGGAAAAATGTATTATCTACAGGCATTATCTACAGTTTTAATCATTACTGAGAAACTGAATGAAAGTTTTGACTAATATCAAGGTCAGCAAGTACTTAAAATGACTTTAGGAAATGTCTGCTTAAGAAGTGGACATATAAACAAACATGAATTATGTGGGTTGATCTGGTGGTCTGGAGTTATAAGGTTATGAAGGAATTCAATTTTTTGAGTCGCCCCCCCCCACCCACACACACACACACACACACACACACACACACACACACACACACACACCTGTAAGGCAATCATCTGCTGGACGTATGTCTCCCTCCGTTGTCGGGCCCGATGCTGGTATTGGCTGAGCAGCCTCCTTGCAGCACTTCTCAGGGCAGGCCCCCCCGCTTCCTGCAGCGCCTGCAGCTGGACAGAAGGGATGGGGGGGGGACAGGTAAGAAAACAAAGCAGGCAGGCATATGAGGACTGACAGCCAAGTGCCCGGAAATGCCAGTCGCCAGCTGCAGGTTTCATCTTTATAAAGTCACACAGGTCCCTGCAGGATAAGAATAGAAATAAGCTCTATAAAGCCCAAGTTTTGGCCTGTTTCAAAGGAGTGGGCGAGGTGCCCATTCTCTGCCTTTTTTTTTTGCACACCTGGTGTTCCTCTAATCTCAGTAAAACAAAAGGCATCTGCTCCAGCTTCACATGGTTTTGAATTGGAGCATTTGGTGGAGTGGGATGTGAAGGCTAGAGAGAAGATGAGCTGTCCCAGCTCAAAGTGTCCTCCCTGACATGGATTATCTGGTGACCCAATTCCACCCCAGCCCGGCCCAGTATAATTCCAGGGCTTTTTGTTATTTGGTGCCAGTGCTTCTGCGAGATACACTAACGGCCCTCATTAAATACACACAGATTCCACTATGGGACATGTGTGCTTGTACTCGGTTGTTTTGCTACTAGTCATATCTTTCCAGTTAGCTAACCGTCTAGCCAACTGACTATTGAACTATAACTAAGTAATGAACTTCATGCTGATGATATTGCCTCCGTGAAGTTAACAAGACTTCCATCCATCCATCATCTTCCGCTAATCCGAGGTCGGGCCGCGGGGGCAGGAGTCTCAGAAGGGAAACCCAGACTTTCCTCTCCCCGGCCACTTCAGCCAGCTCCTCCAGGGGAATCCCGAGGTGTTCCCAGGCCAGCCGAGAGACATAGTCCCTTCAGCATGTCCTAGGTCTTCCCCAGGGCCTCCTCCCAGTGGGACATGTCCGGAACACCTCACCAGGGAGGCGTCCGGGAGGCATCCTGACCAGATGCCTGAGCCACCTCATCTGGCTCCTCTCAATGCGGAGGAGCAGCGGTTCTACTCTGACTCCCTCCCGAATGACTGAACTCCTCACCCTATCTCTAAGGGAGAGCCCAGCCACCCTGCGGAGGAAACTCATTTCGGCCACTTGTACTCACAATCTCGTTCTTTCAAGTTATCAAGTTATTAGCTAGCTAGTAACAGCCCTGTGCTATCATCCATACATTGTTATATCACAGCTGATAACCTTACATACTGCAAGTCTACCACTTCAGCATGCATTTTATGCCTGTAAAATGAAGGTACCCAACAGAAGGCTCACACAATGTTGTATTGCATCCATCACACTTACAGGTGTCTTGAACGACCGGCATGATTGACAGGCTCGTGAGGTGACGCACGGTGGGCTGGGTTGGATGACCAACTGCACATTCCTGCAGGTTGCAGCCAGACATCCTTGCAATGATGCAGCGTTGCTGAGCAACAGCACTGGAGCCCTACCTTCAGCTCCAATTCCTTGTTCTCCACAAGGATGCTGGAGAACTGCACCTCCTTCTCTTTCAGGTCCTCCAGAACTCGATGGTGATGGCAATTCAGGTAGCTGTGACACTGGTCCCACCACTGGGTGTCTTCTTCCTGGTTTGTCGGAGTAAATAAAACCACATTATCTAGTCTTCTCCTATTGTGAAGTAGAAGGCAGTTTGCACATTCAGTCCTGTATTTGAGTACTTCAGTCACCCAGGTTAGCAGTTTGACATAGATCTACTTTACCACAGAAAATTTTACAGTGGTTTCATTTACTTTATTTTGATGAAGGAGAGCAGGACATTTATTGCATAAACAGCACCTGTGGTATATGAAGGTGTTTGGAATTATGGTACCGGTCCCAGAAACCTAACTACCAAGGCTTCAGGGTATGGACTCCTTTCATAATTGTGGTCTGTGATTCTGCAGTGATGAGAGTGGTGCTTTCCAAAAGGTGGAGCTATTATCTAGTGACTATTCCATAATATCCTACCTCAAGTGATCACGGATCTTGTTAAGGGTGAGCCTAGCAAGGACCTTACTCGGCACTGAGAGCAGTGTTATCGCCCTGTAGTTGCCACAATCCAGGCGATCACCCTTCCCTTTCCAGATAGGGACTTCAAGTTCCGTTTTCCAGTCAGTTGGGATGATGCCTGACTCCCAAATGGAGGCAAAGATTTCTTGCAATGCCAGGAGAACAGCCTTATCACCAGCCTGGAGAAGTTTGCCCCGAATACCACAGATCCTGTGGTCTTCCCCACACCCAGGTGATTCACCACCTGTGCAATCTCAGTGAGATTGAATGGTTCACATCTGATTCTAGGATTTGCCTCGAGAACTGTGGACCCAGACATGTCCATCATCCTAGCCAAGAGGATCAACATTAAACAACTGCTCAAAGTAGCGGATCACATCTGCAGTGTCATCTGTAAGGACCGTTCCATCACCCACCCTGACTGCAAGTCTCAGAGGAACAGATTCAGATGTATGTAATATTTAGATTTTTCTGTAAGCAGCACGTGGGTCACTAGACCACAGATGGTGTGTCACCGGCTCACAGATTAGTCTAACAAACACCTCCTTACCTGCCCTGAGAGCCTCACAACCGTCCTCATCAGTACAGACTGGAGTTGCCACCAAGTCGTGCACTGAAACTCCTCTCGATAATATCAAGGAAGCCCTGCAAGATGAAACGGCTCCTTCTGGAAACACATGTCCAGTGTTTACATGGAACAGGAGTGCTATTCTCTGTCTCCATGTTGGCCATTTTTTTCTTTTAATCGTCTCCTAGTTAGACTACATTGTGTTATTGGTACTCTATCATACTTAAGGTTAAAATTGATTCATCACCTTCATCTGCCCACCTTAATTAGAACAGTGGTTTATCGTGCTGATTTGTAGTATATCCACTTCTAATAACAATTCAGTCACAGCAAGCTTCAGTCTATCCTGGGATAAGGGGGCTGCAACAGAATATATCTGCGTTTTACACACACAATCACTTAGGCAGTCAAAGAAAGTTCTTAAAAGTACATCTGAATCGCATACTTTTTCATTCTGAGAGCAAACAGCACTATTAATCAGCACTCAGATGACACTCAGTTCCTTAATAAGCAGCAGGTTTTGAAGCAGCAGGTTTTGACACAGGAAAAGTGAGTCCTTACATGTTGTGCACCTCATTTGCGGAAAGGAAAAGAGGAGTCACAGCGGGAGCGAGGCCAAGCGAGTTCTGTGTGAGAGGCATTGGGTTTGAAACTGAAACTGGAGTGGGGAGAGCCTCATTTTACTGGCCCTTTACAGGGATGTCACTGGTTAGTTATACCTGTGTTGTTATTAGACTTCGGTGTTACATAAGGCTGATGCTAAACTGCTAGTATATCATTCTTAATGTTTTGCGCTGTGGATTAGTTCGTGTTTAATTCAGAGTCAGTACGAGATATTGTGTGTAGGCTGATTGATTATATGACAGTGATGGCAGTATTGTGTTTATTTATTTATTCTTGCATTGTGAATGCTTACAACCCGACAACAAAATTATCCAATAAGCGAGTTGTGTCATACTGTTCCTGGGACTGGATTAGCCAGGGCTGCACAACCCTGCTCCTGAGGTCTATCAACCTGCAGAGCTTATGCACGGCCCTAGTTTAACACACCTGATACAGATAATTAGGCCCTTAAGTAGCGTCTCAGAGTCAGCTATGTTGACGCTAAGCTGGCTCTAATGCTGAGATGGTAGATCTCCAGGAGCAGCGTTGGGTGGCTCTGGGTTAAGCCCTTTTCAAGTCTGGGTAGAAGCTGAAGTGAAGTGCCCACATAGCTTGACACTATCTTTGATGTGTACATACCTCCCTAATATCGCCTGTCTCTTCTTTCACACTGGAAAGGCTATTGAAACTGTAGCTGTCCATGTTCCCGATTACCTCACTGGACAAAACCGCAGGCGATTCTTCAGTTCTCATAGAGACACGTCTCTCTGCAATCTATAATTCCTGAGAATGACAGCAGGCAAAATTTTATTATGAAATACAATGATTTCATTTGAATGAATGATCATATACATATATATAATGTATATGCAGTGTTTGTGTGTGTGTATATATATATATATATATATATATATATATATATATATATATATATATATATATATATATATATATATAACATACACACACACAGTCCATATATTCATGTGTTCATGGGGACTCTCCATTGACTTCTATGGGCAAAATCCCAATCCTGACAATGATAACCATAACCTCTACCCAGTCATAACCTTAACCATAAATAACCAAACAAAAGGCTTTTGGCATTTTTTCTTTTTTGATTGTAGTCACAGATTATTATAAAATTAAGTTTCCCCTTGTGACGACCAAAAAATGTCACCACATCAAAATAACAAGTTTTATCTCACATTGTGGGGAAATCTGATCTCGACAATCTAATAACCACAAACACAGACACACACAGGCACCTCTCCAATTGCCCATTTAAGCAAATATCTAGTCAGGAATCTTGTGCCTGTAGCCCCTGGGATAGGTTCCAGATCCCCCCTCCCATAAGCTGATGGAATGGCAACTAACTCAAATAACCACTCATTACAACCAAGGTATGCAGCAGCATTGCTGGATACACATCAAGCCTTTAAGCAGATGGGCTACAGCAGCAGAAGGACAGGAATCCGAGGCTGCAATGGGCACAGGTTCACTAAAATTGGACAATGGAAAAGTGGAAAAACATTGCCTGGTCAGATGAGCTTTGATTTCTGATGCAGCATTCATAGGGGAGTTTACATGAAAGCATGGATCCATCCTGCCTTGCAGTAACGATGAAGGCTGGTGTTCGTGATACCACAGCCTACCTGAATATTGTTGCCGACCATGTCCATTCCCAGGATGATAATGGCTACTTCCAGCAGGATAAGACACCTTGTCACAAAGCTCATATCATCTCAGACTGGATTCTTGAACATTGCAAGGAGTTCTCCGTACTCAAATGGCCTCCACAATCACCAGATCTCTACATGAGTATAATAATAAAGTGGATTTAGGTTTTGGACTCGGACAGCTGTTTTCATAACGTTGTAGAATTTCATGTTACATATTTTTTTCTTTACCAATTGTTAGATTTGCACCTGCCTTAAAAAACATTAAAAACCTCTAATTGGGCAGTGGTGACTTAATGATTAGGGAAGCACACTTGTAATTGAAAGATTGCAGGTTTGAATCCCTGACCAGCAAGGCACCACTGAGGTACCCTGAGCAAGGTACTGCCTCCAAGCACTGCTCCCCAGGCGTTTAATTAGCTGCCCCCTGCTACGTCACATATGGTTTAAATGCAGAGGACACATTTTGTTGTTGTACACTGTGTGCTGTCGTGTGTCAACAATGACCATCAATCACTAAATTCTAATAATGTAAAACTAACAGGCAGAATCTGTAGGTAGTAAACTTGCTGGATGTAATGGGAGGTGCAGGGTCCTGCTAGTATGAACACACATAAAATGGCCAGTGCATTTTGATAAGGATGTGGTGTAATCTGTGTATAGCAGTCTATGAGAGTTTGTAAGGATTTTTAAGTCATACAGCTGTGGAGAGAGGAGACCGTAGCAAGAATTCTGAAAAGGTCATTCTAGTACTGGTTAACCAGGACACCATAATTGGATTAGATGGCTATGAATCAGTTCCTCCTTTTGCCTGCTGTGTCATGCCAGTAGTGTGCTGATTGTGACCAGATCTCCACTGAACTGTAGAAACTGCGTTCTTGCAGACTGCACTGCCCCTCGTGCATACATGTCATTCACTGTGTCCACAAATGGGTGCTGCCCCCTATGCAGGCCCTCTACCACACCTCTGCTCTGTTGACACTGAGCAAACAATCAGAAAACCTGCCATATATCATTAAACCTGCATTCCACGTGGGCGCTGAATGCTACATGATAGGATGATGTGTGGCGTTAGTGATGGAAATCAGATCTGAAACCCAGCAGTATCAGTCAAAACCCCAAGTAAACCGATACATTCTGAACATGACCTTAAACAGCATTTGAATATATACCTGTTAACGTGGAAATGATACATTTATAAACGAAAATGTAAAGCAGATACTTCCAGAACATTATTTTCGATGTGGCCCACACGTTCTACGTGAGGTCTCTCATAGAGCTTCAGCCTATCAGCTTCATCCGACCATCCTTGCTATGTCGTAACAAAGCGGTGATCTTTCACCTTGTCTCCTTGCTTACTGGATTTCAAATGTCTTGTACAGAAAGTAAAAACGGATAAACATGATACACAGTAGCATATTCCTTTAAGGAACAACTTACTGTGGGAGCTGACCAGTGGGTTCCACTTCGGAAAAGTCTCCTGGGTCGTCAGTGCTGTCAGACCTACAAAGTGAACTTGACACACAACGTGTTCAAGGCCACCAGGAATTTGACCAATAAATGAAGAGCTTACATCCCCGTTTAGAGTAATGTGTGCAAGTAAGCTTTAGCTCACTGAACGAGCTTTCCCCTCTGTCTCATTGTGCCTGCTCCTTATAGGTGTGTCTCTAATAAGGCAGGCGTAACCTAGCAACAAATAATTCTCCAGGAGACCTTTCGCTTCAGATTATTTGTCTTATATGTTTCAACATCAAAAGAACTGGAACAATGGATCTAGTGTAAAGATCTGACAAAAAGACCAAATGAAAATAATATTACAACCAGGGGGACATGACCCATCCAATCTTTAATGCGACTTTATTTTACCCTCCCAAAAAATAAAACTTTACATTTAAATTACTGTCCCCACCAATGTCGAATTCTCTCCTACACCACCGACTATAACATGTATGGTTTTGAAAGCCTAAAAATCACAAGACAACAAAGCAGGAAGTGGAAGAAAAGCTGTGAAGCTTCTGGACATACAACACAGAACTGAGAAAGAGGCCACAAACACCTGCGTAAACACAAATCCAGAACAGTGTGGTGGACGTTCCATTAGCCTGCGACATGGATTTATGGATACAGGTCCTGAGGTCTCAACACATGCATGTGCCAATTTATACTGTACCTTGATTATAAATACATTTTTCTACATCAAACTTTTTTGGATTGCGTGAGGAAACTATAACATTATTCCAGTTTCCTGCCAGTCCTGAGACATGCAGTTAGGGGGACCTGAGATTGCCCCAGTGGCTGGCTGGAATCCCAAACAGGATGTCCTCTACCTTGCAGGCAGTGATTCCTGTGAATAAGCCCGAGATGAAGACCTAACCGTATTTACAATACTGTCTGAAATAAACTCAATCGTATCGCACTTACTGACTGAAGCATTAAAAAGAGAACAAGACTAATAGCTGGTGTCCAGCATTCAGCTGTAGACTCACCTGATTTGAAATCCTGCAGCTTTAATGTGTTTATAGCAGATGGCATGCAAAAGGACCAAAGGGCGCTTGGTATGTTCAACACTACAGACATCAGGGTCAGATTACAAACTACATGCCACATTTTCAAAAATGTTTGCACAACGTACAGCTTTCTCCAACTAATTTTTCGTTTTAGGAATAATGAGCTGCGATGGGCTGGCCCCCCATCCTGGGTTGTTCCCTGCCTCGTGCCCATTGCTTCCGGGGTAGGCTCCGGACCCACCGTGACCCAGTAGGATAAGCGGTTAGGAAAATGGATGGATGGATGGAATAATGAGGAATAACTTTATGAATATGCATGTGTACTACACGGTTGGGCCTGTCAGGATTCAAAGGAATAAACTCCCAAATGAAAATTTATGAATCATGCCAGGAAAAACGTCTCCAAAAGCAAACCTGTTACCATGGCAGCTGTCAAGCAATTGTCACATAAACCACTGGACGTCTGAATATACAACTGTAACTAAATCATGCTTCAGAGGGAGCTGATACAATAAGAGACAGTGTTTTGATACAGTTATGGCCGCACTGCACCCACAGCCTCTGCATTCAGTTAAATGCTGGTTACCCTGGGTAAGTCAATGTCTTCTTATGATAATATTCACATTTAAGCCAAAAGAATATTATACAACCATTAACATTTAAAACAGAATTAAATTGTTTGATAAAGTGTGATAACTTTTGGGAAAACACTTCAAATTACTGGCCGAAAAATGCTTTCTGTCTGCCGATATTAACTGCCTCCCCCCAATTTCTCCTACTTAACATGGATACAATTGACAGATATGGATAAAAGGCACTATATTTTGGGTTATACACTAAGGGGCTTGATTTCACAGAGGTAAGAAATCACAAGCAACACAGTACTTATTTAATGTTTTTAATTACATTGTGTCACACTTTGTTGTTCCCAAAAATCTATATTAAACAGGTCCAAAGGAATGTTTCAAGCACCAACCAAACCAACACGGGACAAAAAAAAAATCTATCAGCAGTCATGCTCCCAGAAGGTCACCTTC
The DNA here is from genome assembly GCF_023856365.1 of Brienomyrus brachyistius. Lineage (NCBI taxonomy): Eukaryota > Metazoa > Chordata > Actinopteri > Osteoglossiformes > Mormyridae > Brienomyrus > Brienomyrus brachyistius. The sequence continues at coordinate 1,503,041 of NW_026042332.1, forward strand.
ATAAGGATCAGAGAGGCCAAAGAGGTGAGAGTCCATGTGAGGGAAGACCCCCGATCACCGATCCAGGCAGCGCTTCTGGATGGCCTCCGCACAGACATTCCGGAGCAGGGCGATGACCGAGCGAGGATCCTCACTCTTCATGACGGCACTGCCGGACACGATCATGTTCGCCCCAGCCTAGGGGAGAGGCAGAAAGACAGAGCAAGTTTTCAGCTCGATAAAGCATTTCCCAAGGGGTAGATGGGAGGTTCTGACTCAATCCCTACACGCTGTCTATCAGACAGACACTAACTGCATGCAGAGGTGCTAAAGTTCACTGCGATTACGCTACCAGACCAGCCTCAATTATCAGTAAAGGGATATTTTCTCTTCTGATCTGAACTGCACCATAACAGCTTCACTTTGCGGTTTTGTGTTCCTGAATCCATTTGCTGATGGAGCTCCGTACGCTGTAGTATTGAGCAATAGTTTGCGTTCTCACCTCTGCACACTTGTGGATGGTGTCTGGGCCCACACCTCCATCTACTTCAATATCCAAAGAGGGAAACTGGCTGCGTAGCCAGCTTACCTAAACAAACCACATAATACCACAGCAAATACTAAAAGGCATCACATCTTCCCTACCTCTGCACAACCCTGATCAGGTTGGGCAGCTTAAAGATGGACAGACTGAATTATTCACGCATTTGTACTACCTTTCAGGACATTGCTATTACAGTCAATGGATAACAATTATATAGCTTGTTAGTGTGGCGTATTAGTGTTGTCATCTTTACAAGAAAGGCATTTTCACACTAATGTTAAATTCTGTACCACCTGCTCTAACTATTTTATGGAAACTAGATTTTTTTCTAACAAAACAAAAACAAGACACCATTCACTATTATGTGACCTTCAGGTCACAGAAACTCCAGTCTTACCTTTGGCATCATGTCTTCCATGAACTTCTGACCCCCAAAGCCAGGCTCAACTGTCATGACCAAAGCCATGTCTATCTGTCCTGCCCAAGGAGCCAGCTCTTCTACCAAGGTCCCCGGTTTAATGGCCAAGCCTACCTGCAAAGAAGCCCATTGACATTAAGGCAGACATGGTGCAAACCGGCCATGTTTGTTCACAGGAAAGACATACAGTCGTACAAAAAATTAAGAGGCCACTCTATATAGCTGCCCGCTTGCTAACCTTCATGCCGCTTTCCCGGATCTGCTTGATGAGGTTTCCAGGGTTGGTGGTGGCCTCTAGGTGGAAGGTGTACTGATTGGCTCCAGCAACAGCCATAGGCTGGACCCACTGCTCTGGCCTGGACACCATCATGTGCATGTCTGTGGATGAACAAGTTTACTGGGACCAAAATCACTAGTACATATCCAGAGCATCACCAGCAAGTGACAATCTCCCTAAAAACACAACACTTAATAGCAGAGTAACTTGATAAGATCAATTATTGGTCAACCGGACCTCCTATGTCACCTACAATGTTTGATTTTAACACCTTCACAACAATTAAATATGAATATTCAGCTACATGGGTACGATCCATACCTATTAGATAGTACAGGTATCGGTCATATGACTGATCTATGTCCAATACTTCTGTAGTTTTCTGGAGTCTGTTAAAAGAGAACTCCTATTTCTTGTTAAATCAATTTGTACAATCAATCAATCACGACGAGAATTATTTCACATTGTTAGATGTGAAAGGTAATGCTGCCACTCAGTGTGTGTGAGTGGGGTGACTTCCGCCTGCTGTTACATCATGCACATACCGTTCGCAGTAGGTGTGTAAGAACATCACATACGTGAATGACAATCGAAGTATTTTAGACTTTTAACAACTCGTTTGTAAAAATAAAGCTTTGTGAGGGTTTAGTGAAACGTCCCCCTAAACAAAGCGCATGCAGTTGTGTGATACAACACGAGTAATATGAACAAAGCAATCGATGATTTGGGGGTCGCTAGCTTGGGCTGTTATATGCACTCACTACAGTGTGAGATACACTTCATTACAAATGCAGCCCCTCGTGCATGCTGGTGGCAGTGGGAGAACCACTGAGGGGCATTTTAAGCACCCGCCACTTGTGATAAACTTGTGTATACTCTCTTGGAATATATTCAAATTTAAATGCAAAATGCCCCAAAAATGCATAAAACAAATGAAGAGGAACAGTCCATTGTGTACGTGTCTAGTAACTTAATTAAAGAGTTTTTTGGCATACACATTTCTTCATCTGTATTTTATAGTTTAAACAATATGATTTTATTAATATATATATATATATATATATATATATATATATATATTTTTTTTTTACATATTAATGCTAGCAGTTGTGTATCGGAATCAGATTGGAACTGAAAACATGTGGACTAGCCCATCCCTACTCTAATTCCTGCTACAATCTTTATTAAGATTTTGAGAGTTATCGTTTCTATAGCTGCTGGTTAATACTCAGTGACAGGCCTGTCACGACTTACCAAAGAAAGGATCTGCTCCCAAGTTCTTTCTCAAGCACTCCACGACTGGGTGACCAAACGTGATGTTTGGCACAAAGAGGCTGAAAAACAAGATAACACAGTTGTTATAGAAATCCCTCATATATGGAAATATTCAGTTTAATATATTTCATACAGTGCCCTTCCTTGCATTGCACAGCTAATATCATTTACCAGTGTTCACAATGACATCTCTCTTAGAGAACATTCTTAATACCCAATTCACATACAAAATTTTCTTTAAAAAAAAAAAAAAAAACTAACAACTCCAACTCCATATTTCTTAATGAAAAGTCCAAGTGGTACGCGCTAACATTGGTTAATATAACCACATACTGCTGCACATGTACTTACATGTGTCTTTTACCAAAATGTTTCATTTATTACTATAATACGCTTTACTTGCCAAACCACAAGATATTCTAAAAATAAATAATCATAAGTTAAAAAGTGAAAAGGGAACAACAGCAGCGATCTGAACTTCGGTGACAAGCCATAAAACAATTTTATTTTAAAAGATAACTAAAACAGTGAGATTGTGACCTGGCGCTTTTACTTAACGGTACTCTAAATGTAGTTTGTATGTTTAATATCGGCTCACTGTACTACAAAGAAATAGACTCTCAGCCTATTAATATCCTGGGATTTGTAGGATTTGGGATTTATATCGGAGGGTAAATATTTATATAAATTTAATTTATATATGGAACATTAGTTTCAAAATATAACTGAGAATTAGAATTTTGAGTACGAGCATCCTGAATCACATGATATGTTACTAAACGTAAAAATATTTAGTATGAAAATTTATATTATATTATAGCAAATTAAAGACCTGGGGGGGGGGATTAGTTGAGACGGCACACACCGTTTCGTTTGTCGCGCGAACAGGGAACCTCACTGCGCCGCTTTACGTCAGTCGTACATGGATGCACGCGAGACGCGCGCGACCAATTGCGTTTTCGGCAATTACACTGTAATCAATACATTGCACGTGAGCGGAAAAAGAAGTGCACTGGTTACTCCAGAAAACCTGATCTTCAGTATCCTTAGTTGCATGTTGGCATCTTCGGTTTTTTAAAATCAATATAAGGCAATTCCCACGCGCTGAGTTTAAACGACAGTCAGAAACCTCATTCTCACCACTTAGTAAAATCTGGCAAGCCAGTTTAATTCACCAGGTCAGATAGGTAGCTGTCCAGCAAAACATTTAATCGTTCCCCCATGATATTTACCCGTCCATTACGTCCAGATGAAGGTAGTCGGCACCACAGTCCAACATCCTTGCACACTCATGGCCGAGGCAGGCCAGGTCGCTGTTTAAAATGGATGGACCTATTTTAGCTACATAAGCCATGCTGTACGTTCCCGTTCGCTGTGGGAATGCAGTCGCTGCGTTGACTTGCGCGGTGTCCTACACGGTCTAAAAAGGAAACACAAAAACGAAGAAACCAAAATGGCCGCGAGTGCACCCAAAAACAGTTACACGGTTGTTTACGGCTGACGTATCACCTTCGTATCGGCACGGAAAACTCCGCCTCCGTGTGCCTCTCATGTTCCCTGGTCCAATACACTATCCTCCCCAGCGAAGCATTCTTTTGTATTTATTTATTGTTTGAGATTTATTACCTCAAGCTACAGCAGGACTCACTCAGTTGCGGCGGTTTCTGTGGCTTCTTTGGACTCTGAAACGTAAACACGTAAGTATGGAAACAAGTCTGTTTCTGTTACAAAATAAACACTGCCAACTAGTTTTTAGCGTGTGTCTGCAAATTAACACGTACAACTATAGAGTTATACTTTAACAGCTCAGAAATATGGTATATCATAGTTTCAGGAGCAGCCCAAAGCAGGTTAGGACCTCCAATATGAGCTGCCCCGAAGGGGATCATCTGTATTTCTGGTATGAGACAGTGTTTCCCTTACCTTCAAACACAGCCATAAGGATGCTATTCCACTGCTACAGAAAAAAATTCACTTGGGATCAATCAATCATCCATCCATCCTCTTCACAGCTATAAAAGCTGCCACTCTTCTGGGAAGGCTTTCCACCCATTTTTACTCATTCATCCAAAATATCATTTGTGAGGTCAGGCACTGATGTGGGACACAAAGGCCTGATTCATAATCTGTTCTAGTTCATCCCAAAGGATGAGGTTGAGGTCAGGGCTCTGTGTGGGCCAGTCAAGTACTTCCACACCAAAGTCACACATCCATGCCTTTACGGACCAGTGCTTCGTGCACTGGAGCAGAGTCATGCTGGAACAGAAAAGGGCCTTCTCCAAGCTGTTTCCACAAAAATGGAAGAACAGAATTGACCAAAATATAGCTTGGTATGCTCAAGATTAAGAGTTCCTTTCACTGGAACTAAGGGGTCTAGCACAGCCCCTGAAAAGCAACATCATACCATTATCCCGCCTCCACCAAACTGACACAATGCAGTGAGGTAGGTGCTGCCCTCATGGCATCCGCCAAACCCAGGCTCATCTATCAGACTGTCAGACAGAGAAGCATGATTCATTGCTTCACAGGACACGTTTCCAGTGTATAATGACACCACTCCATTCGACGCTTGGCATTGCGCTTGAAGCTGCTCTCACTACTTACACCCCTATTACTCATTCCCATTGGCAGGATCTTTTAACTCAACTTGTCTTTGCAGTAGTAATGACATAACATTCCACATGATACCAGAAGGTGGCACTAAAATACTGCTGAAGTGAAATGAGTAGGCTTTCAAACTGCAGTCTTGGTCAAATGCCTACTGTATGGACGTAGGTGTAATAACACTCAACTAAGGCTGGGGGGTGGATTCTCGTTACATATACTTAATGCACCATATAACTGTAATCATTTACAATTGCTACGATAAATTATATATGTAAAATCTTCATGGTTATATTTAAGAACTTCTCATTATATTGAAGGGCATTTCACAAACAGCTGGAATTAATTTCCTTTAAAAGTATGGTGTTTGACGATCACCAATAGAGATTCCTCATTTTCTCCAGGGGTCATAACTCTGATGGAAGTGGCTTGAATTGACGTGGGAAATTTAAGATCTGTGGAGCCTGAATTTTAGGAGGAAGCAGGTGAGGCGCTATAACCGTCTCATGATCAAAAGTCCAGTTTCAGATACCTAGGTGTCCACATCATGGAGGAACTGACATTGTGCAAAAGACATGTCAACACTGCCACTACCTCAATATGCTAAAGAAGTGCAGGTTACCTCTTAAGATATTCAAAGCATTCTACAGCCATGTCCTCGAGAGCATCCTAACTGGTCACATCATCATCTGTTTTGGGAGCTACACCAAGCAGAACAGCCCCCTTGGGTGTACTTGCCTTAATCTGCAGGTGACCTACAGGAGACAAAGCTAATTGTTCAGTGGTCATTGTTGACACACCACAGCACACAGTGCACAACAATGAAATGTGTCCACTGCATTTAATCCATATGTGACGTCGTGACATAGCAGCTAATTCAGCGCCCGGGGAGCAGTGCTTAGGGGCGAAACCTTACTCAGGGTACCTCAGTGGTGCCTTGCTGGTTGGGGATTTGAACCTGCAATCTTTCAATTACAAGTGCGCTTCCCTAACCATTATCCATTAACCATTAATTAAACATTCTACTCACCCCAACAATGGCCTTTTCTCCTCCTGTGGTCAGATAGGCACTACTGCAGCCTGATGGTCAACAAGGAGAGAGCGAGAACACGTTTCTACCCTCATGTAGATCTGTCAAATAAACGAGGACCCCTAACAGCCACTGACGTAATTCCTCACTTTTCATTTTACATCTCCCTGGTGTACACTGCCTCATGTAAATATTTATCATTGCCTGTATATATCATGGCTATTCGTTTATATTGACTTATTTTACTGTTTGTTATTGACATTGCTGTTTTAATATTATTTTATGTTGTTAATTTTTTTCTTTGCATTACATGTTTCTCTTATTAGCACGATCCAGGAAGCAGGTGGGAAAAAGCATTTCACTACACGCATGTATAGTGCATGTTTCTGTACGTGAGAAATGAAAACTTGTTCTCACTCCGTCCTCCTGACATGTAGAATAAACTTGCGTTATACATTTATCAATTATTTACTGCTGAGTAGAGCGACTTGTGCGCCCCCCCCCCCCCCCCCCGCCGAAATATGCACACCCTCCTAAACTTTGTCCGACCCAAAACAGAAAAGATTAGACAGTACTAAAGAAAGTATAAAATCAGTAACAACACAGTTTTAATATTTTAGCTTTAATAATTTAGTTTAATAGTTTTAATATTTTAATATGATACTAATAAACCCCACAGGCCAGTACTGGTGAAAGTTTAAAGCAGGTAAAATTCTTTACATAAATGGCAACTATATAGGGTTCGAATTAAACGGTAAGAAAGTTCTTATGAAATTACAGAACCAACAATTAACTAGCTTCAGGGATTTTAAGATTGCCTTAACTGACCTGACAGACATGCACAGATAGCAGATTAATGCACATAAAATCAGTTACATACAAAGTAATAGCAGAAGGTTGTAGGATCGCGAGACTGCATCACCCGACTAATTACCAGCTTTTGTTACACATGACTTCAGCTCACATCAGGCTTCCGAGCCAGTAAACAGTAATACTTCACCACCAAACCAACTTCAGTTTCCGGAGAGCTGACTTTCATCACAGCTAGCAGTCTAGAAAGACAAAGAACACAAAGATACTGCATTTGTTCTCCCCGAAAGTGGATACTCTGATTATTTTCACTGCTGATATTTAGCTAATGTATATGCCTTATTTAGAAAGACTAAAACTGACATTTTGCACACTCTACCTACATACACAGTTATCATCTGATGCAATTCAAGATTAAAGGTGTTTTATTAGCCATGTGCAGTAAGTGCACCGGGAAGCTTGTTCATTTCAGCCACAAGAAGCAAAAACATACAAATAATATGTTTCCCCTACCATTATATTAGTGGGGCGCCCCACCCCCTTTGAAGGTCAATTTCATTTTATTTTCTATATAGCTTCAGATAACAAAAGAAGTCATTTAAGGTTACCTTTCCTATAGAACAGGGCTATACATTGTGCCTTTATTAAACAAAGTAAATAGCCTTATGTTATTTATCTTATTTACACAACAATTCTCCTCTGCTCTCTGTATCTGCATTTTTTTTTGACTGCTGTCATTAAAAGAAACACATGAGCACCATAAATCCTGTCGGTGTCCTTCTGTACCCCCCAAGCTGTACACCTTGGGGAAACACTGTATAACGTACAACAGTGCAGTGAAAACAAGTAATGCTTAGAAACTGCAATTTACATAAAATGCTTGTGCAATTAATTGAACTACTGGAGATATAGATGATGATGATGAGGAAGAATCTGTTCACTAAAGCCAGCATTCTGATGGTGAAAGACTTCCTGCTAGGTACATTTTGATTACAATTCCATATCTTTAACCATTTGATCGGATACGTTTTTATGCATTTTATTGTAATTGTTTTCAGAAATTTTATTTGTAACATTGGACAGAGTAATCTGTTGCAGAGTGTGCAATGGGAATCCAGTCTTGATGTGTACGATTTTCACACGTCCAAATAGATATACAGGGTATGTCTTTGATGCACCAGTTACGTAAAGCAGTGAGTGGAATTCAGGTATGGTCTGGAATTCAGCAGCCAACAGGTAAGGTCTGTTCAGCACAGATGAGTTCAGCCTCACAAAAGGGAGGGGGCATTCAGTTCCCACCTGTCTCTGACGTCCTGGGACAGTTTCCTGGCCTCCTCCGGCTTCTTCTCAAGGAGGGTCTGGTAGTTGGAGAAGGACTCCACCATGCCAATGTAGCTGGATACTGGTATGGAATGCTTAACTGATATACAGTCATGCCTGGAAATCCCAGGAAGATTAAAACAGGCATTGTGGAGATGATTGATAAGAATAAAGGTAAATTTCTCTCTATCCTCACTGTCTCAAAAACCTATACAAAGAACCTTATGTATTGTGGATTCCAGAAATGATGATATTTACAATATATCCCTTACTATATGGTAGATGTCAGAGTTTGGGGGTAGCGACGGGCAGGAAGCAGGCAAGGATGAGGCAGGCAGGCGGAAGAAAGGGGAAAACTTGGGATTTATTCGGGAGACCAGGGAAACAGCGACAAGGAAACATCTGACATCAAGTAACATCAATGACGGACAACAGGCAGGGCAAGACGTGGACTGAAATAGACAAGACTGGGCGAAAATAATCAGACACAGCTGGGCAAGATCAGGGAAGCACACGAGGATAATCAGGGGGCGTGGCACACACGAAGATCGGACAAGCCGGACATGACAGTAGGCATCTCATTTATCTGGTTTCTACAATATTTTTAAGCAATTTTAATTAATCGGTGTTTAAAATTTTACCATTGTGGTTATGGGCGCAAGACAAGGAACATCCCAGGATGGGGCACCATCCCATCGCAGGGCACAGTCACACACCATTCAATATCAATATAGAACAATATAACATAAAACCTCAGTTTGAAAGTCATACTTACCATTCCTTCTCTGGATACGGGATGGAGTCAAACATTTCCTTGTAGAGAATGGTTGAATCAGGACCCAAGATTGTAGAGCGATATGGCCAAATAGCAGAGTAAAGCTGCAGAATGATAAGGCATCATTTATTGTTAAAATATCTTGAAGTAATATTCAGAAAATGGTTATTATTGACTCATCAAATGAATGTAAGGCATTTGTCGTTTGAAAGGTAGTAAGTAAGGATGTAATGAGATATCATGTCACAAGATCTCGCGATATCACAATATGAGATTTCTCGGAGTGAAAAGCGGTCTCGCGAAGGCGCTGCAAATCAGCTGCTGTAAGCATGTCGGCGTCTGACGAAATTACCGCAGCAGACGCTCCAGACGCTTTTAAATCTTTTGTGTGGCAAAATTTTGGCTATCCGGCGAAAAATACAAATGACGAAAAGGTGACTGACAAAACATCGTAAGCATTGTAGGAAGATAATGCCGTACACTGCGGCTAACGCTACTACTGTGCAAAGCCATTTGCAGCACCATCATAGCTTATTACTTAAATCCACTGCACTGGTGAATAAAGCATGGTGGTGCAGTGGTTAGCACTGTTGCCTCACACCTCCGGGACCCGGGTTCGAGTCTCCGCCTGGGTGGAGTGTGGAGTTTGCATGTTCTCCCCATGTCGTCGTGGGGTTTCTACCGGAGTACCCCACAGTTTGGACCACAGTCCAAAAACATGCTGAGGTTGCTAAATTGCCCATAGGAGTGCGTGTGAGAGTGAATGGTGTGTGAGTGTGCCCTGCGATGGGCTGGCCCCCTGCCTCGTGCCCATTGCTTCCGGGATAGGCTCCGGACCCCCCGCGACCCAGTAGGACAGTCGGTTTGAAAAATGGGCACGATGGAATGGATGGATGGGGAATAAAGCCTTAAAAGGCCAGACAACATTTACAAATGTGTTTGCACCCCAGCTTTCACAGTAAAGAAAATCGGGAGTTTCGATGACTCCTCATTTTTCGTCTTTCAAATTAATGAAATAAAAGGCTGCTTCCCAGTAATATATTTCCTCTTTGAAATTTTCCTTAAAATCCATCTCGTTCTCGTAAACCCAATATCGTGTCTCGTCTCGTGTCCTGAGTATATCGTTACCCCCCTATTAGTAACTGTTGCTATCTGAATGGCATTGACTATCAGTAGACCCTATTTTAAGAGCACTGTTGGACGGTATGCTTTTGTGCCCGCAGACATTGCCAGTGCTGTACGGTGATGCCCACTGCTCATACGCCGAACAGTGTGTTCCTCCATGGCTACGTACATTGCCACGTAAACAAGGTGTTCCCCACAGGGATCCTCCTGACCTCTCTGCAGATGTGGTTGAGCTCCTGGGAACAGTCCCTGTACTCAAGCTCCATGTCCAGAGTGTAGTTGAGAAGGGCCAAGCACCCTCCTGGCCTCAGCACCCGGAATGCCTCCGCAAGGAAACGTGGCCGGTCGAACCAGTGGGCAGCTGACATGGCCGTCACCAGGTCCACTGAGCCGTCCTCTAAGGGCAGTTCTTCAGCTGGACACTGCCTGTGTCCAAAAGCCATGACCACCCATAGGTGAAACATCTACTGTTAAGCACACCAATTACAATCCAACAGAACACTTAACAGCTGTGTCTCAATTCTACTCATTTTATAAACTCTACATCCTAGCCCAAGATAAGCACCATTTGCTGGTACCTGAATTCTCTCAACGTAAGAGGGTAGTTTCAGCCAAGAATATTTCTGATACCCTGGACTCGGGCGCACAAAGTTCCCATTGAGATCTGCCAAGCTTGAATTCTTGGCTTGATTCTATACCTGTCATCTGTGAGTGACCATATCCTACCCTGTACAGTACTCTCTGCAATAAGAGAACCCACACTTCTCCCCCCTAGGGCTGTTTAGAGAAAGCAAAGTATGACATGTTTTTACATGCAAGTTGTCCTCTACGTAAACTATTTTTATTTCTATGATGAAAACAAAATCAAAGCAATAATGAGGATAATGAATAGTGCAGAATGCCCAATCCAATGTAATTACTCATACAGATGTTAAGTTAAACTAGGCAGAGACTATTAGAGTATACTCATCCTATTCACTATCTGATCAGAACTATATTTTTACCAGCCTTAGACTCTGCTCTTAATATTAATTTACCTGACGTGGTATGTCAAACGTTTAAACCTGGGTGGAGGAAATTTAATGCCCACCCAATTCTTGCCCCCTCCTCTAACGAAAGTCTTTATGACCTGTAGGAGATGTTGGGGGCACTGGCGCAGGCACGGGCCATCTCCAGCTGAGCAGGGCTGACGTCCATCCCGACCACCTGGAGGAAATGCGGGCCGAGGCGAATCGTACCCTGGCCAGACCCACAGCCCACATCTGCAGCCAAGCCGAAGGGTCGCACTTTCTGTTAAGCAAGCGGGCCCAAGAACACAGTCAGGATCTTTAGCGTATAGTTTTAGGCAGGAATATAGATTAAAATTTCACTTTTACAATTCGTCTGTATGTAAATTCAATTCAATTGTATTTATATAGCGTTTTTAACAACAGTCACTGTCACAAAGCACTTTACATTTAACCAGCCAGAACCCCACGGAGCAAGCCTGAGGCGACAGTGGCAAGGAAAAACTCCCTCTAGCAGGAAGAAACCTTGAGAGGAACCTAGACTCGGAAGGGGACCCCATCCTCTGGGCGACAGGGGAGCATGAAAATGTATTTACAATAGCATTAGTTCAAAAAGCTAATAACTAATGTCACACAACAGATTTACGTGGTATGCGATACAGAATACAAACACAAGAAAACAAGCTCTCTAGAGAAACAGAATGGTTTGTCCAACATGGTAAACAAAAGGAATTAGCAGAAATGGGTAAGTTACTCATATTACACTAGGAAAATATACAAGTTTCACGTAGGGGCGGAACATAAAAAACAAACCAGCCCGACGTGCAATTTTTATACTAACCACCTTTTGAACGCGACCTTCATCTAAATTATTCACCTCAGAGGCAACATTACAGCATGCACTAGACGATGTAGACTAGAACATGTTACGGTCATTTACGACAATGAGTTTGCGGAAGTAGCAGTTAGCTTTGTTAGCATGTTGGCTGACAATGTTATCCAATCACAAAAGAAAAACTTTTGCCAATTATAAACCATGGATCAACGGAGCCATCCGTGAGGCAGTGAACTCCTGTACCATGGTTTATAACGTAGGTCCTATCTAGGGATGGGCCGATCCACATTTTTTTTTAGTTCCGATCTAATTCCGATACACAACTGCCGATAACGATATAGATTCTGATACAACAGCTGGTTTTAATTTACTATTTTAATATAATAAACATGTCATATATGCATATACTTTATATATTATTAATCTTTTAATAATATACAAAAGAAAAAAGGTATGCCAAAAATCTGTGATTAGGCTACTAGAAGCATACAGAACATTATGTGTCACCTCATTTGTTTTAAGCATTTTTGAGGTAGTTGCAATTCATTTTGAATATCCACGAGAGTATATGCAAGTTGTGAATGCTTACAACGTCCCACAATTTTCCTCCTACTAGAAACAGCATCACTTACACTTCATTGCAATAGTAGCCCCTTGTGCATCACAAGCTAGTGACTCCCAAATCATCCATCTGCATGAATAAAGAATGGTGCCAAAACATCCTCCGAGAACAACTCGACAGCCATCCAAGAACAGTTCGGTGCCGAACAATGTCTGACGGAGCACCGTGCTATAAGGGTTAGGGACTTCGTGGGACAGCTGTTGATTGTTACTATAGTTTAGCTATCAGCACAATAGTCCCCCACACACTGTTCACCGAAGCTGAGGATGCTGGGATTGAACAGCCGGCTGTGTGCCTGGGTCTTTGACTTCCTCACAGGCGGACAGGTGGTATGAATGGGTAACTCATCAACAATGACAAGGCAGCATATACTAAGAAGCCGGAGAATCTGGTATTATGGTGTCAGGAAGACTGCATCCAACTGAACATCAGCAAGTCTAAGGAGCTGGTAGTGGACTTGAGCAGGAGACAGTAGCGGCCCTATGCCCCCCTCATCATCAACAGGACTGGAGTGGGGAGGGCGAGCAGCTTTAACCACCTGGGTCTTCACATCTCGGAAGAGCTGACCTGGACTGCACATACAATACAAAAGCTCACCAGAAAGGCAAGACCGTGTCTCTTGAAACAGCTGAAGAAGTTTGCACACTGTATACTTTCTATATTTTCCTTATTTTTGTGCAGTCTTCAGAGTGACCAGGGTTACATTTCACCACATTTTGTACTTGTATAACTATGTGCGTGACAAATAAAGGAATCTTGAGTCTTGAATCAGGTGAGCAGGCGAGCTTCGTTTCAGCCCTGGTCACAGGTGTTATAACAACACACAACCTAATGTACTTCAGACCACCAATGAGATCAGTCTTTAAAAGGCCTCTCACATGACTTCTCTGCTCTTATTCCTCTTACCTTTTTCTCCAGAAAGGTCAGGATCTCCCCTATGAGCTGCTCCGAAGGGGATAATCTGTACTTTTGGTAGGAAACTGCATGTTCCTTGCCCTCAAACAGTCTGTGAGCCATGAGGATGAGTTCTGCACTGGCGTGGGATGGGTGTAGACTGTAACTAGACAATGGAGTCAGACAGAAGGTACACACCTTCAAAATGTTCCCTGAGCTCAGAGATCATGGACAAGGTTTATGCAATATAAGTATAAACAATATATAAGATAAATCATTGGGAATCAATAATAACAAATATAAGCGTAGATCTTATGCATATACCAACAAATCCAGAAATGAACGTGACAGCGGGATGGAAAAAAATCATGCAAGTACAGTATTTACCATGTCTCCTCCATCAGAACAAGATTAGGAGAGATGATGTACCTTGTGTCCCACAGGGGCTCCGCCGGACCGTTTCAACTTGCACAGACAGGGAAGCGATCTGTGAGAGCGTAGCAATGAGTGTGAGCTGGAAACACCTGGTAGCTTATGAACTGGGACACATGACTCCTCCAGTGCCCTGAAGACACGGCCAGCTGACACGTCCATGTCACTTATTAACCAAACCCAGTCCGAGTGCAGAAGTTAAACATATTCAGCTGAATAATAAAAGCCTTACTATTACATTATAAATGGACCAGTCCATTCTAATTCCACAAGTTGTTTTTACATCACCATTTTTTATTTGGATGAAATTTAGCGTGTGAATTACACACATCTTCCAAAGCTCAGATTTTTTTTTTTTATGCATTATTATATAGTGCCTTTTCTATGCAGCACGTAGCAAACAAATATAATTCAGTTTAATATTAATATAAATAAGTGTTTTCTTATGAGTTGTAACTTGTTTACTGTTACACCTACTGTACATGGCTCAGCTACAGCTTATGTATAAATAAACACAAATGATATTGACTGAATGTCTTCATTAATATATTGCACAGATTTATTTTACATTTGTTAGATAGTCTGTGGTTTACATTGCAGTTGTGATAATTGAGTTTTGAGAATGACACAGATTTTCACAAAGTATGCTGCCTCAATTTTTATGATGGTAATTTGCATATACTCCAGAATGTAATGAAGAGTAATCAGATGAATTGCAATTAATTGCAAATCCCCTCTTTGCCATGAAAATGTACATAATCCCAAAAAACCAATTTCCACTGCATTTCAGCCCTGCCACAAAAGAACCTGCTGATATCATTTCAGTGATTCTCTCGTTAGCACAGGTGAGAGTTGACGAGGACAAGGCTGGTGATCACTCTGTCATGCTGATTGAGTTAGAATAGTAGACTGGACGCTTTAAAGCAGTGGTTCTCAAACTCAGTCCTCGAGCCCCACTGCCCTGCTTGTTTTCCTGCTACCCCTGCCCCACACACACGTTCTAACTTTCTTTCAGCTTCTACTTGACTGAACACAGCTGATCCAGGTAATCAGCAGTGTGCGGGGCAGGGATAGCTGGAAAACAAGCAGGGCATCACTGCTTTAAAGGAAGGTGGTGCTTAAAATAAGTGTTTTTTTTTCTCTGTTAACCATAGTTATCTGCAAGGAATCACATACAGTCATCATTGCTTTGCATAAAAAGGGCTTCACAGGCAAGGATATTGCTGCTGGTAAGATTGCACCTAAATCAACCATTTATCTTATCAAGAACTTGAAGGAGAGAGGTTCAATTGTTGTGAATAAGGCTTCAGGGCGCCCCAGAAAGTCCAGTAAGCACCAGGACCGTTTCTTAAATATGATTCAGCTGTAGGATCGGGGCACCACCAGTGCAGAACTTGCTTGGGAATGGCAGTAGGCAGGTGTGAGTGCATCTGAGGTGACTTTTGGAGGATGGCCTGGTGTCAAGAAGGGCAGCAAAGAAGCCACTTCTCTCCCAGAAAAACATCAGGGACAGACTGATATTCTGCACAAGGTACAGGGATTGGACTGCTGAGGACTGGGATAAAGTCATTTTCTCCGATTAATCCCCTTTCCGGTTGTTTGGGGCATCTGGAAAAAGATTGTCTGGAGCAGAAAGGTGAGCACTACCATCAGTCCTGTGTCATGTCAACAGTAAAGCATCCTGAGACCATTCATGTGTGGGGTTGCTTCTCAGCCAAGGGAGTGGGCTCACTCACAATTCTGCCCAAGAACAGAGCCACGAATAAAGAATGGTACCAAAATATCCTGTGAGAGCAACTTCTCCCAACCATCCAAGAACAGTTTGGTGACAAACAATGCCTTTCCCAGTATGATGGAGCACTGTGCCATAAGGCATAAGTGATAACTTACAGGCACAGGGAACAAAACATCAACATTTTGGATCCATGGCCAGGAAACTCCCCAAACCTTAATCCCATTGAGAACTTGTGGTTAATCCTCAAAAGGCAGGTGGACAAAGAAAAACCTACAAATTCTGACAAACTCCAAGTACTGATTATGCAAGAATAGTCTTCTGTTAGTCAGGATTTGGCTCAGAAGTTGATTGACAGCATGTCAGAGCTAATTGAAGAGGTCTTGTAAAAGAAGGGCCAAAACTGCAAATATTGACTCCGCATAAACGTAATGTAATTGTTAATAAAATGCAATTATTCTCAAAACTTTCGCCCACTACTGTACACTCAACAGGTTGTTTGAAGGTCACATTTAAAAATTGGCACGATTAAAAAAAGAAAGCATACCATCTAGTGGCTGTTTTTCTCAAATACAAAACAACGAGAAAGGCACTGAACGAGAAAAAAAACTCGTTACAAAATCAGATGAGTATAGCAGAAAAAAGATGGCCAGAAGGCAAATGCAAGCCTTACCTGCTCCGAGTGAGTCGGGGGAAGATGTATGCTTTCTCTGGCTTTGGCAGGCGTATGAAGGAATACCGGGAGTACAATTTAAGGTACTTTACGGAATCATGGCGGGCACACAGGATTCCGGAAGAAAAGGATAAGAAACAAGCTGATAGGTGTAAGGCAGTGGACTATGATAGCCCTTTGTAGGGACCCTGCGATCCTGAGCATGTGACTGTGACTGATCAGCTGACTGGACATTCATATGCTGGTTCATCTGCATTTGAATTCGTGTTAAATAAGTCGATCGCAACTTCCCAAGGCGGGGTGTTCTGCCCTTTTCTGCTACCTGCCAAAAACTGCTTCTAAGCGCTACAGTGTATGCGTACGTCATCATTACGCCGTAAATCTCCAAACGCAGAAAGTTTTTGCCACTCTTGTTTGTTTGACAAAAGCGGAGATTTGTATGTTAGTTTTAACGTGTCTTATCTTAAACATTATTAATGATTTGTTGATATTTCGTGCATTAGACACATCGAGGTGATTGTTATTGTACTGTTTACATTCCTACTCCCCCGAATTCTGTACGTTCTGTACATTAAACTCGGCTGTACACGTGTATTTCATTTGCTGCTTGGAACTGTTATAATCTGTGGGTTTTGCTTTAGTAAGAGTGGAAATATTACATATACGTAGAAAAGTAAGTCTTATTCGTTGTTTAATCTAGAACTACATTTATATAAAAATACAAAAGCATTATAATATTTTGTGAGAACGAGGTCTTCGTGCCCACCTCGTTTATGAGTCAAGAAAGGCAGAGTTGTTTTTGTTGGTGAAAGAAAGTCATTATTCCACACTTACACTACTACAGTACGATTGGATTGGATTGATTCCGATTTCTGGGTATGTAAACTGGGTATGTTTAATTGTAGATGACGTAGTTCTTCAAATAATGGTGTAATCTGTGCTGATATTAATTGTAAATATCTTACAGATCTTGGAATGTGACAAGTGCCAAAAGGTTGTTAAGCCTTTGGTTGCTGTTTAGACACTAGAATGTATTCAGGTAAATGTCATGTCTTTTCATTTCATGCCTAAAGTTGCCAGTAAATACAGCTTCCTGCAGCTGAATCCTTCCAAGTCTGTCCTTCAGTCATTATGCAAATTTATGTGATTTAATTATGGCTGTTAAGTGGTAGTAACTTGAAGTCAGTCTGGTGAGTAGTGGCTCCTTATTTGTGCCTTGTGTAGGTGCCACAGCTGCCCTGTGTTTTTCCTGGCCATTCTCTAACACAAACCACATGTCACCTCGGGCCGCTTTGACCATCGTAACAGTGACCACTGTACATATTATGTATGTAACATTTAGTATTGCACATATTAAAAAGGATCTTCCTCTTAATAGGTCAGTGATGTCTGGGAGCTTATCGGAATTGATGTAACAGGGCCTTTCCCAAAAACCACTGATGGCCTTCAGTACATTTTGACAGCCACTGACTACTTCTCAAAGTGGGTTGAGGTCTCTTCCCCTTAAAAACAAAAACAGCATCAGAAGTTGCAAGACGGTTGTGCTCAGTTATATACAGACATGGCTGTCCCAAAAGAATTATTTTCGACCAGGGAAGAGAATTTGTTAATGAAGTCGGTACCATTAAATATATAACAACCGGTAATTTAAGGTTTTGTGATTACTCTGCAGTCTCTAAAATTTTGTTTCTTCATTCTTCAAGATCAACCATTCCCTTTGTGAACTGCTGTGCATTAAGAGGAGTGTAACAGCAGCCTACCACCCCAAACTAATGGCCTCAATGAAAAGACCAGTGATAACATAAAACGGTAATGCTTAATGTTATTTTACCTAGATTTTTATATTTCATAAAAATGTGATTATAATGATAGTATTTTTATTTTAGAGCCCTCAAGAAATTCGTCAACAATCAGCAGAATAACTGGGATACCTATCTGGATGCCACACTGTTCTCCTTGCGATCGAAGATGCACACAACCACAAAACACTCTCCCTTTCTTTTAATGTATGGCAGAGAGGCCGTATTCCCTTCAGAGGTTCCTGCTGACATGCCGGTGAGTCCGTCCAAATTTTATCACTTGCTGTTTTAGAAGACACTTTTTAATCCTAACTTTGACATTTCACTGTAATGTTAAAAATATCTTACTGTGCATTTACATTTTGATGGCATTCCATTCCTAATTATTTGAAATTCTAGCTTTCCACTATCATTCTCCCTGGAGAGTCTGTGTGTACAGACTTTGTACAAGCCAAAGACAAGACAATGAAGGCTTTTAAACAGACAACAGAACAAATTATTAAAAAGTCACAGGATAAACAGAAAGCAGCATATGCCAAAAGGGTTCAGAAGAAGTACCAACATGTCATGTATGGTGTCGGTGATGAGCTTCTCCTGTTGAATATGAGGAAGTGTGGACGAAAAGGAGGGAGAATTGAACCAAATTTCTCCGGTCCATTTGTAATTGAAACGGTGTGTGGCAACTTGGTTACATTAAAAAACCAAGAAGGGTCTACGCTAAAAACAAAATACAACACAAGTCACCTTAAGCCATATAGAAGAAACACGGATAATGACAAATCAGAAAGTTCAACACATCTGCCAGCTAAAAGTAATGAAAGTTTCAGCACGCCTCATGCCCAGTACACTGTGAGTCACCAACCTTTGGCCGAAGAGAATGATCAACAGCCTCACGACAGTACAACCCCAAGAAGACCATCTGTTATTGCATATGCCACAAAATATGAAGAACATATAGAAGACTCAAAAGAGGCAACAGCAGCCACAGAAGCTGTAGAGCCTGTTCGGTGACAGAGTAAAGTTAGCAGTCAGTTAGATATTCACCCGACATTCACGGATCTTTCCTTATTTACTCTATTAAAACATTACAAAAAACAAAGAACCACCATATTCACATAATCATGTACATTTGTAAAACTGCACAGACACCTTCCCAAATAAAATGACAAGGGATTTCTTAAATGGTTATTACTGAAGACATGCAACACTTTGAAGCTCCATTCCAATGTTTAATAGACAAAATCGCAAGTACATTCAGGGCCCCCTAACACTGGTGATACTATAAAAAATAATATGTCCCATATTGGGGGGCACAGCGATGCAGTGGTTATCACTGTCGCCTTACGTTTCTGGGTCTAGAGTTCAAGTGCTCCCTAGGGTTCCATGTGTGTGGAATTTGCATTTTCTTCCCATGTTGTCATGGGGTTTCCTCTAGGAACTCCAGTCCAAAAACATACTGAGGCTGAATTCCCCATAGGTTTGCATGTGTGAGTGAATGGTGTGTGAGTGTGCCCTGTGATGGATTGGCGCCCCATCCTGGGTTGTTCCCTGCCTCGTGCCCATAGGCTGCACCCCCCCCCCCCCCCCCCCCCACAGGAAGTAAATTACGCTTGCAGTGTTGCTGGATGACAGTTAGTTTCATTCCTGGGGAGCAATAAAGTTGTATCTTACCCTTATGATCATGTAGAGCAAAGAATTTGAGTTTTCTTGGAAGGAATGTAGGCATGTTCTATGTCAGAAACCCCAAATGTATTACTCAGCAAGTAATGTCTGTTCTCTGTAACTGACTGAAAATACAATGACTAATTGGAAAACAACCTTTTAATTCTGCATTGATTACTATTTATATTTTACAGATTTGAAGTAGAAATACATGTGTCATGTAAGGTTTTAGTTGAGGAGAAGCGTGAAATTGAAACAACACCAAATGTTTGTACGATGTGTTCTCTTGGAGTTCTTGGAGAATTTGTGTATCAAACGTGTATATTATAACCTTCTTTTTCACTGCACCAGTACCGGTATATTTGCACAGACCAGCTTCAGTTCTGTGGTTCTGGAGAGGAGGTAGGCGAAATGCCTCCTGGGGTATATGAATGTACAGACACAGAATCTCATTCATGTAACAGTCCATGCAGGATTTTCTGCCAGCTCTAACTTGAGGTGTTTTATGGAAGTTTCATTGTTCCAGAACGTTCCAGTTTCCCTCTCTAAGTGAAAATGGTTTGTTGAAGACTGCTTATTTTGTCATCTCAGAACAATAACAGTTTAGATCATTGAATTGAGTGAAATTCAGCTGTTTTCATCTTGCTTAACTTTATATTACTTTTACCAAAGCAATTCAGTCCTTTCTACAACTTCTAGACTCTTTCTACAACTTCAACCTGTAGAATTTCTAGAACCTCCAGGTGATGCACAGTTACTGACAACCCTCTCTGTTGTTCTTAATTTAGACTGATTTGAAACACCTTTTACTATGATTAACAAACAGCCCATAAATGAGTCAAGTTTACTCAAAACACTTTAAACAATGGTCATGTGAGGGATACATTGTAGAGTTGTATTCAGAAATGTAATTTTGGACTTGTTTGTGCATAAATGTTTCTGATTTGGCTGGAATAGGTTACATTAAACCATGTGTGCATTTCCTCATTGTACAGGACAGACCTTTTGTGCTGTCAGAATACATCAGGGAACCATTCAAACCAGGTTTCTGAGCTGGACTTCCCTGGACCAGACATCATAACCTTGCAGTTACAGAAATAGCCCCCCCAGATCCCCTTACAATTTCAATGACTGTGCTGAATAATCGTCTCTGTCTAAGGCAGTCCTAGGACCTCAGGTTCAGGACATGTTCAAAACCTGAATTGTTCCTGCCATCAAGCCCTTTTTTTGTTCGAATGCTCATGCATCTGAAGCCCTGGGCGGGAAAAAGCATTATAAAAAAATTACAGAAGTGACTCTGCTTTGTCTGAAGTAACGGGCTTTGGCGGCTCACTGCTCCTGAAACTGTATCAGACGGGTACAAGCCCTGGAAATCTTGAAGTCATTTGTCTTGTCAACATGCAGCAAAACACAAATAACTGTTTAGAAAGGAAAATATCATGAAAATGAAGTATGAAAGGGAACAAAAAAAAAGTTCAAGGAGTAAAAGCAAAGCCTGCCATGTGAATCGCTTTTAAGTTTTGGTTGTGAGTAAGCCATGGGAAAACACGCACTCTTTGCAGTTTGTTTACATGAAAAGGCGTGCGCCATTCAGTCAAGAGTTGTGGTGGGTGGGAGGTGCTGGTGGGTGGCATCTGGTGGGTCCAAATGCCCTCTGCAGATTGGTAAGGGCCCCCAGGTGTTGGGCATCCCCTTGGAGACTGCCCCTCTGTGATGTCTGTCTGCAACGAGGTTGGTGTTCAAAAGCAAACAGAACTCTAAGGCTTTAAAGCAAACTTGAATTTATTTCAACAGCCAACATTGGGGCTGTCTGGACTTTGTGAAGATCTGAATATGAACCTTGCTTACATATGGGTATGTACAAAGGGGGTGAATATGGGTTGTTTTTTTAGTGGTACACTGATCCTATGAGGTCTGGTTCAAGCCCACCCAACAATTATTCTTCAACTGCATTCTGGAATTTTCACCAGCAGGACTTGTCACTCTATAAAACTTCCTTCTCAGAGTTAATATTAATTTACATTAAAATGGACTACAGTCTAGGCTTATCATGTACTTAATGCAGTGGTGGGAATTATCAGTTATTTTCTATAAAATAATGAAAGCATAGCAAAGCTCTACTCTCGGTAACCGTGGTGACTAAAGGAATACAATGGTGAGAATGAAGTATAAAGATGAAACATAATCATATGAGATCTCTCCAGAGTGTAGGGTGCTGGTTCAGTTCCTACTGTATTATCTTTGAATGGAGAATCTTTACAAAAACATCTTTAATGTCTTGATGTGTCTTAGTCCACGCATTCTCGAGTGGTTTAACCTCTTCACAGGGCAATGTGTATATCAGGGCTGCTTCAGGGCATATAACATATCTGACAGTCTTCTGATGTAATATTCTGTTCCTGATTTGGGTCAGTGCCTCACATTCTCCAAAGTTAAGACCGCAATAAAGGAATTCTGGTCTGATGTGATGGAAAATATCAGCTTTATTTGTGCACTAGCATTGATGAGTTATGGTCATAGAGCAGATAACAGCTGGATGTTGTTGTACTGTAATATCCTGGCAGGAAATTCAGCAGGTATATATAGACTGTAATGTCACCTAGAAAGTGTTTCATGTAAAATGGCCAAATTTAAATTACAGTTTTATACCTGCAAGTGTCATATTTAAAAAAAACATTCAATTATTAAATATAGGGTAGACATAGAAGAAACTGTTTAAAATACACCATTAAACAGTCTCTGAGAGACTAAAACCCAGTAACATAAGACCCTCTAAGCGCGCCTGACAAGCCCACCGATCCACACAGAGTGACGAAGAAACTGGAGTTTATGACACGTCCCCAGAGACCTAACAAAACACACAAACCGAAGTGGCAGGCGCAGGGCGCGCCGCTCATGTCCATCCATCTCCCTGCCCCGCTTATTCCATGACAGATCACTTTCATTACATACACTCTCCTTAGGAGCAGACAGCCCTCTTTGGTAGATGCAACATTATCTGAGGTAATTATAGGAAAGCCCCTTTGCACCCCCCCGAACCTCCCTATATATGTGAAATGAATAGCCTTGAGCTTTTCAGCAGAATGCGTGAGACCGTAAGGGTGACATTAACCAGAGCCGGTGGCCTATCTGAGCCTAGGAACAATACTGGGGCTGTGTGCAGATGTTTGTGCACCCTGGTGATCAGAAAGCTCTATTGGAGACTGTAACAGAGTGCAAGAATATGTGAAACTTCAGATCAGATTGTTTATGCAAAGGCGTTTATGCTGATTGGTGTGTGTGTGTGTGTGTGTGTGTGTGTGTGTGTGTGTGTGAATACGTGCAAGACAATTGCAATGAACAACACATTAAGAGATTGGTCATTGAACAAGAATTTCTTATTTTAAAAGCCGGATATTTACTTTATCATGAGTAATTTTCTCAGGGGTGCAAAAGCATGATCTTCTGAGATTCTGACAGGACATCTTTTGATGTTCCTTACTCACTATGCTTTCCAGAGCTCTCAGTTTGGCAGCAAAAGGAGGTCAGTGGGTCTGAGAAGGGGCGAGCAGTTTGACATTTAACCAGTGAAAACAGGAGATGAATGTTGTTTCATTGACGAATGCTGGGAGTGTGGTTAATAAGCCAATCGGAACACCTACAGTCAGGGGTACAGGAATTTACCTTGAGTAGCTGGGGTGATGGTAAACCTCATGTATGACTGTTATTCTCCATTATGCCCAGTGCTTGAAGTGTGAAAAAACAGGTGCCGGTACTGATCTTGTTATTCATTACCGGTTGATTCTGAGAGGTGCCAGTATGCGTGAAACGTTCCTGGTACTCCGAAGAGAAAAACAATCTCTGTAATGCTAAGATTGGCCAGCAGATGGCACCAGAGAAAATATTATTCTACCTGTAGAGAATGTAGTAATTGGATTATGTGATACGCTGTTTAAATATACTCAGAATCTGAGTGGGCTGTGTTGCACAAGGGAACTCTTTTATAAATGTCACCCGTCAAGGTGAGAGACCAATTCTTTCATTTATATAGCAAGTGGCCATATGGCAAAAAATGGCTGGGGATTTCCTGCGCTGGACCACAAGGGAGCTTGGTATGTTGTTTGTGGCCCTGTGACAGTAACCAGCTACTTTACCAGCACAGAGGCTTGAACAACCTCAGTGGACAGGGCCAGCGTAGCACCAGGGAATGGCTGTGCTTTCGCACTTACCGTGGAACTGGATGGTCTAAACGGGCATTTATGGTCAACCGCGGCCTACCAGACAGACCTAGGCGACAGCAGTCGTCTGAGTGGTTTTCTATGAATGTCACTTCAAGCTGTCCCTGTAATTATCAATTTCTGTGGCCAACGAATTCCTTTGGTGGGAAGAAAATGACAATGGTGAGGTGGAACGTGAAATACAGTGTCAATAGGTATTTTAGGGTGAAACTGCTGTTCACCTTCACTCAAACTGCTGTTCACCTTCAGTCAAACTGCTGGTCACCTTCACTGAAACTGCTGTTCACCTTCACTCAAACTGCTGTTCACTGCAACCCTGAATACCCTTTTCTGCCACCATCCTTTGCTGGTTAGTTTCCCTGTATACATACAGCATGCTTTTTTGTGTTCTGCAATGGTGCTCCGGAATGCTGTTCCGTTTGCCTTTTGATGGCCTCCTGGGTGAGCAGACTGAGAGATGGTGTTGTGCAAATTAAAGACTTAATGTTCCCAAGATACCGATTAACTCAAGCTGTTTTGGAAGATTTTTCTGAAAAAGGATCCCTAGTGCTGGGTGACTTGGACAGTTGGTGAATATGTGCAGCTTTCCACACTTCTGAGTAACCAGCAACATATTTTTTTTTTTTTGGAAATCCTTCATCTCTTATTACTGTGGCTGTTAGCAGGCCTTTTTCTGTTAATGAACTTCATGTTAATGAACCTAACCCTCAAATCTGATGTCATTCTGTGTTTGTCACAGGCTAAATGTCCGAATTCAGTGCTATCAATAGCATCATGCAGTGAAATTTTTCACTTTATTGTGTTATAACATTAAGCTTAATGCTATGTAATGCTAGGACATTTTCTACACTGTACTCAAATAGTACTGCACTGTACTGCATGTTAGTACTCCAGCTTGATTCCCCCTGTGTATGAGAGTTATTAATCCATCATTATCCTGTATTAGGTGTCTGTAAGTCAGCCATTTGCCCCTGTGTCTCATAAATCAGTCTGAGTTAGTAAACCATCCAGTTTAACCTGAAAGTTATTCAGTGAGTCTGTCACACCTGCATGTCAGTGTCTCCCATTTCCAAGGCTGAGAACGGGAAGCAGGGACTGACTGAAAACTGCAAGCTCAGCTTTTGCGCACGTGAGACTTAGAAAGGAGAATGTTTTGTTAATGTTTTTTTTTTTCTGTTTACCTGGTATGGAAAACTATGACTGAAATCTTAGAGACACTTTTCTGCAGGAGCCAGTTTAGCAGTGTGTTCAAGCATTTGTGAATTTTTTCAAAAATTATGATTTGTCAGAAGAATGCAGAGTCCAGGCCAGGTTCCAGAGCCAGGGAGTGTTTTGGCATTAGCATTCGCTCCCCCCCCCCGTAGCCTGGAGCTTTTGAGCCCAGTGACGAGATCGAGCTGCACCCCGTCCTGCCTGCCACCCGCTCTGATATCAGCCCATGAAATGCGCGGTGAAGCACCGGCCCCCAGCTCCCCCCACGCCGTCTCCTGCCTGTCTGTGTCACCATCCTGGCCCTTATTGGTAAATACAGGTCCAGCCTCACTGGGAAGCCTAACTGCCTGTAATGTACCCATGGAGCTGCAAGGCTCTCTGTTTAGGCTATTAAAGAGCTTATTTATGATATTGAGTTTCCTATTGATTATGTCTGCCGTTCTCTCTGTTTACTTAGGAAATAAATGCCATGTGTTTTTCTCCCTCTTTCTCTTCACCCATCAGTCACTTTCTATCTCTCCCTCTATCCGCCACACAAGGTTCCCATTTATTTCACGGGGCTCTCCCTCTCTCTGTTTTATTGGCCCTTTCTGCTCTTAGCTCCGCCCCCCATCACTGCAACACAGCTTGCGATGCAAACTTACACTGAGGTTAACAGCCCATGGCACTCGGAGGGCACACGCATGGCAGCCACATACATGTATATACTTCCTTCAGTTCTCAGTTAGACTAGGATTACACTCTGGAGCGCCACAGTCAGGCCCTCGACAGGAGCCACAAAGTCAGTGTCTGTTGTTGCTTCAGGTGCTACACCAACGACCTCCAACAGGGGGCAGCACGGGCTTGATATAAATACCAGTGCTTTCTATCACCCCTGTGCCTTGCTGAGTGAGTTAAAACATCACTGGTTATGTGTGGAGTACCAGGGTTTACCATGATTTACGATGGTTTGTGGAGGAATACCATGGCGATGATGTAAACACTTTGTCACCCAGCCGTTCCTGCAACGGATGGAGCGTTTTAATGGCCATCGCTAACACCTTGGCTAGTTTTGTGGAATGTGACAATGAGAGTGTGCTTTTCCATCTTTAACCGAGTTATGCTGAGTTATTGCACTTGGTTTCCAAGCCAAATACCATTCAGCATTCTTGCCATAAAAATCACCTGTGTTAAAACTGCAAGTACCATTGTCGTAGATAATTACTCTCTTCAGCGTACCTAATAGCATCTTAGTTTGATGCCGTGGTGGCATGGTGATTAATTAGATATGAAACTTTTTAATCATGAAAAATGGTGTTTCAGAAACACATTACTGTGTAATGTAATATTGAAAGGTACCAAGCAAAATATCTGCTTAAAATATATGCTTAATAAGCCCTACATTACTGGATTATGTGATAACAATATCGTATTAATGCACTGCAGTGAAAGTCTGAAGAGGTCAAACTGTGGAGAGATGATCATTGTGTTGAGCTATGTTAAGTCAACTTTGCGTTGACTTCAGTGACCTTAGCAAGCCTTTGATAACCACAGAAGACCAAGAGCAGCCAAACTATAGACAAATAGCAATCTAGATATACAAAATAGCACCAGCAATTACTACACTAAGTATAGAAGGACTGTGGGCTTGGCTTTGCAACCCAAAGAGAGCTGAAAACGCTCTTGGGGTGTATGTTTGTCTAAAAAGCGATAATCCATGGGAGGAGATTGTCAGTTTTAAAAATGTGCTATTTTTTTAAGATATATCCTGAGTCTTAGGCAGGTTAAAAACCTGTCATCTGTTGCAGTGGAAAAACGCCTTTTGCAGAAATAAATTTGTTACATTTAAAGTAGGAACTGCAAGTGTGGGTGGGGCAGCCTAAGGAACAAAAGAGAATGCTAATGACAGACGCAGTGACCCTCCACCACTGCCAATCAGGGACAAAGGCTCAGGCGGCTGTACTGGCTGGGATTGCAGGATGTGGCCAATGGGCTGTGGTCAGAGCTGCTCAGAAGCGTCCTCCATGCAGGCAGGCCAGCCTGTTTTACTGGGGCCACCACTACTACCATGCATGTTATATGAAGGACAGTCAACACTCTCAATGCTGGGTCAATCAACAAGGTCATTGGTGTGGTGGTGAAAACCTGGTAAATTATGTAATGAATTCTACCATAAAGCATAAACAAGGTGGCTAAACAACATCCTCTCCAATCATGCCATACTCATGAACAGAAAAGTACATTAAAAGTACTCTCACAACAAGCACTTGACGTTATAGATGTTTGTACAGCAAGATTATTGAATAATTTTCGCTAACTTAGAAGCTGACTACCCTCCTCCGACTGCTTTTTCCACTGTCGATCCACTGGAGCGCTGTAGTTCGAACTACACAACTTACTGTACTGACAGTGTCTGCGAACATTTATTCGAACCATGGTTTTGGGAAACACCTGTGTCGTTTAAAGATGGATCCTTCTATGTAAATTCGCGACATCATTACCGCCGTAAATCAAACTATGGTTTCAGGAAACATCTGTCGTACTTGCATAGTTCCACCCATGCAAACTGCTATAACAGTTAGCAGCTATGCTTTTGGGAAGCTAACTCTCGTAACCGTGCCTGAGCACATTTCACACCTAAGGTCTTATTCATGTGACTAGTGTCATTGCGTCACTTGATGCTAACCGTGCCCAGGTACGAGACGCAGACATGATGTCAGTGACGCAACTGACACCTGCATGCACACATGTACACTATAAGACCTCAGTCTTAAAGTCTATAAGCGAGACAGAACACTAAGTACTATAGCATTAAAGATGTAAACTCCAAAACTGGTGGTTTATAGGACATATAAGTTACAGTAGGGCAACATACTTTTAATAATTTGCTCCAGTAAAAAAATCCCACAGTTTGAGTAAAATGGAGTTCACAGCATCCAATTTTGTATGAATAAAAGGTGCCATTTTCCTTCAGTTGAGTGAAATGGAAACCTATTCGGTTACTTAATTGAACTAAACAGAACAGTGCTTTAATCTTTAAATACATAAAAAATATCAAAACAAGACACGCGGAATGTTCACGGAAATAAATTCACAACCCTTAGAAAATCCCCAAAGCCTGCCCTAATGATTTTATGAAGATGAAGCCATCACCTGCTTTTCTGCCTCTGCCCACTTCGGCCCTTTGTCACCTGACCCTGGGCCTGGTACATAAGTAATAAAAGGAGAACACTCCATACACTGACTGCAGGAGCCTGTCTCTGAAATGCTTCACGGGAGCCCTGGATGCTCGGACAGGTGTGTGCGGTGGATGTGATTGATGAATTGCTAGCTGAATTCAGAACATCACTAAGAATGATGTGAAATTACATGAGGAATAACTGTAATTTCAAGATCCCTGGCCAACAGGAAAGTGTAAAGAAGCATTTTAGGGCAGCATGTGCACTCTTTGCGTATAACAGCAGTGCCATTGCAGCTTTACACCTCCAACACTGAAGGTTACAATTTTATGACTGTTCTGTGCCCCCCCCCCCACAATATGATTAAAATCTGTTATTTTGAGCTGGGGGGGGGGGGGGGGGCGTTTTTTGGCCTCCATGACAGGAAACTCAACTTTCACCCCAGCTGCTCCATGGTCTCTCGATACTGGTGACCCTGTGCTTTGACCTCATGCTTTCCTCACTTGGATGTCACTTTAGACAAAAGCACCTGCTAAATATGAAAATGACATCAATATAGTAGTTTAAATTAAATTAAAGAATAATTGTAAAAATACACACTATGTGACTGCTATTGTCAATGTTCACTTCAACAGCATGAGGTATGAACAAACCAGTAGATATGTTGCTAGATTTGTTGAATATCATTGTTAAGCAACAATTGCAAGGTGGGCCTGGTAGATAAGAAACATAATTAGAGTTACATGAGGTTCCAGGATAAAAAGTGGATGCACAGAGACTGGCTCATGAGGGTGGATTGGCTTCCTGTGAAACAGGAAGTGACACAGGCATGCAGTCCTCCCATGGACACAGGATTGTCAGGTGAGAATGATGGCAGATATATGACAGGATGCACGCATTACAGAACCTCACCCCTACTGAACCCCACGGCGTGGTACTGGAGATCTTTACTGTTCGTCTATAAATTCTAACTCTGATGTATTAACGAAATTATGGAAAGACTGCATGAATTTATCTGTTTATAACGCAGCTCCTTCACAAACAAGCCTGAATTTTCCTTTATCCGTATCCACATTTCCTTAACTTAATGAAGAACTCTTCATCTTGAAAACTGATCAGTTTTCATCTGTTTCTAATTTACATATGTATCTAATTCATTTGTATGTGCATATCACAGATGTATCTAATTAATATTCATCAGTGTGACCAATAGTTCTTTTATGAAAATGTTGTCTAAAAGATCTGTATTTAAAAATATAGTTTAAAAACTCTGATTTAACAATGATTACACATTGATCACACTTACTGACACCCCCCCCCCACTGGACAAAGAACCACAATTTTATAGAAAGTTTAGGACTTAGGACTCAGTAAAGTTGGTAAAACATCAAATCTCCAGCTTAT
This sequence comes from Brienomyrus brachyistius, assembly GCF_023856365.1. Taxonomy (NCBI): domain Eukaryota; kingdom Metazoa; phylum Chordata; class Actinopteri; order Osteoglossiformes; family Mormyridae; genus Brienomyrus; species Brienomyrus brachyistius. The sequence goes on from NW_026042332.1 coordinate 1,532,845, forward strand.
ACATGTCATTACTAATGTTCAGTTTTATTTAATTCAATTCAGTTGGTTTTTGTACTAAGTTGTTGCCCCCAAGCACTAAAGGGAGAATCTTGTGACGTTACAAGCAGATGTGAAACAGCAATGCAGATGTATAACTAATCACATCTCAGTTCAACATAACAGCAAAAGACAACAGATAATGCAATTTTTGTAATACAATTATAGTATAGATGCAAAGGTCAGAGTACAACAGGAAACACAAACATGTTGGTGTTAATGGATTATTCCACAATGTTCACTCCATTCCTGTATTACTTAATGTGTCACCACCCACTGTCTGCACAGCCATTATATGACCACAGTCATAGTTTGAAAGGGAGGGTATTAAAGCCACAATCCAGTGCTCATACACTGCTCCTGGATCCTGTGCTGGTCACAGAGCATGCAGTGAAGTCGGTAAGTTAATTAACATGGTTTGTGTGTTCATGCAAAAAATATAAATACTGAGCTGTTCAGCTGCACTTACAACGGGGCATGAACCTATGACCAATTGGTTAGTTCAGATTTCCAAGAAGGGGCTTCAGAAAAAAAAACACTACACGTCATTTCATCTGGAATACGGCGCCGCTCCAGCAATTACAATAATTTAAAAAATCTGAGGGAGCTTTTTTCAGGCTTAATATTTCTGAAAAAAGATTCATAATGTCTTGATGGGGGCGGCATGGTGGTGCAGTGGTTAGCACTGTTGCCTCACACCTCTGGGACCCGGGTTCGAGTCTCTGCCTGGGTCACATGTGTGTGGAGTTTGCATGTTCTCCCCATGTCGCTGTGGGGTTTCCCCCCACAGTCCAAAAACATGCTGAGGCTAATTGGAGTTGCTAAATTGCCCATAGGTGTGCATGTGTGAGTGAATGGTGTGTGAGTGTGCCCTGCGATGGGCTGGTGCCCCATCCTGGGTTGTTCCCTGCCTCGTGCCCATTGCTTCCAGGATAGGCTCCGGACCCCCCGTGACCCAGTAGGATAAGCGCTTTGGAAAATGGATGGATGGATGTCTTGATGGTGGTGATGCTTTATGTCGTTCTTTAAAACAGGAAAAATTTCAAATGCATTGTAAAATTTGCTTATATAAATCCTTTGAAATGATATGAATGTCATTATCCTGCAAGATGAGCATATTTAAGTTACATGTAACCTAGTAACGGGAATGCAATAACACTCTTTTATTCTTGGGTGGACGTCAAAGAAGACGCAGTGACAAGTGACACATTATAAAGCAAGGCTGAGGTCCTTTGTCAATACTGTACACTAAGCCACAATAAAATGAAACATAGAACCCAATGAGCCGGCAGATTTTATAGTGATGAAATCTTGAATGGCCTGTAAAATGGATAAAAGTACAAACACTGTATATTTAATATAGTTTTTATACTAAGCCTGAGTATCATTAACAAGAAGGAACTTGGTGCCAACTTAGAAACAAAATGCATCCCCTGTTCCTTCAGACAGTTCTGAAAATGAAAATGTTTATTTGTTTAAATATGCCTTTCATAATTATGACAACTGGCCAGGCTTGTCATTCACAGTATGTTTTATTTTTCTGTAGAATATTGTTTTTGTCTTATTTTAGGCAGTCTTAATTTTAATTTGATACTTTAATATGATTCCCTTTTAATTTATTTTAAAAACTGTATGTCTTAGTACCGATTTCCCAGAAAACTTATCTTGAAATGACATGAACACATATCTCTTTGTTTCTTACAAACGGCAAAATAGCTTAATGGCCAAGGGGAACTCAGCAGGGATATTGCATCCATATTCTGTGACAAAGTGTAAAATAATCAAGTCAGTGGTGAGACAGGAAAGCTTAGAGGAAACACACTCCTGAACACAGGAAATAGTAAAACCCTAATGGTTTGTGACTGACACAAGGCCTCATAGTTACCAATGTAAGGTTTAAGGATCTTTACATGGGCAAGTCCTTAAATGGGCATCTGTGACTCACATTCAAAAGTCTCCTTAGTCCCTTCCACCCTTGTTCTCTCTAAGAGAACATATTTAGCCAATGGCTATGTGATGGTTAGGCTATTGGCTTCTCCTGGGTTCTGCTTGTGTGTGTGTGCATGGTTATGCAAGCATGTGCCCTTGTATCTACTGTGTGTTTTCACATCTATTTGTTAACACAACAGCCTGTCTGATCAGTTTTCACTGACAAGCCAAATGTCAAAAGTCAAAATCGATTTTTGCACCTGTGATTCCACAGGTAACTTGTGAGTCACTGGGACAATATCCAAAAAGACATAGCGAAGGGGTAATATGTGAACCCCAAATCCCGGTTGCGAGAGGCAATAGTACCACCTGCTGTATGAAAAGCTATATATTCCCCAAGTCAAGCTGAACAATTATCTATTAAAACAAAGGATGGAGATGGAAATTGTACATGTTGAATGATATGGTGTATGATATGGTCACATAGTTGTGCTGAAAAGCTTAATCAGTCAATGTGAAAGAGGCAGCAATCGGCCCAGTTTCCTTATTAGTATGTTTATTCATTCATCTTATTTGTTTACAGAGACAAGAGCTATCTGGCTAGCAGCCATTAGGCATTAGGCTTATGGGGGTGGTGAGGTTTTTCCTCTCCAGTTAGACCAGTTTCCAAGTCCATATCGCTCTCAATGCTCATGGACACCTATTTTTTGTGGTTCAAGCTGGATCTTTGGCTTTTTTTACATGACTTTTTGAGCAATATTGCTGGAAATGGGCAACCAGGTGAGACAGAGGACAACTAATCGAGGCAATGGACAGTTGGCAACAACCAATCAGAAAAGAGCATATCTATTGCTCTGAGATGGTCAGCACAAATATGGACGCTGATGCTCCAAGTCAGTCACACGATCGGCTACTAGTATTCTGACTGGAAGATATCAAAAAGTAGCCCACTGAGATCAAAATTTTCCAAATAGAAATTTCTTGGCCATTTTCAAAGGGAAAGTGCCTGAGCAACGTTACCAGGTGAAATAGACAAAAATTTGCCCCATGTATCATTACCTTTACTGATATCACACGTCTTAGATTTGAGGCACTGACTGGTTCCATTTCATTTGCTGACTGCCCTTATGAGAAGGAGCAGTGAAGCGCTCTTTATGGGCCTGGTAGGCATCCTTTAACCTTCAGTCATCATAGAATAAAACATAATATATGATCCTGTAGAAGATAAAAATAGACTCTATGATTGGAAGTTTGGCCACTGTGGACCCGCCACTGAAAATTTTAAAGCAAAATAGCTAAATTCACAAAAAATGCTTTTGATTATTCTTTTTTTTATTATTATTTATTTAGCAAACACTTTTATCTAAAGCAACATACAACTTTTGAGAAAGGCAGGGGTTAAGGGCCTCGCTCAGGGGCCCAGTGATGACACCTCTCTGCACATCACAGACACAGCACCCTAATATCCCCAATTACATAATACTCACAATAATTATGGAATAATTACACTAAAACCCAATGTACAATGTACAGGCACCCAGCCTGGGGGCAATAAGTATGCCCACCCCCGCTCGGCGCCTCTCCCCGCGGGCAACTCCAGAGTGGAAAAGGGTCCAACCCCCCTCAAGGAGACTGGTTCCAGATTCCAAGCCGTGCGTCGAGGTGAGTCCGACTATATCTAGCCGGAACTTCACAACCTCGCGCACCAGCTCAGGCTCCTTCCCCATCAGAGAGGTGACATTCCATGTCCCTAGAGCTAGCTTCTGTAGTCGAGGAGGTCCCTGCCTTTGGCCGCCGCCCAGATCACATCACACCCGACCCCTATGGCCCCTCCCATGGGTGGTGAGCCCATTGGAGGGGGGACCCACGTGCCTTGTTCGGGCTGTGCCCGACCAGGCCCCATGGGTGTAGGCCTGGCCACCAGGCGCTCGCCATCGAGCCCCACCCCCAGGCCTGGCTCCAGGGGGAGGCCCCGGTGACCCACGTCCGGGCAAGGGAAACTGTGGTTCCAAAGTTGTTCTCTTCATAGGGATTTTCTGAGCCGCACTTCGTCTGGTTCCTCACCCAGGACCTGTTTGCCTTGGGTGACCCTACCAGGGGCATAAAGCCCCAGACAACATAGCTCTAAAGATCACTGGAACACGCAAACCTCTCCACCACGATAAGGTGTCGGCTCCAGGAGAGGGGGTTTACCGCAGTGGACGAGAGGGTAGCCTCCCTTCGCCTTCGGGTGGGGGGATGGGTTCTGACTGTTGTTTGCGCTTATGCGCCAAACGGCAGTTCAGAATACCCACCCTTTTTGGAGTCCTTGGAAGGGGTGTTGGAGAGCGTTCCTCCTGGGGACTGTCTTGTTCTGCTGGGGGACTTCAATGCTCACGTGGGCAATGACAGTGAGACCTGGAGGGGCGTGATTGGGAGGAACGGCCCCCCCGATCTGAACCCGAGCTGTGTTTTGTTATTGGACTTCTGTGCTCATCACGGATTGTCCATAATGAACACCATGTTCAAGCATAAGGGCGTCCATATGTGCACTTGGCACCAGGACAGTCTAGGCCGCAGTTCAATGATCGACTTTGTAGTCGTGTCGTCGGACTTGTGGCCGCATGTTTTGGACACTCGGGTGAAGAGAGGGGCGGAGCTGTCAACTGATCACTACCTGGTGGTGGGTTGGCTCCGCTGGTGGGGGAGGAAGCCGGCCAGGCCTGGCAGGCCCAAGCATATAGTGAGGGTCTGCTGGGAACGTCTGGTGGAATCCCCTGTCAGGAGGAGTTTCAACTCCTACCTCCAGCAGAACTTCTCCCATATCCCGGGGGAGGCGGGGGACATTGAGTCCGAATGGGCCATGTTCCGTGCCTCCATTGTGGAGGCAGCTGACCGGAGCTGCGGGCGTAAGGTGGTCGGTGCCTGTCGCGGCGGCAATCCCCGAACCCGCTGGTGGACAGCGGTGGTAAGGGATGCCGTCAAGCTGAAGAAGGAGTCCTATCGGGCCTTTTTAGCCTGTGGGACTCCAGACGCAGCTGACAGCTACCGGCAGGCCAAGCGGGATGCGGCTTTGGCGGTTGCTGAGGCAAAAACTCGGGTGTGGGAGGAGTTTGGCGAGGCCATGGAGAACGACTTCCGGACGGCTTCGAGGAAATTCTGGTCCACCATCCGGCGGCTCATGGCGGGAAAGCAGTACAACATCAACACTATTTATGGTGGGGATGGTGCGCTGCTGACCTCAACTCTGGACGTTTTGGGTCGGTGGAAGGAATACTTCGAAGACCTCCTCAATCCCACCGACACGCCTTCCGATATGGAAGCAGAGTATGGGGACTTGGGGGTGGACTCGCCTATTTCTGGGGCGGAGGTCACTGAGGTGGTCAAAAATCTCCTCGGTGGCCGGGCCCCGGGGGTGGATGAGATTCGCCCGGAGTTCCTCAAGGCTCTGGATGCTGTGGGGCTGTCCTGGCTGACACGCATCTGCGGCATCGCGTGGACATCGGGGGCAGTGCCTCTGGACTGGCAGACCGGGGTGGTGGTCCCCCTCTTTAAGAAAGGGGACCGGAGGGTGTGCTCCAACTATAGGGGGATCACACTCCTCATCCTCCCTGGTAAGGTCTATTCGAGGGTCCTGGAGAGGAGGGTCCGCCGGATTGTCGAACCTCGGATTCAGGAGGAGCAGTGTGGTTTTCACTCTGGCCGTGGAACAGTGGACCAGCTCTATACTCTCAGCAGGGTTTTGGAGGGTTCATGGGAGTTTGCCCGACCAGTCTACATGTGTTTTGTGGACTTGGAGAGGGCATTCGACCGTGTCCCTCGGGGAGTCCTGTGGGGAGTGCTCCGGGAGTATGGGGTACCGGACTTCTTTTTAAGGGCGGTTCGGTACCTGTATGATTGGTGCCAGAGCCTGGTCTGCATGGGCAGCAATAAGTCGGACTCATTTCCGGTGAGGGTTGGACTCCGTCAGGGCTGCCCTTTGTCGCCGATTCTGTTCATAGCTTTAATGGACAGAATTTCTAGGCGCAGCCAGGGCGTTGAGGGTGTCTGGTTCGGTGACCTCAGGATTAGGTCTCTTATTTTTGCAGATGATGTGGTTCTGTTGGCCTCATCGGACCGTGAACTTCAGCTCTCACTGGAGCAGTTCGCAGCCGAGTGTGAAGCGGCTGGGATGAGAATCAGCACCTCCAAATCCGAGACCATGGTTCTCAGCCGGAAAAGGGTAGAATGCTCTCCCCGGGTTGGGGATGGGGTCCTCCCCCAAGTGGAGGAGTTTAAGTATCTCGGGATCTTGTTCATGAGTGGGGGAACGATGGAGCGGGAGGTCGACAGGCGGATCGGTGCGGCGTCAGCAGTCATGCGTGCGCTGCATTAGTCTGCCATGATGAAGAGAGAGCTGAGCCAAAAGGCAAAGCTCTCTATGTACCAGTCGATCTACGTTCCTACCCTCACCTATGGTCATGAGCTATGGGTAGTGACCGAAAGAACGAGATCGCGGGTGCAAGCGGCCGAAATGAGTTTCCTCCGCAGGGTGGCTGGGCTCTCCCTTAGAGATAGGGTGAGGAGTTCAGTCATTCGGGAGGGACTCAGAGTAGAGCCGCTGCTCCTCTGCATCGAGAGGAGCCAGATGAGGTGGCTCGGGCATCTAATTAGGATGCCTCCGGGACGCCTCCCTGGGGAGGTGTTCCGGACATGTCCCACTGGGAGGAGACCCTGGGGAAGACCCAGGACACGCTGGAGAGACTATGTCTCCCGGCTGGCCTTGGAACGCCTCGGGATCCCCCCAGAGGAGCTGGATGAAGTGGCTGGGGAGAGGGAAGTCTGGGCTTCCCTGCTGAGACTGCTGCCCCCACGACCCGACCCCGGATTAAGCGGAAGATGATGGATGGATGGATGGATGGATGGATGGATGGATGGATGGATGAATTACACTAAAACAATTAAATAATCTAATGTAAACCTGTCTCTATACCCTTCAGCGATAGGTGAAAATCCACGATATAGAAAGACCATATAAATAAACATTTTTGGTAACGCTTTATATTAAGTGCACCATCATAATGCATGCATAGAACATTCAGTGCACCTTCATAATGCATTCATAGAACATTCATAAGCAGCATGCAAATGCACCTTAACATCCAAAGATCCCTTTAACAGCTTTGACATACATTAATAACAAACATTACATGATTATACAATTATAATGTTTGTTATTATTATATAATGTTTGTTATTAATGTATATTACAGCTGTCAAGGGATGTTAGGATGTAAAGGTATACATGCATGATGTTTATGAATGATTTCTGAATACTTAATGAATCTTATGAAGGAATACTGAATGTTTTACGAATGCAATATAAAAGCATTATAAAGGTGCAGTAAATGTAAAGCGTTACCACATTATTTTAATAAACTATAAATAAACATTTATTTATAGTTTAAGCCTTAAAATACCCCTCCCTCACGCTTTAAACACATGTAAACTTATTGAAACACACTTTGTAAACACATATGATATGTGGATCTCAGGCTAACGATATGAGTAACATAATAATAGTGATAATATATATAATGTACATATACACATCTCTCTCTCTCTCTCAGCATACGTAATGGATTATGTAAAAATAAAAACATTTTAAGCTCAGTATGGGTTCACAAAAAGTTTGCTCACAAGAATCGAACTACAAGCAAGGCTCGATAGCTGAACTGTGATATAGCGGGGGGATCACTGTACTGCTTTAGCAGCACTAATTTTATGTTTATTATTAATGCATTTTTTATACATATAAAACAAACACACAGGAACACCCCAACTCACTGTATTAGATGCAATAAAACAAACACACTGGAGCACCCTGACTGACTGTATTAGACCCTATAAAACAAACACACAGGAGCACCCTGACTCACTGTAATAGACCCTATAAAACAAACAAACAGGAGCACCCAAACTCACTGTAATAGACCCTATAAATCAAACACATAGGAGCGCCCCGACTCACTGTAATAGACCCTATAAAACAAACAAACAGGAGCACCCCAACTCACTGTAATAGACCCAATAAAACAAACACACAGGAGCACCCTGACTCACTGTAATAGACCCTATAAAACAAACACACAGGAGCACCCTTGACTGACTGTAGTAGACTCTGGTTTAACAATCAAGCAGAAAAATCCCTAATTCATTGTATTAAGCTATGCTATAGCAAACCAGTAGGAATACCCTTACTTAATTAGCAGACAGGGACACCCACAATTTAGAATGTTTGACTGTTCCATAATGAGCAGAGAGACCCCTCAATCATTGCATTATTCTTGCTGTAATGTGTGTTTAGGAGTTCACTGGAGCTTATTTGCAGTGTCTTGTGTGACTCCTGCTCGTTCCTGACCGATTGGACCAGTTGGCGTGTCCCCTGGCAGCGCGGCGAATCGCGGCCAGCAGGAATGTGTCCCTGTGCGTGTTGGCCTTCGCTCACAGCAGATATATATATAGCCATCTGCCATTGGTGGAGCCCTAAGTACACATCTGCCTCTGCGGTAATAATGGGTGCCGCCGCGCCGCCTTGCAATCACACATAATGCCAGAGCGAAACGAAACAAACAAACAGCGCAAACAGCGCCTCAGAGGGGCCCGCGGCTTAGCTGGAGGTGGCCCGGCACATCGCCGGGCGGTGCGTGTGGGCAGAGTGACGGCAGGGAGGCGGCGGACAGGGACGTGACCCTACAGAGGCACGGATGGTGGCCACAGAGAGGAGAGATAGGCCTGTGTCTTCATAAGCAGCGACTGCAGGACACAAACGAAGAAAGGGGCACAAAGCCATGTCCACTTATCTGTTTGCTTTGGAAAAACTCAGATATAACCTTTTGTTTTGAGAACATGGATATAACTCAGGCTTTCATTAATCAATGTGGTTCATATTAGATTATTTGTAGGTAATGTTCTGTGTTCTTCATGTGTGTATGTGTGTAGGCCTTTTGTGGGTAGATGCCTTTGTGTGTGTTTGTGTGAGATGGGGGGGGGGTGAGCTGGCTATACAATTGAGCCTAGAAATGCAACTCATCCCTGCTCATTACACCCAGCCATAAACATTCACTCATTTTCTCTTTTCACTGTTCCAATATTTGTGAATTCTGCCAGAAATGACAATCCAGGCCCAATATAATGTAGACAGTTTGAGAGAATATAATGTATTGAAATGCCATCCAAAAAAGGCCCAGGGCAGCGTCGGTTCTCGGTCTCTGGCCTGATCGTGTTTCACCCGGGCCACAGCCATTAGTGGGGCTCCCGGGGGCAAGAGTTTGAATGACGGACTGGCAACCAGACCAGACCACAAGTGAGTCACTGCTCTCCACTGCAGGGGGGCCCTGCTGTTTGTTTACGCCTCTCCGCCGCTGCTGTCCTGGGGGGGGATCCCCAGAATCAGCCCTGTGATGTGGCACTGCCTCATGGTTGCAGTCATTGACCGGAATATTCTGGCCCTGTGCATTGATGGAACTGCGTTCAAAAAGTGCAGCTGATGCTCAACAAAGCATTGGGAGCGGCCTTGTGGGAGAGCCCACCATGCACTGGCAGTATGCGGTCAAGTAAACAGCTTGACATTAAAAAGTAAAGATTAAAATCTTAACAGACAATCATTGATCCCAAACCACAACTCTGCTTTGTGGAGAGCTGTGATCTATTGAGGCTCCTCTGAGTCATAGCTGGATCTCCTTTTGTTGGGTTGGTTTACTGCTTTTGTCCTTCCTGCCTGTTTGGGGACCCCAGGCGGCTCAACTGCTCCTTTATGCTGCACTAGGAAGCTCCAGTCTGCTTTGCCACAACTCAGGCGTTTGGTCACGTAAATGAACGGGATCTTGAAGGGGCTCTACTTGACATCATCTGCTTTACATTTATCTGCTAATACATTTGTTTTTGCAGCTGAGTTTTCCATATATATGTGTATTCTACAAGTGTCAAGCAAAGGTTTGTTGTGTATTTAAGTATATATTTGAGTGTATTCCTACTGTACGTTGCTGATAACAGGAACCAGTGGAAACAAAATACAGCCCTTGTAGAGACCCCCCGCCCCCCCAAGACATAAAATGTCTCCTTTTTCAAATTTAGTTTGTACCAGAATTGTTTAGTTCTCATATAATTTTGACTTTGTCGAGGCTGAGCTAGAGATTACACATTGCATCAGTGTCAGCGCGAGTGTCCTGCAGTGGCCGGGAAGCGGGTGTGTGTGTGGGTGTGTGTGTGTGTGTGTGTGTGTGGGTGTCTGTGTGGGTGTGTGTGTGGGTGTCTGTGTGGGTGTGTGTGTGGGTGTCTGTCTGGGTGTGTGTGTGGGTGTGTGCATTGCTGTTTCACATGCGTGTTCTCGGGCTGCACCGTGCCACCATGTTCTCAGGGTAAAGTTAACATGCAGGACCGCTGTGCAAACAAGACGCCTGTTCCCAGCCCCGTCGAGGTGCCCACGCCATGGTACCAGGGCCCCCCCCCGAAAGGCCACTGGAGGCCTGGGTGCCCCTCGCACAGCTCCTAGGCTCACACTGCATCCACAGTATTTTCTGAAAGCCACACAGATACAAACACACAAGTCTGTAGTACAGGGAAGACACATGCTGGCTCTGTGGGCAGCCCTGCAGCCTCACAGCTCCAGGCCAGGGAACTCGTGTTCCAGGCTGAGGGGGGGTTTGTGTCCGAACCCTGCTTACATTATCCTTCTGTTGTACAGGTTTCCTCCAGAAACATGTAGTTAGGCTAAACGGTGTCCATGCATATTACATAGTGTGTGTGTGTGTGTGTGTGTTTGTATGTGTGTTTGTGTGTGTGTGTGTGTGTGTGTGTGTGTGTGTGCCCTGTGATAAGCCTCAGCCCCCCTTGTAGCCTGTTTAGGAAAAGAGTTTAGAAGATGGATGGATAGATGGATGGATGGATGGATGGAGGATAGGAATGTATAGACAACCAATTAACATTGTCTACTGTTGTTTTATGCATATTGCAGCCTATATAGTAAAGTCACAAAAATAAATCAAAGTAACTGCTGCTGTTTCCCACTGTGCAACTTCCAATTGCTTGGTTGATGTGCAGTTCCCTATTTGTCATCATACCTCCCCCTTAATCTATAGGGACTCTGCATCATATCTGGAACATTACGCTGACTCATACTGATCAAACAGGAGCTGCATATGTGTATGAGTATGCGTGTACATGTGTTAATATGCTGTGTGTGTGTCCATCGATGTGTATTTATAACCCAGCATTATGCCGCTAAGGGGACCAAAGGGCGGCTGGGCACCCTGCTCCAGCTGACTCGTCTCCATGCTCATCATTAACCTGCTTTGATGCAGGGGCTCCTGCCTTTATGGCCCTCGAATAGCCTCATCTCCCACCCTTAGTTATCACACATGCAGGGACAGAGAGTACAGGTGTGTCTCTGGGTGAGATGAAAAAGGCTGAATACTGAGGTCACGCGGGTTAATCCTTGCCAGAGTCCGCAGTGCCTTCTCCCAAATCTAGGGGGCAGTATGCATATGCCACCTGGTTTAAGAATGACTTTTTTAAGCCCCTGGGATTTACCCTGGGATGCAGAAAGTGGCAGAGCCAGAGTTTCCATGTCTCAGCACCTTGTGACCTTTGACCTTTTCCCAGATATGCCTGCCTCAGAGGCATAATGTCACATGGAAGAAGAAAGGGGCATCTAACCGAAACACATCATCTGTATGTATGTATGTGCTGCCTTTAAGTACCCCTGGATGTGATGGCCATGCCTCTCAAAAAACCCATCTGACTTAATACTGAATCAAAGTTGCACAAATAAAATTTGTGAGCATATTAAATATTGAGGGCCAAGTGTGTCAAAATAAAATAAATGCATCAATAATTAATTAAATGTTTCATGAATGTTGTGAATTATTTAAAGTGTGAAATAAAAACATTTCAAAGTCAAAGTAAACATTGTCATCTCTATTATATACATGTACATAAAGAGATGTCATATATAATTTCACTATTAATTTTGTCAGTCTGACCCATCAAACTCAGTCGGCAGGACTATCGTTGTTCGACTCAAGCCGATTGGCAGAACCAGCATGTTTCTAAGGACACAGCCAATCGCCTTGCATAGATTGCCGTTAGTCCCACCAACTCATTTTGATGGCTCAGACTGACAGATTAAATTAATCCATGATGTGCTGAAAGTACAAATATTAAATAGTGAAATAACACATATAATTATGATCGCCGTAGCACAGGTGATCGCTCAGGCAAGCGAGCGGGCAAAGAGCAGGCAGGCAGAATACGGGGCAAACTAGGGGTTTATTCAAACGACGGGACGGAACAGTTAGCACAGACATCTATTAACATCAATGACAGACAATGAACTAAGGCAAAACAGGGACTGAAATAGACAAGACAGAGCAAAACAACAAGGTACGATTTGGGAAGCACACGTGGATAATCAGGGGGGCGTGGCACACACGAGGATCGTACGAGCCGGGCGTGACAATATGACGGTAAATTAATAAATAATGTTTTTATTTCACATTTTAAATAATTCATGACACATTCCATTAATTGTTTTATTTCACATTTTATGTAATTCATGACACATTTAATTAATGATGTTTTTCCCCATTCCCCATCACATTTGATGAATTTATTATTGATGTATGTATTTATTTCATTTTGGCACTTGACACTCCATACAGCTGTAGCAAACAACGGCCATTATTAAGTGTTCAAAGAAAACGTTTCTTTAGTAATGAGACATTACAATAGTAAATTACATCTACACAATGTGCCACTTTCCCTCTTTTTCCCCAGTAGTTGATCCCCCCTTTTCTCACCTCAACAGCTTCTCAGTCATGCAAGGAGCAGCTACAGTACATAGGACTTCATGTCAGTGTGCATGCGGAAGCATGTAGTTCATTCAACCCTCCCTCAGCCCTCTGACGACCATCAATACATGTGCAAACATGCATTCAAACATATAAACTCACAGATAGGGAAGCAATTTCACCAGTCAGCTTTTCTAACTTGCATTCATCAGTGGCTCTGATAACACTAATTAAAATGACATAATACATCCTGAGAGCTAGGTGCACCATTTCTGTGGCGTCTAACGTGAGATCACACCTGCATCATGGGCCCTTAATGGATGCCCATTAAGACACGCTAGGCTGAAAACAAGTGGAGCGAAGGATTGTGGGACTATTTATGGTCTTTGACTTGAGTGCCCAGCTGGGTTTGATTAGTCATGCAGGGATGGTTAAAAACTTTGTGAGGAGCAGAAGGTATTGGTAACAATGGGGCTATGCTGCAGGTTACATACAACTGGCACGGGTCTGACTGAATCTGTAGGGTCATTGTTTTTCTGTGTGGCTAATCAGATAGTTGTGTGTGAGCCAGTGTGTTCTTATTTGGCATTATTAGTTCTCTAGCGGTCCAACATGTACAAGGTCTGCTGACTTAGGCCTTCCTGCCAAAAAATAAAAAATAAAACTGAACACTTAACATTTGAAGATTTTAATATAATCCCAACTTGGATGGAAAAAACTGCATAAAAGGTAAAGATAAATTGGCATTACCATCCACCGTCAGCGGTAGTAAAAATAAAGGTAATTTGCCAAATCTTAAAATTTTATATTTGGACTGTATAAATTAGGACTTTGTTCATTTTGTTCCTTTGACTTCCTCTGCCGGCCCCACGAGGATGGGCTCCCCCCTTTGAGTCTGCTTCCTTCCAAGGTTTCTTCCTACTAAGACTTCTGTCCCTGCCACTGCTGCCTCTGGGGGCCTTGGGCAGGGATAATGTAAAGCGCATTTAGACAATGCAATGCTGTGAAAATGCGCTTTACAAATAAAATTCAATTTAAAACTGAATACTATGTATTAGGGGTTGGCTGTACACCGGTGTCGTAGTCATTACCGGTGTGACAGTGTGCCACCATATGGATTTGCATAGTCTGCAGCTTAACTATACAACAGCCTGGTATATATGAAGCATTGTATTTTCTTCAAACGTTAGTTGTAATCTGAATACTTGTGCTTATAGGCTTAATGTAACCAGTTTAGCTGCATTGTGTGATATTTATATTACACACTCTGACGGGGTGTCGCAATGGCAAATTAACACATTTTAAATAAACAGATTTTGTGTAATTATACACATTAAACAAAATATCCTGGTTATATATGTAGCAGCAAATTAAAAAGTAAAACATATTCCATAAATCAGCATATTTATGCGCTGCAGCTTTCATGCAAAGATCGTGGTAAAAGGCAGAACTACCCAGTTAACATTAGAACTGGCCGTTTCCCACGCCAATGAACATCGAACTCCTTTAACCTCCAAACAAGACATACTTTGGTGTATACAGCCCTCTGTTTGCTCTAATGTGCCATTAGTGTTAATAGGAGCAGCGAATCTAATACCCTAAACCAAAAACCCATAAGATTCCTCTGTCCTGAAACTGTAAAGCAAAAAAGTTTTCAAACGCAGTATTTTATAAAATGTTGGATAAACAGACATAGTTTATTGGTGACTTCATGGTGACGTCAAAGTTAACGTTGTTTAACAACTGTATGAAGTTTTTTTTTATACAAATCAACTCGGGTGAAACAATTTAAAAATGTAAATTTTTAGGGTTGCCAGCTCTCACGTATTTGGCCTGACACACTTTCAGACTCACATTCTCATGCAAGAAATCTTAAGGCAAATCTTTATTATTCCATTATAAATCTAAAATTAGCTACATCAAAGGTACTGGGGTATTTTTCAAACTCTAAAAATATTTACATTTCAATAAAACTGTTGCATACATGTAAATGCGTGTGTATGTCAGTGGAGTTTTGTCTCAAATTGAAAATCTCACGCCAGCCAGCTGACCAAAATTGGCAACCCTGCATTTTATTTGAAAGGAAAAGTAAAATGCACCATTTTCAGCTGAAACGGCTTGTCATTCCCTTTTGTGTTCTTACTCCGACAATTAGAAAACAAATATGAGCAATTAAAGTGTACTTATTATACTATAAAATATTTATTTTAATGGGACAGGACATACTACTCATCCCAAAACTTTGAAAAAGTAATACCATGATATAATACCATCACCACCCAAAAAGTGAAAAATACCGTGGTGATAATTGCATCACAATAAGGAAAACTGAGCCACAACATAATATGTGTATTTTTTCTTTTTATTCACAAAATAGGATGCTTGTAGGTAAATTGTCATACTTGGAGGCCACTGTCACGCCCGGCTCGTACGATCCTCGTGTGTGCCACGCCCCCTGATTATCCTCGTGTTTGCCACGCCCCCTGATTATCCTCGTGTGTGCCACGCCCCCTGATTATCCTCGTGTGTGCCACGCCCCCTGATTACCCACGTGTGCTTCCCTGATCTTGCCCAGCTGTGTCCGATTATTTTCGCCCAGTCTTGTCCATTTCAGTCCATGTCTCGCCTTGGTTTTCGTCCGTCGTTGATGTTAGTTGGTGTGAGTACTAGTGTTTTGTCCCGTGCTGCCCACAGCCTTAATAAATACCCGTGTTCCCCGACTTTCGTCTCCTTACCTGCTTCCTGCCCGCTTTGCTGCCCGTTCGCTTACCGCGCCTTAACCAGCGATCCTGACAGCCACTGCAGTGCTAGTGATGATGTGCGTCTAGCACTAGGCCTGTGCAATATGACATTATTGGTAGTATATCAGACAAGTAAGGGCTGGTTTTTACTTTATGCAAAAGCAGGCGTGACGTGGCACGTGCAGAACGCAGTGCCAGACCACCGTAATCTTCATATTCATACTTCTAGCACCAACAGACTAGGCCTCCACATGCAGCACTTGACTCCAAGCATAGGGTGGTGCTTTGTAATGTTAACCAACCAAAAAAAAATAAAGGTTCAAGGTTTCTTTATTGTCCTCAGCAGCTTTATACATGTACAAAGAGTGATAAAACAACATTTCTCCATAGCCCCGGTGCAATATTTAGTACACTTAGCATTACAGTAAGAGGGCATGCAAGGTGCAAACAGGCAGTAAGTAAATAGTGCAGAGATAATAAATAGTGCAGAGATGTAAACTTCGTAAGTAAAGTGCAGTTGCGGTTGCAAATACAAACAAATGTCAAATACTTCCTGTTACCATTTTTACTGTCAGTATAATATTGCTGTACTATTTAGCTGAAGTACCATTGGTGTGATTTGTCTATTTTTGGCCCTCTCGTGCAATGCACTTGGACCATAGAAATAGCCAACAGCATTACATCACGACATTCTGTAGAAGCCAACAAAGTCCTACAACTTCCTGTTTATCCCTGTTCCGTCTAAAGGCTGATTTCTACTCCTGGATCGAGCCTATGCTGTGACCTGCGTTAGGCGGTCTGTGCTGTTGCATGCATTTATACTTGTGCGCTGCTGTGTCTGTGTCTACATTTCCAACACCCCTCAACAACTTCTTAAGTAGCGTAATATGTTCTGAGGTGGGTTGCACTGTAACAAGTTTACAAACCATAGTTTTAGACAGCCCGTGACATGTCCTTAAATTATAATTAAACTGGCTAACTGATTGATCATTTTCCACAGAGATTAGAAAAGATGAAAATCGGCACTACTCAGCACTGCCCCTTTTTGACTTGAAAATAAAAAGCTCCATTAAATGTGGCCAGGGAATATCTTCTGGTGCTTTCTTCTGAAAGCTGCTCTGATGAAGTGTCAGGTGGGTTTAGGCTTGACTCTGTAGATCTGCTAGACACTCCCTTCCGTGGTCGTACTTGCCAGCTGAATGCAGGTTATCGCCATGGGTGGGCAAGTGGCCCCCTTCGCATTTTTTGATGGGACACTTTCAACTTTCTTTTTACTCTGTAATGGACTCAGATTACAAGGTAATGAAGTACAGTACCTGAAATGAATAATACTTAAGTAAAAATACTGTTATTAAAAAAACTATGAAAAAATACAATTTCACAAAAAAATACAGTACTCTATTATGGTAATGAGAATAAATTTACTCTATTACTTACCACCAAGCTCCCATTCACTTTCTGTAACTGCTGGTCCTATTCAGGATCAGAGTGGTGTAGAGCCAATCCTAGAGGTTAGAGATGCAAGGCAAGGAACAGCCCAGGGTGGGGCGGGGGGCCAGCCCATCGCAGGACACACTCACACACCATTCACTCACACAAGCACACCTACGGGCAATCTGGTAACTCTGATTAGCCTCAGCATGTTTTTGGACTGTGGGGGGAAGCTGAAGTACCTGGAGGAAACCCCACGACGACATGGGGAGAACATGCAAACTCCACACACATGGAGCCACAGCAGAAACTCAAACCCTGCTCCCAGAAATGTGAGGCGACAGTGCCACCCACTGCGCCCCCATGCTGCCCCCCACCTTGCTCTCATGCAGTTCATTATTTCTTTATTGTGTTTCATATACGGAGTTTTTAGCTTAATTACCCATTAATCTCCATTTTTATGACTGCAATATCTCTGTTGCACTTTTTTCCTGTTGTCGCCATCACCTGTGGCAGCGCTTCTTTATACCAGTCTGGACAATCAAACATTTTAATAAGGTCACTTGCGTTTATTAAAGCAAGATGTATATCTTTGGACATCATGACCCTGTACTGGATGGATGGATGGATGGATGGATGGAGGGATGGATGGATATAATATGGGAAGGTATATTTATGGAGGGACAGAATACTGCATATGTTATAATTGGTTAGCAAAATGCTTATGAAATGAGAGGCACTTGGTGTGTTATTGTTAATATCGGTGAGATATTTTGTTGTTTCATTGTCTTATATGTACCCTATCCAATGTAACGAAAAACTTTCAGGGTCGTTACCAAACTTTCTTCATCTCCTTCTTCTGTAACGAAGTAATACTCAACCCAAGCAGTTAAAATACAAGCAGTTCCTCATTTCCATAAGCCAGCGGTTCTCATATTTTTTTGTTCACATCTTGCTTATCAAGAGCCCACTCTCTCCCAACCCTGGGGTCCGTGATAAATTTCGTCAAGCGAGGCAGTCCTGATGATGAAATTTGCTAATGGATTACTGTCGATATAATTTGTTGAGTGGTGTTGGGGGGCTGGAAGAAAAAACATCGTAAACTTCTTTTAGTGCATTAAGAACCTCATCTGACTGACGACGCCTCCCAATTACTTGGCACCCCACAGTTTGAGAACACTGACCTAAGCCATGTACGCCTTGCCACCAACGCCATGCCTGGCTGGTCACATACTATTAAATACACACCATAATATTTGGGGCGGCTGTGCAGTTTGAATTTCGCCTCATGGCTGCATCTTGTTTCTTTCTAGCCCTTTTGTCAAATTGGATTAAAAACAAGCTCAGCCCTCGGTGGGCATGGCTGAGCCACTTGTCCCCCTAATCGCTGGCAGTTGGCTGGGGGCTGGAGTAGGCCTGCGAGGCAGGCCGTGATTACAGGCCTGCTGGCTTCAGCTGCGTGTCCGTGTGGTGGATAACACACTAATGCGGCGCTCAGATATGTCACAGTTTAATGTTCCCTGTCACTGGGTACATGGCCTGAGAATTTACACCCAATCCAGCCAGAACAGAGAAGCCCACTCGGCTCCATGCACTTTCAATAATCCAAGCCAAGCAGTGGCAGGATGGCATGTGCAGGGAAGCTGGGGAGCATTAGATCAGCTGGGGAGCGCTAGCTTTAGAGTGGCACTAATTGGAGCTAATTTGCAGGCCTGGCATTAAGTCATAGCCACCTGTTTGAGATTTCAGGGTACCTTTGTTACATTGGTGAGATTTCAGGGTACCTTTGTTACATTGGTGAGATTTCAGGGTACCTTCCTTACATTGGTGAGATTTCAGGGTACCTTTCTTACATTGGTGAAAGGACTCAAATGTTTATGAAAAGTTGACCCCAAGAGGGGGAATGTTCCACCTTTTACCATATTTTTATGAATAAAAAATTATATAAATTTATTGTGGGTGTTTATTTTTTGTAAAAGCATGTGTTACAAAGATAAAACACAGGATTTAGAGTCCATCCATCCATTTTCCAAACCGCTTATCCTACTGGGTCGCGGGGGGTCCGGAGCCTATCCCAGAAGCAATGGGCACGAGGGAGGGAACAACCCAGGATGGGGGGCCAGCCCATCGCAGGGCACACTCACACACCATTCACTCTCACATGCATTCCTACGGGCAATTTAGCAAGTCCAATTAGCCTCAACATGTTTTTGGACTGTGGGGGGAAACCAGAGTACCCAGAGGAAACCCCACGACGACATGGGGAGAACATGCAAACTCCGTACACATGTGACCCAGGCGGAGACTCGAACCCGGGTCCCAGAGGTGTGAGGCAACAGTGCTAACCACTGCACCACCATGCCGCCCATGGATTTAGAGTAATTTTGGCCAATAATGTGTGAGAAGAATGTGTGCATGTAGTAGTAGAAACAACAGCTTTTTTTTGTTTTAGCATTTCTACACCTCTTTGCTTCACTCGTGAGCAGGCTGCTTCTTCCTAGGAGTGCCGTAAAGGGGGGGCAGGGGGTGGTTAGGATGATTTTAAGGGGCCTTGAGCAGTGGTGGGCACAGCTAACCAATAAGTTCGCTTCAATAACTGCTAGCTCGCTAACTACAAAGTTGAATTCGATAATGCTGATACGCTGCCTAAAATATTTAGCTTTGTTTTGGTTTTTAGCTCTGAACCCCTTAAAACATACCTAGAGAGCTGAAATTGTAATATGTTGTAGCTTAGACATTAACAAATTAACAAATGAACAAATTAAAAAATGAAAATCGACATGATTTGATTCTACATAATGTGATATGATGTGATGCAAACGAATATGGTGCTACGCAATTCAATATGGTACAAATAGTTTCATTTTATTTGGTTTTTAGCAGATATCAAACAAAACAGCTAAAAAGTGCCATTTTTACGTCACATATTTGTGCCTCTATTACTGCAGCTCAGTATTCATCTTGTTTATATATTATATAATTATCCACCCATTTTGCGTAACCACTCATCCCATTCAGGGTCATAGGGCATCCAGAGCCTATGGGCACAGGGCAGGAAACAACCCAGGATGGGGCACCAACCGCACAGCGTCGACTCCACACAGAAGTATAAATCAGCCTCTACATTTCTGAGGTGGTGCGTGCCAGGCTACAGGGTACAGACATGGACAAATTCATTGGTACCCTTCCACAAAAAAACACAACTATCTCTGAAATTACTCGAAACTGACAAAAGTGTAATGCCATCCTGTATTGTTTGTATCATATTTAACAGAAATCAGACTTTTGATTATTGATTCAGCTGAATATTTTATGTAAATAAACAAATGAAAACGGCATGGACCAAAAAGATGGTACCCTTAATTTAATATTTTGTGGTACCACCGTTTGCAGCAGTCATTGCCTATACTTCACAATGAGACGTCTGCGTTTACCAGCAGGTGGTTTGCCCCACTCTTCCTGAGTGTTACGAATGGTTTCAGAGAAGCCATAAAAGGCCACGGAGTTCCAAAAGGTGCAAACTTTTATTCTATCCTCCTGTCATACCCGGCTCGTCCGATCCTCGTGTGTGCCACGCCCCCCTGATTATCCACGTGTGCTTCCCTGATCGTACCCAGCTGTGTCTAGTTATTTTGATCAGTCCTGTCTATTTAAGTCCAACTCTTGCCTGTGTCCCTTGTCCGTCATTGATGTTGTCAATGCCAGTGTTCCGTCCTGCCCTAGTCTGCCAAATAAACCCCCATTTTCCCTGATTTTCGCCTGCTTGCCTGTTCCTTGCCCGCCTGCCCGAGCGATCACCACTTTAATCACCGGCGATCGTGACACCTCCCACAGAAGTTCAAAAATACAAAGTATTAGCAAGAAAAGAAAACAGGCTACATCCTGGCAGACCCTGCATCCATAACAACTTCCCCCTTTAGCACCCTCCCCAGGGCTTATATAGATTTTAACCCCCCGCCCCCCCTGCCCCTTACAGCAATTAATCTAACAATTATCATCCTCAATGCAATACATCCCACATACACAGTTCTAAAATATACTATTTAAAACCACAATTTTATTCATATTTATTGTAATGTGCAAAAAAATACCCCCCCATAATAACCCCCCCCCCCCCCCCCCCCCCCCCCAACTACTTGAACTACTTGGGACTGCTCCACTCGCTATCTGAAGGTTCAGTCACATCCAGTCTCAGCAGCACATCCAGTTCCTGCTTCAATACTGACAAGAGGCTGGAACCCTATAAGATGGTTGTCTAATAGGCTGATGTTCTTTCATCATGATCCGTTCGTCTGGGTTTCTCTGGAAAAAGGTTGTCTGGCAAGACTTGGAGAAGCTCGCTTTTCTGATCCGGTGTTAAATGGCTCAAATTCAGCTCCCCCCTCCCCCTTGCTGCAGACCTTAGAAATATGGTTCATTACACTCGTCCTCCACACTTCTTATCAACATTGGTGCGAAAGAACGCTGCACCCGTGGATTCCACTTTTCACATGAAATACCTGATGCTGCTTATGATGATTTGTTATCAATACTCTATAGGTCACAGGCCCCATCCTTCTGATAACTTTAAAAGGCCTCCTCCATTTTGCCAGCAAGTTTATTATCTGAATTCGGCAATAACAGCAGGACCTCCTCACCTGGTTGGAGGACCAAAGACTTGTCGTACTAGGATTTCTGGTGACTCTAGGCCCTCTTGAGGTTCTCCTGTGCCATGGAAGTGCAGCGCATCAGCTGGTCTCGCATTTTCAGGATATAGGACCCCACATTCATCTTGCTTGGGACGGGTTCTCCCACCCAGCTCTCTCTCAAGACATCCAGGGGTCCCCTCACCTGATGGGCATACAGCAACTCAAGCGGTGAAAACCCTGTTGACGCTTGAGGTACTTCAAGGTAAACAAACAAGAGGAAAGGGAGCCACTGATCCCAGTCCCTCCCAGTCTCTGAAACAAACTTCTTCAGCATATTTACCAGAGTCTGGTTAAAATGTTCCACCAGGCCATCTGTCTGAGGGTGGTAAGGAGTGGTTCTGATTCTCTTGATTCCTAACAGCTGATAAACCTGTTTAAGTTTTCTACTCATAAAGTTTGTTCCCTGATCTGCTAACAATTCTCGGGGAAGACCTACCCTAGAAAAAAGTTGCAATAAAGCTGTAGCAACTTGTTCAGCTGTAACATCCCTCATTGGAATAGCTTCAGGATATCTTGTTGCATAATCACAAATAAATAAAATGAACCTGTTGTCTGACTTACTTCTTTCCACTGGTCCAACAACATCCACATATTTTCAAAAGTATCAACCACTGGCACAGGAACAAGAGGAGCATGTGCCCTAGGCCTCCCCTCTGTTAGTTGGCAGTGGACACAGGAGCTACAGCAGGCATTGACTTCCTCATATAATTTTGGCCAATAAAATGTCTTTCATATCCTCTGCAGAGTCTCCATATAGCCTAAATGTCCTGCCCAGTGAATTGTTTGTGCCAGCTCAGGGATTTTTAGCCTAAATTTCTCTGGCACCATCAGCTGAAGACCATCTTCATTTTTCCTATACAAAATGCCATTCTCAATAAGATAAACTTCCTTTCCTAATATTGGAATAAAACAGCTCCCTTTCTCTGCCTTTGCAAAATACAGAGACAAAGTAGGATCCTTATGTTGCTGTTCAAACAAATCTTCTATACAGTACAAATCTGCTTCTGATAAATGTGGGGGTTAGGGCTCTACATCATATTGCTCAGTCAGATCACTGACTTCCTGCCTCCTTTTCGCACATCTTTGCTCCTGGGTTTTATCTGCTTCCGGCATAATATTGTAACGATCCAATCCGTGACACTGAGCAAATTGCTCAAGCTGTGTCAGGTTTGAAGGGTGGCGTCTACACATTGCACTTTTCAGATCTTTCCATACACGTTCAATAGGATTAAGATGTGGGTTCATGGAGGACCATTTAAGAACAGTCCAATGTTTTTTTCTCAGCCATTCCTGAGTGCTTTTAGCTGTATGTTTTGGGTCATTATCCTGTTGGAGGACCCATGACCTGCGACTGAGGCTGAGCTTCCTGACACTGGGCAGTATGTTTCGCTCCAGGATGCCTTGGTAGTCTTGAGACTTCATTGTGTCCTGCACAGATTCAAGGTTTCCCGTGCCAGATGCAGCAAAGCAGCCCCAAAACTAAACCAAGCCCCCTCCGTGTTTCACAGTATGTATGGTGTTCTTTTATTTTAAAGCTTCATAAAGAACATTCTCCCAGATACTTTTGTTAACATGCATTTGGGAAAATTACACTCTGGCTTTTTTAAGTTTTTCTGTCAGTAGTGGAGCCCTCCTGGGTCTTCTTCCACGGTCCCCATTATTGTTCAGAATGTGATGGATGATGCGATCAGAAAGTGACATACCTTGACCATGGAGCTCAGCTTAAATGGTTTTGGATGGTTTCCTTTCTACCATCTCCAAAACCCTTTTGATCAACCTGGGATTAGCTACAGTACCAAGAACCTTGTACTTTTTCATAGTACTGGCAACTGTGGTCACAGGAACGTGAAGCTGCTTAGAGATGGTCTTATAGCCTTTACCTTACATTATTATATATAATCTTCCATCTGAGCCCCTCAGACAGCTCTCCCCTTTGCTTTCTGTGGTCCATGTTCAGTGTGGTGCACACAATGATACCAAACAACTCAGTAGCATGTTCTTTCCCTTTAAATAGGCTGAATGGCTGATAAAAAGCTTGAAGACATCTGTGATACTAATTAAGTTTAAACCCTTAGTTTGTGTCATGCCCCGATCGTCCACTCCTCCCATGTACCACGCCCCCTCGTTAACCTCATGTGGATTCCCCATGTTTACCAGCTGTTTCCTGTTGCTGTCATTAGTTCAATGTATTTAAGTCTGCGTTAGGTATGTTTTCCCCAGTTCAGTCATTGAAGTCTAACAGCCGTCCTGTTTGTTGTATCCAGTTTCGTGCCTTTTCCCTAATAAAACTGTAAGGGGACCAACACATTTGTCCACGTCTGTAGGCTGATACGACACAGAAGTAAAGTTTCAGAGACTGTAACATCGTAAGCCAACTGAACTGCAGAGCCACACTATGCTGCTCAGGTGCTGTTGTGTTGGCCAATCATGTCTTGTTTTTACATGTATTCAACCAATAGCATGCCAGGTAGACTGTTGCAGACACATCAGACAGGAACAAATACGTATGATGTAGGGTTCACAAAAATTTTTGACTGTGAAACTTTATTCACATTACCTATGTTAACGGATTTACAAATTGGCCTGCTAACAGTATTCAAAGTTGTCGAAAATCCACTAATGAAAAAGTTATGTTCATTAATTAGCAGTTAGCAGAAGCCTGCTCACCACTAGTGACGGGCCCTAAAAATTTGAGACATAATTGGACTGGTCTGGGTTGGGGGGCCCAATCTGATATGCATACATGGGGCGACCCTGGTCCCTACCTTGCTATCTATGATTTTTCTCTCTGTCTCACACAAACACACCTCCTTTAGGGTCACTATGGCAACAGGTTGTGCAAGGATGCAGGGTTGGAGGAGTGGTAGTGCAGGAAAACATTCTTTGAGGTCGGGGCTGTGTTTCCAAGGGCAACTGGACCATTTCCACAAGAATAACCAAAGTATCTGTTAACACATGGAGGAGATACAGCATGCACTGAGTGGCCACTTCATTAGAGACACCTGGCTAATGCTGGTTTGGACCCACATCCAGAACTGCTTCAAGGGTAGATGAGTTATGTGTTCGTAGATGTGATTCTGCATGCCATTACCAAGTCTGGCCATTCTCCTCTGACCTGTGTCATTGACATGCTGGTTTTGACCAAGGAAATGCCATTGACTGGATATTTTTATTCTTTACACCATTCCCTGCAATCTCTACACACCATAGTGCGCAAAAATCCCAGAAGGGGTGGCTGTTTCTGAGATGCTATAACCACTACGTATTGTACCAATAATTGCACCACATTCAAAATCCCTTAGGTCAGGCATCTTAGCCATAGTAATGCTTAGTTGAAGAGAGAGCAAACCCCTTGACCTTGTCTGTGTGCTGCATATATTCAGCTATATGATTTGCTGTTTGGATAAGAACGCTCTTTCCATCAGCAAGCAAGCAGACCTACTGAACTGACCACTGAGTGTATATCTGGCTTTGTTAAACACTGTCCACTATTCTGATTGAACTCAGACTCTGATTTAACCTGATGTAAATATAGCTACAAGCTGTTTTGCCATTCTATTTGTGACTAAAGGCTTCCAAAAACCATTAACTGCATAAAAGGCTAAAAATGCTGTCTATCACTACTATTTTCTTGATGTTTTCATAGGCCCACAGGCAGTTTCCATTTACCGCAGATTGTACTGTTCAAAGATTATAGGAACACTGTCATGTAACAATTTACCACATCAGTGTTGCTGCTGATGTACCTTCTATTCTTAGAGAGGAGAAACCTCAAGCCAATAAAAGACATTGCTGACCTTTGCATATTTCAGAAAAATAAGGCCCAGTCTGATACTGCACAAATTATCATTTGAAAGTAGTGATGAATAATACATTCAGTTTTTTTTTCGTAATGGTGCTACAGAATTAAACAGACTAAGAGAATTGATGCAATATATACCCTTTTTGTACTGAAATGGGCAGAATGCCAATGTATATATTTATTATATTTGAAATACATATGGGGGGCGGCATGGTGGTGCAGTGGTTAGCACTGTTGCCTCATACCTCTGGGACCCGAGTCTTCGCCTGGGTTACATGTGTGTGGAGTTTGCATGTTCTCCCCATGTCGCCGTGGGGTTTCCTCCGGGTACTCCGGTTTCCCCCCACAGTCCAAAAAACATGCTGAGGCTAATTGGACTTGCTAAATTGCCAGTAGGAGTGCATGTGTGAGTGAATGGTGTGTGAGTGTGCCCTGCGATGGGCTGGCCCCCCATCTTGGGTTGTTCCCTGCCTCGTGCCCATTGCTTCCAAGATAAGCTCCGGACCCCCCGCGACCCAGTAGGATAAGCGATTTGGAATATGGATGGATGGATGGATGGATGGATGGATGAAATACATATGTTATGCGAGAGCATTACCAGTTGAGAACAGCACCAAGGTTCCTCAGGGGTTTGGGCCTGCAGAGTAAAGATTCAGACTAGCTGCTGTATCCTTCGACCCTCTTTTCCACACATCCCTCCATTCATTGTCATAATCATGCATGTAACGTGTGTCGGTCAGGGTGAACATGGAGCCTACCGGTAAGACCTTGTACATGATCCCATGCCATCACAGCAGAAAAACACCGATTCAGCCTTTGGGCTGTGGAAGTCAACCAAAGTGAGGTGTTGGCATCTCAGTCCTGCTCAGGAGAAGCTGTTTCTGTATTTATTTTTTTTTTTAATCTTTTATCTTTTTTTCACTGATGATTTTATCAAAAACTGCATCAATGTTTTGCATTGTCTTAGCCATTCATTTAGTCATTCAACTGGACGTTTTCCCTGATTTACACATTTTATTTTTGTGTGTCCTGTCTTACTTCCTGGGACTTAAACCAGGAACATTTAAGGTTGATGACCTTGACGTTTATACTACTGGAAGCATAATGAGCTTTGCTATAAAAAGTGGTGCAAAGGTATAAAAAGTCCAGTCAGCTTTAAAAGAGCCCATTTTGGCTACAGCATTTTGATGAATATTGTATGCACTTTTTGTGCTTATATTTACCTTCTGTGTGTGTGCGTGTGTGTGGCGGGGGAGGGTTACACTATGTAGGTATTACATTGTGGGGACCAAATGTCCCCATGGTGTGATGATAACCTGACATTCTGATGTTGTTGGAACCATACTCACAGTCCCTACGTAAATGGTCCCCACAAAGATATGATTACAGATCTGTGTGTGTGTGTGTGTGTGTGTGTGTGTGTGCTTGTGTGTGCGTGCATGTGATTTGCACATTAGTTCAAACACTGACCTGGTATCCAAGAGAGGGTAGTGACAGCCAAACCAATGCCTGCAGATACATATCTTATGTCAAAAACTTTCCAGTGGGAAATATATTACCTCATGTCTGGGAGAAAACAAGTTTAGCTACCATACCAGTAACATAAATCAGTCATTGTGGTCAAAAAAATAATGAGTAAATGATCTTATTATTAAGCATCTTGCTTATTGTCCCACAGATCTTTTGTCCTAGAGCCATGGCAGCAGCCTCTTGATATGAAGATCTAGACCAAAGCAAAATCTCACGATGTCCATGAGAATATGGCAACTCAAGAGAGAAATGTAAGAAGAGATTATATTTAGATTTAGCAGAATGGATATGGCTTATTTTGAATAAAGGTAAACAGTTAAACCTTCAGCATTGTGTCTCATCACTGAAGACAGCAAAATATCAGAAACACCATCCAACAAGCATTTCTGTGACTTAAATTAAGTTAAAGAGTTAAAGCCATCATTTCTGGAGAGTCAAGTCACCCCAATGTAAAATATTACTGCTAATTACACTTCAGAATACCATTCTGTTGAGATCCCTGAAGAAATATTGGACAGAAGTGCAGTTGGCTGCCAGGGCTTTTCACAGGTTTCACAACACTTTTTGCCCAAAGTGACATACAACTGAGAAAGTAGGATCAGGCAATCCCTGGAGCCATGAGGTTAAGGACCTTGCTCAAGATCCCAGCACTGACATTACTCGGCCAACCATGATCCAGTGACATTCCTAAACTGCAGAGCCAAACCAGCACTGCTTTAAATATGTAAATTACGTAACTGTTCATAATCACAATGGTCTCAGTTGTGCTAGTCATTAAATTTGTCTACAGGGGATAGTTTGTGCAGTTTCATATCAAATTCTTGCTCAAATACTCATATAGAATGTATTTCACCTGTAGCAACAGTTCCATGGTTAGAATACACCTGCCAAGACCAATGGAAGCTGTGCCTCATACTGTAAGCTGTTTCTTGGCGCTTTCATAGTTTAGAAGCTGTTATCAGCTTACCATAAGCTATAGCCATTAAATAATGACAAATGAGATTTAAGATTAAAGCTGATGGAATTTTAATTGCCATCCTTTCTGGGCAACATCATAGGTGCACCAGGTGTGCTTAGCATGGTGTGAATGTCAAAAGTTTATACTTTGGCAGAAAAGTTGACATTTAACCTTAAGTAATGTAGGAATAAGGTTTTCAAGGAATGATTTGGACATCTATTTCCGAAATGAAGAACGCTGGCTACCAGTTTGCACTGCCAAATATGACCACATTGCTTTATTTTTACAGATCAGAACTTCCCTATTTCGTCGCTTAAACAGCAGAGTAATGTCGTATCCAGGCATGAATATGTGTGACCTGGATTTACCCTGTTAATTTACACTTTCAATTTGGTATTCAGTGTGTGTGTCTGTGTGTGTGTGTGTGTGTGTGTGTGTGTGTGTGTGTGTATATATATATATATATATATATATATATATATATGATTTTAATAACAACAGTCTTCATTAATATAAAAGGGTTAAGTTTGAGGTTAAATTTGAACTCTGCGTCATATGTCAGCCTTTCAAAATGGCATCTAATCAATACAATTTTGGTATGAAAAATAAGTAATTTGCACATTATTGAGCCAGTTTTTTTATAGAGTGGTGTAACTTTATGGAGCATTCATTATGGCTGAAGTCAGATGAAGATCGGTGCTTCCCAGGAAAGGTGGTTAACATTAGCCCAATGCTGAAACAGACTGCAGTCAGCCCCCTTCATTTAGCCAAAGGTTTGTGTGTTTATACACAACAATCCAAATATAACAAAATCTATGAAATCTGACATCGGAATTGGAAATGTACACGAGCCCGTGGAGCCTGGGAGTTTATGGTGCTTTTTGAAGCTGAAGATGTGATGACTCTGGAACAGCAGAAGCAGTCCCTCAAAGCTTTTATTAAGGGAAACAGTAAGGAAAGCATTAAAAAGTGTAGATATTGGAAAAAATTTGAGATGTTTTGCATAACGCATTTTATATTAAGAGCAGGTCCCCTTGAACATACAGCAGAATGTCCCACAGGCGGAATGGGATGGCTGTGCCTGTCGTTAGGAGTCACAGCAGGAGTAAGTGGGCGGTGTGTCCGCCAGAAAATAAACAAAGACCTGCATGAGGGAGCAGATGACGCCACCCAGGCGGAGGGGCCCAGCTCACAGGCTGCGGCCCAGACACAGAGCCTGCCGCCCGGCTCACAACTCTGTCCACACGGCCACATGGGCCCCCCCAGAGCCCCCGACTTGTAGTCGTTTGTGGTCCGCTAATTGTAAACAGAAGATATTTGCTGGGAAAGTGGGTGGGAGAGAAGAAAAAGAGACAGGAGGTGGGGGTAGGGGGGCAGAGTTCTGGTGGCAGCATTAGGGGTGATAAGAACATGGTAAGAATAGCTGAGTATATATTCAGAGATAGTGTTACTAAATCGTACTTAGTGATTGGCTAAAGCTGGATAGTCTTATGTAAATGATAGGGTGGCAGTCTGTAGAAAAATGGCTTGTTTTGCTGCATCACCAACTTTTACTCGATGAGCAGTTATGGAAGACGGGGGGGGGGGATTATTCTGTCACCTTGGCCTTTCTGAGTCCACCAATGCACACAATGGCTCAGAAATGGGGCAGTGCTGTCATGCTAAGAAGTGCATCGTATTTCTGGGGTTTCTTCTTGATGTTCTGCATTTGAAGTCAGATGCCTGTATTGTCTGGGTGTTATATAGATGTTCACTAGCAGCTATAGATTATTATAGTTTTTAAATAAAAATAGTTATCCGGTAGAGAGAGTTGGCATCTTGGAGTCAAGCAGCTATGAGTCCGTTCCAGTCAACTGCAGCTGTACCTCATTCACTCTAAAAGGTATAATGCAGTGTTCCCCAATTCCAGTGCTGGAGGGCCAGAATACAACACACCTGATACAGCTAGTAATTAGCAGGTTAAGGTATGTTTGAGCAGAGAAATCTGCAAACTGTGCTATATTCTAGCCCTCCACGACCAGAACTGGGGAACTCTGGGGTAAACGGTGTATTCTAATAGCTGTTTTTGATTTCCATGTTGTCCACTGCTCTGATGTATTGACCCCTTTTTTTTCTTTGCCTAATCCCTGTAAACCCAAAAAAGAGAAACCCATACCATATGAAACCTTTTTTATCCATGTCCTGTCCCTGTGTCCTTACATTCTGTTTACAGCCCCTGTGTCCTGAGGTTTTATTTATAGTCCCTGTATTGTGTGGTTCTATTCACTGTCCCTGTGTGCTGAGCTTCTGTTTACAGCCCTTGTGTCCTGTGCTTCTGTTCACTGTCCCTTTGTCCTGTGGTTCTGTTCACTGTCCCTGTGTTCTGAGGTTCTGTTTATAGCCCCTGTGTCAAGTAGTTCTATTTGCTGTCTCTATGGTATGTGATTCTGTTCTCTGTCCTCATGCCTTGCAATTCTGTTCACTGTCCCTGTGTCCTGTGGTTCTGTTCACTATCCCTGTGTCCTGAGGTAATCTTTATAGCCCCTATGTCCTGTGGTTCTGTTCACTGTCCCTGTGTCCTGTCATTCTGTTCACTGTCCCTGTGTCCTGTGGTTCTGTCCACTGTCCCTGTGTCCTGAGGTTCTCTTTATAGCCCCTATGTCCTGTGGTTCTGTTAACTGCCCCTGTGTTATGTGGTTCTATTCACTGTCCCTGTGTTGTGTGATTCTGTTCTCTGTCCTCATCTCTCGCAGTTCTGTTCACTGTCCCTCTGTCATGTGGTCCTATTCACAGTCCCTGTGTCGTGTGGTTCTGTTCACTGTCTCTGTGTCATGTGTTTCATGGTAAAGCACTTTCAGATCTAAACAAAAGTCAGTAACTACCCTGTCTGCTTAGTTTGTGTGTGGTCTGTTTAGAAGCATGACATGAATCCAGTCCCAAAAATGCCTTCCACAGGCACTTGTCAATTGACTGTTTCATTCCTATTGCTCTGCTAATGCACTACATTCCCAAAACTCTGGGCCCCTAGAGCCATTTACCGGCAGGTTTAGTCAGGGAGTTGCTTTGGACCTGCGCAGCAGCCTTTTACATTTTAACTCAATTATAGTGATCATTTGGATTCACACAGGATGTGGTGCATGAACTGTGTCAACCTACTCCTCTGGCCCATAGTCGAGCTGCATCCTGCCCGGCACACACAGGCAGTACGTCCGGCTAAGAAGTGCACGTGCCACAGAGCAGAAACAAGAAGAAACATCTTTTGACTATTTTCACACACCCAGACAGCAGGACATATAATTGTCCAAATATCTCACACCCCAAACAAAGGACCCACTGGGTCGCCACAGGTTTAACTTCTCTCTGGCTATTTAGCTCCTTAAACACTTTTATTCATTCAAAGTAACACACATGCAATCCAAACAGCCAAACGAGTAACACAAACACCGGGCCTACAGTGCTCTATTCTTTCCATTGGGAACATTTTATTTGAACAATTTGAAAAATGTAAAGAATCAAACCATGTCTATGAACTTAACAATGCATGTAAGTTTTAAAAAGTGTCACTTAGTAATAAGAAAGAAGAAGCTGATTGAAATGGGAAAGAGGACTGATTTTCAGTGACGATAATGACGAAGATGATGAATGTGATAGAAACTGACAGTCAGAATGATAAAAGTATTATGTTGTCAAGCTGGCAAATGATGGAGCAGTTTTATCTTTTTCGTAAGGCACCATAACAAAAATTTTAAAGAGTACATACTGAAACTATTAATCGTTGCAATTAAACTTCATATGTTGGGTGGAGCCATCATGTATTGCTACCTGAGAATGAGTCACTTGCCCCTAAAAATGTGTCTCAAATGTCAATTCAATAAAGTCATGGATGAACCGAATCGTGAAACGAGATATTGTTGTGTGTCCGCGTGTGTCTATGTGTGTCCATGTGTGTGTGTGTGCCCGCGTGTGTACATGTATCAAGTGGCTTACACTCCTTATATACTGTACTCACTTCCTGAGAGGTCACATAACTCCACCCCTGTTCTTACAGTTGCATGTTAAAAGCGATTCAGCAAAATAAAAAAAAGAAACATGCACTTCACAGGTTTAAATCCAAAGTATAATATCAAGAAGGTGGATCCAAGTGTGCTGGCTGTCGATCTGGCCTGAGACCCCATATCGTTTCACACATCAGGACATAGATCAGGAAATTTCCCCCAAAGAGCACTGGGCCCGTGCTCTACATGACCCTCTCTGACATGCTTCCCCCCAAAGAGCACTGGGCCCACGCTCTACATGACCCTCTCTGACATGCCTCCCCCCAAAGAGCACTGGGCCCACGCTCTACATAACCCTCTCTGACATGCTTCCCCCCAAAGAGCACTGGGCCCACGCTCTACATGACCCTCTCTGACATGCCTCCCCCCAAAGAGCACTGGGCCCACGCTCTACATGACCCTCTCTGACATGCCTCCCCCCAAAGAGCACTGGGCCCACGCTCTACATGACCCTCTCTGACATGCCTCCCCCCAAAGAGCACTGGGCCCACGCTCTACATGACCCTCTCTGACATGCTTCCCCCCAAAGAGCACTGGGCCCACGCTCTACATGACCCTCTCTGACATGCCTCCCCCCAAAGAGCACTGGGCCCATGCTCTACATGACCCTCTCTAACATGCTTCCCCCCCAAAGAGCACTGGGCCCATGCTCTACATGACCCTCTCTGACATGCTTCCCCCCAAAGAGCACTGGGCCCACGCTCTACATGACCCTCTCTGACATGCTTCCCCCCAAAGAGCACTGGGCCCATGCTCTACATGACCCTCTCTGACATGCCTCCCCCCAAAGAGCACTGGGCCCACGCTCTACATGACCCTCTCTGACATGCTTCCCCCCAAAGAGCACTGGGCCCATGCTCTACATGACCCTCTCTGACATGCTTCCCCCCAAAGAGCACTGGGCCCACGCTCTACATGACCCTCTCTGACATGCTTCCCCCCAAAGAGCACTGGGCCCATGCTCTACATGACCCTCTCTGACATGCCTCCCCCCAAAGAGCACTGGGCCCACGCTCTACATGACCCTCTCTGACATGCTTCCCCCCAAAGAGCACTGGGCCCATGCTCTACATAACCCTCTCTGACATGCTTCCCCCCAAAGAGCACTGGGCCCACGCTCTACATGACCCTCTCTGACATGCTTCCCCCCAAAGAGCACTGGGCCCATGCTCTACATAACCCTCTCTGACATGCTTCCCCCCAAAGAGCACTGGGCCCACGCTCTACATGACCCTCTCTGACATGCTTCCCCTGAAAGAGCACTGGGCCCATGCTCTACATGACCCTCTCTGACATGCTTCCCCTGAAAGAGCACTGGGCCCATGCTCTACATAACCCTCTCTGACATGCTTCCCCCCAAAGAGCACTGGGCCCACGCTCTACATGACCCTCTCTGACATGCTTCCCCCCAAAGAGCACTGGGCCCATGCTCTACATAACCCTCTCTGACATGCTTCCCCCCAAAGAGCACTGGGCCCACGCTCTACATGACCCTCTCTGACATGCTTCCCCCCAAAGAGCACTGGGCCCATGCTCTACATGACCCTCTCTGACATGCTTCCCCCCAAAGAGCACTGGGCCCACGCTCTACATAACCCTCTCTGACATGCTTCCCCCCAAAGAGCACTGGGCCCACGCTCTACATGACCCTCTCTGACATGCTTCCCCCCAAAGAGCACTGGGCCCACACTCTACATGACCCTCTCTGACATGCTTCCCCCCAAAGAGCACTGGGCCCACGCTCTACATGACCCTCTCTGACATGCTTCCCCCCAAAGAGCACTGGGCCCACACTCTACATGACCCTCTCTGACATGCTTCCCCCCAAAGAGCACTGGGCCCACACTCTACATGACCCTCTCTGACATGCTTCCCCCCAAAGAGCACTGGGCCCATGCTCTACATGACCCTCTCTGACATGCTTCCCCCCAAAGAGCACTGGGCCCATGCTCTACATGACCCTCTCTGACATGCTTCCCCCCAAAGAGCACTGGGCCCATGCTCTACATGACCCTCTCTGACATGCTTCCCCCCAAAGAGCACTGGGCCCACACTCTACATGACCCTCTCTGACATGCTTCCCCCCAAAGAGCACTGGGCCCACACTCTACATGACCCTCTCTGACATGCTTCCCCCCAAAGAGCACTGGGCCCATGCTCTACATGACCCTCTCTGACATGCTTCCCCCCAAAGAGCACTGGGCCCACGCTCTACATGACCCTCTCTGACATGCTTCCCCCCAAAGAGCACTGGGCCCATGCTCTACATAACCCTCTCTGACATGCCTCCCCCCAAAGAGCACTGGGCCCACGCTCTACATGACCCTCTCTGACATGCTTCCCCCCAAAGAGCACTGGGCCCATGCTCTACATGACCCTCTCTGACATGCTTCCCCCCAAAGAGCACTGGGCCCACGCTCTACATAACCCTCTCTGACATGCTTCCCCCCAAAGAGCACTGGGCCCATGCTCTACATGACCCTCTCTGACATGCCTCCCCCCAAAGAGCACTGGGCCCACGCTCTACATAACCCTCTCTGACATGCTTCCCCCCAAAGAGCACTGGGCCCACGCTCTACATAACCCTCTCTGACATGCCTCCCCCCAAAGAGCACTGGGCCCACGCTCTACATAACCCTCTCTGACATGCTTCCCCCCAAAGAGCACTGGGCCCACGCTCTACATAACCCTCTCTGACATGCTTCCCCCCAAAGAGCACTGGGCCCACGCTCTACATGACCCTCTCTGACATGCTTCCCCCCAAAGAGCACTGGGCCCACGCTCTACATGACCCTCTCTGACATGCTTCCCCCCAAAGAGCACTGGGCCCACGCTCTACATGACCCTCTCTGACATGCTTCCCCCCAAAGAGCACTGGGCCCATGCTCTACATGACCCTCTCTGACATGCTTCCCCCCAAAGAGCACTGGGCCCATGCTCTACATGACCCTCTCTGACATGCTTCCCCCCAAAGAGCACTGGGCCCACGCTCTACATGACCCTCTCTGACATGCTTCCCCTGAAAGAGCACTGGGCCCACGCTCTACATGACCCTCTCTGACATGCTTCCCCCCAAAGAGCACTGGGCCCACGCTCTACATGACCCTCTCTGACATGCTTCCCCCCAAAGAGCACTGGGCCCACGCTCTACATAACCCTCTCTGACATGCTTCCCCCCAAAGAGCACTGGGCCCACGATCAATATAACCCTCTCTGACATGACTGAATCCTGTGAAAAGTATAGCTGGAATCCTGGAAAAAAGACAAGGTAGCCCTCTACTGAAGCTGGACATTGTCATTAAGGGTTCAATAATCGAAACTAAATATCAGTCTTAGAAGCCCAGAAGGTTCTGCTCCAGTTATGCCCAGTTGCCTTTTCCTTGGAATCGTCCCCTTATAAAAGATGATGCAAATAATACTGCAGTATTTCATGACTTCAGTAACTACTTCTCTTTCATACTTAATTTTGGCAATTTCTCATTATATTATTTCCAGAGCAACTGCCACCTGCTAAAAATTGACATCAGGCAAACAAAAACAACAGTAACACAATGAAAAAAACAAAGATGATAACGATATTGACACTAACCCTATTACCTATGGATAATGGGAACAATAAATAGGGTGTGAAATGAACTTGAAGGTGTCCAATGGAATAAGGAGTGTCAATCAGAGATAATGACAGAAGGCCACTTACTTCCTGTAATAAGGGAATCTCTGTTCAATTATGGAAAGGTTTGAACATTAACATATGGATGTATTTTGTCTTTTTATCGTTTTTATGTCCCTGATTTTTTACATCAGCATTTTGATATTAAACACACTGTATTTCCCCCATCCTGGCCTGTACTACAGGTAAAGACCTGCAAAGACAAACGCAAACAAACAGAACCCGGGAATGTGCACAAAGGTCATGTGACTGGCATGTAAGTCTCCATCTGTTTTGTGGTCCTCAGGTGCCAGTATCTGAAACTGCCATCCGGTTTGTTGTTTGGTACAGAGACACTGGAACAGTGATGGGAAAAGGGTGCAGAGAATGTTCCAGATGGCGACATATGGATTTCTGTCTCCCTTGTGACGAAAATTAACAGGGAACAACAGGGGAGGGCGGCTGCATCGCCCGGGTTCCTTTTAAAGTGCAGAATGTGAGGGGATCCTGCTGAAGGGGAGGTTTCAGCTCAGCACTGAACTTGTCTCCCACCTCCACAGGCTGGTGGGGGAAGTGGTGATGGGGAATGTAACCAATTTAAAGAAGGCCGGAAATGGGCTGGAGGTTGACTGACATCTTCAAGATGTCAGAAAACCACATTTGTTTGAAGAAACGTTGATATCAACCATCACAGTGGCTCCAAAATATACTCTGTATAAACCCCGGGACAGCCACAGTCAGGGACTCCCAACAGCCGAGTGGGATCCCAATCCACAGCCAGAGCAACAGCTGCTCTCAGCCTCTTTCAGGCCCTGCCATCTTGGCTTTTGGATGTCTGGATGGATGGTTCCCGTTGTCATCTTCAGCTTAGCGCCTTGTAATCAGGCAAAATAGCAGCTGACTTTTGACAATCTCCACATGGGCACATGCAGGGCATTGGGAGGAAGCAGCCACAGGAGATATGCCACTGACTGACGTTGAGATTGCAGGTGACCCAGCCACTGACTCAGTTCAGTAGGACCCTATTGGGAAAACCCACCTTTCAAAATGTATACACTAAGAACAGTGTTACAGGACAGAGCTCCCTCTTAAGGCACATACACATACCCATCCTCCTTACTTCTGAGGTATTACATTGTGTTTTCACTGCATTTCCCCTCCAGCTCCAGTTTAGCTTCCTTAAGCTCCCCCTACCCTACCCTGGTCTATCATGGCCTTTTACCAGACTCTTGGATGCATTTCTCTTTTCTCAGCTAACCACTGCCCCCCCTCCTCTCAACTGTTGTGGTCCATATTTCACCCCATCATTCCCTCTGCACCCCCCACTCTGTTTCTATTCTTGCTGAATTATCTCTGGTGTTCTCCGGTGTCCCGGGGGCTGGGGGGATTTCCCGCTGGGCTGGCAGTCAGGATCTGGGCTGGCTCCTTGGCATCGCCGGGGGTACTCCTTGTCTCAGAGACGAAACGCTCCCCTTCGTGGCTGCTCTCCTCGATGGACTCGGCATCCTCGGATCCCGAGGGAAGCTCTTCGTCGCGGTATTCTGAGACGTCCCCGGCTGCGTCACCAAGCTCTGTCAGTTTACCGTGGTGCTTCACGTAGTAGCGCTGGTTTTGGAAGAACTTGACGACAGTGTGTTTGGGTAAGTCCAGCTGTGCGGACAGTGTATGGACGGCCTCTTGGTCAGGGTACAGACCCACGTCGTGGATGAAGCTCTGCAGAATACCTAGTGACTCCAGGGAGATCTTGGTTCTCAAACGGGGCTTCTTGGGTCCACCCACTCCGGCCTGTACTCCTTCTTTAATTCCTGAGCTTGCATTTGAGGCTGGTACTGGGTCCTCGCTTATAGAGGAGGGGTCTTTTGAGGGCTGGGTGGGTTGCCTGGTGAGTGCCTGTTGAAAAATGGAACAGCATTTCTAAAACGGTCTCCTCCACCAAACTGAATTAAGCCCAAAAGTAAGAACAATGTTTACTTAGCTAGTGGCTAGACCTGACCGCTAGAGGCCATTTTCACTGTGCTGTGCTTTAGATTAAAGGCGATAATATCGCTGATGCCCCTTCACTGAAATACCACATCAAAACCCAGCCAATAAACGGCGGTTTTGAAAGAAGGTGCAACCCCACAACACCCTATCAAAGTCTGTCATATTGCTGAACCATGTTTAAGACATTTTCTACCAATCTTTGGTAAATTTAAATGAAAGGGCCCACATATATATAATAGTAATTATTATCCCCCACCTCCTCCCAATAATGATAGGGTCTCGTAAATAATATTAGCCTCCAGCCAACCTATGAAACATTCTGATTTTGTCTTCTGGGGGTTACTGGGGGTTACTGGGGTTAGTGCTAGCGGGAAATGTGTTGATTTACGTGTTGTTCCACTATTTCCTCACTCATATCTTTAGGATTTACTGTGTATCTGTAGAATAGATAGTGACTAAACTGGGCGAAGCAACGCTTCATACCTCGGTTACCATTTCAGGGGCAGGGCTGAAGCGAACACACAAAAAAAATACATGTACCCAGGTCATGAACCAGAGAATGTCCCTATAAGGTCATAATGACAGGTTTTTATCACATTGTGGGAACACTGTACCCCCCCCCACCCCCCCGCCCACACAGACACACCCACACAGATTCTCCTTTTGTAGACCAGCTCAAGTCTTTTATATCCTAAAAGAAATGTGTGGAGCATCCTGCCGGATCTCAAACACGCAAAATCACACAAACTCACACAAACTCACACAACTGAAACGTGGTGATGAGAAAGACAGGAAGTGAGAGAGACGGTGGGTGATTTAACCAGGCACTGGCACACTCTGCCTGCTCAGGCCAGATGCAGCATAAACCCCAAGTCTTCTTAAGATAAGAGACAAGTATTAGCAGCGGGAAATGTGACCTGATGCCTCGGAGTTTAAATGTCCATGTCATATGAAGTGCACGTGGGGTATGGAATGTTTCAGTTATACCCACAGAGACTGATCTGAATTTGACTTTGGGTACATATCAAGTCATTTTTACCCGCCAACTCCAAAGTACTTTTTTGGCAAAGTCCTCATACCATTGATTCAAAAATTTCTTCTTATGTCTTAAGATGATTGTTTTGAGTGCACTGCATTAAGAAATCATTTTATATATAAACTAAGATGGCCTGCATTGTAAAATAAATAAATATATATACAATGCAACATACATTCTTTAATGCACACTAACCGTCTACAGAGGGAGTCAGACGGGGGCAGAGAGTTCCTTTCACAGATGACATCTCAGGGTTTTATATGAATTTAAAGTGTGAATCGAGTACCCAGAAAACGTGAAGGAGTGAACGAATGATTGTGTGAGAGATGCCAGAACCCTGCACCCCAAACCCCTGCAGCACTCAGCAGCAGCAGGCAGAAGTGATTAATGGTGGAAGGTTCTGGCCAACCAGCAGAAGGCTGCACTTACATTAAATACACACAGTAATGAGTGTGTCACAACAGCAGCCCTGGTAAAACCCAGGCACAATCAGGGCTGCGGGGATTGATCCCACAGGGGTGTAGAACACACACACAAAGGCAGACACACACACAGATGCACATTTACACAGAAACACATACAAGCAAAGGTCAAGATATATTATAAAATGATTGTTTACTTCTGTGCTACCTTTTGTTTTCTCCAATCTTCAGTTATTGGTCACTTAGTTCCCTCCAACATCAAGTGTTTTGCAGGTAAAGACAATGGTTTCCTGGGCTTGAAGTAGAGTAATAGCAGGGAAAGGCTTATGGGCGAATACATGACATGCTGCTGTGATTGTCTGTGTGTGTGAGAGTAGGGGGGGGGGGGGGAGTTGCATAGATTACATTACATCTGGGTACTTTGAAACTTCTTTACTTTTGGGGACATTTTTCAGCCTGCCATTTTGATAACCTCAGTTTTATAAAAAATCTGTGATTGCAGTCAAAAAAGTAAAAATGCCAAAAAGTCTCATATATTCTTTGGTCACGTATGGTTTAGGTTAGGGCTGGGTAGGGGTTACGGTCATCATGTTGGGATTCAAGTCTTCCCCATATAAATGAATGGAGGGTCCCCACAAAGATATAATTTCAAACCTGCGTGTGTGTGTGTGTGTGTGTGTGTGTATTGAGCAGCTGAACACCGTGTGGTCTTTGGCGGGCGGCTGGCTGGAGCCACGGGGCCTGTGGCGGAGACGTGGGTGGTTTGTGTTTGTGCGCATTTGTGTGTGTGTGTGGGGGGGGGAGTGGATCTGGAGAGAAGCATTTAACCTCAAGGCTGCAGAAAACTGCCCAGGCTCTCATTGGCTGCCTTTGGCGGGAGAACATAAATGTGCCTTTGGCGGGAGAACATACGTGGGTCATAGACACATGACTTACATGTACACAGACCGGCATGGCACACAATAGCAGACAGTTGCAAAGGATCACATTACAAGGGCAGCTAGTGCACATATTCACACATGCATGTCTTTTTCCTTTTTCCTCTCTTCACTAGGCCTCCTTTATATTTTGTACCTATCCTGCAGTTGTCCAGGCACTGCATTTTGCCACTCTATAGTCTCTGATTTCAGTTTCTGTCTTACAGTTGTCCAGGCACTGCATTTAGCCGCTCTATAGTCTCTGACTTCAGTTTCTTTCCTGCTGTTGTCCAGGCACTGCATGTAGCTATTCTCTAGCTTCACAGCTACCCTCTCTTCTCCCCCCTCTATTACAGAAATAGAGGATTGTGCAGCCTTGCTCCTATGAAAGATTCTTAGGGACAAGGGGTGAGCGTAAGAGCATAATGTTGGGTTGAGCGTTAGGGGGATTGAGGTCTCCACCCATTTTACGGGGTATAGGGGATTGAATTGGCTGGTTTTCATTATATACAAGTATGACTTACACATTTGAACATGTAACTGGCGTCAAAGAAGACGCAGCTCAGCATGGCTCCACACGCCAGACTGAGATCACACGCAAGGAGAGCTCTTTCATTCTTTTCCTTAGGTTATCATGGGCTGAGCTTTGGTGCTCGGCCAGCATAATGTAAACTGAATCGTCTCTGATTTCATTTAAATTTAGCATGAAGGGAAAACAAAACAGCGGGAGAATGATCACATCTGTGCGTGCAGGCGTGTCTGTGTCTGGCAGGCAGGGGCCGGGCCCCCCGACCTGAAGCCTCACCTGCGGCTCTGGAAGAGGGTGCAGCACGGTGTGGGGCCACTCGCCATGGTGCTGGTGTCGCGACTCCTCCTCATAGGCCAGGTCTCGGTCTGCTTGGGACAAAGTTAGGAAGCGCCGGATGGTACACAGGTTGTCCCAGAGGGTCCGGTTCTCCGGGGTGGGGTTCTCCTTCCAGCGCAGGAGCTCGCAGAGCCAGCCCTGTGCGGAATCAGGCACCCGGACAGCCTCGCATTTAGTTGGGCCTCTAATAGCCTTTGTATCCTATCCTACTGCTTTCTAGATATTACTTTTTCCAGCCAAGTTTTTTTAGCCTTTTCTTTTTGGGGCTGGGTTGGGCTTCCCAGTGGAAAGGACACTGTATTAGAAAAAATACAAACTGGACTGAATTTAACCGAATAAGTATCTTCCAGTTACGCTGCCAGGAATATAAACAAAGAGGCAAATCAGGTTTCGGTATATATCAGTTGTTAAATAGTAACAGCTTTGACATGAGTATTTTCAGGAGAACGGGTGTGAGCGTGTTACAATATGAACGGCCAGGATCCGCGTCTCCTAAGAAGGAATAAAGATCGGACCCCGATCTTAATTATGTCTTGCTGTGCTCATTACTTTGCAGGACTCAGATTTCGGCCTGACATGCTGGCCTTTAAGAGGGTATAAAATCATTGGGAGCAACTGTCACTTAACTTCAGCGCTGTGTATCCGGGCCCCGAGGGGAGGGCCCCGTTAATGCGTACAGCGTAAATGGGAGCCCTGATAATGATCAGCAGCACAAGACATTAGCTGAGCGGGACTGGAAGGCTCAGGGCACATTTGCAGGCTCTTTGCTGCCATCGCAAACCACCAGCTCCACCTCCCAAAACTCCCAATGTCAGAAGCACACATGCATCTTGATTGCATATAGAATGCTGTTTGACAATTTAGGAGACAGCAGCCATTGGCTGTTTGTAATATACGTACTTTTCAGCTACTCCCGATATATATTTCAAAAGCACTTAAAAACATTTGCAATAAAGTGACAAACAAAAGAGTTGAATTGTTTTGATACAGATAAATCTGTCTCTTTCCAACAGCAGCACTAAGGGCAAATTAGGTAACAGATACTTCACCAAGGTTTGGTGTTTGTGCCTATTATTTTAAATGATTTAAGGGTACCCTATGTGGAACGGAGGAGCTTGAGGAAAGGTTTGGACCAGACATTTAACATTTAGACAGTTATAGGTAGATAGAGTACAATATCGGAAATTAAAATGGAATCGTGGGATTCATCACCACCACAACATTTACTGGATCAGAAGCCAGAGCAGAAGGTAAATGTTTTGGACTGTGAAGTGAAATCACATGCATTTTCTGTATTCCATCATAACTATGGATAGCTATGGAAATATATAAATAAAGCAAATAAACAGGCAATTAATAAATTAGATCAGGGTTTCTCAATCCGTCCTCAGATACCCACAGTGGGTCCGTGTTTTTGCTCCCTCCCAGCTCCCTGCCAGACAGCCCACATTTTTGCTCCCTCCCAGCTCCCTGCCAGACAGCCCACATTTTTGCTCCCTCCCAGCTCCCTGCCAGACAGTTCCAATTTTTGCTCTGAGCTGGGAGGGAGCAAAAACGTGGACTGTCTAAGGTCCATGAGGACTGGATTGGGAAACGCTGAATTAGATTGATAGGTCAATGCAGTAGGCTGACCTGGCTCTTATTGGCCGCCACCTTGGCAAACAGGGCCTGGGAGACCTTGGCCCGCTTCATCTCTTGCTGGATCTCATCATAGATGCCTGAGGAGATGGTGACCAGGGTCTCCAGCTTCAGGGGCATCTCAGGGCTGGGGCCGACGGGCTTTGGCTATAAGGGGGCAGGTAGCCATAAGATAACGGGAGTAAGAGAGGAGGAAGAAGGGAGAGGAGGATGCGAGAGAGGGAGAAGGAGAGAGAAAACAAGGGAGAGAAGCAGAGCGACAGAGACAACAGCCGAGGATTTTTCATTAGTCAAATAAACATCTTCAGAAGTTGCTGAAAGCAAATTAAGAAAAACATCTGGATGCGCATTCAAACATGTGAAACTTTCCCAGTCACTGCATGCAGGAACCATATGAACTAAGAATTAGTGCTGATCTTGACAGCCAACACAAAAGCAATATGGATATACAACAGTGTATGGATGTTCCCTACTGTCTGTTATAACAATTTAATGTTTTAATGCTTCTGTTCATGTGGTTGCACATTTGGTGCAGTGGATTTTCATCAGCATTTACCAAAATAAAATTCTAGCAGGAAACATTATGGTCAGTGATGTAAGTTATAAGGTTAGTTTTTAACTAACATGGCACAAAAGTTATTAATACTAAAGCAGTGGACAAATATGCATTGATCCCTTGATTCAGAATTATTGAATTACTTCAGAAATGTACTATTTGTATGATGGGAAATAAGCTGAAGATTGTATGAGCGGCTTTCAATGAAACTGTTGTGTTTAAATAAATAAATGAATGAATATGAAGAGAAGCTGGTACCACGTATGCAGATGGTCATATGTGTCCAGCAGTGCACTTTGCTGGTCTGTAAACAGGCATCTCATGGCCGTGAGAGACTCAAACACACTCTGATGTGGTGGGGGGCTGTACCTGGGGGAGACGGGGCCCCCCGGTGGGGATGATAGTGGTGGCCGGCAAGCCGACCTGAGGATTCATGCTACGCTCGCGCTCCTCCTGGTAAATGCGGTCGCGATCGGACTCCGCCAGGTTCAGGAAGTTCTGCATGGCCTTGAGATTCACCAGCAGGGACTGAGACGCTGAGCGCGGGTCCTCCTCTTTACGCAGGATCTCAGATAACAGGCCCTGACACACGCACGGAATAAACACGGGATGCCGTCGCTTAACATGAAACACTATCCATCATATACGTTTCCATGTACACCTCAGCACGCAGAGGAGGCAGAACAGACACATAGTCACAGCCCACTTGCAATTCCATTTAATGTCAGCATTAATTTAGTGCTCCTGGCAGTATAATGACCCACTTACCCTGTGCCTCTTCCTGTTATTACCACGCCTACTACTGTCTCTTTCACTGTGGAATTTCACATTAGTGTGATCCTTTTGTCATACTTCACATTTAGTTTTATTATTTCTGCAAGTTTAATTAATGTTGTCAGAATGTCTTGCACTTCTGTATAGTTTTTTGCAGGATCAAAATTGCCTCATATTAAATAAAAGGTCTGTGTCTATTTTTGAAATTGCTTCCAATTTTAACGTTTAAAATATGTCTCATGTTGTTTCTACATGCCGTTGCCGTGTTTGTTGCTATTGTTTGGAAAATTGGTCCATAAGAGTTAATTAAGATGAAATAATGAGAAAGGTGCTGCTGTTCCCCTGCCCACCAGCAGGTGGTACCTGTGTGCGATTGAAGGCCACGCGGGCAAAGACGGCCTGTGAGACGCTGGCACGCTTCAGCTCGTCGCGGACCTGCTGGTAGATGTCGGGGGAGACGTCTGCGGCGGCTGGGTCGCCGGCCTTGGTGGGGGTGCGGGCAGCAGCCGGTGACGGCGGGTGGCTGAGATACGGGGGGCCCAGGGCCGAGGGGTGCTGCTGGGCCAGCAGGCGACTGACAGCCAGCTGCTGATTGAGGATGTGGGCCATTGCCAGCTGCTGCCGCACCAGCTGGGGGCTCAGCTGGGGGGACAGAAGCCCCCCCGGAGTTAACAGGGGCACTTGAGCACGCAGAGGAGGGCTGTGGTGGAGCGGAGGCTGCTGGGATTGCTGCT
The DNA here is from genome assembly GCF_023856365.1 of Brienomyrus brachyistius. Taxonomy (NCBI): domain Eukaryota; kingdom Metazoa; phylum Chordata; class Actinopteri; order Osteoglossiformes; family Mormyridae; genus Brienomyrus; species Brienomyrus brachyistius. The sequence goes on from NW_026042332.1 coordinate 1,577,376, forward strand.
GCTGCGGCTGATGAGCTGGAGACGGCGACTCCGCTGATCCCTTTACCAGATTCCCTATACCCACTGGGGAGCCCAGGTGGGCTGGGGCCTGCAGGTGAGGTGGGGGGCGCTGACCCAGCATGCAGATGTCAGCCATGCTCTCCCTCTCCACTGCGGGCAAAGAGGAAAGCAGTGGGCAGGACCACCATGAGGAATGGAGCAGGGGTCGGGGGAGAGACACCAAACATCTACATCAGTGTGGCAGAAGATGACGCAGTTACGAGTATGAAGTGTAGGATAAGTCTGATTGAGAATCTTACGACAGATTGTCAAACAAATCGGAAAACGACATCAGTAAATAATCATTCATAATTTGGTTATTCCTAACGGGTTACCAACCCACAAATCCTAATGGATTAGTGTTCTACTTTATCCAAGAACCAAGATCAGCTGTGTACACAAACAGAAGAACGGTCCTGTTTTTTGAGTAGAAGGTCGATCTACGAGCACGGTGAGAAGGCAAACTCACCTTTAATGTCAGATTTTTCTCGGCCGGACCATGTCTTTTCCAGGTAATCCCCTGCACAGAAGGCAGACAGGAGGCTACATCAGCAATTCAAATGTCCACAACACATTAAAGCATTCAAGCTGCATCCACAAGGTAAAAAGGAGCAAACAGATATTCTGAAACAGCCCCACTTGATTCTTCTTTGAAGGGGAGAAATCAATGTGAGAGTGATAACTGCTACCAGAGGTGCAATGGGACCAACTTACATACCTTTGGCTTTCTTGTACTTTTTGTACCAACGGCCAAACTCTTGGCACTTGGAACTGGAGACATTGGCATAGTAGGAGCTGTTTACAATGGAAGAGATCATGCTCTGGGAAGAGGATGGCAGGTGAGAGAGGGGAGAGCGAGATGAAGAGGTAGAGAAACATTGAGAGAGGATGTGATCATATTGTCCACCTTCTTTAATAAATCTTCATTCTCTCTTAAGAAAAATATGTTACTTTACACACTAACAAACTGGCTACTGGATAACTGGATGGACAGCCTTCCGTGTATGAGAGACTGTGTGTGCGTGTGTGTGCGTGTGCGTGTGTGTGCGTGTGTGTGTGTGCGTGTGTGTGCGTGTGTGTGCATGTGCGTGTTTGCACATCTGTAACTGTTTCTGTATGTGTATAAATATGTGTGTCTGTGGTGCATGTCTGTGTTTATCTCTTTCTGTGTCTGCGTTACATGTTTGAATGTATCTGTTTCAGTGTTTGTCTCTTTGTGTGTGTGTTTGTAGTACATGTCTGTATGCATCTGTTTCTCTGTGTGTCAGTTTGTGTGTGTGTGTGGGGGGGGGGGGGGGTTGCACAGATCACATTTGAGGACGAAAATGTCCCCAAAATGCGGTAAAACCTGAAACTTCCTTACTTTTGGGGGCACTTCTTCAGGTCCCCATTTAGATAACCTCAATTTTATAAAAAATCTGTGAATGCAGTCAAAAAAGTAAAAGTGCCAAAAGTCTGGTATTTTGGTTGGTTACTTATGGTTAAGGTTAGGGCTGGGTAGGGGTTACGGGTGTCGTGATTGGGATTAGGGTTTTTCCCATAGAAATGAATGGACGGTCCCCATTTAGATAGGAAGACCAACTTCTCCCCGCCCCATCTCCCCCAGGTACAGCCCCCCACCACATCAGAGTGTGTGTGTGTGTGTGTGTGTGTGTGTGTGTTTGTGTGTGTATGTGCCTGCATGCCCTTTCAGGACTGGTCTGGATATACATGAGTCACTGGGGTGTCAAAACAGGCCCCACATAAGTCATTCACACACATTGCTTCAAACTCAGGCAAATGCATCAGCTAAAAGTTTATTACTCTCATTTCATCCTGTCCCCTCTTAGCAAACAGTCACACACTAATCAATAGGCCGAGTCAGTCTACAGACCATAATGCTGTGTGCATCTCCTGCTGGGGTTATGCATGGCTCTATTTTAAGGAGACACCGCCTGGCTTGATTTCACCATTATGGTTATTGTCTTTCCGATTAAACATAAAGCAATTTCACTGGGATTCTGCATCTGTAAGTTTGTGTTTACAAAAGAGGGGTGTTACTAGCAGTAAGTGTTGCGACAATGAGTGAGTCATTTAAGAACTGAGTTACAGCATGGACAGAATTCTGCAAAGTGCACCAGCATATATGAAAAATGTCCTGTTGAGAAATAATGGTACTGGGTGATTGGAGTGCTTGTCAAAGGGTTACTATGGTTATAGGGTTGCTCTGGTTCCAGACTGAACGGGTCCACATGATTGGTCATGAGGATACCATAGAGAAATGAATGAGTGAGCCAGTCAGGTGGGGGTGGAAGGGAGCTGTAAATGAATTGCCTTGATGATAAAGATAAGGGTCACTAGCCTGCCGTGGTATCTGAGATACCAGTGAGTTGCTGTGTTGTTATACCTGACAAAGGAGCACTAGAAAGATCCTGTGGGTTGCTATATTACCCAGGAGAAAGGTCACTTGGTTGATACACTAGCTGGAGAAGAAGGTAACTGGTCAGTATAGTACCTGGGATAGAGGGCACTCTTTGGCCAGTGAGCTCTGATTCATCTCTTTTAGCAGCTCCTTGAGGGCATTGCGCACAGTGGCATGGTTCCACTGCTCCGACGGCAGGTCCTCCAGCTTGGAAAAGCTGCAACCATGGAAACCGTGAAGTCCTGTCCTTCCTGTCGTTCCACAGTTAAATTGCTTTTGCTGCCACTACGCTTGGATGGCACTTACTTCACTGGGCCAGTACAACTAAATGAACCGGCTGGGATCATTCCCAGTACTAGGATAGCTGACACTGATACTATTACAATATTTCTGCGTCAACACTCAAGACTACATTTAAAGGCAATGTAAGCTGCCAATACTCATTTCCTAGACATTTACTGATATTTTCAGAGAGTCTTGTTACTATCATACATCATAAATGGGGATAGCTACTGTAAATTCCGTCATGGTCTAAGCGAAAGGAATACAGTCAAATATGGCAGTTAGGCTTTAGTGACTGGTTTTCTCAGAAGTGTTTGATTCATGTGTGGGAATTAACAAGCCAACCACAAATTTTCCTGCTGCTCCAAGTGGTTTTCATGTAATTCCAAGCATCAGTACCAGTTTATGGGACATTCCTGGAGATTATTCATCGGCTCTATAGATAGTTTAAGAACTGCGTAAAAACCCTTAGAGTTAAACTGAGGGTCCCTCTCTACTTAGTGTGCATGTCCCAATGGATGCAGGCAGTTGGATGATGGTACTTGTGCATTGAAGATGCCCCAGACTCGTAATGTTTCCTACATCACAGATTATCCCCACAGGTAACCCTTATTTATCATTATCTGCTCATTTTGAGATCTCCTTTCAGTGTCTGCCACCCCCCCCCCACCCCTGACTGGCCCCTGCACTGACCTCTGCAGCTGTATGCGCAAGGTGACCATATGATAGACATCCAGCAACATGTCACCCACAGTGGCCTCGGGAGCGTCTGTCAGGCAGCGGATGGGCAGTGGTTTCCAGCGGCCCACTTTGATGATACCTGAGGGGAGGGAGACAGGATGTGACATCACCAAGTCAACCCCAATTAACTTCAAGACCCAAGAAAATTGCCGGCTCGCATCACTGAAATGTGGACACACCTTCAGCTTGACCCAGCATCATTCCCACAGACAAGAGAGATTATGTATATCACAGACCATTTCCGTGTATGAACATGTGTGTGCGGGGGAAGCTTTGGCATCCACTGTGAGGATGTCCACACTTAAAGACTAAAGCAAACTCATAAAGCTTTATCTATTAGCCCTGTATCAGTCAGAGAAGAGTCACGACCCTTTGCCTGGTCGATGAGTCATGACTCGTAAACAAGACAAAGGTTTTTATGGCAGGGAAGAGATGCGGAGAGCTTCACCACACCCAGAGACGATGAGTCAAGGCTAGTCTGCGTGAAAGCCAATTAATACCTGCCAATAAAAAAAACAACATTATTTCTCTAATAAACCCACTGGCCGCTTTAAAACCTTGTGCGGGAAGAAGAGGGTTTGAAACATTACTTTGTATTGCACTCACATCACATCATGAAACCAGACTGCTGAAATACTGTAACAGCCCACCTCCTGACCTCAAGTTTAATTCTCCCGTGGTTCTCCCAACAAATGAGAAATGCAGCTTTGAGTGGCAACCTTTTCCACCTGGGAAATCGCAGTATTCAAGCAAATTCAATATAACAAGGACACCCAGAGCTTTCTAAACAGCAGTAATGCATGATATTCTAACAGCAGACTTGTATATGTGTATGCATATGGTACGTTGTAACTTTATCTATAAACCAACTCATTCTCGTTTTTCTACATTGCAGATTTCAATGGGCAGATTAGTCCACAACAGTTTTACAGTGTTTATCTGGGCATAAAATGCTAGCTCCATTTCAATCTTATAAAATCTAAGCCAGATAATTGTGCATGTGTGTTCACGACTATGACTGTTCACGAGTAATATCCAAACAACTTAGGGCCAAAGAACTTAATAACCGAAGTGACTCGAGCTATTCTATTCCTGGATCTCTGGTTCTGTACAATACTGAAAGCCTGAATTAAAAAAAAAGTTGCAAGAAATAACGTCTGGTCCGATTATCAGCTTGGTTCATTCTCTCAAAAGAGCAGGTCCCCCTTCACTGAAAGCTTTGGTGCAGATTCTTCTGATTAAAAAATCTAACTGGTGGTAATGGCTCGATCTGTCTCATCAACTCCAAATTCTGCCTGCTGTTCCAGGGAGGATAAGGATACTGGAGAATGATACTGGATTGTTTCATCCAAAATAATTCAGATATTATGTACAATTCCACTTCAGATAATAGCTTATACAGTGATAATACATAATGTAGCAACAGTAGCCCTGCATTTCTGCTTAAAACTGTCAGTTTTAACTCATTCATGGAAAGTGATTATGAATTATTCTCAACTATCATGGGAAAAGTGCTATGTAAAAATTTATTGTGATCAATTGGGCTACATAGTCCAAGATGATTAGGACTGTGGAATGCTGGTTAGGAATGTGAGGATTATGGATTAGAATTTGACTTCAGATAGGGAAACGAAAATTTCAGCCAAAATGGCCCAAAAATGCACAGAGTTATGTACTTTTGTTTCTGGCAAAGATACACAAACATAAACAGTGTTGCCAAAGCAAAAAGCTATGAAATGCTACTCCACAAATAATACTAACTTTCAAAGCTGTGGGCCTCTGCAAATATCTGTGAAAAGTCTGTCTGACACTGGAAGCCACATTCCTGGAGCAGGAACATAATCATCGTAAGGGCATAGTGATACTGTACTACTGCAGCTATATCTAATTTAGGCCTAAGTCAAAGATGCCTTTATTGTGGATTTCAAGAATATTATGAAGTATTTAAGTCCTTTATTGAAGAACATGTGAAGCATTAAGTACAAACACACGCTTGTAAATGTGGCTTCATTTTAAATTTATAATGTGTATTTATGCAAACCAATACACAAATGTGACTAATAAAATTTCTATTTTATACATATGTGATTTATAGTTTATATTTCATCGAAATGACACGTTGGCTCAATGTCAAATGCGGCAAACAACAATGGACACTTACCAAAAATAATTATCGTTGTTAACTGTCTGGGGCCTAAATATACAGATCTGTCCACAAGCTTCTAAAAAAACCATCAAGCCTGTATAATTGAAACAAACAATATCACCCGGTTAATTACTGGCTGGTCTAATTAAAGAAAAGCCCTGGTGTTCTGGGAAGAGTTTAAAAATACTCCTGGGAGAGAGTATGAAGGACACAATTCAAACAGGGAGAAAATAGCAGGGGGGATCTGTGTAATTTTGGTTGCAGACCACAAAGAAAAAAATGCGTAATTTAAGCCAGAAATTATTCATTTAACGTAAACGCTTATTTTAAAAACAAAAAGCCTTCATTTGAGACGTGCATGGGGGGCTTGGGAGTGGCTCGACCGTTTCATGTCTGTGTTTATGGGCCGACATCGGAATGCGGGGACGGCACGACACCCCCTCTCTCCGCCTCTGCTTTTTCTTCTCAGGGCTGAACTTTTTAACCGGCTGGGCGCCTCTCCATTTAATTTCTTTGAGTTCTATGGTGTTTTGCTTAGTCTATGTTTTTCTTGGTTTTGTTTAGGTTTTTCGCTATTTCAGCAGGCCGCCTTGATGCCGCTCTCGCTTTCTTTTCTGGTACAGCCAGAGAGAGCGAGACCTCCTGTAATCCCTGGCTCGCATGTTCCGGGCCGGGGCAGTGGGCGGGGCCTTGGCACCCCATCCACAGGTGAAACTGACACCGGTTCATAAGGATTCCTAACACATCATTCATCATGGTGTGCTTTTGATGAAGCCCACATTGACATGACTTCAGCAATCATCCTATATGTTACCCAAGGTGTTCTGCGTGTGATTTTATTAGAAACATTGTAACAGCATTTGTAATGTTATAATACGCCATATAGAATAGAGTTCTGTAACAGCTGCTGCGTTTCTCACCTCAGTTAAACTTCCAGAACACTCTACATATCATGAATCAGTAAAACTGAACTTGCAATCTAATTAGATCATCCATGTTTGTTGTCACCATTCATCAGTTGTTTTCAAACTTCTGCACAATACTTGACTGGTTTCAGTTGAGACGAACTGTCTTCACCTCATAATGTTCAGCGTGTGCTATAACAATGACTTGCTGTGTACCTTTAAGCACTCTCTTACTCAGAAACAGGCACACTGGCATCTCTTTCTTTCGTACTTGGGGCCACCAAAAACCTCTTGTATGATCTCTTCTCTGCCCCAATCCTGTGTTTATGTTTTGGCATTTTGCAAATATTCTCTTTAATTCAGCAGCAAGTGACTCGATCACTCGCAATCCTTTGTCTATGATATACAGCAGGAGTCACTCATCATTTAAAATGAACCTTTCTCCTTTGTTTTTGCTGAAAAATGCTGCCCACATTGCCAAGTTATGACAAAGTCACAGATACACAAATTATTGGCTATTAGTATTACAGTTAACTGGTTCTGAGTAAATTGTTTGACCACTTGACGTGTTTGTTTATGCATTTGTTTTTTGATGATTTTTTGCCTCATTTTTCAGCGCTTGCCTGCTCCTCTTCCCGCCATATTTCCATTCCCATTCCCTTCCTCTCTCCCCCCCTCCCTCTAAGACCTTAACCAACCTTGTGCCTGGGCTGCAGAAGTGTGTGAATAGCCCAAGGCCAGAAGGGCCGTCTCCACCAGCTGAGCAAAGAGGATGTCCCTGCGCACCAACACAAACTCTGCATGCTCCTCCCGCCATTCGCTGTCTGTGGCCACACCCCTTTCAGAGGACACACCCCCATCCACCTGCTCCACCACACAGAACACTGGAATCATCAGCCCTGGGGGAACAGAAAGACAATGAGTGTTACAAAAATATAAAGCCATAAGCTTTATAAGCTATTTATTTAATAAGCTAGCTGTTGGACAGCCCTATTCACATATTCCTTCAGATTTCAAAGGGGTGGATATTACGGGGGGTGGAGTGTGGCTGAGTGGGTTAGGCGACTGTGCCTGTGATGGTTTGAATATGTGCAGCCGGTGTTAATACATGGTAGTGAGGATCAATGACTAATGATATTTAACTGTTTTATGTATTAAGAAAAAAATCAATAGATATAACTTTTACTTACAAAATTATGTGTTTGGTGTCATGTCTTCTAACAGTAATACTAAGCATAATTAAAAAAATCACAATGGCATATCAGTGAACAGTAGTGACAAAATTTTGCACACAATTGAAGTTTATACAATATGAAGTATACATCTTGAAGTAAATATCTTTTTTAGATACATTTTATTCAAGACAATACGTTTTGAGCTCATCGGTAATCAAACAGTACCAAAATGTTCACTATTTTAATATTTTCATCTTCCAGAGTCCAGAGGAGTACCTTCATTGATTATAAAAATATTAAAATGATTAATCTGACTCAATAGACAGTTGAGTTCAAAAAGAATTTAAGGTTGAATAAAACGATTACGCTTGACTGAATGTATTCTTCCAGCCCTAACTAATCAATCATTGAAGAACTGTTTCAAATCAACTTGGGCAACTGTTTTCAATCAACTTTCAGTGTTCTTGCAAAACCACGCTTAGGGGAAAGCATGTTGAGAAGGGAGCTATATATAAAATAAATTTTATTTAATTTAACTGAATTGAAATATTTTTCATTTTCTCTAAACGGTATGACCAAAATCCCTGTATAACACAATTACACTGCCTACAGCAACAATTTCTGTAACTATAACAATGCCAGTAGTCACACGCTGTTTGCCAAACGTACTGACTCAAAGTCCTTGGTTGCATTTTAAATACAGGTAAATACAAAAAAAGTAGGGTCTGTCATGTCCGGCTCGTCCAATCCTCGTGTGTGCCACGCCCCCTGATTATCCTCGTGTGTGCCACGCCCCCTGATTATCCTCATGTGTGCCACGCCCCCCGATAATCCTCGTGTGTACCACGCCCCCTGATTATCCTCGTGTGTGCCACGCCCCCTGATTATCCTCGTGTGTGCAACGCCCCCTGATTATCCTCGTGTGTGCCACGCCCCCTAATAATCCTCGTGTGTGCCACGCCCCCTGATTATCCTCGTGTGTGCCACGCCCCCTGATTATCCTCGTGTGTGCCACGCCCCCTGATTATCCTCGTGTGTGCCTCGCCCCCGATTATCCTCGTGTGTGCCACGCCCCCGATTATCCTCGTGTGTGCCACGCCCCCGATTATCCTCGTGTGTGCCACGCCCCCTGATTATCCTCATGTGTGCCACGCCCCCGATTATCCTCGTGTGTGCCACGCCCCCCGATTATCCTCGTGTGTGCCACGCCCCCGATTATCCTCGTGTGTGCCACGCCCCCTGATTATCCTCATGTGTGCCACGCCCCCGATTATCCTCGTGTGTGCCACGCCCCCTGATTATCCTCGTGTGTGCCACGCCCCCGATTATCCTCGTGTGTGCCACGCCCCCTGATTATCCTCGTGTGTGCCACGCCCCCTGATTATCCACGCGTGCTTCCCTGATCTTGCCCAGCTGTGTCTGATTATTTTCGCCCAGTCTTGTCTATTTGAGTCCACGTCTTGCCCTGCCTTGTTGTCCGTCATTGATGTTAGTTGATGTCCGATGTTTCCTCGCTGTTTCCCTGGCCTTCCCCGCAATAAATCCCTGTTTTCCCCGACTTTCGCCTGCCTGCGTGATCCTTCCTGCCCGCCTGCCCGTTCGCTTACCCGCGAACACTGACAGGGTGAAACATCAGAGTAATGGTACCATCTTATGAAGTTATGATACCATAGCATGTATCATCCAGTTATCCATCATGTCACCACTCTTGCGGAAATTAGAATTTTGAATTTCAATAAATTCAAGTGTTCCCCTGCCTTGTTATGTACATCTGTATCTCTTTTCCAGGGGTGTTATGTACACCTGCATATCCCATCCAGGGGTGCCCCCCTGCCTCTTTATGTACACCTGCATATCCCATCCAGGGGTGTCCCACTGCCTCTTTATGTACACCTGTATATCCCATCCAGGGGTGCCCCCCTGCCTCTTTATGTACACCTGTATATCCCATCCAGGGGTGCCCCCTGCCTCGTTATGTACACCTGTATATCCCATCCAGGGGTGCCCCCCTGCCTCTTTATGTACACCTGTATATCCCATCCAGGGGTGCCCTCCTGCCTCTTTATGTACACCTGCATATCCCATCCAGGGGTGCCCCCCTGCCTCTTTATGTACACCTGCATATCCCATCCAGGGGTGCCCCCTGCCTCGTTATGTACACCTGTATATCCCATCCAGGGGTGCCCCCCTGCCTCTTTATGTACACCTGCATCTCCTTTTCAGGGGTGTCCCCCTGCCTCGTTATGTACACCTGTATCTCCTTTTCAGGGGTGTCCCCCTGCCTCGTTATGTACACCTGTATCTCCTTTTCAGTGGTGTCCCCCTGCCTCGTTATATACACCTGTATCTCCTTTTCAGGGGTGTCCCCCTGCCTCGTTATGTACACCTGTATCTCCTTTTCAGGGGTGTCCCCCTGACTCGTTATGTACACCTGTATCTCCTTTCTAAGGGTGTCCCCCTGCCTCGTTATATACACCTGTATCTCCTTTCTAGGGGTGTCCCCCTGCCTCGTTATATACACCTGTATCTCCTTTCTAGGGGTGTCCCCCTGCCTCGTTATATACACCTGTATCTCCTTTCTAGGGGTGTCCCCCTGCCTCGTTATGTACACCTGTATCTCCTTTCTAGGGGTGTCCCCCTGCCTCGTTATGTACACCTGTATCTCCTTTCTAGTGGTGTCCCCCTGCCTCGTTATATACACCTGTATCTCCTTTCTAGTGGTGTCCCCCTGCCTTGTTATATATACCTGTATCTCCTTTTCAGGGGTGTCCCCCTGCCTCTCTATATACACCTGTATACCCCGTCCCATGCCTTGAGCTCCAGACTCTCTCTTACTCCATACTGAGTAAGTGGTAGGGATATGAATGGATGGATACTATATATTTGGTCATAGGAGTTATGTATAGTTATACACAGATAGAAAATATTCCTCATGAAGATTGATAATACACGTGTGAGAAAGATGGACATCTCATGCAGTTCCTCCCCTTATATGTGTCTGATATCAGCTGTGTTTCTGAGCTTTCCACAGCCATTAAGGTATATCACTCATGTACCCCAATAACATTCATGATCTGAACAAATATGCAACTGTTCCATGCTGCAAATCATCTGAGTAACTGACTATATGATCATATCTTGTATGTTCGAATTCAGAAATTCTTTGACTAAAGAACATAAGAACATAAGAACTATACAAACGAGAGGAGGCCATTCGGCCCATCAAGCTCGCTTGGGGAGAACTTAACATTTCCCATAACAACAAAATAGCTCAGAGTTGTTAAAATCTTATCTAGCTCTGATTTAAAGGAACCCAAGGATTCAGCTTGCACTACGTTATCAGGAAGACTATTCCATACTCTGACTACGCGCTGTGTAAAGAAGTGCTTCCTTAAATCCAGTTTGAAATGTTCTCCCGCTAATTTCCACCTATGGCCACGAGTTCGTGTATTTGAACTAATGCTGAAGTAACTATTTGGTTGAACAGCATCCAAACCTGTTAGAATCTTATATACCTGGATCATGTCCCCCCTCAGTCTCCTTTGCTTGAGACTGAACAGATTTAGCTCAAGTAACCTTTCCTCGTATGACATTCCTCTAAGACCAGGAATCATTTTTGTGGCCCTACGCTGCACCTTTTCTAAGGCCACAATGTCCTTTTTAAGATATGGTGACCAAACCTGCACACAATATTCTAGGTGAGGTCTCACCAAGGAATTGTATAATCTTAGCATTACCTCCCTTGACTTATACTCCACACACCTGGAGATATACCCCAACATCCTATTGGCCTTTTTTATTGCTTCCCCACACGGCCCAGTCACTAATTAAATCAAGATCCCGCTGTAGCTGCTGAGCCGCTAATTCAGTATCTGCTACACCACCCACCTTGGTGTCATCTGCAAATTTCACCAGTTTACTGTATATATTGGTATCTATATCATTTATGTAAATTAGAAACAATAGTGATCCTAAAATCGAACCCTGCGATACCCCACTATGAACGCAAGCCCACTTTGACATTGTGCCTCTTATAACTACTCACTGTTTCCTATCTGTTAACCAGTTATCAATCCAGGTCGCTATGGTACCTAAAATACCAGTCGCTTTGAGTTTAAGTAGGAGCCTCTTGTGGGGGACAACATCAAAAGCCTTTTGGAAATCTAAGTAGATGGCATCATAGGCCTTCTTATCATCAACTTCCTGAGTAGCTTCCTCAAAAAACTCCAACAGATTCGTTAAACAGGATCTACCTCTCCTAAATCCATGCTGGCTATCCCGCAAAATGTTATTGGAGTCCAGGTAATCTACCATTTTCTCTTTGATTATAGCCTCCATAACTTTACCAATTATACAAGTTAGACTGATTGGCCTATAGTTAGACAAATTACTTCTATCCCCTTTTTTGAAAATGGGCATTATGAAGGCGTGCTTCCAATCAGAAGGTACCACACCTTCAGATAAGGATTTTTGAAACAGTAAAGTTAACGGTCGGCATATAATATCCCTCATCTCTTTTAACACTATAGGTAAGATGCCATCAGGGCCCTGTGATTTATTTATTTTGAGCTTAAAGAAGAAATAAGATTAAAACCTTTCAATCTGTCATGGTTTTGCTTTTATGATAATGATAATGATAATGATAATGATAATGACGCATTATTTTCCATTTATACAAGCATAAGTTTGGGTACATTGGAGTTGTTTTCAATTATCGCATCTTATTTTCCTGAGACATACATTTAGCAGAGAGAGTGAATTTTGAGGTCACAGTTAATTTATATGATGCAAGTCACTCTAGAGAAAGAAGCCACTTTCGAAACAGAAAGCCATGCAGCAGTAAATCACTTTCGAAACAGAAAGCCATGCAGCAGAAAGTCACTTTACATGCAGAAAACCATGCAGCAGTAAGTCACTTTAGATGCAGAAAGCCATGCAGCAGTAAGTCACTTTCGAAACAGAAAGCCATGCAGCAGTAAGTCACTTTAGATGCAGAAAGCCATGCAGCAGTAAGTCACTTTAGATGCAGAAAGCCATGCAGCAGTAAGTCACTTTAGATGCAGAAAGCCATGCAGCAGTAAGTCACTTTACATGCAGAAAGCCATGCAGCAGTAAGTCACTTTCGAAACAGAAAGCCATGCAGCAGTAAGTCACTTTAGATGCAGAAAGCCATACAGCAGTAAGTCACTTTCGAAACAGAAAGCCATGCAGCAGTAAGTCACTTTACATGCAGAAAGCCATACAGCAGTAAGTCACTTTCGAAACAGAAAGCCATGCAGCAGTAAGTCACTTTAGATGCAGAAAGCCATGCAGCAGTAAGTCACTTTAGATGCAGAAAGTCATGCAGTAATAAGTCACTTTAAGTCTGTATCTCCTGCGAAATGATAGATTCAGGCTTGCTACTATTTCAGAGCTCCAATTCCCTTCCACCCAGCTGCCAGGAATACCTTTCCCTCAAAGCCTCATTGTGAAAAGGGACGCCCAGCATCTGACAGTTAACAGGAATCCCCTGAAGAAGAAGCAATGACATCAGAGGAGCTGCAGCAATTGGCTCCCTTTCCGCATCCTGCCCATTAATCAGGCCCAGCTCCCAGAGCGGCCTGCTGCTGCGGAGTGAATTATGGGACACGAGCTTGCGCCAAGCACGCTTCCCCCGATGGGAGGTGTAGCTGTCAGCGGGAGGAACCGCACACCACTCTCCTTCCACCCGCACACTTTCTACACTCCTCTGCTCCCCCTTCTCTGTCTAGCCATCTAGTCCTTTCTTGAGCCACGTCTGGCTTTATCTGGGCTGGGAATCGATTTTCCTGCAAAGCTCCCCCCTTTCACCTCTACCAGCATTTTCTTAGAATGCTCGATATCCTTCATCCTCTTAAATTATTCATAATTCTCTTAAATTTAACAAATGGGAAGGAAAACTTCAAAACCCACAATGAGTGGGCTTACTGTGTCCATTCATCCACTGTTTGCTTTCATCAAGTGGAAAGGTATCCAGTGGGAAGGTATTAAACCTGTTGCTGATTGACAGTATTCAGTAATTGTATGGTGGCTTTTGGATTTAGAATTTCTCCTGTTGCATACAATTCATGTCTTTATATGTAGCCCCAGATCATCACAATTAATAGCCCAGTTCCATCCATTCATCCATCCATCCATCCATTTTCCAAACCGCTTATCCTACTGGGTCGCGGGGGGTCTGGAGCCTATCCCGGAAGCAATGGGCACGAGGCAGGGAACAACCCAGGATGGGGGGCCAGCCCATCGCAGGGCACACTCACACACCATTCACTCATGCATGCACTCCTATGGGCAACTTAGCAACTCAAATTAGCCTCAGCATGTTTTTGGACTGTGGGGGGAAACCCCATGATGACATGGGGAGAACATGCATGGGGAGAACTCCACACACATGTGACCCAGACGGAGACTCGAACCCGGGTCCCAGAGGTGTGAGGCAAAAGCGCTAACCACTGCACCACCATGCCACCCCTGTAGCCCAGTTCCTGTGTCAGAAAATCTTTCCTGTTCTTAAATGCAGCTGGGAACTTGCTCGGTTTCTACATGGTTTTATCTTTTGGCTAGTGTTAAGCAAAGAAAGGGACTCTGCAAACGAAGACATGTAGGTCCATACATAACAACACACACAGTGGAACTGTTTTACTGTCACAGAAAGGGGTTTATGACCAAATTCCAGAGGAACTGTTGTTGTGCCCATAAAAATTCAATGCAATTGTTATTAATTTCAGATTTTGCAATTTCATTTTATTGAAATTGGCCATCCGTGATCTTCTTATTTTCTGCCAGGCTTGAATGGATCACATCAGCAGTTTAGCAAGATTTCCAAATCCCAACTGAATCAGAATGTCAAGAAGTTATAAGTGCCTGAAATGCTCAGGTTCCAAGACAGAAACCATACTCCGAACTCCACTTATATTTTCCACAAGGAGCACTAACTCTTGACAGCTTTAGTGACAGACTAAATCCAAGAGCTTAACTCATATGCGGCCATAAAACACAGCTCACATTATCGGCTTGCTGGCTTTATATGTTTCGAATGTGCAGCCGCATGCTGGGGTTTGCGCGCCCGCGTGCATGTGAGTTTGCAGACCTGCGTGAAATAGGCAGCACACCCGGTACCATGTGTGAGACCCATGACAAGGGGGTCGGTACGCACTGCTGTGTGTGTGGCCTACTTCTCACTGCCGATCTGCGGCTTTCAGCAGACACACCGAGTTTCCTTTCTTCAAAGTAGGGCCCTCATTAACACATACCAGCCACTCTGCTGCCACTGCCATTAAAAGGACGGGAGAGACCCACCCTCCGCGCTCCCTGGCTGGGGGGGGGGGGAGCTTTACCCTCCCACATTTATGTTCTACATTCATCCATTTACAGAATATACTCTTATCTACGGCAGCAAACAGAGCCGGTACCAAAAAATTCTGCTACCAATAAATGCAAACAACATCATGGCAGGAAACACCAATCGAAAAAACAGACAAAAATTACAAACAAAAAACAGGGACATGAACATCTGCAGTCCTGATAAAAATCAGTGGATGTTTTATTTTATGCTGTTATTAGATTAACAGAATCTTCCACTGGCAAAAACCACAGTCTTATAGGTGCAATATAAAAATATAACGTTCTTTTCTGTTCGTCATCAAAATATATATTTAAAAACTAAATAGCTGTGGGCTTCATTTAGAGTCCTCATAGAATCACTGGATGTTTTAGTTGATGTTATTACGTTAAATAAATCTGTATCTAGCAAAACTGGAAAGACGTAATAACCACATTCGACTGAACAAAAACTGTATACATTTTTTAAATGCTGCTCCAAGTTTCCTTTATATGTGTCATGTGGAGTGAACACAAAATGTAACACACTCCTTTGGTCCAATGCAAGGAACAAAACTCTGGGCTACAACGAAGCCTTTGGTGTGCAAATAAAAACCTTACGAAGGCAGCAAGGCTCCTCTAGAGGCATTTATGCAGAAAACAATCAGAAGGCCAAGTAGCACAGCCCAGGGGGGAAGAAACACTGAGCCAACCAGAGGTGGCAGGACCAAAGGGTCTAAACTTTTTAATTTTTTACATTTCCACCCCTTCAGACATTCTGTATTTCGGCTTTCTCATTTAGCCATCATGCGGCACCTCGTGCCAATTATAATTACTCAGGTTTAAAGAAATTTATATATCACAGAGGCAAATATGTATAAAAGCAGGATCCCCCTGGGATTTGCACTAGCTTTTGGTCCACACCCATGACCACTACAAACTTTCTTATCCCACATATTACCCTAAGCATCTTAACTTGTATTCTCTCACTTGTATATTCAATATATTTTGAAGATTTTGGTGACTTCTGGAAACCACAAGAGTAAAATGTTGTCAGTATTGAATGCATTGCAGATTCTAATGAGAGAATTCTAATGAGAGCACCCCCCCCCCCCCCCCAATACTATCCAGAATATAAGGTACGCGTTGTCATGTGGTTTCTTTTCATCAAAACACCAAGACTTTCCCATAATTACCTTCTTGCATATAAATGACATTCTTTCTATATACACCTTGATCATTGCATTTATAATTTGGTAGGTATTTTATTGAAGGTACCCTTATGACAGGCACATGGATTGTTGCTTCCTGCAATATCTGCTTCCTGTTCAAGCTACAGTAAAATAATTAATTTACAAAGGTAAGATAATTGGCTTACATATGTATGAGGTAAATCCATTTATGGAGCTGGCTATATTGTGATTGATCCTGCTGAATAGCACACTACCTTATTATTGGTCCTGCTGAATATCACACTACCTTGTGATTGGATCTGCTGAACAGCACACTACCTTATGATTTGTCCTGCTGAACAGCACACTACCTTATGATTTGTCCTGCTGAATAGGACACTACCTTTTGATTGTTCCGCTGAATAGCACATACCTTTGATTGGTCCTTGCTGAATAGCACACTACCTCATGATTGGCCCTGCTGAATAGCACACCATATAATTGACCCACTGAATAGCACACTACCTCATGATTGGTCCTCCTGAATAGCACACTACCTCATGATTGGTCCTCCTGAATAGCACACTGCCTCATGATTGGTCCTCTTGAATAGCACACTACCTCATGATTGATCCTGCTGAACAGCACACTACCTCATGATTGATCCTGCTGAACAGCACACTACTTCATGACTGTCCCACTGAATAGCACACTTCCTCTTGATTGATCCCACTGAATAGCACACTACCTTATGATTGGTCCTGTTGAATGGCACACTACGTCATGACTGTCCCACTGAAAAGCACATACCTTTGATTGTCTCGCTGAATAGCACACTACCTCATGATAGGCCCTGCTGAATAGCACACTACCTCATGATTGGTCCCGCTGAACAACACACTACCTCATGACTGTCCCGCTGAGTAGCACACTACATCATGACTGTCCCACTGAATAGCATACTACCTTATGGTTGGTCCTGCGGAATAGCATACTACCCTATTATTGGTCCTGCTGAATAGCACACTACCTCATGATTGGTCCTCCTGAATAGCACGCTACCTCATGATTGATCCCACTGAATAGCACACTACCTCATGATTGGTCCTACTGAATAGCACACTACCTTATGATTGGTCCTATTGAATAGCATACTACCCTATGATTGGTCCTCCTGAATAGCACACTACCTCATGACTGTCCTGATAAATAGCTCACTACCTTATGACTGATCCTCCTTAATAGCACACTTCCTCGTGATTGGTCCTGTTGAATAGTACACTACCTTATGATTGGTCCTCCTGAATAGCACGCTACCTCATGATTGATCCCACTGAATAGCACACTACCTCATGATTGGTCCTACTGAATAGCACACTACCTTATGATTGGTCCTATTGAATAGCATACTACCCTATGATTGGTCCTCCTGAATAGCACACTACCTCATGACTGTCCTGATAAATAGCTCACTACCTTATGACTGATCCTCCTTAATAGCACACTTCCTCGTGATTGGTCCTGTTGAATAGTACACTACCTTATGATTGGTCCTCCTGAATAGCACACTACCTTATGACTGATCCTCTTTAATAGCATACTACCTCATGATTGGTCCTGTTGAATAGCACACTACCTTATGATTAGCCCTGATGAATAGTACACTGAATTGTGCTTCATACCTTATTGTGAGTCTGCACTGCTGCTGACATGCATTTCTGTTTTCAGTTATTCATTTAGTGACAGATCCCAATAGAAATGTGGTAAAAATGAAAAGGATGTCAGTAATTCCAATACCAACAACACACAGTAATCCCACCTTCATGGGTTTCCAAACCTAAATTCCCCATTCTGTTTTATTTGCTGTTTTGCTGAGAGAATAAGTGAGAATTCCAGGCATTGTACCTCCTAGGGGCCTTGGGGGGGCACCGTTGTGACTGCTTCGTGGTCCAGTGGGGCTCCCATTGAGTTCCAGCCGGCTGATCTTCCCTGGTGGGGGCCCACTGAGCTCCGGGCTTCCACCACGCTGCTCAGGGCTGTCCCATCGCCGAGGGCTCTCACTGCCACGCTCCATCCCTTGCCAGCCACCAAGCGGAGCTCCCACCAAAGAGTGTGGGCCTGCAAACAAGCAGGGGAGTGGGGGAGATTGATTGCGTTCATTTCTGTCCTTGTCAGCTGATTTATGAGCTTGCCGCTGCTGAACTAGCTCTTCAGAAAACTCATACACCTCTTAAATTTGGCGATGATGACAAGTTCAGTATCCCGGAACAAGGGCGTGCATCCAAATCAATACACTGAGCCACAGACAAAAACCAAAGACAAATACACACAGTTTATAGAATGGAGATCGCCAAGCGCATGCACAGAAAATCTAGAGGGAACAGAAATATGAAATTGCAAAAAATTAAAAGTCATATCGTGGAATATGCAATTATAACTCCAATGCAAAGCAAAAGCTTGATCTATCTGAAAAAGAAGCAGTGGAATGAGCTGCTGTGGAAATATACTCTGTCATCTTTTTACCCTGTTTTTCCTTTAAAAAGCTTCTTCCAGGTATAACTCATTTAGCTGGAATAGATTTCACTGGTTTTTCACAGCATATTAATTCACAGTTGCTTTGTATGATTATAATAAACAAGTGGACACAAAAAATTGCTAGATTCAAACATGCCTTCTCTCTGTAAACAGAAAAATATATACATAGAACAACTAATGCCACCTCACATACTCAACTGTTAAAAGATCTATAAGATTGAAAGAAGCTTAATGAAAAGAGGAGAAAGTTTAATTATGTCATAGGCAGCAAGTATAGATGGTAATCTCAATAAATTATTTCCTTCTCTTCAGTGGACAACACTAGTGACATTCATCCATTCAAATCGCCTATTCATTATGCATAATCACTATATATAATTATTTCTATTTTCTCTTACCCCCAAAAAGCAAGCCTAGACATTTATGCTGGACCTGGTACCTGGTAACCCGGAAGCCATTTTTTCTGCTATTATATTCTTCACAGTACGGATGGCAATATGGATTGTTTGTTTTCACTGCTCCTCACTGCTCTTGTAAAACTCGTCTCCATTCCTTTCCCATAATTCTCTCTTCTCTTCCCTGCATCACATTGGTCTGTCCATAGTTACACAAGATTATACATCCAAGACATCAGTGGATGGATGAGAGAGAGTCTTCCCCAATATGCATGCCATGCCATGAACCAAATCCCTCGGCAGTATCCGCCATGCTAGTGAGCTCCTCTCAGATATTTGTGAATTTTGTTGTAAATAAATGCACAATGGTTGCTTCCGGTAAAGCAACACACATATTTCTCCTCACATATACGCAGGTCCACCATGTCCTCTGAGTGAAGCCCGAAGCTCGAATTAACTTATGAGATAAAACATTATGGTGTATTTACAGTATATGTGAAAATTTCTGAGGCTAACAGACTAAAACACACTCCACACTCCAGCATTATAGAAAGACAGATTGCGGTTTATCTCCTATGAACGTGTTGTGTGATTTGGGAGTGGTTTGAGGTGAATTCCGGTGAGGGGGCTCAATGACCTTGCTCCCCAGGGAAAAGGGGGACTCTTTCTTTACAGCACATCTGGCCAACAGGTGGTGCAGTGGTTAAGCAAGGAAACATGTGGCTTAGAAGTTGCTGGTTTCAAGCCCACGCTGGAAAGCAAAACCTGCTATACCCTTAAATCGATTGCTTAACTGGTATTGTTCCAGTAAATGTCAGGTCACTGTGAAGACAGACCGTGCAAATTAGGCAAAAAAAATGAAAAAAGGCTTGTAGTCTTTATTAGTTCGCAACCTTCAGCCTACACACTCAGAAGCCAGGGGAGCTGAACCCTGCCACAGAGATTAGGAGAGAAGATGTGCTTCACTGAGATCAACATTCTTTTTTCATTTTTATTACCACTGTTTGAATAAAAAAAATAGCTTTCAGTTCTGCACAGTATTGCTTATACTCACTCAGATGGTAAATGAATAGAGGAAGACAGGCAATATTAATATGATCATTATATGAGCATTATAAAATATAGAGGTTTCTAAGTTTCCTTCCAGGGGTTCCATTTAGGTCATCCAGAAGAACTGGCCAATTAGCCCACAAGCAGTTTCTAAAGTCAAATACTACCATAAACCATGCTGGCTTTTTAATATAAAAGACTGTTATAAATCTCAGGGGGGTTTCTTTTCTCTGCAAACCTGGCAGTTCACATGTATTATCCCCCCACCATCTCCTAGCCTGCAGTGTTCTTTTGAAAAGCATTAAAAAAAACCTACTTTATCCCACTTGCAATGATTATTATATCTTCCTTATAATAAAAATTAATGACCTTAAATTGTATGTAAGTTGTGCAGAAACTTTGTCTTGATATTATATTGATAAATGATATATGGGTGTGAAAAAACTACTGGCAGAAGTAACTACCAAGGAGTAAAAGAGGTTACATATGGTGAGTATTGGTATATATTCACACGTAAATACGTAACTGCTAAGTTGTATAACGTTTCAGGAGAGACATGTTGGTGTGAAAGGAGACCTTCGGACAGGGTTTTTCTCAGATGCACACACAAACGTATTGAAAATCCTGTCTCTGTCTCTCCTTTTTACCGTCATACTTTTCTCATCTTTAGTAATACTACTATCACTCTCCTTCGTTTCTCTCACCCACACACTCCACAAGATACCCACACATTCATACTCATACATACTTTTTTGATGATGCAGTAAATTAACATCGTGTTTTCCACGCAAATTCAAAGTCCTACGGGGAGTTAAATGCACAAAATATTGGAGTGCAAGCCACGCCCACCTGCCTTCGGTGAGTGACGGCAAAGCCAGAGCTTTCGTAAGGAATTCCGGTTTGCCCTGTAGCGCCTGTAGCGGTCACATCAGCACATGACCTCAGGTCCCTCTATGAGGTGGGCAAATTGTAAACTTTGGTCTGGGGGTGGTAGTTCACTGCCTGCCGCAGAGCAGATGTGTGGAGTTTAAGCCCTTTACTGCCCTTCTAACATTCGATCAACACTGCATGTCTGTTTTCAAAATAATAAAAATGCTGGGGTTTTTTCTGACTTTCACTGACCAAGATTGGGATTATGGTCATGAGATGACTATCAAACTATCATCCTACAAACCTACTTTTACTTGGTTTAAACATTTAAACATAAGCACGCATAAAAACAGAACTAAATTCCATAAAAAGATTGTGAAGACATAGTTAAATCACCCATTGTGCTCATATTTCTTTTAGTACTATATAGTCTAACTTTATAATCATTTTTAATAGACGGTGTGCAAGGTCGGATTAGGTTTCGCCCTGGAACAATCTTTTTTTTGGGGGGACGGTAGCTTTTTTGGGGGGGGCGGGGGGGGGGGCACATACTCATCGGTTCACCGGGAAATTGCCCGGTTCGCCACATGGCCAGTCCTGCTGTTCGCTCAGTTACATTACCAGTGCCGTTTTTGCATTTATTTAAAAGCATACTTAGGCTATTTCGCCATTAGAAAATATGTATTCAATAATAACACGTTGCTTTCTTGGTGTCGTTCAATTGTTTTATTGTTTTGTGTTACTGATTAGTGTATGTGTCAATCGTAAAAGCTAAAACGCATTTGTCATTTCTCGTTCCCAAAGTTGATTATGGGGTTGCAATTATAGACGTTGTATTTGTTTAATTATAGGCATTTTATTTGTTTGTCTGTTTGTTTGTTTGTTTGTTTGATGAAAATTTGCTGTTGATTATGAACGGGTGCACAAATGTAATTTGTTCAGTTAAATTTGTTCTACATTGTCTTGGAGAATTTGACTGGTGTAAATGAGCAAAAATTCTACATTTCATATTTTTACAACTCCGCCTAATTTCTAATATGAGAAAATCTTTGGAAGCACGTTGGTGTATATTTAAGTCATACGATTTTTAATGGTAAATTGTAATTATAAAGCTATGCTATATTGTATTAAATGTAAGTCGAACATTTTCGTGTCACGTGACAGACGTTCGTAGTAATTATCCTAAAACGAAAACGTTAGTGAGTTCGCATACACTAAATCTAGCTTTAGCCTTTTCAAATTCGTTTTGTCACCTTAAAATTCATCCATCCAAAAATCTCTTGTGCTGGTCAGGGTCGCTGTAAAAGAAAAAAGATTTTCAGCTAGATAAATCCAAAATTGACATGGCTTCCATTTGTGGAGAAAAAATAAAAGTGAATAGTGAATTAAATTACCCACAATAAAACACGAAAAAAGAATAAGGCCCATCCATCTATCAATTTTATATACCCACTTATCCTATTGCAAGGTCGCGGGGTTCAGAAGCCTATTTTTCATTTATAATACTGTAGATCCCTAAAGACTCTTAAGAAATAATTATTGCAATACATGCTGCAGACTGATCCATTTGTAGCTTGGAATAGGGCAGCATTTTTATTTCTATTCATGAAAACAATGAAGACTTGACAAGAAATTTACTGAACTACATGAGTCTCATGACTTCATGCAAAGTGAGTGATGACGACAGCTATAACCATAAATGTTGCGCAAGTCACGCTGAGGCTGATGGTGGATGTTGACATCTACAAAGGTCGATCCTAGACAAATGAACTCCATCTCTTCATACCCTCTCAACTTCATAATCACCGACAACGTGCTATAATAATTAAATAGAATGTTTGCGCAAACTTTTTCGTCCGACAATTACTCACAACTATTTGAATAAAAAGACAGAACTTAAACAAGTGCACCCTTTGGAACATCCCGTTTGTCTCCTTTACGACTTCATATAGCCCACCTTTCTTGGGCACTACGTGTGCTTATGTAATGAACCAGCATTCAGGACGACAGACTTCATGCGCTCATCTGCAAAGGATCTTGTGGATTCCACTAGAAATGATCTAAGAGCGCAGCTGAAACCAAAAAAGTTATCAGTGCTTGAGCCGGAGAAATGCATGAAATCATGCAGTAGACACTTTTGAAGACTTAGTCAATCACGGTGTGGGACAAAAGCTCTTATATTATAGTGATTAATTTACTGAGGTATAGACGAAATAGAATTAATTGTAAGCGAAAACCCATATGAAAGATGTATTGCCATGCTAAACCCGTACAAGCACACATATTAGGCATAAAAACCCTTAGCACCAACCTATAATTCTTACTTGGTCATTTATATGTGCTTCCCATTCATCTTATAGACTAGTCGAGCTAACTCGGACGGCAGGGTTTATTCGTATAATTCAAGCGTGAAAACCCCAATGGTCAAATGAAAGCAAGACTCGATTGTCACTAATATAAAGTGGAATCCCATGAGCTTCGGGATATAACATGTTAAATTCTAATGCTACAGCGTAACTTTTCAATTTAGGCCTAAATTAACTTATTTTCACTACTAAGAGCTAGAACTCAGTGTTGTAACTAAGGCGCCTAAGCTCCATAACGGTATCATCCCACGACTATTACGTGTCGCGTTCGTGCTCTAGAATCTATTTCTAGAATCACAAGATCAAGATTAATAAAGTCTATCTTTTGATAAGGTCACGACCATTTCAGCAAATTTCCTTTGGCTATGCTGGTTTTTTTAAGTCTTGGTTGATAATTTAATGTATGCAACTTATGCCACATTTTATAAATTCACCATTTATGCCACATTTGGAACTTGTTATGCAAATCTGTAATCTCCTTTTCTTATTTGATCTTTGATAGTCAAAGTACTTGTACCATACATTCCAAAATCAATGCGTTTGCATCACGTGACGAATAACTGAGCCGAAGAGTCAACTACTGGCATGTTGTGCAAAGGCTTAAGGAGCAGGTGCCATTTTAGTGGTCCCGTATACGAACGAGTTACTTCATTATATATTCCTTAAAGTCTTTTATCGTGCACTCATTAGGCTTATTCCAGAACCTAAACATTGATCCTTGAATTCTAGTTTTCCAGTTCAACTCCTTCTAAAGTTTGTTTTAAAATATTATTTTGCTTTTTACTTCACTGCATTTTGTGATTCTGTTTTTAGACTGAATGCCATTGATGAATTCTATAATGAAAAATAAATAACGCAAACTAACGTTTTAATATTTTACTCAGCTGTAAAAACAGAATATTCGAGTTATAGCGAGATATATGTTTAGATTGTCACACATCTACAATATATAAGACGCTTTCATTTTTTTTTTTTAGCTTTTTACTCAGTAGTTGCTCATCTCAAGGCTATTATAACTATTAGTAAAACGTGATTAAATATTCTCATTGAAGAATAGTATAAGGTTAAGACATATAAATAATGCTGGTATAACTGGCTGGTTATTTGCGTCTTATCAGTTACCTAACTTTAAGCACAAATATTAAAATATTATAGTGCATTTAGCTGTTAGAAGATGAATAATACTAAATTAAATTTTTCAATTTGCACTATGGCCACGCTAAAAAAAGACGGTCCTAAGCGCACAATTTCCCTGAAATGCCCTGAAATTTCTTTCTGCACGATTTAAGTTTCATAGCGATACTTTAAATTAGTGGTTTGGCTAACTCGGTGTTTCCCGCGCAAGTACTGTTATGTTAGGATGAACAAAATAAAAGAAAGTAATGCTGTTGATATTTAATGATATATAAAGGCGGTGGACATATTAATTCCTTTCAGAAATGAATTCCTTTAACCCTGTTTTATAGGAAAGTTGCATCCCACCAAACAAAATGTTATAGCTTTAAGTTACTGTAGCAAATTAGTTTAATGTCGTTTACTTTACATTATTTAGGCTCAGATAATACGTTTTTATGTATAACTGCCAGTAATAAATTGATAAGCTGTTTTCAGTTCAAATTTAAATACACTTCAAACACTGCTATGAGAGATATCTATGATGTGAAGAAGCTTCTATATTTCATGAATAAACAGCTAATTTAAAATGATTTATATATTTTTAGTATGTTCTATAATGACTAAATAAAAAGTTATAATTATATTACATTATTATACTGTAAAAAGTGTATTGTATGAAAAAAATTGCTGAGAATATATAGAAAATTAGTTTATTATAATCGATCGCAGGATTTTAATAAGCGCAAGTTTTTTTTGTCCAAAATACTACTTTTTGATAAATAAAAGTAGTGGGTTTTTTCTATTCGCATGCATAATAACAAAATAATTATGCTGTTGACCGAATACAATACCTTTCCAGACTGGTTGTTTACAAAATATCTGCATTGATATCTTTCAGTATGTCCATTAAAGCAACACATTGACTTCTCCTTCTCTAAGTGTGTCATACTATTTGTTAATCTGTAAAACAGTACGAATTATTTTTAATAATTCAAATATCATTAAAATCATTATTACTGCTTACAGCTGTCATGAAATGGGTAACATATCCCATGCAGGTCAGGTTTAATTTAGCAAATGTTACGGTGCACTTACTACTACTATGGATAATAAATATTCATACATATTATAACTGCTTATGCTAGAAGGAATTGGAGAAGGACGTATAGTTCAAGACTCGAGTAAACCGCGAGTAGGACGCCAATTATTATTATTAGTAGTAGTAGTAGTAGTGATACTAGTAGTAGTTTAATCCATGCCGACTCTTTATTTTATCCTTTATTACAGCTAGATGGTCTTGCAGAACCAGGTTAACTACTTTTTATATAAGTTGGGACCTCATCAGAGAATTTGCAGAATGTGATAATCAGTGATGACATGACTGATCAATCCACAATGACCTATAGCACCCTGCGAATTATCTGCATGTTACTTTTATCTATTTTATCTATAAGATTGTTGCGTAGGTGTGTAATCAGTACAAAATGTTGACTGCAGACTGGAACTATATAAGCTACAAAAATTTTAGAATCGTAGATTAAAGTAAACGGTTAAAAGCAATTCCCAGTATATCAATAACTATCAATAACTTTTACAATAATAATAATAATAATAATTTACTTACTGTTTATGTTGTGTCTGTATCTTGCCTGGATGGCAAAGGGATCCTGTCCATTTAGTAAAAGTATTGAATCCAGGGTTGAAACTTAGGTTTGCTTCGTTGGATGGGGAATTCGGAAGGTGATTCGGTTCACAGCGTCTGATTCACGGAGGGTGAAAGAAATTTGTATGACAGGATAGAGACTGATTGTGTATGAAGCTGAGAGAGCGAAAGTAAGAGTGTGATAGAAAGAAACTCTCACACAATCGACTCGCCGTGTCGTAAAGGGGTCCCACAGGAACACAGCACCATGCGCCAGTACCGATGGACGATACCAGAAACAACGGATCGGAAAGCTCCAGTCACCGCCGTTTAGAGAGATTCGTCCAATCCACCCGTTCCCTTTCTAGCCAGTAAAATGCTTCAGGACCTCTCTGTGATAGGGAAAAACACGGAATGTTCTGAAATGAAACCTTCAGAAAACAAAAGTCTGAAAAAAGATGTATACTCGTCATGCACTTCAGATTTCACACAGAATACTAGGCATCTTGTTCACAGTTTCTCCCCTTGCCTACAGGAGCGCTGACTGACAGATATTACGAGAGAGAGAGAGAGCAGCGCCGAATAGAATGGGGAGGGACATGAAGAGAATGCCGGAGAACTGGCGCGGTGGTTCTCTCAGTCAATTAGTTGTCACATTGCGCGATTCGTCGTCACCTAAGTATGCTGGTGCATATTGGTTTTGTCTAAATATTGGATTTGAACTAAAAACCCCGTTTTTACATGAAGTTTAGTATGCCAGGATAGCGTTTAAATATTTTCAGGGAACACGGGACCATGCCTATTTCGACGTTTAGAAATATTCCTTAATTTTTTTCAAGTGATGGTCCTAATGGGCTTTAATATTTTATTTTTTGTTTTTATTATTTTGCCTGATTTTTGCTTAACTATTACTTGTTCATAACTCGGATGCCCAGCTTACTTTCATAACTCCTAACAACATGACGTGTTGTTGAGTAGCCTATAGTAAAAAGAGGAGTGAAATGCGCGCTCATCTGACTGTTTTATGAGATACCTTTGGTAAATAAATTGCATGCGCTGTCAGGTGAAATTAGTTAATGCTCAACCACACACTTGATGGACAGATGTCACTGGCCTTTAATAATTTATATAAGCAGGTACAATGGAAATAACGTCCTATGTGTGAAATATAAACACTAAGAGATAATGTAAATTATTTATCAAACGCCTTGTATTCTTCGTTTTGACGACAGATTTGTTCAAGTGGGATAAAGCAACTGTCAGAAGTAGGCTTTGCTTTTGATATCGTAGAAGGCAACGGAACATTTAAGGTAGTTTTTAATTAACTCAAAATTACCCAGAGGTACAGCGACTGGACAGGGAGGGCAGGCAATGGCTTGGGTCTCCGAGCTGGGAGGGGGACCCCGAGGGCTACCGAATACATAGCGCATTGCAACGACAAATTTACTGTATTTTATTTGCGTATTCTATTTTTCACAAAAGTGAAAATAAATGTCTTTGTTGATATTAAAAATTTACAATTCGCAGTAATATACAGATAATAAATGTTATCATGCCCGGAGAGGCGGAGGTGGGGCGCACATGGAGTTCCTTGCCTATAGGGCCTTCAGAGTCCCTAGAATCGCCCCTGATAATACCCATGGCCACTTATTGAATAAACTCAATCGGGAGTGACCTTTTCCAAAATTTGTTTGATATAGGTTATCTAATCATGACTTGAAATGCGGAGGGTTCGTGCCTATGGGAGGGTCTATCTACCCCCCCCCCCCCCCCCACCACCACCAATTGTCATGACGGTTAATGGATGAAGGATAACTACAAGCATCTGTCCCTTTTTTTATTAAAGATTAAAAAGACTGTGTAAAAACAGCTTTGTAGAATCGACACAGAACACGGAGACAATTGGCAACTGGTTTCTTAAACCTTTAAGTGTACCCGTTTGCTTTTTTTTTTTTTTTTTACAAAGAAACGCTATTTAATTCTGCTGTTTTTGTTCATATATTGGACTTTAATACATGTTTGACAGATAATGCTATACTAACTGGTGGATAGGTTTTCCTACGCAATCTGAACTGATCTAGGGTGCGTTTCCCAAAACCAATGCTGCTAACAACTTTAGCAACTTGGGTGTTTGGGACTAAGCAAGTACGACGCAGGTGTTTCCCGAAACTTCAGTTTGAACTATACAGAAGTAACGACGCTGCGAACTTATATTGTACGATGCATCGTTAAAGGACGCAGGTGTTTCCAGATGTTGTAAGAAGCTTAGTTCCGAGTGTCTATGTCACTCATAGTGGAAAATGCAGTCGAAGAAGGGTAGTTACCATGTAAGTATGGCGAAAGCTGTACAAGCACCTAAAATGTCAAGTGCGTTGAAAATGTAGTTGTAACAGCAGGCTACTTTGTATGTACTTATCTGTTCATGAGTATGGCCCGATTGCAGAGGATGGTGTTTACCCACCTTGTCTGTACTATATGGTAGAAGAAAATACATAGATAAACAAATATATTTAGGGCTGCACCATTATGATATTGCAATATCACAGCGTGTAATATTGCGATATTTATCAAACCAAAAAGAGATAAAATTACCCGAAATTAATTATAGCCAAATAGAACTTATCTAACAATAGAGTGTGTCTAGTAAGTTGGTGGTGTCGTCACGAGTTATTTTAACAGAGAAAGCAGGACCCACAAACGCCATATGATTATTACGCTCGCAGTCGGGATGACTATATGCTGAAGCGATTTTTCAGGGCTTACGTACGCACAATATTTAATAGGGAAAAACATGGGGAAAGCAAATAAGACACGGGCAAATTAATGGCTAAAAATAATGAATCGCTTCTTAATCGCTGAGAACTTTCATAGCAATATAAGAAAACCACCCAGCATGCAGTGCTTGGATACGAACCCATGGTTGAGAAGGAGAGAAATTTAGCATATATGCATATCGTAATGAGGAGTTCACGCACCCATCATCTTCACTGCGGTTGTAGCGTGATTAAATAAAACAAAAACTCAAATAAACATGATTTCAAAGAGAGGTGATGCCACTGAATGCATTGTAATCTTATAGCGAATACTTTTTGTCCTCGTCAAGGAGTATCCTGCGAATATCATATTATTATGACGCTATTGCTGTTTTTGAGTTTTGATGCTATTATTACTGTTATATGACTGATAAAATAAATGAACAGTGAAATATCGGGACAACTGCCGTATTTGTAAATAATATTACAAGGTTTGTAGGGTTTTGAACGTGACCTACCATGAGAATCAGATCAAACACCACTGGAACCAATAGAGTTAAATCATCGTTGGGTCGAACTAACGTGGTTCAAACTACTGCGTTACTAACGACGCACGACGGTTTTGGAAAGTACCGGATGTAAATTAGTTTGAACCAACATAGTACAATGCATCATGGGTGTCGCCGCTATTATATCTGACGTGACGTGTCCCCCTCACATTTCATAATTATTCGTTTTGACGTCCCCACATTTAACATAAAACATTAGTTTTATGCCAGTGTCCCCCCAATTCAAAATGCTTCTGACGCCCCTGCAATGCATCATTAATGCTAACTTCCATCGTCGCACGGGAAACGCACCGCTGGACAGATGTGCAGACCTCTCACCGACTTGCAGTTGTTTTGCCCACCTGGATTAAAGAAAAGCGGCTGTGTATGGTCAACAAATCTCACCAATCAAAAGCAAAGTCTGAGTAGCTTGCTGAGAAATCCAATTAATATCACGATATATATATATATATATATATATATATATATATATATATATATATGCCTACATATTGTCGTTTATCTGGTTATGCAGGGCTGCTATAGATATCTCTGCATGGTTTAATGATGCCTATGGTTATGGTATTCCCTATATTAAAAACAAATTCTGCAATGGGGGGGGGGGGGGGGTTGTTCTAGAAAATCTACATCAACAAAACTATTTATACATATATGTCTTCCATGATGTCCGTTTCAACCACCCCAAATCAAAACCCGAATAACAATGCTAGAAAAGAATCCTGCTTTATTTCCGCTGTTCTTTAACTGAACTAAACTCCTAGTAATGTAGCCCACTTTTATACAGGGCTGGACTGATGGTAAATTTTGAGGAGGGGCGAGGACGGGGGGGTTGTGCCGCCCACATACGTATCGGCCCACCGTGAAAATGTCCGGTGTGCCACATGGATAGTCTAGCTCTGCTTATATATGTTGTCGACCACAGTCAATTTCATATTAACGTGAAATTAGTACCTTTCAAAACTGCAAGTTACTAGCAAGGAACGTAGCCGGTGCTTTAAAAATAACTTATAGCGACGACTTTTGTGGTTTTAGGGTAAAATTAAGTACTCACATAAACGTCGAAGATTCCTCGCATGTATACGCGACCAACATTTTATTTGTCAACGTTTGTGTAGGTCCACTTTAAGAAGGGAAGCAAAAAATATATTTCGCGATTTAACACAGCATGAGCAAATCCACAACAATAAATACATTTAATGCCGGCATATAATGGAGTACTCTTGATTTTGTTTGCAGTTTATTGTGAATTATGTGGTTACTGTTAAAAATAAGCCATTAATTCGTATGTCTATATTCGTGAGTATGTGTGCATATATACTGGTGGTGCAGCGGTGATTACTATTGCCTCACACCTCTGGAACCCGGGTTCAAGTCTCCGCCTGGGTTGCATGTGTGTGGAGTTTGTTCTCCCCGTGTCGGGCGTTCCGGTTTTCCCCCACAGTCCAAAGACATGCTGAGGCAAATTAGAGTTACCAAATTGCCCGTAGGTGTGAATGTGTGTATGAATGGTGTGTGAGTGTGCCCTGCGATGGGCTGGCCCGTCCTTTGGAAAATGGATGGATATATATATATATATATATATATATATATATATATATGCATGTATATATAACCTTCCTTTACAAACCCACTATTGAATTAATTTCGGTTATTGAAAAAGCACACCTCCTATATTTTCTTCTTAATTTTCTTTTAATTAAATGTAAAATGTAAACAAATAATTTTCATCTTAACGTTAACCAGGAAATCCTAGTCCCATTTACTGGGAAACATTTGGTAACCGTATAGGTTTTAAAGACAACCATAATAAAATATTGATATAAACTAATACAGTAAACAAAAGACTCCTTTACATTATTTACAAGTTGAAATGTTATTCTTTCCCTAAACATGGCAATAATTAAGACCACAATAATGCCAATGAATAAAAATAAAATAAGATTAATAACTGTAAGGACGATTTTATACAAATGATAAAATAATTATCAACGGAAGCTTGTCTTTTAGGGCTTATTTAGTGAACGGTATTATTTGAACAGAAGAAGAAAAGAATGTGGAGTGTATAATTTAGGCTATGGGCTGCCAGTTTACGACTTTACGTAGGCCTAAATGTTCAAAAAAGACGAACAATAGAATGTCGCTTTTTGATTATTTGAAGTTCCGTTACATTTTTTTACGTCAAGAATAATGACATGCGCAAGATACAGACAGTGTAGCTTCAAGCAAATACTTCCGGCTATCGGTAGAGCGGAGCGGTTCATGAACTGCAACCCATTTTATAAAGAAACAGCACCGTATAGTGACTGTCAGAGGTACGGCAATGATAAAAAGAGCTTGTGTTACTGTGCTTGTTTTTTTAAACCCATCGATTTCGTTCATTAGCCTACATTATACAAGTGGAAAATTACCAGGTTATCAAAAGAGGGGCAGTCACCTACTTTGAAATGTTTTAGGATAAACATAAATAGGTGCCGTGAATATGAACAAGCAATTGTTGGCAATTTTGTAACAGTAATTTATCGAATTTCATTCGCGTAGTATAGGATTAATATACTAATATGTCGTTTTTCTATAGCAATATAGGATCAAATATATAATTCCTGCAAAGTAATGGTTATACTATTGTAAATTAAACATTTTTTATAGTTTACTTTTCAAAACAAGTATTTTTCTTTCATTTTAACGACCGGTATTCTTACCAGTCTCTGTATATTAAGATTTATATTAATCAAAATAAATATCAGAACATGTCCAGTGATGGGTTGACGCTGCATACTCGGGTTGCTCCTTGCCTTGCTCTTGCAGCTTCCGGAATAGGCTCGAGACCCCGCGACCCTGCATAGGACACACGGGTATATAAATCGATGGATGGAATATCATAATGACTTAATTTTTGCAATGTAGGCCGTGTTTGTTAATGTTGTTTAAGCCAAAGAGTCTCCACCTCATTGAATCACAGCGAAAACATTTTACAAGCAGTTCGTGGTAAATAAGTCAAAAATACCTGATGAAGATCACATGAGCTATATTCTTTAAGGGGCGTTGTCATGTGCCTCGCAGCCTACCTCTAATGTTTTAGCAGAAATTTCTGTTTAAGCAAGAGAATAAAACAACAACAACGAATACGGAAATAAATGCTTAAATAAATACATATACATTCTATAGTTTCTATCTAGTTTTTATCTTTCACACTAAAAAGTAGGACGGGAGAGAATTCAGAACGCTTTGTGGTTTCACCAGTACTTATCTGTAAATATTAATAGGCTACACCGTACGTTATTCAGATGACAGCGATCTACGATCAAATCACAGAGTACCGTTATGTATAACCTATGTTTTGGATAGTGCATCTTACTAACGATACTGGAAAAAATGCATCCCAGCATTCCAAGTGAAACAGAAAGAATAATGCACAAAGATTACTTCCAGGGGAGACAGGCAGCGTGGAGAAGGATTGGATTTTTTTTGTGAGCAACGGGGTTTCTAGTCATTTATCTAGCCTTAGTCTGGCAAGAAGTTCGGCTTATGCAACAGTATTTATTTGTGCTTGTTATTACGACAAACAGTAATGACGCATTAGAATTTCAATTGTAGCTATTCATTATTGAATGGAATGCTTGGTGGGGAAAAAAGTAAAATAGCAAAAAACTATACTTAAATTTAAAGGTACAATTATTTTTATCCGTAACATATTATAAAATATATAATATACATATTATCCGTAACATATTATAATAAGTACCCCGAATAGTTTATTTGAAAGTATGTAGCAACATGCCGGTACGGATTACCTTTTGCTCTCCCTGTGCACCTTCGACACTTCGTAAATTGCTGCCACGCGCAGGTCGTGACTCGTGCCATGTAATTGCACCACTACTCAGATATTACTATTTGCTCCATATAAAGAGCCCTGTCGCAGTTTCGAGCTGTGAAATTGTTTTTCCCAGTCTTACTAAGCTACTTATTAGACACATCATTGGTTACCGGACTATTGATAGCACCTTATTTATTATTTGATAAGGTAGCTGGAATACTATAATTCAAGATTTATATAGCAGATGTTTTTTTCCAAGGTTTTGTGTGTGAGACGATTCCTAATGTTAGTCTCTCACTAACATTACAAGAAGTAACAAAACGACTGGACATTTTCTCATCAGGAAATGGTAAAGCACTTTGTGTTTGCATATTATTTAAAAGCCGCTTGTTGACTTAATTAAAATTATTTTGCTTATTTTGTTAAAGAAAATAAAATAGACCAGAGGATCACATGATGTAGCATTTTTAATTATGTCAGTGGCCGTCGTATTTCTCGTTTTTTATTTCGCATAATTAAAATTCAACTGTAAATATTAAGATTCATTTACACAGTGCTTTGTTCGCTATAGTTTTTAGAAATGTGTTTTATGCATAGCGAAGATGCATAACGTAATTGAATAACACGCTACATTTTTCGTATTTTTTTATGCAATTAAAAAAAATTATCTTGGAACACGGAACGATGTTGTCACATTTCTGTGCCAGAGTAAAGACAAATAAAACAAATAGGACAGGCATTTTCTAATTTAGCCTACTTTGCTTGCATTTCTGAAAATGTGAATTATTAAATTTCTTGTATACAATTTCTATTAACGCTGATGATGCTTGTATAATTTCGTTTACATTAGTTTTCGTTACTTAATATGCTTTTTCAGAATTCATGTAGAATTTAAATTTGTAGCTTACTCTAACACAATCTTTGAGTGACATGAGCTTAATTTATGGATTGTAATAAACCCTTGTTAAAATCACAAATTTTAAATTGATTACAGTATAACGGATAAATACAAATGACTTAGTTATAGTAATTACTAAATTATTGATTACTTAAAATTATTAAAGCCACATATAGCAGTAACTGGTGTGTGTCTATAAAATATATCAGAAATCAACGTAATTATAATTATCAAGAATAACAACGGTGATGACAACACATTTTTAGTATTATTCGACTGGTTCTGGCACATTGCAAGTACATAAAGCAAAACGTAATCAAAACTGATGAATAGCTGAAGTACAGTGAAGAATTTCTAAGTTCAGGGGGTTTTTTAATGGGAAGCTGGTCTCTTCATCTATACAGCCACCCCCCTCTTCGGAATATATTTTACCTGAAATTAAATCCGCCTGACCTGAGACGCAGAGAGCGGGAAAACGAAGGCGGCTGTACACTCCAGCACTCTGCGCAATGTCATACGTCCTCAGTATTTGACATTTGAAATTGTCTGTAAACAGCTCATTAACCAATGTATGTATTATCCCTAGTGAGGTCTACTCAGCCATACAAATAACACGCACAGAACATTGAAATTAAACTTAGGTTGAAGAGTAATTTTATTGGCCCTTACTTAAGAAGACAATAATAAATCAATGACCATTCGGCTATCTCTGCTAAAGATAAAATCAGCGCTGGCAAGCTCACGATTTAATTATTTATCCTTGTGTTTTTAAGTCAGCATTATGTCTTTGTAATTTGTTGAAGTCTTATGCAATTGATGTTAAAAATATCTATTCACCAAAAAGTGCTTTTATATTGTATAAATTATTTTGATTAAATAAAGACCTACCCGTTTTGGCCTGCAGGTAAGGGATGCATCGATCTTGGGAGATGTTTTTCTCCAAAGCGACGGACAGTTCCAGTGATGCCGATTACAAGATTTTCTTTAGGACTATATTAATTTACTTTGGTGGCAAATAATCAAGGCATGTTTCGTTAAAGTAACGCCTCAAAGAATCAAAAATATAATCCATCTGTGTTCTATAAATGAATAGTTATATTTTTTTAAATAATCACCTACCGAAATCTGGTTTGTAATGAACAGTAGCCCGTCCCAGACAGCATGAACTGTAAGGCAGGACAAACCCTGGGCAGGATGCCACTCGTTCGAAGCATCTAATACAGGTGCACACATTTAAATAGCTGTTTACCCGAATCATATTATTTTGGATTGTAGGATGAAACCTACAAAAAATAAAAATAAAGAAACCCAGAAACAATAACTGCAATAATAATAATAAATTAAGCGATTCATGCTACTTTAATTGTCACATTCATGGATACAAAACCTATTATCATATCTTTTACCCTCTAATTCACCGTCTGCCAGTTATTATTTATGCATTTAAGTATCTACATCCTCCACTTAGGTTCACATCTTCAAATAAGACCTTTCGTAGCTGGTGATTTGTGTGTGAGTATTGAGGAGGACCAGGCCTGTGTAGAATATGTGAATGGAAGGCTTCTGGGGGAAAAAAAATCCAAGATCCACTACTAGGAAAAAAAACCATCTGTTTTTATGTTGCCATTTTATTATCTTCGGTGCTGATGCCTGCGATTTTCATGTCGTAAGAGGCAACTAAATGAGAACAAAGTCCACCTCAGTCCTGGAGACAAGGTAAACAAACAGAGCATGAACCGAGGCCCGAGTCGCAGGGTTTACTGACAGGAAGAACATATAAAGAGAGATACACACTTAGACACACATGCAGCCACATATTCATGGGCATGAGCAGGGAACAGGACAGTAACACAATCACATGTGTATCTGTGAAATGCACAAGATACACCAATGTATGAAATATATAAATAAACAACCAGCGAATAATAAACACATACAACTGCAGAAGAAACACTCACAGAGCATACAAAGGAATGTGCCGTTTCAAACATGGATTTATTGCACGCTAGCTTTTCCACAGACTGGATTAAAATATGATTGTTCCTGATATCATGTAAAATTGCAGGTCTTATTTTCCACATCTGTCTGTTAAGAGGCAGATGAAGCTTTAAGACTCACGAACATCGCAGCGACTGTTGTACCACATGGGCCAAGAAACTCAGAATTAAAAATGTCAGTATATGCCGTTTTATCAATGCATCATGTGCCTAAATAGGACTGGATATCTATAAATAAATGTAGAGTTTCCAAAAATTCATCTTCTGCCTTTGTGTCATTTCATTAAGTAAAATCAACAGCATTTTTTCAACTGTGTGAGTCTTGGCAAAAATAGTTTTGCTGTTTTTCACTTTGTTACCAAAGACTAATGTTCACGGCCTACGTTTTATACTTACTTATCCATCTTCATTCATTTTTCATAATTCATTACCCGTGTAACTGAGAAAAATGTTAAAAGGGCGCTGAATGAGAAATGGCTGGAAATGTTTTTATTTATAAAAAAAATAAAAAACCAGTATATCTGGACCTGAAAACCCAGCACTGATTTTCAGCCAAAAAAAACTCAAAAGACCCCAAAAGGAAAACTGAACATGAGCGGCAACTTGACAAGAGTCTGAAATCTCAGATAAGAAGCACTGAGCCTCTTGGTCTGGATTTTTTATGTTGCTCTAGAAAAGCCTGAATGGACTGCTTGCCCTGCCCAGCATTGCAGGGATTAATGTCAGTGCAGGAAAGCGAATGGTCAGAGGTCGTGCCCTGGTTGTGGTCTTGTGTTTGTTATTGCTGTCTCGACCTTGGAGCAGTTAGCCATTGTGCACAGAATCCCCCACTCCCTCAGCCCTAGAGACCTGAACAGCAAATGCAGGCTGAGTCTTGGGGAAGTTTTATTACACATTGACAGGCCACTCGCAACAACTCTGGCTGGTAATCTCAAGCACCCTTTTAAATCACTGTTTAGTAAAGACACAGCCACTAACTTGTACACCATTTGTTATGCACGGCACAGAGAGAACAGGGGAATGATGAGTGTCAGTGCAAGATGTTTGGCAATTTTTTTCACGTGGAAAAGCAACATGAAGCTACCTGTCTGCTGAAGCAGGAAATAACCCACACAATACTTGAGGTACTGTTTTGAGGAACAGTATATATGTATGATAACCACAGAGTTTATAACTCCCTATGAATCAGAAATTGTAAATCATCCATCCATCCATCTACCCATCTTCCAGCCACATTTTTAGGGTTCCGGGGGGACCTAGAACCTCTCCCAGGCAGCACAAGGCATAAACCTGTGGTACACTCTGGACAGGATGGAATGAGATTGTACTGAGGTATTTGTGAAAAATTTGAATTTGTTCACTTGCAGGAAATTGAGGCTTAACTGTACTATTTTCAGATTACTTGTTCTGTTCTGGACCATGGGTGATGATGCTCAACAGAGATCCAGAATTTTAATAAAGGAACAGAAAGAACTGGTCATGGGGTGAAGGTTCTCACCTTGGTTCTTAGAGAGTTAGTAGATCCTTTTCCTCCATTGGGACTGCCATGACTTTATAAGGCAAAGAGGTATTTTGCTGAACACTCACTGTCAGATGCAATTGCAAGGAATTGGCAGGGATAAAGATCATGTGCAAGGCTGGGAATGTGTCAAGCATCTGTGGGATGCGTTGGACCGACAAGTGTAACCCACAACTACACGTGTCTATATGCAATAGGGTTTTATGCACAGTATGTCGTGACACATTACTCTGATGATTAACATCCAAATTATCTGCTATTGGTGCCAAGGAAGCCTTTCTGTTAGTTTGTACCAGGTGGGACAATCTTTGTTCACATCCCTCATTGCCCAACATCCAACTAGCGGATCTTGGTTTTCCCCTTCTCAGACCTCCGTCAGAAGGCACTCACCAGGATTGACTGCGAGCACCTCAAAATCCTTGGTGTTTCAGAGATGCTCTGAGTCGGTCGTCAGGCCATAATAATTAGGTGCTTGTCAAAGTCACTGAGATCTATATTCTTGCCCATTTCTTCTACATTTAGCATGTTAACTATGAATACCAAATGAAATCCTTCACATGCACTCTTTTTACTAGATAATGAACATTATTTGCTTTACATAGGGGTGCTCACAGTGTTTTGGCTCATAGTATATGTATCACAGAAGGCCAAAGGTAACTGACAAGCACTTCTCCTGCTCAGCTAGCTGCCAATCAGCTGGAGGATTTATCACTAACTGGATGACGGACGCAGCCCACCTACTTATGGACACTTAACAAGCAATTGAAGTTGAATGCAGAGCAGCTAAATCTGAAGACTGCTGATTTCTCTAACCTTTGGCAAAATAAAGCTAATTCATTGCACTGTTTTTGGCCTCCATTCACAAGTAAAATAATGTGCTCAGATCCTAGAAGGGATTTTTAAGGCAATCTCAACCAACATATTTAGTAATAGTAAATTCCCACTGACCTAACAATGGATTCCATTTTCTGTCTGCAATGTTCAAATGAGGCTTCAGTTTTGTGCACAGGGTTAAGTGCAACATTTTCAGTGAATTTCAGATGACATCCAGCAGTTAGCAATGATTTAGGGACCTTAGGGGGCTACCGCTAACTAGTCAGGACCTTTCAATGATTCACTGGGAAATGGTCAACTAATGTGACAAAACAGAAAGTATAGACAAATCAATTTGTAGGAATGTTTAGTGAACATAGGTAATTAAAGCAAACCTTATATATCTTAATGAGCCTTTCTCTCTTTTTCTGCTCCGCATGTTGTGTTAGATCAGATGCTGTTAAGAAGGAATGAAATTGTACCCACAAGATGAGGCGGATTTTAAGCTACAGAAGGGATCTCATTTATTAACGGGAAATCATACTGGGCAAGCGGAGGACAGCTTTGTCAGGATTGGTCCCTGTCTTTTGTCTGTCAGTTCCCTGATTGGCCAGCTGGTGTCACTGGTCCCCAGGTATATACCTCTTCCCCAGGCTGCCTTATGGCTGAAAGGGCTGAGTGTGTGGCTTTTCATCAAGCTCTCCTATTGTAATGGGGTCAAGGCTAATCAGAGGCCTCGTTTTGCTTTGTTGATATTTTGGGTTTTTCCCCTGTATTGATCTGTTTAATGTATTTCTTTATTGGTTTTTTGTGCTTTGGTTGTAGTTATCTGCACTCGTGTTTAGTCTTGTAGTAATGTTCAGCTGCCCTTGTTTTCTAGTCTGCTTTGGTGTTGGATCCTTTGCCTGTTAATTGTCCTCACCAGTGCTAGTGTTCTGTGTGATTCTCAATGCCCACACCTATCTCCTGTTCGCATCGCTGTGTACTGTATGTATTTCAGTGCCTGCCCCTGTTGCTCCTGTCAGCCGGTCATTTGTATTTCCTTTTGGTTGTTCCTGTGTCACTCCTTGCTTTTAGTTCTTGCTGAATACATGATCTTTTTGTTGGTGTAAAACTGTGATTTTGTGTCTGTCAAAGGGTGTCAACTTAACTATTGCAGCAGTGACTTGATTTGCAGTAACTAAGCGATAGACCCATCGTTTTTTTTTTTTTACTTGACCTCTAGCACATCATGTTCGGCAAATCAAAGCATCATTGATTTTTAAAGACTGATTAAATGAACGAATTACGTGAGTTTTGTGGAGAAATCTATCAAACACGTGGAGTGGCTGTGGTGGCACTGAGGAGAGGTTTGGGATCTGAAGTGTCCATCCAGCCATCCGACTACATATCAGTGACTTTTGGGAGAACAGGAGACATTCCTGTTTATTTTAGGGAGTTACTCTTAGTCTGCATATGTTCTAATGTTGGTGTTTCTCTTCTGAGCAAATATACAGTTACTACCCAAATGTAAACATTTTTTAACTTTAAATATTTCCTCTGCCTAAGTCTTTTGCACAGTACAGTATGTGTGTGTGTGTGTGTGTATATATATATATATATATATATATATATATATATAGTGCCTCTGTGCCTACAGCCTTGGTGCCCCATTTGCCCTCCACATTGACCCGATGTCCTGGGTATGCAGAGGATTGCATAAGCTAGATGATGGGACCCAACACAGCAGGAACCTCCAGAAACTCCCCTCGCCCCACAGTACTGCTGCTTATCTCCTGTCATCCCTCTCCTCTGTTTTTCCCACCCTCCTTTTTCATCTGATCCCCCCCCCCCACTGGAAATCTTAAGCCCCATTTCCACAATCTAATACCTTCTCCAACCACCCTCTAGATTCTTGCCTCTGCTAACTAGACCTGCAAGGAGGTGAATTTCTTTCAGCCAGAGGAAACGCTTGCTTGCTGTCCAGTGTCAAGCTAACTGCTCCTGACAGTGCAGGAGTATGGTGGTTAGCCGGTTAGCCATGAACTGCCACTGCAGAGCTGGGGGCTTCGGCTGAGCAGGGAAGGGTCAGGGTTGAGTCCACATCACACACAAAGACAGCTTTCACTGTACTAGGGGGCACAGCTATCATTCCTGGTGAACACAGCCATATTCCAGTGAAGGATGTGGGGATATTTAGACTGATGGGTGTTGGTTCCAGTCCTTTTGGGGTCCTGCTCATGTGTTGGGGACCTGAATTGCTAGAATACAACATCCAGCTGTATATAGGGATGAAACTGTACTTTGCTTGGGATTTCAACAGGATACCTAAACAAATAGCAATATAATATACCGCAGTTGCTTTTACTTTAAAGTGGTGGGGGTGCTGCGAGGGTCTGGCCATAGGTCCAGCTAATACAGTCACAAGCCACCTGGTCTGAGCACTTTCATAGCCAAACAGTTCTGTTTGAAGGATACAGGGGACCATCAAGTTATGTATGGTTAGAGAAATAGGATCATGCACTCAGGATAAAGTAGTTTGAATAAAGCCTACATTGCAAGTTTAAAACTAACCACAGCTTTCTAACAGAAGAAATGCTAGTCACTATTTGTTTCATGGTACCATATGATTAAAGTTTTTTTGTAAACACCAGAAATTTACCCATTGAGTAAACTGTACAATCCATCGTCCTTAAATCCTTCAGTGTTTGTCTGAGCTCCTGCTTGATCTTGATATCGGTAGTTATGCAGACACTATGAACTTTTGGTAGTTGGGCACCAACATTAAACATGATTAGCAATCGGTCACTATGAATAATACACTATTATTCAAAAATGTAAAGCATATCTTCATAGGAGATTCATAGGGGACGAATTATTCAACAAGGTGACTTGTTGGTACTTCATGCATTTATCATGCAGTTTTGAGGTCACTGGGTGACTGCATTCCTCATTAGCTGAACATGTTGCCGCAGTGCAGCTCCCAGGTCCAGGCCTGCCACTGGAACTTCGGCTGCAGACTGAGTTGACAGGCATCTTAACCAGAACAGCTATCCCCTCCCTCCTCACTCACACAGATGGACCGCTTGTTATGTCTCAGGCCCAGCCATCACTGGTGCAAGCCCTCCCCCTTGTGGCAGCAGCCTCAATTGTATATTGCTACTAATATGACTAAAACCCTGCGACCCTGGAGAGGACAAGCGATTTCAGAAAATGGATGGATGACTGGATGACTAGAACGAACACTAGACATGTAACAATGATTATGTTGTCAGCTTATCACACAATATATCATATTATATATATCATTTTTTCTGACCTTTATACTGGCAAATTAATATTAATAATAATAATAATACTTTATTTCCATTTACATATTATCATTGTTTACATAAGTGTTTGTTTACAGAAGAATGAATGGCACCAACATTTTAGCCAGTCGTGCTGCTATTGCCCTCTCATTTGCTCTCTGTGTCATAGGCATGGCTCAGGGCTAATTCATACTTCAGGCCAATTCCAACTTCACTTATCCATGAGTGTTTTTGGTCGCACGGGGGACAAGTGACATCATCAGAGGACAGCTGCAGTCGGTGGACGTGTGGCCCAGATTATTTTGTCTAATGGCGATCGTGCATATCCACGTCTGTAGACTGTGCATATGCAACATAACTGACTATGTATTTCCAGTAGGTGGCAGAGGTGAGGAACTGAGGGATGATTTGTAATTTCTGGACAAAGGCCCTAAACATCAACCAAGCCTTTCAGATATATATCCTACTTTACTGAATTATAATGACCCAGACTGTTATGAGGAACTTAAGTGGAATGAACAGAGAGTGCTGCTTTGCTTGTAAACATTCAGATGTTCAGGTAAATATGATTTTGTTTGCCCATGCCGTGCCTTGTGGAGGAAGGCCTTGAGAAGCAGAATTTAAGAATCCAGTGCAGATATATTTGGAACTGGATTTGTAATAACATGATTACAAAATACTACTCAACATATAAAGCTGTAAATGATCTTGCACTGCAGCATGTGAGTGACATCACTTGCAACTACATTCCGACTCTTACACTTTGATTGCAAGATGCAGGTCTTCTATTCATACCCAGGATAAAGAACGTTACTTTTGGGGGAAGAATATTTGCCCATAAAGCACCACAGCT
Organism: Brienomyrus brachyistius; assembly: GCF_023856365.1. Classification (NCBI taxonomy): domain Eukaryota; kingdom Metazoa; phylum Chordata; class Actinopteri; order Osteoglossiformes; family Mormyridae; genus Brienomyrus; species Brienomyrus brachyistius. Next base: position 1,620,055 of record NW_026042332.1, read on the forward strand.
ATGGAATAAACTTCCTATTAGTGTTCAGAACTCTCAGACACAATCTCTGCTTTTAGGTCAAGGCTTCAGACATACCTCTTTAGTCAGTCTTTTGGATATAAAAAAATCCCCTTGTCTAAGGTGAATGGAAAATTTGGAGGTTCATGGTCATTTGAGAAAGGTGAAAGGGGGGATTGATGCTGTCGTCCTGCCACTCTCACCGATCACTTAAGTTATTGATGGTAGGTTGGCTTGACACCAAAACCCCTGGAAACCCTCATGCCTGTGCTTCCTTCCAGGCCTCCCTTTTAGCCAGGCTGCAATAGTTACTTTACTCCTGCTGAAGGTTAGGTTAGCTGTAGGGCAATAACTCTTCTCTATCTTCTCTTTTGCAAGCTGGTTCCGAGCCGACACTTCACCGCTTGAACCCTCACCTGGACTCCTTGGAGAAAATTATCTGGAACCAACTGGGACCTTCAAACTATACGGATTTGAACTGTTCCAGTTTATTACCAAGCCAAGTTTACCTTAACGTTACTGAGTGGACCTTAGCATGTGGCCGAAGAAACAACACCTGCAGACTAGTATATCTTAACTTCTTTAAAATGATAAATTAATCATTAATCTTATACTAAAGTTAATGTGAATAGATTTTCATGCTCCCCGGTCGCCCCGAGGAGGATGGGGTCCCCTTCTGAGTCTAGGTTCCTCTCAAGGTTTCTTCCTGCTAGAGGGAGTTTCCTTGCCACTGTCGCCTTACTTGAGGGTTTGGGCCGGTTAAATATAAAGTGCTTTGTGACAATGAATGTCGTTAAAAGTGCTATATAAATAAAATTGAATTGATTATATTTTAGTCGTACTTGTTATCAATGCTGCAGGATTTTGCATTCTTCATAACTTTTAGCACAATAGCATGATTCGAACATGTCAGGACAAGTCGCTGCTCTGTCCTGTCTGTGGTTTCCTTATTTGGGCAGTAGGTGTCGCTGGTTTGCGATCATTTCATGTAGAATGAAACTATGATTAGGCTAACTCTATAATAGTGTTACAAAATGAACAGGAAAAGACAATTAAATCGTTACTCACAATTATTTGTATGACAAGTAATCGTCAACTGAAATTTCATGATCGTGAGAGCCCTACTTCTGAATTCAGTCTGATCTAAGCAAGCATTGTCATGTATACAAAATGCCATGTACAAATTACAATGAAATTCTAAACTGAAATTCTTACTTGCCAATTTTCATAAACAATGTTATTTTTCAATACTGTTCAAGTATTTAGAAATCTTGGTGATTAAATTCGTGGGCTTTATGTTTTGCTAGAACATTTATATTGTTGTAGGAGACAAAACTTAGCAAGCTTTGCAATTTTAACCACCGGTCCCTTTCAGGATTACCTAGGATATGTTTAACCCTACTTTAAAGGTTGCCACCACTATTTTATATTAGTTCTACATGTGCTTTCCGAGCCAGTCCCAATCATTTTCATCCTTGCTCTTTAAATTACTCATAGACTGATAATTGATTTATTTGGAATTCATTTTGTTCTTTATTAATATTGCAATATTTATCACAAAAACTGACTTTTTTCTAATATTGTGCAGCTGTAATATTCAAACATACCAAATAATAATTACTATGCGATGTCTACCAACATACAATATAACATTCAACATGGGGGAATAAAGTGATATGTGGCAGAGCGAAGAATCAATACGATATGGAGCAGTGGGTAGAATATAGAGAATGCTGCAGCAGTATTACAAAATTAGAAAGAGTGAACAATATTTGCTGTCACAACCTCATACAATCAAGTAAGATCAGAAACAAAGGAGTCGACCAATACGGTTTTCTCGCACTGCCCCCGTTGGACATGACCTTTAATCGTCCAGATTGACATAAACTGCATGTGCAAGTAGGGCAGCAGCACTGTTTGCATAGCAACAACACGTAAACACATGCGGAGAGTATAAGAAGGACGCAGCACCTTAATTCAGACACAGTGAAAAACATACTGTAACCTTGATCATTTTTTCTCACCTACATATTGGCAAGTCGTGTTTACATACAGTACTGTGCAAAAGTCTTAAGCAGTCCAAACAAATGTTTAAAGCTGTTTATCTGGGTAGCAAGTGTACTTTGGCTTAGAACAAATATCACAATTTAAACATTAGAACATGTGCAAATTAAGAGTAACACAATAAAAACTAGTAATAATTTCTTCTGTTTTCTAAAAAGTTACTGATATCTAGTTGGATGGCTAGATGAAAACCGCATCACTTCCCAAACTTCCCCTCAGGTGCACCTCAGCCATTCCATGATTTTGTTAAATTTCACCAACAGCTCAATTAAATAATTAAATATATTGACACCTCTGGGACCCGGGTTCGAGTCTCCGCCTGGGTCACATGTGTGCGGAGTTCTCCCCATGTCCTCCGGGTACTCCGATTTCCCAGTCCAAAAACATGATAATTGGAGTTGCTTTCGCTAGTAGATTCTTGCACTACTTTACTATTTCGATCACACAGTTAATACCTGTTTGTAACATCTGAAACATGAAACAGTAGTTATTTACTTACTAACCCGTCATAAAATTAAAAGAACAGTCGGGAGACATCAATGGTGTTTGTATTCCAGGCGTTTCTTTGTCTATAGAAAATCCCACGAAACTTCAACTAATTATCCCGTTAGGCAATATCCCCCTCTGGCGGTACACAATGGAATAGCAATTCTAGTATTGCTTTTGAACAAAATACCCATTAAACACACAAATGTGACAAAACTCTTGTGTGCGTCACATTCACAGAAGAGGCTCAGTTTTCTTAAAACACTTGCATATTCAATTAATCTATGCAATCAAACTTTGTCTCTTAAAATTAAAGCATAGACTTGTCTGTAGGGACTTTAAAGAAATTTTGGTAAATTGGTTCTATATGTGTTCTGTAGATGTGTTGCATTTCATAGTTCGTTTGTTCTTTAAAACCAGTAAAGTGTTACAAGATTATTTCTCCTTATAGATTCAAAGATGGACTTTCAACTCTGCAGTTTTTGACCGCGCTGCAACAACATTTAAGTGTGTTAGTTCCGGTCTTGTACCACTCTGCTAAGAAGCTGACTGCTGCAGATTTGGAAAGCATGTTCAGACCATATACATATTAAAGACACTAAAACACAGTAAATATTGATGTGATCCACTCAAAGCAGACTATAAAAATTGTTAATTCATTTTGGTTTTATATCTGAATTCTATGTCACTTTTAGATTTGTTCAGATCTTCCTGTCCAGTGTGTCGTATTGAGGGAGGAGGTCAGTTTTGCGGTTACGAGCGAGCAGGAAGAAGAAGAGAAATAATACCGCGAGCGGTGGTACGTTAGTGAGTTGGAGATTTAGCTCATGTGAAGAAGATTAATAAATAGCGCAACAAGATTTAATAGCGAACTATTTCTTTTTTTAAGCATTGAGCATAGTTTACGTAGAAAGTCGGACAGGGATATTCTCTTTTCTCCGGTGAGTTCTTTTGGTGATCGCCATGTGCAACACTAGCTAGCATGGTTTTAAGCTGTATGTGGCACAGGCGAAGTATGAAAAGGATGTATATCTAATGACGTTCTCATTCCTAATTTTGCTGTTAACTCAGATGGTTGCTGTATAAATGAGGAAAATTGAGGTAATAATCACATTGGTAAAAAACCAATCGTCGTTTTTCGTATTTTAGCTTAACTGTAGGGTCAGTCCATGCCAAATCAACCAATGTCCAGAGAAGTTCCACGGGCATCATTCCTGATTTTGATGAAAACTTGGTATTTTGATCCTTATAGAGAACACTGAAAATTCCCCAAGTTTTATTGAAAAATTCTGATGCAGTCCAAAGTTATGGCCCTTTCAAATTTGGGTGCCACGCCCCTTTTTTGCACTCGCGAATTACGCATGTAATTTGTAAGGGTTTTCAGGAGAAATGGGGGCTATAGCATCATTTCCACCTGCAGGAATGACACCACTACCATGCAGTGAGTTTTTGACTGATTATCTTTCCCCAATGTCAAAGACCTGTGCAGATACGCTAAAGCTGCCACTCTTAGAATCATACAGTGACTTTGAGACAAACATGGTGTTTGAGATTCAGAATTCTCCAGGCTTTGGCTGCTTTTAAAACTTGACTATGCTGAGTCTGAATTTTAGAAGCTACAGAAAAGTTAGCTTATAAACATGCCTAAACATGCAATAATCCAAATGTTTGTCCTCTAACAAGTATTCCAAAGGTTCAGTTTATTGTTTCATCCTACATGCCGTGTACATTTTGGACGACATGTAGTTTTGAGTTGGCCTGTGTGTCATCATCTCCTGCATGTTCTGAGATCCGTCCCTTCGTAATTCATTCAGAGTAGATGTTTCTGTTAGTGCTCATAGCCTTGTATTATTATTATTTGGTTAAATTTGTTTTAGCCTTGACCACTTTGACCATTTGTCTATCAAGTAAGAATTATAATTTAAGAAGAAAAGAGCTTCATGTGTTACTTGTCGGTCTATTGACAAATGTGGATTCTTGATTCTTGTCCATAAAGATGAACAGCTTTACACGTTGGCTTTTTATCAAACTGAATCAAAACTAAAAATGATTGAGAGCAAGTAGAACACGACTGTGAGCTTTTTTTTTGGTTTGGTACGACTTCATATCCTGTTTGTCAAATGACCGCAGTCAGCAGACTGTAAAAGTGCCTCCATTCTTCACAGGGACAACATGTAAGTACATGATTATTCATGATCAATATGCATTGGATGGTTATGGCTGATTGTATGAGTGGTGCTGCTTGTCACTGTGCTATAAATATTGTTAGTGCTTTAATCTCTTCACCTGAATCTAATTGCAGTGTGATAAATGACCCCCTTGTGATTTTTTAAAACACAACGACATGGGGAGAACATGCAAACTCCATGCACATGTAACCCAGGCAGAGTTAAAAACAGTGCTAACCACTGCACCACCATGCCGCCCCTACATTAACCCAGTAAAAGTGTAAAATATTAGTATAATCTTTTACGACTGTTTTTTGCTAAATATGTTTTTAATTGTCCAGAGTGTGAGTACTTGTGTTAAAGCTCCCACTGCACAAAAGCAATAGTACATGACATTACATCTTGCTGGTAATCAGTGAGATTTCTCAGTTTGGAATAAGCAGAACCTTTTGAGCACATTAGGATAATTCTGTTTTATCATCAATGAAAACTCTTCATGGGGTTTTTGTGTCAGTGAACAATTTTGGATTTAGTAGAATTTCATGAAAAAGAGGCACTTTTATAAGCCCACAAATTGTCACTTCTGCATGTTTGTAAACCTATATTTTGCTAAAGCAGGAAAATTTGTCTTACTACTGTGAATTGTAATGTTGACAAATAAGTGATTTTTGATAATAGACTCTGACAGTGGGCTGTAATAATACGTATTAGTCAATACTTACAGCCCAGCTATTGCCTGTAGAGTAAAATATGGTTCTGAGTCTGACTCCCAGTCGTGTGGCTGCTGGAGTCCGTTTTGTTCCACAGCCTGTTTTTTTTTTCTCACGTTAAATTGCTTTTCTATGTTTGAAAAGTAACGTCAGTGAATCCTGGCTAACCTGTCATGTGATGTATGGGCTCTCTGGTGAATGCTGGACTGATTTACTTGCTTATGCTTACTTGTTTAAGGTTCATATTAACTAGCTAACATTAAAGTTAGCTAGCGTTAACCCGCTACAAGTTTTGACTTTGGCCTAACATGACGCTGTGACAACGCTATTGTCTGTACCTGTAAATATGCGATTGTAAATTGTGAAATTTAACCTAATAAATGTAAACATTCATGTCGAACAACTTACCTAGAAAAGCTTATGCTCCCAGACTGCCAAGTCTACGTGGAAGGTTCTAGTCAATGGAAACTCCTGCTACATCACTGCACATGTGCAAAGCTCGACTTGGCTTTTTCTTTCCAGCAATGCAACGTTACAAGTCCACTTTACTCACCTAACTTAGTATTAGAATTATATCATGTAAAAGGAGGCCATTACTCACATTATGTTAATAAATTAACAGGATAATGACATATAAGTAAAGGACACTGATATATTTTAATAGAGAACAAGTGTTACCTTCTACAGTGTAAAGTAAAATTTAAATAAAAGCCGAATCAATCTCGGAGGGTGAAAACTGCGGAACTGAGCTGCTTTGAATGTTCAAATCAAAACTATAAATGCAGTTACAATTGTTATGATGCACGCAGAAGTGCTGCAAATTCATTCTTGACACAGTTGTGAAGTTTCCGGGTGACAATGAAACAAGACGGACCAATTATTGAATGTTTACGGAGGATCAATCTACTGTATTATCAAAACGAGATATATAATGACATAATACAGGTTACATCAGTAAGATTAAGTCCATCCATCCATCCATCCATTTTCCAAACCGCTTATCCCATTGGGTCGCGGGGGGTCCGGAGCCTATCCCGGAAGCAATGGGCACGAGGCAGGGAACAACCCAGGATGGGGGGCCAGCCCATCGCAGGGCACACTCACACACCATTCACTCACACATGCACATCTTTGGGCAATTTAGCGACTCCAATTAGCCTCAGCATGTTTTTGGACTGTGGGGGGAAACCAGAGTACCCGGAGGAAACCCCACGATGACATGGGGAGAACATGCAAACTCCACACACATGTGACCCAGGCGGAGACTCGAACCCAGATCCCAGAGGTATGAGGCAACAGTGCTAACCACTGCACCACCATGCCACCCCCTAAGATTAAGTCGATTTTTTTATTTATTTTTAATTCAGAATCTTGGAGAGACCAATACTATTCCTTCCTTGTTGTAATGTAAGGTACTGTCTCTTTGGAGAATCCTTGGGTACCGCTGGTTTGACTTTGTGATGAAGGAGCAGTTGCTAGAGGAGTCCCGAATGAGGCACGTTACCTGCTTTGTGATGGAGCGTCAGTTACGGCGCTATGGTGTTTCTCTGAGGATGATCCGGCTCATGGGATCCTCATTGCTGATAACCTGAGTGGCTGGACCAGGCCGAGGGGACGCCCACGTAACACATGGCTGCGGCAGATGGATGGCCATCTCCAGAGGGTGGGACTGGACCGTGTGTCTGCCTGGGGGGTCGCCAGCCGAGATCCCAAGGAGTTTCCCCATGTGGTGGGTGCGGCGACATGCTGCATCAGCACACACTCTCCGCCCTGACCTGACCTGACCTGTTCAGGATTTATTAGTTTAGCTATTATCGATTAATGGTAAGCTAACACCTTCTCCAGCAGCTTCACATCTGAATTCATTAAGAACAGGTGACGATAGCTGGAACAATCAGCAGGGTTCTTGCCATGTTTTAAAAGTAATGAAATTATCACAGAGTTTATAGAGTAATAGAGTTGAGAAGACTTCATGGCCAAGGACAGCATACGAAACAGAGGATGGGCTAACAGTGGCCAATAGGATATTGCAACACTTTAGCTTGAATTCTTGGGAGCCTTATTTTTTGCAATCATTGATTTCATAAGTTCTATTGGTTATAGTACCATATTGTATTTGCTGAAAATAAGTTATTTTACGTGAAATGTTAACTTTTACACTAATGTAACAGATTCACACGTACACAGTATTAGTACTTCTTTGTCAATTTCGTTGTCAAGTGACAATGACAATAAAGACTTTTATTCTTGTGGGTTGTGATGATTCCCGTTATTGATATGTGTGAATCCGTGCATAATCTGTGCATCATTCATTTTTTTAATGTAATTTTCCATTTCAAAACCAAATTGGAAAAACAAAAATCAGCTTCATAAAGCATTCATAATGCATAATACACATGGCTATAATGTATTATGGCTTTTACTAAACGTATATATACCCATATTCATAATGCTTTTTCAATGCACAACAGAAAATAGACTACCTACATTTTCAATGATTTCAGGAAATTCCTGCGTTGTACTATTATTCACTTCCATTAGCAAAACATTAGCAAAATGCTAATTTCTCCATGAAATATAAAAAATTGTCAAAATAAAACTAGGAACAAATGCGTTGTATAAGAAAATGTTAAGGTCTTTTAACAATCATAGATATTATTTTTGCCCAATTTCTGAAATTCCATTCACTTTCCTCTTAGGCTTTTTGCCGAGGGAAACGGATGATCTAAAATGTTAGCAAACTACCTACAAAATGACATCAGACTTGCTCTTTCTATTAACCCTACCTCCACTCCATACCCAGAAGCAGGATCTGGTCTGCACAAGTTCAAAAGCCTGTACCAGGAATGCAAAGACTGTACTTGTGATCTTGGCATGATTGGTCTGCTAACTTGCCTTCCAAGAACGAACTTCGAGCGCAATGAATCATGGGATTTTTCTCATTTGGCAAGGATGCATCCAATGTATGCTTGACATTTGGGGTGGAGCAAGACCAACATTTACTGTCCTCATGTACTTGTGTTCTGAGTCTTGGACCTGGTCTTCAGCAATGGAAGATGAGGTAAAACAGGTACATGAGCACACAAGTACGGTTAAGTATACATACTGCGTTTCACCAAGTGTGCGCAGAATTGAATACCTGTTTACGACACTGCCTGATCTGCCTAACTAAAACTAACAATACTCACAGGCAGAGCAGAAGCAGAATTCAAACCCCCCCCCCAACCCTTCAGCTGTGTGCCATCGTGCCGGCTCTCACCATTAATAATTGGTAAAATATGTTGATGCTTCCAGCAATTCAAAAGGCCAATAGGATGCCTGATTATCTCTCTAGGTGTGTGGATTTTAAGTCAAGGGAGGTGATGCTAAGATTATACAGTGCCTTGGAAAGATCTCACCTATAATATTGCATGCAGGTTTGGCCACCTTACCTTGAAAAGGACATTGATGCCTTAGATAGGGTTCAATGCAGGGTTACAAGAATGATACCTGGTCTTATAAGGAGACGGCAGCTGAGCTGAATCTTTTCAGCTTGAGCAAAGAAGACTAAGGGGAGACATGATCTAGGTATATAAGATTCTAACAGGTCTGGATGCCGTTCAACCAAATAGTTACTTCAATATTAGTTCAAGAAGAACTCGTGGCCATAGATGGAAATTTGCGGAAGAACATTTTAAACAGGATTTGAGAAAGCACTTCTTTCCACAGCATGTAGTTACAGTATGGAATTGTCTTCCTGTTTGTGTAGTGCAAGCTAAAATCTTGGGTTCCTTTAAATCAGAGCTAGATAAGATTTTAACAACTCTGAGGTAGGGGTGTGCGATATTAGAAAAATAAAATCGATATTTTCTTTGACTTTGACGATAACGGTAATTTAATTTTTGCATCCTTTAAACGTGTTTGTAAGTCTTATTTAGATATAGCTCGGTCTTGGTAATAGGAAATGAGTTTAATGAAACAGTTAAGGAAAACAGGTCATTTATTTAAAACTGAGGTAAAACATTAAATTCACAAGTCAACTTATTACAGTTTGCATTATAGTACATAATTGAACAGTGGCCAACAGGATGTACACAAACATGTGCACTGAGACCACTGTCCACCTCGGATATCATTAAGTAGCTCTTGATCTCTTTTTCAGTGGCAGTGGGCAGATACTCGTCTTCCCTGAATTCCTGTGCTTTTTGAAATAGCTGCCAACAGACTTATTTTTTCTTTTTGCTCCCTCGCATCATCACCTGATCCAGTTTCTGCAGCCATCGGGTGAGCTGAAGCAGGTGAGGGTCCTGGGGTAGGGCTGTCTTCCTCTGTCGCCACAGCCATAAGTTCTCTTGCAGCTGCCATCGTAATGGCTTCGATCCTGTTGTCTTTATTTAAGACATTTTTGATCAAACCCAACAGCTCGTCCGCACAGTCCTCTGTGTCTTTGGAGTTCAAATACTCTAGAATGGTTTGTTTGATCTTTTTGGTTAAATCTGTGTCATCAGACTTCACCACCAGGAGATCAGAGTTGAACAAGGCCAGAACAGGTTTTAAGAAAGAAACTGTTACAAGTTGCTCACCTGAAAGAGCATCTGTGAACTCCAGAAGAGGGCCTAGTGCTTTACTTACTGCCTCCAGCACTTCAACATCTTGCCACGTTGGGACAAGATGCCTTTGCTTTTTGTCTGCAGTCAAAACATGACAAATGGCTTTTTCTTGTTCAATAAATCTCTCTGTCATGTGCTGTCTTGAGCCCCATCTTGTTTGTGACTCGGTGATAAGTTTATGCACTGGAAGTTTGAGCTGCTCTCTCTCATATATATACATATACATATATATACATATACATATATATACATATACATATATATATATATACATATACATATATATATATATATATATATACACATATATATATATACATACATATATATACATACATATATATACATACATATATACACATACATATATACATATATATATATATACATATACATATATATATATACATATACATATATATATACATATATATATATATATATATATATATGTGTGTGTGTGTCATGTGATGTATTATTTTATATATTAAATTATATTTTAGTCATCTACAGCTTTACTTATCAGGTCTTTTTGTATTTTAAACATCATAATAAATAAGATCAATACACTGCATTTTATAGAGGAACCCTAAATTACTCACCAATAGCAATATGAAGCCTATGCCCAAAACAAGGTAGCCTCTTCCAGTAGGGGTGTAACGATATACTCAGCTCACGAGACGGGGCGAGACACGATATTGGATTCACGAGGAGACGAGACTATATTTCAACAATATTTTAAGGAAAACGTCAAAGAGGAAATTATTACTGGAAACCAGTCTTTTATTTGATTAATTTGAAAGACAAAAAATGCTAAATACTGCAGATGTATGGTGAAATGTTTTAAGCAATCACCATCATCATATGCAGTAAAGAACAGAACAAATATCTATCACCATAAAATATTTCACCACAAACTCAAATGACAGGCTTCTCTCGTATTTTACTACTCAACTGAACATAAAATAGAATATTAATAAAACAACATAAACAAACATACATTTTTTTATGTTTTCTTCACCGGTGTGTTGGAGTTAGACTCCACCGAGTCCGTCGATGAGGAAAAGATGCACTCTGGAGGCGAAGGATGGTTGTAAATCCGCTCTCTTTATTCTCAGCACAGATTGCAATCAGGTGTTATGCCGAAAAAGGCATCCTTGCCGTAGAATGCATGCCTGTCTCGGGAGCGCGCACCGCTGAAAACAGCGAAACGAAAGCTCTTTTTTGTAATGCGTAGAAATGATCGTTCATGTTTACTTAAACTCATAAAACGCACGTAACACATCACATGACGTTGTATTTTGTTAAAATACAGATATATAACACAAAACAAATAAAATAGATCGCTGATCTGAAAACGCTTTGTTACTTAATGGGCTGTCACTGTTAATATCGATTCAAAAGTTCAAAACAGCAGACATGAACGTGGCAATTTAAAGCTTGTTACATTATAAGTGTGTATCAGATGCACAGTAACACTGTTTTTTCACGGAAAAAAAAATTGTTACTCAATCTTTTTAAAATGTCTGGGTCTCGTTTTAATTAATGGCTAAAATAGTGTTGCACCATGTAGCTCAGATGACACTGACCTGTCTCTAAATTGTATTAGTTAGACGTGCATGGGGTTAGTGCAAATATAATGATGAAGTTAGTGAGGGGATATACTTTTTTCTGTGGGGGGGCAGCGTGTGGCTTGATTGGCTAAGCCTGTATCCATGTAATCAGAAGGTCACTAGTTCAAACGCAGCCTCAGCATGTCTGCAGGTTCTTCAGCAAGGCTCTTAGCCCTCAGCTTTCTGGGTGTCCCACCAGATGGCTGCCCTTTGCAAACAACTTACTCTATAAATAGGGAGGTGTAAAGACAATTTCTCCATGAGTATCAATGAATTATCTATTATTATTATTATTATTATTATTGTTGCTGTTATGTACTTGATGATGGGAGCTACACAAATCCAAAATCCAAGGGGATGCCTTTTTCGGCAAGCACCTGCCGAAAAAGGCATCCCCCCTGTTAAAAATGGATCTACTGCACCTACACTGCTGAAACTTGCACAGGTGACTTAAAACTCTCTCAAATACAAAGCCCTAAAGACACTTGATATTGGGAGCTGCAGAAATCCAAAATCCAAGGGGATGCCTTTTTCGGCAAGCACCTGCCGGAAAAGGCATCCCCCCTGTTAAAAATGGATCTACTGCACCTACACTGCTGAAACTTGCACAGGTGACTTAAAACTCTCTCAAATACAAAGCCCTAAAGGCACTTGATATTGGGAGCTGCAGAAATCCAAAATCCAAGGGGATGCCTTTTTCGGCAAGCACCTGCCGAAAAAGGCACCCCCCTGTTAAAACTGGCTGTACTGCAGCTATGCAGCTGAAACTTGCACAGGTAACTTAAAACTCTCTCAAATACAAAGTCCCAAAGGCACTTGGTGATGGGAGCTGCAGAAATGCAAAATCCAAGGGGATGCCTTTTTCGACTTGCATTTCTTGGCTTTGTTTCCATAGTCTTTCTTTGCGTTTAGTTTGGCTCTTGTTAGCTCTTGTTTCACCTGCCTGCCTTTGTTTTGACCCATCATTGTCCTTGTTACTTTTTCCTTTTGAGTTTCTATTATAATTAAGTCCCCTTGTTGTTTCTAAGGTGTGCTGTGCACTGCCCTATATCATGCCATGCTGTAACTACATCTTATACAAAGCACTTGATAATGGGAGTAACAGAAATGTAAAACTTTTTTGGACCCTGGCTTCCAGAAAAGGCATCTTCTGGTTAATCTGGCTGTACTGTAACTACACATGTGATACATGCACAGGTAAAATAAACTGATCAAAATAAAGCATACTGTAATTGTATATGTACTTGTAACTACAGTCCATTTAGTCTTACATTGTATTACATTTTTTTCACAATCACAATGAAATCTAAATGGAGTAATTTTACAGTAGTATTAAAATGATGATAGGACACCTTTCTCTGTATTACAGTTTGCCATAACATTGTTGGCTTAGTAATCATGCTAATAACATCGTATTTTATGTTTAAAAGAAGTTATGTGGTTTTGAGGGCAGTATATGGTGAAGAAGTAGAAAAGTTTAGTTTTGTTTTAAAATTACAAGACAAAAACAATACTCAAATTATTCAAATTTCTCAAACAATAAAAAAATTAAATAAATAACATTGATAAATAGTTCCAAACAAAATAATAATACAATAATTTGAATAACAATAATAATAAATAATTATTATTTGTACAAAACAAAATTACAAGAACATGAACAAATAAACGAATAAATAACAAATTGCTCCAAATTAAAAGAACAAGAATGAATAATTAATCAATAAATAACGAATTTTTCCAAATTAAATGAATAAGAACATAAAAAAATTAATGCAAACAACAATTAACAAAAAAAAAGCAAGAACTGAACATTTATTTACATGCAGGGCACAGGTAGTTCTTGTGCAGTGGCGGCCTCTGTACGCACTCATGGTGGTACCACCTCCCACAATTATCACAGCAGATCTGAAAAAATAAAGTGAAGTGATTATCATTGATGACACAGCACAGCACACAACAATGTGCCCTACATGTTCAGCCCATATGTGACATCATAACATAGCAGCTTGCAGCTATTATTTAGTGCCTGGGGAGCAGTGTGTGGGTATAGTAGCTTGGTCAGGATATTTTGGTGGTACTTTCCTGACTTGGGATTTGAACCTGAAACCTTCCAGTCACAAGCACACTTCCCTAACTAAAAGGTCACCAATGCCCTTAAATCACCACTTCTACTGCTGAGTGCCATATTTTGTTTTACAGCAGCTATCTCCTTTATAACTAATGTAATACACTAAACATTACATTGCTAGTCTGGCACAAATAAATCATCTTTATCCATCTGGGTAATTAGAATTTACGTATAGGAAGCTTTAGTTCACATATTAGGCCCACTATATGAAAGTAATGATGTAGGTTCTCAGTAGGCACTACAATACAGGGGGTGCATGCATCATACACCTCAACCTGCCCCTTTCCATCCTCAAAAAAAACTAAACCTTAAGTCTATGGACATTATCCTAAGATGTTCAGATTACATATTTCGCGTTATTCATCCTTACCGAGTACCTAAAAACATAACTAAATTTTGTATTATTATTATACAAAATATAATATATTATTAAATTTTGTATTATTATATCGACGACTTGACAATGAGCAGCTGTTACAATGTCAATCAACATCTGATTGTCATTATACTATGGAAATTACCCAATTTGGGTCTTCATTTTCATCCAACCCACAATAATGACACAAGTTGCTGAGATTGTCTGTGAAGATAATACATACATAAACATTAACAATACGCATTTCAGAAGAAAATTTGTGCATGGTAATATCAACATCACCACCGAATACACACATTTCAGAACATCACTAAGTCTAGCACACCTGATTCTTCAAGAAGTTTCATTGCAACATCCCACCTCATCTGGTTCACAGCCTCCTCTGTGGGCAAGATGTTGATTTCACTCCCTTCAAGATGCACTCAGCAAACTGAAGGGCATTGCGAGTATTTCATCAGGATAAGGGAGCATTAGAAATCCACTGTAAATGTTACCCTCATGATAAACAAAATGTAAATCTTGTTTTATATATCATATGATACTTTAAAAACTACCTTCAAGCTTTTAAAAGAGTTAACGGTCATTTACTATTTCTATTTAATTTCAATGATGTTAATGCTGATAACATAACAGAAGTCCCTTGTACACTTACTTTTAAAGTAAGAATGCCACATGATGAACCGTCATGCTGACGTTCATGTGGCAGAGCACTGCAGGGCCATCTGGACACATTGCAACCCTTTTTCTGCATGAATGCCCTTCAGAATTAAAAGATTGTTACAAAAAACCTTTGTTTACAAAATAACACGTATCTGGTGTTATTGTTATAGTCACGGCTGAATTCACCTTGTTGCTTCTGAGCATCTCTTTATATTTCCTGAAGTCTCTCCCATTGGGTCCAGGAAAACACACTTTTTCTCATGCAGAGAGATCACCTGCAATGTCAGCCATAAGATGTACATTGTATGTTTGGGGTTGAGCAGTTTGAAATGCTAACATTCCACTCAGAATATGCAGGATCAAAATGATCTATAGAGAAACCTTGGTGATTGTTTTATTTTAAAAAAGGGTCAAAAACCCTGATGTTTGTCAGAGACTCTAAATATTTTATGTGACACATGCAGTATGTATAACAATATTTAATAGTGTTTTACTCTTCCTAAGACCTTCTTTCACATGTACTTGTCATACTTAAAGTTATCTAGGGTAAAAGGCTTATTTCAATTCCAATTACATTCACATGCTTGACATTATACTTCAAGCCTTACCATCAGCATCCAGTGGTGATGCACATTAACAATGCCCAAAACTTTTTGGAAATCCATTGGATTCATCTGAAAAGATATTGATTACATTTAAAATATTTGAAATGTTTTACATTGTAACATCTAAATAGAATTGAGTATAAAACAGGGATTACATTTAACAATATTATACTTACTTTACCTTTGGATGTCCTCCCCATCCAGATTGCTGCCTTACTCATGTTGACCTTGTTGTTCTCAATGACCAGCAACCTTACGAAGGCATTCATTACCTAAAATAACATAGAATATTATTATGAATGCATAAAGAATTGATCATTAACAGATTCTGTAATTTATTTTGTTTATTATCCATCCATCCATCCATTTTCCAAAACCGCTTATCCTACTGGGTCGCGGGGGGTCCGGAGCCTCTCGGAAGCAATGGGCACGAGGCAGGGAACAACCCAGGATGGGGGGCCAGCCCATCGCAGGGCACACTCACACACCATTCACTCACGCATATACACCTACGGGCAATTTAGCAACTCCACTTAGCCTCAGCATGTTTTTGGACTGTGGGGGGAAACCGGAGTACCCAGAGGAAACCCCACGACGACATGGGGAGAACATGCATAATCCACTCACTTGTCACCCAGGTGGAGACTCAAACCCGGGTCCCAGAGGTGTGAGGCGACAGTGCTAACCACTGCACCACCATGCCGCCCCTACCCATAAATATTTAATGGTTAAAAAAAAGTGCAAATTTAAACCTGTATTCAAGTGAAAACATCATGTGAGAGCTCATTTTTATGAATAAAAAACCTTTGTATAGTGGAATTCAGTCTCTCCACCAAGCCATTTGTTTGGGGTGGTATGGGGCACACAGGCTTCTCTTTATCTGGAGTTTTTCACAAACCCTCTTGTTAACCTGTGAATAAGATACAAACAACCAAAAGTGTGTATGTGTGTATCTAAAAGAAAAAAAAAACACTTTGCAAAATATGATAAGATTCACCAAGTTTACGTACATTAATAGGAGTGTATTGCACTTCTTCTTTAATTAATCGTTGGCTGGCCTGGCACACCGCGCATTCTGCCACCTGTGTAACAATGTGGACGTCGAATAGTAGTTTAAGACACATATTCATAAGAAACTTAGTCTAACTCAGCTCCTAAGGTGCAAATGTTAAGATTTGACAATAATAAAATAATATATAATAATACACACACACACTGTTTATATCGTTTATGCCTATATATCTTGCTTACGTGTCATCTGCTAATTTGGGGCAGAAAGCTCCAAAAATATTCAAATTTAACAGCGAAAGAAACGAAAACGCAAATATAAGAATTAGTGGATGTGAAGGGATGACTAATTATAATGCTTACTCACCCATTTATCAATGTCTGCAGACATACCAGGCCAGTAAAATCGTCTGCTAATAGCATCCCTTGTCCGTTTTTGCCCAGTGTGGGCCCCTGTTGGACTGTCATGAAACTCAATGAAGATGGCGTTGGCTTCTTCAGCACCAACAACCACCTTCGTTTTGAATGACTTCTCCTGCCCTTTTGTATAATAAAGCACTCCCCCTACAAAAGGAACAATTATATCAATTAGGCCTTAATCCAAAATAATAATTCAGCACAGAATTTTCTTGTGGGTGTATGCATTTCAGTTTCAAGCTAAATTTATGGGAGGTCGTTGTCACTTAATGCTGTATTCAAAAGAAAATTTAAAAAATGTTGTTCTCAGTGACGGTAAAGATTGTATTATTCTCACCTTCTACCACATATTTGGAGGCTTTGCGACGAAGTTCATTTTTTTGTGCCTTTGACACAGCAGCTGTGTACTCCTTCTTCGTCTCGTATTCCAATATCTCTCTGTAAAGATGAGGATCCATTTCTGATTTGAAAAGAACTTTCAAAACAAACTACTCTGAAGTATATGGCGCACTAAATGACCAACTCAGTGCACTGCTTGCTGGGTTAAAGTTGCAGAGCAACATAAAAGACAACCGCTTACGTTAGATCCTAAAGACCACACTGTATTTTTTTTACTCACAGCGCTGATGTCACTAATGAGCAATATATTATTCTTAAAGGCAATTTATTATGCATGACTAAAATTAAGATGAACATGCTTAAGCATGCGTGAATAAAGAGCACAATATTATATACACCTATGTATACTCCTGGGGACCCAGTTGGGGGTATTAAAATATAGAGCATTTTTACCAAAATTAGGTCCATTTGGATACAACATAGGCTCTGGGGACCCAGTATTCACCTGACTGGGATTAGGGCAGTACCCACATTCACAACATGGTTCTTTTGCGGTCAGAGGTAGGGAAACATGGCGCAACATGTCCTCTTGTCCGCCCGTAGCTGCAGTACAGCCAGCTTTAATAGGGGGGATGCCTTTTTCGGCAGGTGCTTGCCGAAAAAGGCATCCCCTTGGATTTTGCACTTCTGCAGCTCCCATCACCAAGTGCCTTTGGGACTTTGTATTTGAGAGAGTTTTAAGTTACCTGTGCAAGTTTCAGCTGCATAGCTGCAGTACAGCCAGTTTTAACAGGGGGATGCCTTTTTCGGCAGGTGCTTGCCGAAAAAGGCATCCCCTTGGATTTTGCACTTGTGCAGCTCCCATCATCAAGTGCCTTTGGGACTTTATATTTTAGAGAGTGTTAAGTTACCTGTGCAAGTTTCAGCTGCATAGCTGCAGTACAGCCAGTTTTAACAGGGGGATGCCTTTTTCGGCAGGTGCTTGCCGAAAAAGGCATCCCCTTGGATTTTGGATTTGTGTAGCTCCCATCATCAAGTATATAACAACAACAACAACAATAATAATAATAGATAGATAATTCATTGATACTCATGGAGAAATTGTCTTTACACCTCCCTATTTATAGAGTAAGTTGTTTGCAAAGGGCAGCCATCTGGTGGGACACCCAGAAAGCTGAGGGCTAAGAGCCTTGCTGAAGAACCTGCAGACATGCTGAGGCTGCGTTTGAACTAGTGACCTTCTGATTACATGGATACAGGCTTAGCCAATCAAGCCACACGCTGCCCCCCCCACAGAAAAAGGTATATCCCCTCACCAACTTCATCATTATATTTGCACTAACCCCATGCACGTCTAACTAATACAATTTAGAGACAGGTCAGTGTCATCTGAGCTACATGGTGCAACACTATTTTAGCCATTAATTAAAACGAGACCCAGACATTTTAAAAAGATTGAGTAACAATTTTTTTTTCCGTGAAAAAACAGTGTTACTGTGCATCTGATACACACTTATAATGTAACAAGCTTTAAATTGCCACGTTCATGTCTGCTGTTTTGAACTTTTGAATCGATATTAACAGTGACAGCCCATTAAGTAACAAAGCGTTTTCAGATCAGCGATCTATTTTATTTGTTTTGTGTTATATATCTGTATTTTAACAAAATACAACGTCATGTGTTACTTGCGTTTTATGAGTTTAAGTAAACAGGAACGATCATTTCTACGCATTACAAAAAAGAGCTTTCGTTTCGCTGTTTTCAGGGTGCGCGCTCCCGAGACAGGCATGCATTCTACGGCAGGGGTGCCTTTTTCGGCATAACACCGGGAGCCACACTCAGATGCACAAACAGTACATACCGAAGGAAGCTCTCCTCTCTATTGTCTGTGTCTGGTTTTTATAACCTGAACAGGGCGTCTGCTGTTCTTGTTGGTACCTTTCCAGTTGGCGTAACATACAACTATTGTTTTAAAATTGCTGGCGTTAGTCCCCACACCCGTTCCTTTTATCTTACCTTGTTATGTTGCAATTTAGCAGCGTCAGCGACCCCCTCTCTTGTTAGGCCCCGCAAGTCAAGCGTAAGCTTAATGTCACCATGACCCTGCCAATGTACCTTCTGCTTTTCTAATTTTACTTACACTAGGAGGAGGGCCGGAGCCCCCCTTCACTTCCTGCCTGTGTTCCAGTTTGTTCCCATTTCTCAGTGTGACAAAGTTTAGCACAAAGCCTAGCCCCCCCTCAGGTGCAGTGGATTTAAGTAATGAGCTATGATGGTGCTGCAAATGGGTTTGCACAGTAGTAGCGTTAGCCGCTGTGTACAGCATTATCTTCCTACAATGCTTACAGATGGTTTGTGTTTTGTCTGTCACCTTTTCGGCGTTTACATATTTCGTCGGGTAGCCGAACTGCTGCCGAGCAAAAGATTTAAAAGCGTCTGGAGCGTCTGCTGCGGTAATTTCGTCAGACGCCGACAAACTTACAGCAGCTGATTTGCAGCGCCTTCACGAGACCGCTTTTCACTCCGACGAGAACCGTGTTGTAATATCGCGAGATCTCGTGACGCGAACTCGTTGTCTTCCAGTTAGCAATCCGTACTTAGGGCGGTGACAACGTTTGTCTCGCTGTCTGTTGTTGTGTAAACCATGATGTCTTCTCGCAGTGACCATGATGCCAGCGCATCTTTCAGACCTTGCGCAATGATGTCTGAGTGATCTTCTGGGAAGTAGGATGTTTGCAAACAGAAGCTTTGCAGTTGCCAGTGTTTGTCAATGAAATGCACCGTCAGGGAGAGGTATGGCTCGGATGTTTGGCTTGACCATAAATCTGTTGTTGTGGCAAACTGTGAAACCTTTTGCAGTTCATGCGTCAGAGTTTGGCGACACGAATCATACAATTTAGGCAGAGCTGTTTATCTTAAACATTTTCTGCCAGGCGGTCTGTATCTTGGACCTAAAGTATTCAAACGTTGTTTAAAACCATCTCTCTCAAGCACTTGAATTGGCACCATATCTTTTGCGATGTACTTGGTGACGGCGTCACGCCATCTGTTGCTTTTCTTGTCCTAAGGCACTTTTCTTGCAGAATGAGTCTGCTAAAGTTTGCTGAGTGTGTTTTTGAGCTTGTACCTTGGGTAATTTAGACTCGTGCTGGACAGTTGACCCCTTAAGCTTTTCGTATTCTTCGTATTCTGTGAGGTGGCAAATGGTGAAACAGGTTAGTTGTCGAGCTTTGACATTTTTGTGGTGTTCTTGACTCTTCCTTTCTTAAACATTTAAATTACTAGTGTGTTTTGGTAATGAAAATTGCTTATTACTAATTACATAAAACATTGCATTTTTGTGGAGATAAAAACACTGAATATGAAATATTAAGTTTGTTAACCAAATGTGTTTACATCTGCGATACACTCAAAATGGCGAATGGGGGCGTGTCAGACAGTGCAGATACTTGACTGACAAAGACCGATGCAAGGTTTGCTACAGAAAGAAGGGATTCGCAATAGTTCACGGCTGGGTATTTTAAAAACACAACTAGAGATGGTCATGCCACCATTATTTTCAGCCGAGAGACCAAACAGTAAAAGAGATGATTGACAAGCTTATCACCTAGGGGTGTGGGGATCAATGGAGAAAACAACGATGGTGAATGGTTGAAGAAATGATGATGCTAGTGACGAGATATTGTTACACGATAAGAAAATGTATAAAAATTAGTGTAAAACAGTAATGGACACACTCCTGCAGGGTGTCCAGCCTTGGCTGTAACCTCACTGTGGCAATAAAGGCTGAATCTGAAGATCTACACAAGCGGCTCCTGACTCCTGATTGGCGGGGAAGAAAAAAACACAACACGAGTGCATCTATACACATACCCCTGTGTCGATCTAAATGCACAGTTATAAAGCGGGTTTGAAGTGCTATGCTTCTGCTCTGCTGCATGTCTACAGCGCTCTCTGTGTACTGTGCTAATACCCGGGAGCGTCAGTTGAACTGGCGTTTAATATGGTGATCTGTATAAGCAGGGCTCGAAGTGGAGACATGACCGTGAGAACAGCGGCGGGGGTGTTGGGAACAACAGAAGCGCCTCAACAACACTGTCG
This sequence comes from Brienomyrus brachyistius, assembly GCF_023856365.1. Taxonomy (NCBI): domain Eukaryota; kingdom Metazoa; phylum Chordata; class Actinopteri; order Osteoglossiformes; family Mormyridae; genus Brienomyrus; species Brienomyrus brachyistius. The sequence continues at coordinate 1,641,320 of NW_026042332.1, forward strand.
GTACTGAGTAGTCGAGTACTGGCAACTTGTGAGAAGTGGTGGTACGATAAAGATTAAATATAGCAGTGCCGGTACTGCCTAATTTTTATTACGTGTATGATGACTGCGTATATGACCCCGCATTTGCGTTGCGACATCCCGGCACACGCCTCCTCTTTACCTCAACCTGCAAAACTATCGTAAACGTGGAAATGAGTTGCGTTGTGAACCTGCAGTCGATTACTTTTCCTCAAGGACCCGGATGTGTGTCTCAATAAGTTCAAATTGAATTTATGAACTGAAAAATTTCCAGGTAGGATAAATGCAGTTTCAAGTTATTGGAATTCAGATTCAGTTTTGTAATGGAGACAACTGCAGATTCAAATGTACAAAATTCATATTCAGTTTCTAGTGGCACAAATATCAGCCCATATTGACTGTCCATGACAGATCCTGTGATATTTGCATGTCCAGAAAAGATTTGCACCCTCTCTAACATGATCATGGTTTGGTTTGGAAGGCAGATATTACATTAAAGGTAGGCGTTTTCTCAAAGAGCTTTGGTGCATTTTAGCCCTGTTACTTGTTACTGTTGGCATCACGTCTGGGTCAGTGCCGCTCGACTCTGTCCTTCATGTGGTGGATCGGTGTCATTGGCTTTGGATGAGCTGAACTGTCAGTGCTGTCAATCTAGCTTCACACTCCCTTGTGGAATTGGAGTGCTGACATTTCAGGGACTCCTCATGTCTGCGTTCCCACCTGCCTCTCCCTCCTGCTTATGCTCCCATAGTCATGTCTGCCAGAGCTTACATATTGCACCCTCCTAACTGTTTACACTGCCTCTAGTCTCTTCTGTTTCGGCTAATTGCACATTTAACTGGTTATTGGATCAAAGATGGTTGGTTTTCTAGTCCTGCTCCCCATTTAGCCCAGTTCCTTAGTTTTTGTTCTTAGTGTTTTTTCAGTTTATTCTTATTTCTCCCAGTTTATTAACCCCTTGTGCTCTCTTTATTTTGTAGTTTATCCCTTTGTCTCCTGCTTGTCTATAATAAAACGTTTTTGTCTTGGAGCCATAAGTAGGTTGTCACCCTCATTTCCACCCCTTCACTAGCCCGGCCGTGACACATCAAGGTTTGAAAATGGTTTCCAAGGGTACTGTACAAAATTACAGTATTGTGGAACACTACTAACAGTACTCACTTTTTCTCTGCTGACTTTTTTCAGATTGCATTCAAAAATCCTTTCAGGGAATGCTTTAGCTACCAGGTCTGGTCATTCTGACGTATATCATAATTTTGTGGGTTTTCTTTTTTGCCCATCACTTTACTCCATGTTTAATAATCAGTTAAATGCATCACAGGCCTTTCACTTCCCCCCTGAACAGCACCTGCAATTATGCTGTGTGCTGGCAGCCAGAGCACTCTGTGGATTGAAATCAAACATGACACACTTGGAACAAAGTCCATCCATCCATCCATCCATCCATTTTCTGTAACTGCTTGTTCTATTCATGGTTGCAGGGATTTTGGAGTCTATCCTGGAGGCTACGGGTGCAAGGCAGGGAACAATCCAGGATGCAGCTCCTCAACCTCCTTTTTGCTAAATTCAACTTTCAACACTAAGGGTGCCTTGTCAACAGCAGGTGTTACGGGAGAGCAATGGGAGAAAGACAGTAGCCTTATCAAGCAGGAGGAACACAAGCCACTCTGTTCAGACATGGAACGGGAAGCAACAGATGATTATAATATGGTATTTTTGGATCATTAAAGAGCTTGTGGCACTTGGCAGTATCTAAATTAGTCTCTGAAATGCCTAAAAGCCTCTAAAAGTCACAACATATGAAATTGAATTGTTCAGAAGACTAAAAACAGAATATGCAGGAGCACCTATAAACTTATGTAAACCTTGAGTAGATTTTATATCAGTTATCTGTGATGAATGTACACAGCAAGTCTATGTTAATTACTGTTAGATTCTAAAAGAAGGATAAATTGAACATTTCTTTTTGCTGATTATTTGGTAACCTTGCCTTTGATTCAGCCAGAATAAAGATTATATTTCCATGAATTAACTATTCTAGATGTAGCATTTTGAACACGTTTTGCACTGAATGAGGATCATATGTCAGAGACAAATTGACAATATGCATTTATTTGGCAAATTTTCCAACATTAGGGCACACAAAGCATTATTAAATGCATGCAGATTAAAAATCAAACTGCTAAAGGGTTTTGCTCTTTCTCGATTTTGATTATGGGTTTCATCCAGTGCGCCAGCAGAGTTGCTACAGGTTGATGGGACTGATGGTTTCCAGCCCAGACGCTTTTCAAAAACCGATAAAATCCATACAAAACCACCCAAAATGTCTGATCAATAGTTCAGTATTTTAAGTACCAGGATTACTTACTGTAACTTACTTAACAGCAGGGATGGGTTGTTCCATACCTAGACTCAACACTGTTTAGAAGCAACACTCCGGAGCCTCACTGAAAACCACAATGTCAGGTGATCTTTGGAAACAAAGCTTCGCTTCTCACCAACACATCATGCATGTCTGAAAACTGAGCATGCTTACCCTGCCCAATAGGGATGCTGTTAACTGCACTACAGTACAGCTTATGGGTTACCATTATTTGAAAGACAATATAATTCATTCATGCTATGCTCCTCTTTGCACAAGCACAAACACTCAGAGTACATTCAGTTCACCTACGCGCACACACACACACACACACAATGCACATTTACAGTGTGGATTTAGATATTTTAAGGATTTAAGGGTAACACTTTATTTGCTGCAGGCGGAGGGGGAACTGGAGCGCGGTCAGGAACTGGAGCTGCAGGCGGCTGCAGTGGGGGCGCCTGCCCGGGAGCTGCAGGCGGCTGCAGTGGGGGCGCCTGCCCGGGAGCTGCAGGCGGCTGCAGTGGGGGCGCCTGCCCGGGAGCTGCAGCAGGCGGAGGCGGCTGCGCAGATGGCAGCGTAGGCGGTAGCTGCGCAGGCGGCGGTGGCCGCACGGGAGCAGGGTCCGCCGGCAGTAACGGAGGGAGCTCCTCCGCATCGGCGATCGCCGGTCTCTTCCTCCTCCTCCTCTGGCGCCTGGCGGGAAGCGGCGCGACGTCCATGAAAACGGACGGCGGAAGAAAGGCTTCCGGCTCCGGGTAAGGGAAGAGGTAGGGTTCCTCCTCCTCTTCGTCCTCGCTTGAGATCCAGTACTTCCACACGGGATCGGGTGTGGTCGGCCCCCGGGCTGGTGGTAGGGCGGGTACCTCCCTCTCGTCCTCCGTCGGGAGCCAAAGCCTGGAGAGCGAGCAGGCGCCGAGACGGATCGTCTCCTGCGGGACTCTCCTCCATCTCCGCTTCTTCTTTTGGTCCGTCATTCTGTCACGATCGGTCAGGTGCATGCAGGCGGGTAAGAATCAGGCAAACAGGACTGGAAGCCGAAAATCAGGGCAAACTAGGGTTTAATAAAAGACAAAGGTACGAACATCGACCAACATCAATGACGGACAAGGGAAACCGGGGAGACCAGGACTTAAATACACAGGACTAATCAAAGTAACTAGACAAAGCTGGAGACGATCAGGGAAATACACGTGGGTAATCAGGGGGCGTGGCACACACGAGGAGCGGACGAGCCGGGCATGACAATTGAGTGAAACATACCTTGAAAACACTTTCGTTAAATAATCTTTGACAAATTATGTAAAAATAATTTAGACTATATTTTAATCCGTTTTTGCATGTGTTATCATTTTATGAAAAATATTGCTTATTTAAGTTATCACACTACGTGATCTATTTTGACTGACTAGATGAAAGTGATTAAAATTGTACCAAATGATGACAATTGTATAAAACCATTTGCATCTATGTACTAAAATATTTGGAAATTTGTGTAAAGCAATGAGAAATGATGTAATGTTGTGCAGACGTGCATTATGGTGTAGGGATTACTCTTGTTGTTTTGTAAATGTTAATTGTCATGTGAGGAAAAACTGTAACATTATGTCAAAATAAATATTGTAGGAATGTATTTGTGGGACTTTTGTTGAGTACATTTACCTATACAAGTACATTTGTATTTCTGTATGAGAACTCCCACATTCCACTCTTGATGCCACCCTCCCAAAATCTCTTGCCACCCCATGTAAACATTTCTGTAACCACCACTGCAGTTACAGCCACCGCCTGTGGCAAGTTTTCTAGGAGCCACTCTACTTTATAAATGACAAAATCATTGCTCACAGCTTCACTTTCTACCTGCTGCAGCAAAGAATATACTTCTTGCCTAAATATTGCTTTAAAAGACATTCTGAAGTGAGGTAGTAGCGTATTAACAGGGGCACAGCTGGGGTGTAATGGCGGTGGCCATAGCCTGTCGTGTAGCGGCTGTCGCTTCATTGATTAGATCTTACAGGATTGTCTCAGTCCTTTTTCCGTGACCACACCCCTTTGAGAGCTTGAGAGCTGTGATTGGACAGCGATTACATTTCCTGGTGGCACAGTTTCGGCAAGTACTTTTCAAAAATGAGCCAATGTAGCAGAGCAAAGATGGTCACTGCTTTTCGGAGTGATGTGGCACAATTTCATTATTAAAATGTGTGTAATGTAAACCCTTCTTTTTCTGGAGGGTAGTTGAACACGGTCAATTAAATGATTGTTTTGTTTTCATTGTGTCGCGTTCTCTTCACGACACTCACGAAAAGCAATGCCTCTTGTCCGTCGCATTTCCACATAGCACAGTGTCTGCATGCTGTGCACTGTAAAACAATATATCGCGTTGACTGTTTTCCCCCAAAAGCCAAACTCGGGTTTGCATTCCAAGGCGGCACGAAATCTGCGCCATAGGTAGCAGATGGTATAAAAAGTCTTTTAAAGACCCGTGACGGCGCCGGCCTTCTTACTGATCCTGCTCGTCTGAGCTTCCTCCTCCTTTTTATATTGCCTCCCCAGCAAGAGACAGCATATGTCCAGGCGCTGGCCACGACAGAATGGTACAATATGTAGCAGTTTCTACTTATTCTGATACAATGTACTTTTAAATGGCTTACTTATTTTAAACAAACCTTTTATATTGGTTTATATTATAAACCATTATAATGGGATCACGTGATTTCAACAAGTACCTAGCTGGTAGCTACCATCAGAAATGCTGTCACCAGATTTAAACATGCTGGAATAGTGTTGCTTTTAAGAATGCTATTCAAATACAGTAGACCAGGGTGTAATGTCTGGACACTATAATGGGCACAACCTGTCCCCAGTCTCCTCTAAATATAACTACTACCTATTATTTTAAACGGAACTACTCCAGAGAAGCTGAACACTATAGGGATCAACATCATCTGTTCTGTCGATAATTAGAGCCAATATCCATCACATGTTCAATAATTGTAATCGTCCTTTTAATTTACTGATGTTACCGATAAATATTCATCATGCGCGTTGCATGCACTTTTCTACTGAAACTACTCTGAGGTCTCACACTGAGTTCAACCTACCGCATGGATTGGTTGAAATGTGAATGAGATCATCTCAAGTTAAACCAATGACTGGCTTTCTCCAGATATGAGTGACAGCTGAGGAAAGAGGCTGCGTACAGGCAATAGCGGAGAGATGGAAAGAGAACCATAAGTTCAGAAACATTAAAAGCTGACTGTAAGCGCACCTGGGTAATATATTCCATCTTATCCTGTCTAATTATTAGTTTTGTAGTAGTGACGCTTTTATCAAATGTGTACAGTTTATAGGTATTTTTGCAATTTTCAAATGCTTTGGGAAGCCAAATTTTGAGCCATCTGACTGCAATCAAAAAATTAAAAATGCCAAAAGACATATTTTCTCAGCAAATTTAAAAGTGCTGGCTAACAGTAAGTGTAAATATTCTCAGATTATTATCCACGTTGGCACTAATGATGTCTGATTGAGGCATTTGGAGATACCTAAGATAAATTTCATAGAGGTGTGCAACCTTGCAAAGACGATGTCTGTGTCAGTAATGTGCTTTGGCCACATCTCTGCTAGACGTGGTGATGAAATGTACAGCAGATTATCATTGCTGTACCGCTGGCTGTCAGAATGGTGCCCGATAAATGGTGTGGGATTTAAAGACAATTGGCCGACGTTCTGGGGTAGGCCTGGGCTTTTGAAGAAGGAAGGTAATCACCCCTTGTGGGATGGTGCTGATCTCCTGTCCAAAAGCATTGCTCATGGTCTCAAGGCCAGTCGCTGACAAGCCAGATCCAAGTCCAGGCGGCAGGCAAACCGGCATAACTGACCGTCTGCTAGTCGCTTAGAGTCGTCACCCAGGGTTCATGTTATTGAGACTGTGTCTGTTTCCCGCACTTCTAATCGTGGAGGTGTATTCCACCATAGTGGATGTCATAATAACTTTAATGAAAACTGAACCAAATCCATTGTTAGATAATAGGTGTAATGTGAGCCTAAAATCCTGGACTTTTAAATGTAAGATCACAGGCACTAAGGCATTACTAATAAATGAAATGATTACTGATTTTAGTCTTGGTGCGTTATACTTTACTGAGACCTGGGTTAAACCAAATGAATTCATGGCATTAAATGAATCTACTTCAGCTGAATACAGTTATAAGCATAACCCTCGACCAAATGGCAAAGGTGGTGGTGTTGCTGCAATATTTCTGTCTAATCTAGGAGTGTCCAAGAAAAGTGGTTATAGCTTCTGAACATTTGAAATTCTTGTTCTTAGTTTTGCTGGCTCATCTCCTTGTGGTCCTTCACCTCCAGTCATCATCATTGTGTAAACACCACCTGGTCCATACAGAGTTTTTTTTTAACAAATCTGGTGGTCACTACTGACAAAGCCATGGTTGTTGGTGATTTTAATATTCACATGGAGAATGACAGTGATCCTTTAACAACAACGTTTGCTGCTATTCTTGACTCTGTAGATGTATGTCAGAATGTAGTCGGGCCTATTCATGCCTGTAACCCAGGACCTCGTAAGGATGTTAAGATGATTCAAGGACCCCGGAGTGACAGAAGCCCTAAAAAATTTGGAAAATAACTGGATTGGTCTGGACTTTTTCCCAATATGATATGCTTTTGTGGGGCACAAAATCTTTAGCAACGCCCCTGCCTGTAACCATACCCTGGATTCAGGGACGGATTATGGGTTGTGGGGGCCCCTGGGCAAAATGTTCGCGAGGGCCCCCCCACCACCACCAGCACCACCACCACAACCACCACAATTCAAGGGCCCTTGGCAGCCAAACGCCCTCCCTATAGGGTCAGGGGCCCTTGTAGGCAGAGGATCAAAGAATGTAGGCCCTCTAAAATAGACAAACGAAAATACATTGTTGATAAGTGTTGCAAATTGTTTTGGGCTAGGGGCCCCACGGGCCCCCTGCACCCCAAGGGCCCCTGGGCAGCGGCCCCGCTGGCCCGGTCCGTAATCCGTCCCTGCCAGGATTTGATTATTAGCCATGGTATTTGGGTGGAACACACATCTATTATCCCTCAGAATCCTCTACTTTCAGATCATTAATACAGTACAGCCTCCCTTCGGCCCCAGCTGCAAAGTACAATATCAGACGTCCCATCGCCCCATTATCAACAACAATGTTTCTTGACCAACTTCCATAGTCCTTCAACCTTACATCTGAAGCCTCATGCGAAAATGAACTTGAACAGGTATCTGTGAACATGGTAAAATCCTTTCGCAGCACTCTAGGTCTTGTAACTCCACTTTAAACAAAGAGATAGAGATAAGAAAGCTGGACCCTGGTATTCTGAACTTCACTTCGTGCTCAATTAAACTAGTAGTTTTCTGATCAGTCTGGAAAGAGAGTCTCTCCAAGTACAGATAAGCACTAGTGACTGCTAGGTCTGTGTATCTTTCCAGATAAATAGAAGAGAACAAAAACAATTCTAACTTCCAGTCTGAATCTGTGTCTAGGTTAACACAGAATTCTTCAACCCTAAACTCGCAAGTCCCACAGGCTCTTAGGAGTGATGTCTTTATTACATTTTTTAATGGTAAAATAACTAAGATTAGAAAGACCATCACTTCTGTGGCCACATACAGCTACCAGCCTTCTACTAGTCCTGTTCCTACTGATATTGACACTTTTAAATCTTTCTGTCCTAAAAACAATCAGAACTTTTGAGCTTGGTTTTGAGCACGATCCTGTTAAACTTGTTAAACTCATCTCTTAGGCTTAGGCTTATATTCCGAAACCTTTTAAAATAGCAGTTATTAGACCTGTTCTAAAGAAACCAAGTCTTGAACCTAGTGATTTAGGAAACTATAGACCCACGCCAGGATTGCAAATCTTCCTTAATGTATTAGGATGAATTTGCGGACGATTACGTAGCCCACGTGGCATGGAATTAACCCTTCTACTGTAATATTCTGGGAAGTCATAATTGTGGATTAATTCTGTGATTGTGTGGACTGATCATCCTGAAATTCAGATAAATCATCCATGATTCACCCAGAATATTATTGAACTGCACAAACGTTGTTTTTTACCAATCACCTGTAACACCTATTTTGTCATATATACCTTGAGTCTCATAAAAAGAAACCAGGTTGCTTATCTAAGCCATTAGATCGGCATGCAGTATGCTTATCTTGGTTACAGGAGACAGGGGAGGGTCGTTACACAGCACCTTATATTCTCTTTAGGGGGAACAGGGAGGCTTTGCGCAAAGACACCTAGCACAAGGATGCCTATTGTACAATGTTACCGCAAGCAGCATCACTCGGACAAAAGGGGGAATTGGAGAACATATTGCCTGAGGGGAAGGGGTGAGCCTGGCCAGCTCATCCCCTGCCCTCACGCAACGCTAAATTTAGTATAAAGGAAGAGGAAAACTCAGTGTTGACCGAAGCTGAGCCGTGGGATAGAGCGCGCATCGCCCGGCACTTTCTCGGGACTTACATCTTGGTTTCCTGCCAGGACTGAAAGGGACTCCCCAGTCTAAGAGTGAAGGTAGGTGATGATGGCACATCCGAGTGTGAATAGTTTTGCAGCAGCTTATGCGTTTAATTGATCATGGGGATTAACTATCACCGCTCGTTATAATAATTCACATTTACTATATTTTATTGTTTCTTTTCTATATATACTTCTTCGTATAATATATACTATTCTATATCCCTTGTAGTACAAGGTTATTTTGCATTGCTTTCAATATGATAGTTTGGTATTGATGTCAGTGTGAGGTTATTTTGTATTACTTATTAAAGCGTTTTTGAGTGAACCTAAGCGTGCCTGTTTGTTCCTTCGAGAGGCCTACATCCCTCTCACATCCATTTTAATACACTTTCATTTCAAAGATCCTAGAAAACGTTGTTCATCAACTGTCTTCTTTTCTATGGAAAACTAATGCTAATGAATTATATCAGTCTGGCTTTAGATCAAACCACAGGGAAGACAGCTTCAATCAAAGTATTGAATGATTTGCTTATGGCTTCTGACCGTGGCTGGATATCGTTGTTGGTATTACTAGATCTAACTGCAGCTTTTGATACTGTGGACGATAATATTCCCTTGGACCACCTAGAATCTGTGGTTGACATTAATGTAACAGCTCTTTCTTGGTTTCACTCTTATTTAACTGATTATTATAAGTTTACCCATGAAATATAATTTCCTTCCAGACAAGTCCAGAATTAACACTCATTTCTCATGCATAGTAAAATTAGCTTTAGCTTACACAACCCTTAAGACATACAAGCCAAGCATGAGTGACCTTGGGTCTAAGGCAGATGCAAAGCCATTGATGTGCAAATCATTGTAGCTCTTGCAGAATGTAGTACTCAGCAAAAGTGCTACTTATAATATGTAACAGACTCTGAGTCTCAATCATGCTCAGTCCAAGGTAAGGTATCCAACACTTGACACCCCAAGATTTTTGGATTCCCTCTGGCCCAGCCCTCGTCTTAATTAAGATCAAATCATTATGATATGACTTGGATATTGGGAGAACCAGAACTAACCACTGTTACTGAGAAACCAGAACAAATGAAAAACACATATACAGAGCATCTGCATAAATAAATCTGTATTTTAATAACAGATAATAAAAAGAAATAATAATAATAATACATTTATTTTATATAGTGCTTTTATACTAGATACTCAAAGTCACTTTACAAAGGCAAATCAGGGAAAAACAAACACACACACACACATTAGGCAAACAAACAGGACAAAGTTCTATCAACAATTACAGGCAATTTTGAAAAGAGGCTCTTAAGAGAGTCTTTAAAAGAAAAGAGAGATGAGGAGTTCCTAATGTCACTAGGAAGGGAGTTCCATAGAGAGGGGGCAGTAACAGAAAAGGTCCTGTCATGCTGTCAGTAATTAGTGATTTTAGGAGATTACTGTCAGCAGAATGAAGGCAATGTTTGGGGGAATGTCTATATAGTAGATCAGTTAGATATGATGGGGTAGGGTAAGCGGTTTGGAAAATGGATGGATGGATGGATGGGGCAAAACAGTGAAGAGATTTGCAGATAAAGAGCAAAACCTTAAACGAAATGCGCTGCTACATAGGAAGCCAGTCATACATCTGCTGTGCGATGTGTAAGGGAGTAAGAGAGCACAACAGATGTGTGACCTCTAGGTCTGTTCCCTCTGCAAATATTCCCCAATCTGTAGTGTCAAAACAGCCTTATACAGTAGGGCCCCGGCGCGGCTTCCTCAGTCCACACCTCAATAAGAGAGCACAAGTTCTCAAGGACATCTAGACTGGCAGACTCCACCGGAGAGCCAGCAACATCATCAAAGACTCCTCACACCCTGGATACTACCTTTTCTCCCCCCTCTCCTCTATCTTATCTAATCTGATGTTATATTATATAATCTTCCATCCATCCATCATCTTCCGCTTATCCGAGGTCAGGTCATGGTGGCAGCAGACTCAGCAGGGAAACCCAGACTTCCCTCTCCCCGGCCACTTCAGCCAGCTCCTCCGGGGGAATCCCGAGGTGTTCCCAGGCTAGCCGAGAGACATAGTCCCTCCAGCGTGTCCTGGGTCTTCCCCTGGGCCTCCTCCCAGTAGGACATGCCCGGAACACATAACCAGGGAGGCATCCTAAGCAGATGCCTGAGCCACCTCATCTGGCTCCTCTCAATGTGGAGGAGCAGCGGTTCTACTCTGAGTCTCTCCCGAATGACCGAGCTCTTCACCCTATCTCTAAGGGAGAGCCCAGCCACCCTGCGGAAAAAACTCATTTTGGCCGCTTGTACTCGCGATCTAGTTCTTTCGGTCGCTACCCATAGCTCAAGACCATAGGTGAGGGTAGGAACGTAGATTGACTGGTAAAGCGAGAGCTTTGCCTTTTGGCTCAGCTCTTTCTTCATCACGACAGGCCGATGCAGTGCCCGCATCACTACTGAAGCCGTACCGATCCGCCTGTCGATCTCTCGTTCCATACATCCCTCACTCGTGAACAAAACCCCGAAATACTTAAACTTCTCCACTTGGGGAAGGACCCCCTCCCCGACCAGGAGAGAGCATTCCACCCTTTTCCAGCTGAGGACCATGGTCTCAGACTTGGAGGTGCTGATTCTCATCCCAGCCGCTTCACATTCAGCTGCGAACTGTCCCAGTGAGAGCCGAAGGTCACGGTTCAATGAAGCCAACAGAACCACATCATCTGCAAAAAGCAGAGACCTAATCCTGAGGTCACCAAACCTGACACCTTCAACGCCCTGGCTGCGCCTAGAAATTCCATCCATAAAAGCTACAAACGGAATCGGTGACAAAGGACAACCCTGACGGAGTCCAACTCTCACCGGAAACGAGTCCAACTTATTGCCGGCCATGTGGACCAAGCTATAACACCAGTCATACAGGGACCGAACAGCCCTTATAAGGAAGCCCGGCACCCCATACTCCCAGAGCACTCCCAACAGGACTCCCCGAGAAAGACAGTCGAATGCCTTCTCCAAGTCCACAAAACACATTTAGACTGGTTGGGCAAAATCGTATGAACGCTCCAAGACCCTGCTGAGAGTATACAGCTGGTCCACTGTCCCACGGCCAGGGCGAAAACCACACTGCTCCTCCTGAAACTGAGGTTTGACAATCCGACAGACCTTCCTCTCCAGAACCCCCAAATAGACCTTACCAGGGAGGCTAAGTAGTGTGATCCCCATATAGTTGGAACACACCCTCCGGTCCCCTTTCTTGAAGAGGGGGACCACCATCCCGGTCTGCCAATCCAGAGGCACCGCCCCCGATGTCCACGCAATGCTGCAGATGCGTGTCAACAAAGACAGCCCCACAACATCCAGAGCCTTAAGGAACTCCAGGCGGATCTTATGCACCCCCAGGGCCCGGCCACTGAGGAGCTTTTTAACCACCTCAGTGACCTCCGCCCCAGAGATAGGAGAGTCCACTCCCAAGTCCCCAGACTCTGCCTCCTCATTGGAAGGCGTGTCAGTGGGATTGAGGAGGTCTTTGAAGTATTCCCTCCACCGACCCAAAACGTCCCGAGTTGAGGTCAGCAGTGCCCCATCACCACCATAAACAGTGTTGATGTTGCACCGCTTTCCCTTCCTGAGACGTCGGATGGTGGACCAGGATCTCCTTAAAGCCATCCGGAAGTCGTTTTCCATGGCCTCGCCAAACTCCTCCCACACCCAAGTTTTTGCCTTGGCGACCACCAAAGCTGCATTCCTCTTGGCCTGCCGGTACCCGTCAGCTGCCTCTGGAGTCCCACAGGCCAAAAAGGCCCGATAGGACTCCTTCTTCAGCTTGACGACATCCCTCACCACCGGTGTCCACCAACAGGTCGGGGATTGTTGTCACGACAGGCACCGACCACCATATGGCTACAGCTCCAGTCACCTGCCTAAACAATTGAGGCGTGGAACATGGCCCATTCGGACTTAATGTCCCCCGCCTGCCCCAGGACATGGGAGAAGTCCTGCCGGAGGTAGGAGTTGAAACTCCTCCTGACAGGGGATTCCGTCAGACGTTCCCAGCAGACCCTCACTATATGCTTGGGCCTGCCAGGACTGGCCGGCTTCCTCCCCCACTAGCGGAGCCAACCCACCACTAGGTAGTGATCAGTTGACAGCTTTGCCCTTTTCTTCACCCGAGTGTCCAAGACATGCCTACACGACTACAAAGTCGAGTATCGAACTGCGGCTTAGGGTGTCCTGGTGCTAAGTGCACATATGGACACCCTTATGCTTGAACTTGGTGTTCATTATGGACAATCCGTGATGAACACAGAAGTCCAATAACAAGACACCACTCAGGTTCAAATCGGGGGGGGGGGCCGTTCTTCCCAATCGCGCCCCTCCAGGTCTCACTGTCATTGCCCAAGTGAGCATTGAAGTCCCCCAGCAGAACAAGAGTGTCCCCAGGAGGAGTGCTCTCCAACACCCCTTCCAAGGGCTCCAAAATGGGTGTGGGTATTCTGAACTGCCACTTCAGAGCGCATAAGTGCAAACAACAGTCAGGACCCATCCCCCCACCTGAAAGCGAAGGGAGGTTACCCTCTCGTCCACTGCGGTAAACCCCAATGTACAGGCGCCCAGCCAGGGGGCAATAAGTATGCCCACCCCTGCTCGGCGCCTCTCCCCGCAAGCAACTCCAGAGTGGAGGAGGGTCCAAGCCCCCTCAGGCAGACTGGTTCCAGAGCCCAAGCCGACCCATATCTAGTCAGAACCTCATAACCTCATGCACCAGCTCAGGCTCCTTCCCCGTCAGAGAGGTGACATTCCATGTCCCTAGAGCTAGCTTCTGCAGCCGAGGATCGGACCGCCAAGGTCCCCGCCTTTGGCCACTGCTCAACTCGCACTGCACCTGACCCCTATGACCCCTCCTACAGGTGATGAGCCCATTGATGTGCTTTGTTCAGGCTGTGCCTGACCAGGTTCCATGGGTGCAGGCCTGGCCACCAGGCGCTCGCCATCGAGCCCCACCCTCAGACCTGGCTCAGGGGGGGCCTCGGTGACCCGCGTCCGGGCAAGGGAAATCGTGGATCCAATGATTTTCTTACCATAAGGTGTCTAGTGAGCCTAATTTGTCTGGTTCCTCACCCTGGACCTGTTTGCCTTGGGTGACCCTACCAGGGGCATAAAGCCCCGGACAACATAGCTCCTGGGATCATTGGAACACGCAAACCCCTCAAACATGATAAAGGGTCGGCTCAAAGACATCTTATCTTATCCAATCATATCTTAACTAATCTTATATAAACTTATCTTTTATAACCTTATCTTAGTCTTATATAAACTTATCTTAACTTATATAATCTTATCGTATATAATCTTATCTTATATAACCTTATCTTAACTTATATAAACTTATCTTATATAAACTTATCTTATATAACCTTAACTTATATAACCTTATCTTATATAACCTTATCTTAACTTGTATAAACTTATCTTATATAAACTTATCTTATATAACCTTAACTTATATAACCTTATCTTAACTTATATAATCTTATCGTATACAATCTTATCGTATATAACCTTATCTTAACTTATATAATCTTATCTTATATAAACATATCTTATATAATCTTAACTTATATAACAACTTAAAAAAACTTATCTTATATAACCTTATCTAATCAACCTTAATCAAAACAGTAAGAAAATAATTGACAAGGCCCAATAATAGTCAGCAGTCACTTCTGCTGCAGCCAGAGATGGCGCTGAATCTGCTCCAAGCTCCGCCGGTTCGCCGCCTTGCGTCTCAGGCACCCGCGAATTAGATTGCAGCAGCCTGTCAGAGAATAATTTGGCACATAGTTAGTCAGAAAAAAACACTCCCCGTCAGGAGACTCAAGTCACGGGACAAAAAATAAGCTGCTCACCAGAAGAGACCCATGGGGGGAATTTCAGGCGGCCTGAAATGATTGCCATCTGGTTGTGGAAGGGTAGGTAGCCGCACACTAGATTAAATAGTGTAACCCCCACAGACCAGACTGTGGCGGGGCCAGCCAGATACTCTCTGCTCAGGAACCACTCTGGGGGAGCGAAGATCTTTGTGCCTAAAACAACAAAGCAAAGTCTTTCATAAACTCACAAAATCTTTCATAAACCTATATTTTTACTGAAACGAGTTAGATTAGGACTCATGAACACAAATCCAACTCCCCTGCAGGAAGTTTGATCACATGTCCAGATTTCTTGATCACTGCAGTGTTTCCCCTGGGTTTGCAGCTTTTTTTTTTTGTTTGTTTTGGGGGGGGGGGGGGGGGGGCAGACAGTCACCGACAAGATTCATGGTCTTCCTGTGTTTCTTTTAATGACAGCAGTCAATATTACAACTGAACTAAACATCAGAACATTTCTTTTTATGACAATTATCCATAAAATGTCACTGCAGTGTATCTTTCTGGGCTTCTGGAAGGACATTTCTAGAGCCTCTTGATATGGGAAGTCAGAAACGTCCGGCCCATTTATTCCCGATCTGCAGGCAGGCTGCAAGATGGTCTTCCTTGCAGCCTATTGTGGATGTTTGTCCTCCACCCTGGGAGCAGATATTTTTGTCTGCTTTTCAGGTGGTTGACGCGACATATTTTCCAACGTGTGCTCCCTGTCCGCTGGTGGGAGTGTGCTCACCTGTGTGCGTGCACGTGTCTGTGTGTGTGCATCGGGGCAGAACTCCATGTGCGATACAGAGACCAGAGGACAATTGTAAACGCACGACCGTGTAGAGACAAAAATGACAAGCTGTTGTGTAAATAAGATGAATAACATAAGGCTGTTTACTTTTGATAAAGGCACAATGTATAGCCCTGTTCTATAGGAAAGGTAACCTTAAATGACTTCTGTTGTGATCTGGAGCTATATAGAAAATAAAATTAAATAAAATTAACTTGACCTTCAACGGGGGGTGGGAGGTGCCGTTGGAGAGGCGGGGTGCCCCCCTTATATAATGGTAGACCTGCGTGAAGTTGGTCCCCCATATTCTTCAGATACTGGTCTCAATAGTATGTGCCGCATTTGTGCCGTTAAAATTTTTTTTTGTGCTGTTTTAGTTTCTGACATATAAATGTTTGTTTACATGTTGACGTCAGCAGTTTGAAGTTGGCCCCCCATTTCCAGCAGACCAATTGCAATCGTGTGTGTTGCGTTTGTGCTGGTTTGTGCCGTTAAAACCGTCCTTTGTGCTGCTTCAGTGCAGAGATATTATTTATTTACATGGTCACGTGACTCCGCCGTTAACTTTGCCCCCCATTTGCTTCCGAACCGGTCTCAGTAGTGCCCTTTAAAAATTCTGTACTATTTTTTCTGAGTTATACCTCTTAGTTTATGCCTTTACTTGATTGCGTTTGATGACTTTGCGACAAAGCTGGACATAGACTTAGTCAGCCCCACCAGCCAGATACTGCATTTCAGGATCCTGCTGAATAAATTCAGATTCTCAGCGACTGATAGCCATATGCATTTCATATGTAGCATGGAATTAGGTAGTAATAAGGTAGTAATAGCAATAAGGGAGCACTGCATTTTCACGTGAGCAATGCCATCTTAGAAAGGGGGGGGGGAGCGTTAATATTTGTGAGGTCTATATGTGTGCATTAACTATACACACACACACACACACACACACACACATATATATATAGTCAAGCCCAGAATTATTCATACACCTGCCAAATTTTGACTTTAAGTTACTTTTATTCAACCAGCAAGTTTTTTCTTGATTGGAAATGACACAGGCGTCTCCCAGAAGATAATAAGACATGTACAAGAGGTATCATTGTGGAAAAAAAATATTTCTCAGCTTTTACTTACATTTGAACAAAAAGTGGCATGTCCAGAATTGTTCATACTGTACCTTTTGCAAACTTGGCTAAAGAGCAGATAAAAATATCAGCGTCTTATTCGCGTTGCGTACCATGTGATAAGAAGGGACCCCGATGGAAAGAAATTACAGATGCGGTGACATTTCATATCGCCAAAGATATGGTGCCCATTTGCACTATTGAAAAACGGGTTTTTCCAGAAGCTAAAAACAATCGACCCCAAATATGAGCTTCCAAGCCGAAAGTCTTATACCGAAGTAGCCCTACCATGTTTATATAGCAGTACAGTGAAAAAAATTGCACAGCTGCTGGAGAATGTGCTGTGTTACTCAACTACCTCAGACCTGTGATCCAGCCGAAACATGCAGCCATACATGAGTTTGTATGCTAGTGTTTCATATGCATTAATGAAATGTAAAGAGGGGAAGCATTTAGGCATCCTATAAGTAAACAAATGTCTGTGCTGTACAGTGTGTAATTGTAGTTTGCCTTTTTGCTGTACAGAGAATGGTGTAAAGGACCCAAGAATTGACGAGCCACTGGTGTTTCTAAAAAGGCTGTCAGTGCCTCACATTCAGCTGGACAAGAAGAAGAGATATGGCTGTGGTACAAGCCGAGCTCGGCCTCCCCACCCACCAGCTTATCACAGAGGGCCCAACAAGGTGGGCTTCAAGGCAAAGGATGGTAGAGCGAGTTCTGGAACAGGAAAAAGCCATAGCCCGGATCTTGGGGTCTGAGAAGCAAACTCGTCACCTCATGTCGACATGGCAAGACATAGATATTTTATAATCAGTAAACAAAGCTGTGAAACCACACCAAGAATTCACTGAGGCCCAGTCTGGGGAGACTTATGTCAGTGTCTCTTACCTCAAACCGATGCTTCATCTGTTCAGAAGCAGTCTCTTACAGCCAGATGAGGGAGATACTGAACTAACAAAACTAAACAAAAACAACATACTGGGGTACCTTAATAGAAGATGAACTGTCACAGATGAACCCTTGGACATGTCTTCACTAATGGAGCCCAGATTCCGGATGACTTACACTGAACATAACAAGGTGGAACAAATTAAGGAAAGAGCTGTTATGGAGCTGAAGTTTCTCCTTGCTGACGAAGCCACACCACAACCTGACCCTACTTTGCAGGTGCAAGATGAAGATGCAGCACAGCCTGAGCTGAAGAAGAAAAAGACATTGGCAAGCTTCTTCAAGAAGAAAGTGCCTTCTACCTCCCAGTCCAAGTCAGAAAAAGTCAAAAATGAGTTGGCAGCCTATATGCTGTCCCCTGACATAGACCCAGACACAGATACAAGTAAAAAAATTGGAGATTTTAGTTTTAGACAATATCGCCCAGCCCAGCATACAGACATACGTATTTTTCGCTGTAGTTTTACAAAGAAAGTAAAACTTCATTATCGGACATTTTTATTTAACCGCCATGTACAACAAGTAAGAGGGTCCATGGGAACCAATTTTCCCCTCCAAGGCGGCTGCCTGCCAAAAGCCAGCCAAAGGGAGTAACCCCCCTCCTTCTGGGGATGTGCCTAAATTCTCGTCTAAACCCGCCCATCTGTTCACTTGCAGGGTGTTACCATGAGATGGCGCTTTCTTTACAAAAACATAATTTAGTTGTGGTCACAAGTTTACACACACAGGTACAACAGGTATCAACCAGAATCTTTTGGTATCCATTAGCAAGCTTCTGGCATAATTCTGGCTGAATATTTGACCACTCAGAATTTCTAGCTAAATTAAACTAGCTGGGTTCCTGGCACGGACCCGGCTTTTAAGCATAACCCACAAATTTTCAATAGGGTTGAGATCGGGGGTATTTCACAAAGCAGGATTTCTTGCTTAGCCGAATAACTTGTTGTAGTTAAGGTGAACTGAAGACACAGCCGAAGTTTTTACACCAGAGACAAACAGGGCTAGGTACTTGGCTAGCGCTCATGCTGGTACATACTAATCCAGCGCTATGATATTGTACAGTACATACAAAAACCCCTCGGAAGTGCAAAGCATGTGCTTTCAATCTCTGCCTTCAACCAGACAGGAACTGTTTTGAAGCTTGGCATCTTGATCAGGAGCGACAATTTGTTGTTCTAATATTCATTTATTGTTTTGTATTAGTCCTGTAATATAATGTGATTGCATATTTTATTTATCAACGTTTAATCTGTTGCATGTTATAAACTGTAAAAAGGCTAGTATTGTGTCTTTTCTTACAGTTTTTTTCAATCGCTAAGACAGAGTAGAATCTAGGGTAGTATCTCTTTACATGCCAGATCCATCCTTGGCATTTCTCTGGAGAAATATCTTGGCATCCAGCATTCATTGTTTGGTCTTGTGTCAATTTGTTTATATTATATGGCTTTTACCATCTATTTTAGAAAGGATCTTGATAGTAATTTAAGAAAATTACATATTTCAGTTTTGACGGTCTTGTTAGCAGTTTTAGGGTCAGTATGTTGGTATCTGCAAAATGGCCTCTGAAAATTTAATGTTGTGAGTGAGACAGGAATCCATGACTTTTAGTCATGATTGCATTTAGTCATTGATTGCATTTTGTATAAGATAATGTTGTGGTGACTGTTTGAAGAGTTTTGAGAAAGCAACTCCAGAATTGCAGTATCTGTCTTAGCAATTGAAAAAAACTGTAAAATTCACACTGCCTTTCCAAACTGATTGGTGTGAGGAGCAGTGACAGACATTCCATGGGCCATTGACAGTATGCAAAGGTGTGGTGACTCCAAAGTCACTTCAAAGTTGTAACACTTTAGTAATCACACCAAATACAATTCTGTTTGTGTAGCCAGCCCCAATGTCTATAAGCCTCAGAGCTCAAAAGTCTTGGCTAAAAATGTTTATGATGTGATTTTTTACAATTTGTCAGCACCACTGAAAATAGGTTTTAACAAAAAGATAGAATAATCACTCTCTAAATGATCTCCAATTATTGGTGCTGAATAAAAGTATTTGTAGCAATTTGGGATAAATGTTTTTTTAGATAGGTGAAATATTTTAGTTTTTCCAAATTGTTGAAATAATAAAAATCATTTTGGGAACGAAACTGCCAATTGCCAAAAGTCATTTATTGAATCAGTCACTTGTTTGATGAAACTTTAAACCTTGCTCACCTAGTTAGACACAACTTGCAGACTTGTAACTTGGCTTCTGATGAGCCACACCTGTTCCTGATATTTACCTGAGGACAGGTGTGGCTCATCAGAAGCCAGGTAGGATAGAAAACCTGCTGGGCAGTAGCCCTCCAGGACCGGAGTTGGAGACCTCTGCACTAAGGAATGTGTCTGTTTTATTCAAGCACCGTACAGAACCATTTGATTTTTTTATTTTCATTTTCCACTCTGTCCACCTTTATTCTCCACAATCATCCTTATTACTTTGTTTAGGCCTGTAATTAGTCTGTTACACACATCTTGGGTCACTCTCCTTTTCCAAAACTACTGGTAAGACTTACTCTGGTAAGTCACTTCAGCTTTCATAATCACTGCTCTCCCTGGTGGATGGATAAATCATTGCAAGTACTTTACAGACAGAGGTAAGGGGCAGATCATGCCGGCCCCCTTGTTCATTACATCATCGTGGGGGATCTCATTACAGTCAATGTCCCACCCAGGACCCAGCAGGGGCCAGTCATGGACCAGCCAAGGCCCCATCATGGAAACAGGGGAAAATTCAAGTGGCTACATCTGTAGACATTGCAACACACAGTGCAGGCAAAATGACAAGAGTTTATTATACATTGTTGTAGAGTATTAAGCATTAACTGGTCGCATTTGCTGCCGTGGCGTTCACTAGCTACCTTGTAGCAAAACGCTATGTACGTCTGCACGTAATTTAGAGTTATGTGATGTGCTTTACCACTGTAAATGGCACACAATCGCTTTTCACACCGCAAGAGCCACTTTACATATTGTCGTTTTGCTTTTTCACTCCCACAACTCAAGAAATGGACGTCCTGTGCTGTGCTGAGTTGGTAGAACACATGATAACCTGGGTCAAGCCTGCAAGTAACGAGGCAGTATGTAACGGTCGGTCATTTGTGAAAATATCTAGCAGGATCCTGAAATGCGGTATCTGGCTGGTGGGGCTGACTAAGTCTACGTCCAGCTTTGACACGGAGTCATCAAACGCTCCACCTTCTGTTCACATGAGAAACACGAGCCTGAGCACTATACGGCGATCATGTGAAGGCGTAAAGTAAGAGGTATAACTCAGAAAAATAACAGCACAGACAATTTTTAAACGGCACAAACTACTGAGACCGGTTCGGAGGCAAATGGGGGGCTAACTTAACAGCAGAGTCACGTGACCATGCAAATAAGCAATATCTCTGCACTGAAGCAGCACAAAGGATAGTTTTAATGGCACAAATGCAGCAAACGGGATTGCGATCGGTCTGGTGGAAATCAGACGCAAATGGGGCATCAACTTCACGCTGATGACGTCACCATGTAAACAGACATTAATATCGCAGAAACTAAAACAGCACAAAGGATAGTTTTAACAGCACAAGCCAGCACAAATGCAACACACACAATTGCGATCGGCCTGGTGGAAATCAGACGCAAATGGGGCACCAACTTCACGCTGATGACGTCACCATGTAAACAGACATTAATATCGCAGAAACTAAAACAGCACAAAGGATAGTTTTAACAGCACAAGCCAGCACAAAGCAACACACACAATTGCGATCGGTCTGGTGGAAATCAGACGCAAATGGGGCATCAACTTCACGCTGATGACGTCACCATGTAAACAGACATTAATATCGCAGAAACTAAAACAGCACAAAGGATAGTTTTAATGGCACAACCCAGCACAAATGCAACACACACAATTGCGATCGGTCTGGTGGAAATCAGAGGAAAATGGGCCACCTACTTCACGCTGATGACGTCACCATGTACACAGACTATATCTCAGAAACTAAAACAGCACAAAGGATCGTTTTAATGGCCCAATCTGGCACAAGCGCGGCACATACGATTGAGACCAGTTTGGTTGAAATCTGAAACATATGGGGGGCAACTTCACGCAGGTTAATGGTAGGGGAAACACTGCACTGGAAAACACTGCACTGGACTACCCGCCACTTGCTATTGAACCAGGGGTTAGTTTGACAGGTTTTAATTAGCCTCTCTCACTGACCTGAATATTTTGTGTAGTGGGAATCTGTCCAGATATCGCCACAGCCAAAGTCGATGAGCTTGACCTCCAGAGTGTCTGTCCTGATCAAAAGGTTCTCTGACTTCAGGTCTCGATGGAGGACGCCTGAGTCCTGGCAGTGACGCAAGGCGTGGAGGACCTGCACCATCACGTGCCTGGCAACACCTTCTGACAGGAGGCCTCCTTTCCTTTTGCAAAAATCAAAGAGATCTTCGCATGGGTCCGGTCTTTCCAGGATCATAATATAATCCTGTGGTCCATCAAACCAGTCGATGAGCTTGAGCACGTTGGCACAAGATGACTCATTGCTAACAAGCTTCATCAGCGCCACCTCCAATGGCATGGGCCCGTCAAGTCCAGGCTATGAATGGGAGGGAAGGATATACATATATTTAGACAGAAATTCTTCCAAATAAACCCAGCTCTATGACTGAAAACACTTACCAGTTCTAGCTTCTTTTCAGTTTTTCTGGCATATTTGATTGCCACCTAGAGGTAAAAAAAAAAAACACAAATTTAGTGTAGGATTTATTGAGAAATCATCACCTTTTATAGGTGCCTGTAACAGGTGCAATAAAAGGGATCCCTATGAGAGATATTACTACGCATGTCGCGGCTACACCATTTGGTCACTTACTGGGAAGCCATCTGCCTTGCGAATGCCGGCAAAAACTGCCCCATAGCCACCCGTTCCAAGTAGATGGCCCTGGAGGTACAGGTCCTCCAAATGTTCTACAACATTAAGCAGGTACACTTCAGAAAAAGAGTCCATACAGCATTTTCTACAGGATAATACAGTTGCAGACACTTCACTAATAACTTTAAATAGCATGCATTAACATTTCTTTACCACATGCCTATCCTAAACTTGGCTTTTAAATACAGTATTATCATTAGTTTGCCTTTTAGATGGTGCAGTCCGAGTAAGCTCGGCTTCTGAATCAAAACAGCTACAGTACTAGTATTGAATCAATTTGGGTATGTTTACTTTTCAAACGTTCAGCGATATTTTTTATCAATCAATGTGGCATTTATTTATTTGTTTAATCTATAAGTCCAGTACACTGTTCACATCTGGTCTTGCAGCAAGCCTTATGAAAGAGATTTACATGGCTTTCTTAGGTGTAATTTTCATTCTCTATCGAAAGACGATAAAATTTAAATTCCAACCTTTGCGGGGAGTTTTGGACCCGACTTCGCCGGTACTCCGAACTTCCGTACTCTCTCTCCTTCTTTTCGCAGGAGATTCGTCAGCAGAATCGAAGTGGGAGCGTTTTTTACCCATTTTTGCTATCATGAGTAATCGATACTGAAGGAGTAAAGACGTCCTTCTGAATGCTAAGCAAGATGCAATTAAATGATGCTTTTGTGGCTGACCAGTTACGGATGGATGGATGAGCATCATTCAAATATTGTTGATTTTAGAACAACAGACGGCATCATGCACGGGGTTACATGGGCTGCAGCCCAGAGGCCCCTCAGTCCCCCCGTCGTAAAATTGAATAATAAAAGAGACATTTGAATATATTATTTAGCAATAATATAATTAGTTGTGAATTTACATATTCTCCCCCTGTCATCGTGGTGTTGCTTCCGGGTTCTCCAGTAGTCCAAGAACATGCAGAGGCTAATTGGACTTGCTAAATTGCCCGTAGCTATGCATGTGACAGTGAATGGTGTGTGAGTGTCCCCTGTGATGGGCTGGCCCCCATCCTGGGTTGTTCCCTGCCTCGTGCCCATTGCTTGCGGGATAGGTTCCGGACCCCCGCGACCCAGTAAGATAAGCGCTTTGGAAAATGGATGGATGGGATGGATGGATGGTGTTTCTTCCGGGTTCTCCGGTTTCCCCGTAGTCCAAAATCATGCACGACTATTGAATATGGATGAATTGTTAATTGTTAGTTACCTGTTCTCTAACAAGCTGTGGTTCATTCGTTCTAAAGCTCAAAATATCTCCAACTAGTACATCAGAAATCACGGAGTGACAAGGAATCTGCCATTACGATTAAAACGCAGAAACAACTTAACCGATCACATAGGAAATGCAGTCTAAAGTTTCTGGCTCAGTCATAAACAGCGTGGCTGGTTTGTGGGAATATTTAACAAATTGATTAAGGAGGAAAAAAGCGAACCAGATCACCGAAAGGCAGTCTTCCGCTGTATTCCGCTGAATGGAAATACACTGGGAACCGCATCTAATGATCACGTTTGTCTGGGAGAAATTGATCATTATATATGCGGATGATGGTTATTACCGCTTTTTTCTGCTTCTTAATTATGTCTCAGATTACCATCTGATTCACATTTGTATATTATATTAAAATAAGGACAGTGTCACGCTTCATGATCACTGGCTAGGCAAACGGGCAGGCGAGCAGACAGGAAGCAGGCAGACAGGCGAATTAACGGGGCAAAACGAGGGTTTAATTGGAATCATGGGTCGACAAACACCAGGTAACATCAATGACAGACAACGGGTTCGTGTACAACAGAGACTTAAATACAGGGAACTAATCAGAAAAGAACATGATGCGACTTGGCACAATCAGGGAATCACACGTGGGTAATTAGGGGGCGTGGCACACACGAGGAGCGGACGGAGCGGGTGTCACAGACAGCGTCGCTATTTACTTCATTTTATTGACGATTTAAAACTACAGTAGTTGTCTGAAACGCTTTTCAAATTACAGTACTGTACCAATTAAATTTCTGAAGTGCGTATAATGCCAATACGATATAACACAATACAGCGCTGTACATAATATTCAATTCAATTTTATGTATACAGCGCATCTTCATAACCTTACGTTGTCTCAAAGCAAACGATCGTTTCTATTTATGTAAGCTCCTGAAACGTATGTAATATATTACCTATATTGTTAAAATACAGAAAACAACACACAGACAAATAAAAAAAGGTCATGGATCTTAAAATGGTTTGTTACTTAATACTCAGGGGCTTGTTAATATTGATTCAAAAGTTCAAAACAACAGACATGAACTTGGCACTTGCTACATTATAAGTGTGTATCAGATGTATAGTAACACTACGGAGCCCCTGTGTCTCCATATCTCTGCATCGGAAAATTAGATGAATAAGCAATGCACTTTTGTCCAATATTGCCGGTGCCAGCCCAGAAATTAGCCAGAGCTTATTAGCGGAATAACGTTACATCATGTATTATTTTGTGGGAAACGAAGGATCGATCTGCTGGCCAGATGTAATAAGAATCATAAACAATGCAGATCGTAAGTAAAAGTAAAATATAAATGAAAGTTCTGAACTGTGTTCCGTTTTGATCAATTGATCCCCCAAATAACTAATAAATTATTAACTAACAAAGTGATTGACTTATTTATCCACCGTTGTTTCGGCGTGGCGGTGTAATTATGTGTGGAGTTTAAGCAACGACCTTAAAGTTCCTAGTTTCTATTGTGCGGTGTGACACATGAAAGTGACCAGGAGTTACAAAAGGCATGACAACCCAGGAACTTGTAAACCGGGACCAGGTTCCGTAACTTCGCTGTGAAAGCGCCTTACATATGGAATCTGTGCCAATATTATCAAGCAAACTTTTTTGACATCAAGCAAAAACAAGGCTAAAGAAAAAAACTAACTGAAGCAAAAAAAATGTCATCTCAAAAGTAAAAATTATAACTTGCAAACACATGATTGGTCTTTTGATGATGTTTTCATTTGTTTACGTTGCAAGCTTACTCGCTCTCGCTCCCCGACTTTTTTGTTTATAGTTCTGACATAAACGTCTCGCGTGGGCGGGTTTTTTTTTTCAGGGTCGCGTCCCCATTGGCTAATACGTTTTTGACTGACAGGTCAGTTCCCCCCCACCGCAACCTTAAGTAAGACAAGTGGTTTCAGAAAATGGATGTATAGTGTAATAGAAACTGTGTTGCGATATTGTAAGAGAAGAATATTGTAAGAATATTTCTGACAGTTTGACGGCTAAGGAATGCAGTGAACTACATTACTGTAATAGGAACACGTGATCTTTTAGCGTGTAAATGTTGAGATTACCCAGCTCCATGCCAAAGACATGGCTGAACTTGAAGCTCACCCACAACCCAAAAACCAAACCAAACAACACTGTTACTCATATTTATATTCAATTTGCTATTGATAAATAATTTGATAAATAATAAAACTATCTAATAAAAAATCAATTATATATTCAATATTCATTATTTTAGTATATATTTTGGCTATTATCGTCTCACACTGTAGCCCATGATGCAGTAGATATAGCACATAGATTATGAGTTTACTCAGAAATGTCAGTCTTGATTTAATTGAACATTTTAAAAATAGAATGTCTTATTTATTGTCCCTTGAAACCTTATCGTTTAGCCCAAGGAAGATCTAGAGTCTAGATCTACAGCTGCATCATTAGCCATGCCATTGTCTAATATAACATTGTCTAGTCCAGTGGATCCCAAACTCTCTCTGCAGGGCCCCCCTTTCCCAGATAGGAACATTATTGATCCCCCCCCCCCTTCAATCTACACAGGTTCAGAATCAAACTTTATTTAATAAAGTTTTCTAATCGAGCGAAACAAATGCAATTACAAATGGTGCAATTTCATCACTGTGGGAGAAATAAAGAGCATAGTGAAGTTATAAAGAAGAATAAACAGCTGTCTCCACACGAATGGCTGGGAAATTAACCAGTTCCCAGTCAGAAGAAAACGTAAAAGGGGATCATCTCAAGTCTCACACTTTTCCGTGGTTGGTGTGGACTTGCTTTGTGCTGCACATCTTCTCAATTCAGGGTTGCAGCTGGGAAACAGTCACTCTTAGTTCTTTTTCAATGTGCAGCTTTGATGTGTATTTTGTCTTAATAGAGACCACAGCAGAAAAGCTTATAGGTAGGATGTAGCAAAAGGAAGGAGTGTGCCCACAGCTTTCCCTCCTAGCACTGAGTAATCCTTCTCCACTCCAATTCAAAATGCAGCCAGTGTTTTAGACTTAAACTGCAGGCTCATTGATGAATCTGAGGTGACAACAATGAACTGTTCCTCCTCTGCAGTGTACCACTGAAGGGGTCTCGGATCCAGTCAAATATTTTAAGGTCCTGGAAACGTTTTTGTAGAGTGGAGAGGTGAGCTTTCATGCATGGGATCATTGTGTTCTGAAGTTTGTTGAGCTCAATGAATGTTTTCAGGTTCCCAAATGAGTCTATATTTCCCTCAGTAACTCGCTGATCCCACATCTCCAGTTTTCTTGTGAATGATGTGATTTTATCTGCCCGATGTGGAAGGTGTGTATCGGTGGCTTGCATCTGTAGATTTAGCCCATTGAGTTTCTGAAACATCTTACTCAAGTATGCAACTTTCAGGAGGAATTTGTCATTTTTAAACTTATTGGCAAGCTCGTGACCCTCTTCCTCCATGAAAGCGCTGATCTCATCTCGGAGCTCAAATATTCTGGTAAAAACTTTCCCGCGTGACAGACAACGAGCCTCACTGTGAAACAAAGCAGCTGTGTGGTTGGAGCCCATTTCCTCGCACAGGGCAGGAAAAATCCGGGCTTTGATGGGGCGTGTTTTAATGCAATTTACTGTAGCGATGACATCCGTCATTACATCGTTTAGCTCGGGACTCAGCTGTTTAGACACCGACGCTTCTCAGTGGATCATACAGTGTGTCCATCGCACATTGGGGGAGAAGCGCTTCACGAGTGCTTGCAGTCCGCCCCGTTTCCCAGCCATAGCCATAGCCCCGTCGGTGTTTATGATTTTAAGCATTTATTCTGCAGTGGCTCTGCCAGTAATTTGCTTACAGAATCCTTGAAATTTGCTGCTTGAAATCCTCAGCATCGATACATCTGATGTATGTTATGAATAAACAGTCTCTGTCACTGTCAGTAGCTTCATCCACCTGCAGCGCGAAGTGGCGTCTGTCCCGCACCTTGTCAGTCAGCTGCTCCTCTATGTCTTCTAACATGTCATGAATGCAGCTTGCGATCATATTGTTTTATAACAGAATTGCCTTTTACTTGCTGGCTGTTGCTTCATCAATCATAGTTGCAACCATATCGATAGTGGAGGGAAATATTAAATCCTCAGCTATTGTGTGTGGTGTTTGACAGTGAGCAACTCGGTAGGCAACTTTATATGATGCCAGTTGAGCGTTTTTAGGCAAAGATACTGTATAACTTTAGTAATGATGCTTTGTTGTGCACGGCGGTTTGTGAGTTTTCCTTTAAAGAAACCAACTGGCTTATCTTTATGCTTAGGGTTTGTTGTCTCCAGATGATGTCTTAATTTGTTTGGCTTCAGACTGTCAGCAGCGAGTATTTTCAGACACACAACACACTGTGGTCTCTCCTGGTTACCCACCATTGTCGTTGTGAAACCAAGGGCCAGATATGACTCATCATATTTTCTCTTCTTTGCTTTGGAGCTTGAACTTGCAGCTGATGAAGAGTCAGCCTCTGCTGGAGGCTTGGCTGGGTGCACAAACTTGTCCATGTTTTTGCTAGCAGTGTTCGAGTGGAGCGTAGGCTATCCTATTGGTCTGCCCCCCTGCAATACCTAGGGTGCACCCCCCAGTCTGAGAACCACTGGTCTACTCTAATATAATGGGTATGGGGTTTAGGCACAACAGACTTTCTTATTCTGTAAAACAGGTCACATTGTTTCCAGGTCAGGTCTGTGCTACGATCAAAGTTGAATATGCTGCTGTTTTATTCAAGAGATGCTTTCACAAGCTACCAAAGATGGGTGCAGGTTGACATCTAAAACTCCTGCCACCAAAATGGATAAGGGCTTTAAGCTATACGCTTCCTCATACATAAGCAACTACAAGGGAATGTATCTGCTTATGTTAGCTAATGTTATTAGGATAGAGCCTTAAGAAAAAAATGGATTTTATAATGTTAGCTAACGTTAGTAGTCCTGAATGGGGATAATTCAGTACGTCACTAGCAATCTAACACCAACAAGTTAATCTTAGCCGATAGAGAACTCTCTGCAAATTTCTGATTTCTTATTGTTAGCTATTAGAGCTTCATAGTCTTGCTGTCGCTTATTTTCCCCCAGTATCATACAAAGACAGGCTGAGTGGTGATGTTAGCACCTGGGCAGCCTGTCACATGGCTATGAGGAAGCCACACAGCCTGAGAGTAACTTTAGGGATGTGTTGGGTGTTCTGTTGGAGTTCTCAGTCTGTTCCAGTTCAGGGACAGTATTTATCAAGTTTCTCAGGATAGAAGTAGGAGTAGAATGATCAGTGATCATGACCCAGCCCCCTTGACTAATAATATTATGGTTCTTTATGGCATATTTGTGGTTCTCCCCTATTTATAAATTCATGTCTCACATTATATATCCATAATATCCAAAGATTTCATGTGATGGAAACTTATGGTTGAAATTCCTTGATTTTGTGCATTATAATATACAGCAGAAATCACTGCTAGGATTGTCCCACTTCTAGAACTTTACTGGTCATGACAAGAACATTTCCTTCTTCTCACTAACATTTGGATATTTAAATCCAAGAAAATGCCAACAATAAAAACCAATAGCTTTCTCCTTCTCAGACAAGTGGATGTAATGAGACCTGGTTTCTGGTTCGGTCATGTGACCTTTGATGTAACCCCTATTAAAATACACAGTTTGTTACTAGTGTTGTATTTGTGTGTTTGATGTTGATCTGCCCGGCAACTAGATGGCCAGCCATTGGTTCAGGTGTCGGATTCCTGGTCATCCCTATTCATGAACTTGATGAGAATACCATCAAGAAATCGCCAGACCACCGCAAAGCCCAGTAAAGAAACCAGTCCTGAAGCCTGCTGGTGAAGACCTGCTACCCAACAGTGAACTGCAACCCCAAGACAAAACCTTTCACCTTAAACCTTCACAAAGAGAGAAATTCAAAGGGGCTCCACTCCAACAACCGCTCAAAACACCGCACCTTCTGGAGTGCTACCATTCCCTCAGCTCATCACCTCTACAACCTACTGTCATCCACCTAAAGAAACAGATCCATATACTACATCTGTCATGTTAGTTGTCGTGTTAGTTAAGAATAAATGCATGTTTTTTACACAACTTCAGCCTCCGTTCATTGAGTGCTCACTGCCTCTGTGCGAACTGGCTGTTATGCTCTGAAACCTCAAACTCGCCTGAAATATCACGAGACTCTCTCTCTCAACAGCCATGAGGGGAACTTTGCTACCAATCGTTTACATGATCTGGTAATGCAGCTCACTGTGGACGTGCATTCTAACACAGGTTACTAAGTGATATTGGTAATTGGTAAATCCCATTTAAGTCTCACATTTGCAAACTCACGGAGATTCACAGTTGAGTTTGGAGGAACCAACCATTCGGTATAACCGCACTGCACTGCTGGAATTCATGGACACTTTGTTGATATAGATGAAATAGGCAGCTACAAGTTCATAACGTCTTTCGGACGTTATTTAATGAGGCCATAAAGCAAAGATACATGTCAACCAGAAATCTTTGTGCCGACTGACCACCAGTAACGAATAAGTTAACCTCATGAAATTTTTAAATGTGAAGAAAATAAATCGATGGATGAAGGAAAATAACACATAATTTCGATTCTATGTTTGATAAGAAAATAAACTAATTAGAAGCCATTAATTAACAAATCAATAACAAATAGCCGTTGCCATCGATGACTATGTTGTTTTGGATTGCAGTGATTCTCAGCTATCAGTCCGTCATATAACATTAGTGGGTGGCCTGTCAGTCAGCTCAAAAGCTTGAGTGCCTAAATGAAGATGTACAGAGGTCTGTTTCTCTTGATTTAAGGTAATGTAACATATAAACGGTAGTCAGCGTTGACGTAGACAAACTTGGTCTCCCAGACAGCTTTCCAACATGTACTCTAAATGTTTTCATGCTGCATGTTGCCAAGCCATTAATTTCTGTCATCTTGGCCAGATTGTTTTGTTACCCCACCTCTTTTACAAATCCACTGGCCAGGGGACACACGGTATAAGCATGTATTCCATACAACTAAATGGATTTTGTTGCAGTTTTATTTGCCTAGACATTGCTGGGCTGACTGTACTTTAAGATGACGGCTATCATAGGGCATTATGGTGTGTGTATGTGTCTCATTTTAATATATTAAACTTCTTTTTCATAGCATTGCTTAGGGAAGTTCTTATGAAACTTGAGATGGTGTTTGATCAACAAAAAATCATTATTGGTCTTGGGCTAAGTTGTTGGACCTAGGCATTGACGAAGGTCTGCTGCCCCTGCAAGACCATCATCAACTCAGTCTGGAACAGAGGATGCAGCAGGATCCAGACCTTAAACTAAAACTGATGAGCATTTCTCAGGGTCAGCATGGTGATGCAGTGGTTGGCACTGTTGCCTCATATCTCTGGGACCCAGGTTTGAGTCTCAGCCTGGGTCACATGTGTGTGGAGTTTGCATGTTCTCCCCATGTCCTCGTGGGGTTTCCTCTGGGTACTCCGGTTTCCCCCACAGTCCAAAAACATGCTGAGGCTAATTGGAGTTACTAAATTGCCCATAGGTGTGTGTGTGTGAGTGAATGGTGTGTGAGTGTGCCCTGCGATGGGCTGGCCGCCCATCCTGGGTTGTTCCCTGCCTCGTGCCCATTGCTTCCTGGATAGGCTCCGGGCCCCCCGCGACCCAGTAGGATAAGCGGTTTGGAAAATGGATGGATGGATGGATTTCTCAGGGTTTTTTATATAATAAACTGATTGCATTCTATTCTGACGGTGCTTCTGAAACTAGAAGTGATCATCTTTTAGGATTATTCCTGTTAGGGCATTGGGGGTGGGCACACAGAATGGCATCCAGAGGGCGGTCTGTTCATTCAGCCTTACCTCTAGTGCCAAGCCCCACATCTCAGCATCTCACCAGCTGTTGCGCGGCAGGGGGTGGTTAGCGCCATGCCTTTCACCTGTTTTAAAAGCACTTTAGAACAACATGCACCAACACCACATTTGAGCGGGCGAAGGGGGGCATGGGGTCTTTTCACACCCCCATTCTCTGTTCGCCACTTGGAGCTGGGGGCTGAGAGGAAGAGCTGGCCGTCTGGCCGGGGTCTGAGCTGCTGGGCTTCTCGGCTGCTGCGGGGTCCTGGGTGGTCTTCTGGTCTCCTCGCCAGAGGAAACAATAGGGGTCCACATAGAGTATATATGGGGAGTGAGAGTATGTGTACAGCATTCATTTCTGTGTGTCTAAATGTTGGGTGAATGTGTAAATATTTGTTTATGTGTGCATGAGGGTGGGAACGTATGCTTGTATATGTGTGTGCCTGTTTGTTTATACACACATGTCAGGTTGGGTCCTAGACTCCACCTGAAATAACATCTCGGACTCTATTCCCCCCCGCCACACTCCCTGCTGGTGGATGGGGCCCCCGGCCGCTGGTGCGTTGGTGGTTCTCAATGTCCGGGACTGGGTGCTCGGGTGGGTGCTGGTTTCACCTTCAGCGGTTGCCTGGCGGGGTCTTGCTCTCCTGGCTCGGTCGGGCCCTTGCTGGTGGGTTGGGGCACCCTTGGATCTCTGGGCTCGGGGCCCGGTCTGTCCTGGTGGGGCCGGCCGCTGGTGGAGCCTGCGGGCTCGCCTCCAGGCCCCCTGGGGCTCCTGCACTGTGGCTGCCGGATGGCCTCCCTCCAGAGCTCTCCTCTGCCCTTTTCTGGGTGAGGGCTGCTATTCTCCCTGTGGTGGTCCTCCAGGGCTCCCATGCCCTGGGGGGCCTCTGCATGTCTGGGGCCCGGGTCTCCTCTGTGTCTGCTTCATGTCCTGAGGGGTGGGGCTGTGGCTCCCCACACACACTACTAGACATTTACATGGAGAAATCTTTTGAACACCAGCGCGCTCACACACACAGGTGTGCACACAGGTGTACAAACTGGTACTCACAGACACACACTGTCTCGATCGGCTGTTGCTTCTTAACATGGTCATTGTGATTCATACAGATGTTGGTTGTTTTCTCTCATCAGCAGGTATTGAAGCAGATTATCTGTGTTTTTTTTCCTCTTTTCCCTCCCTCTCTATTTCCCTTCTTCTCAGTTTTCATCCTTCTTTCCACCTCTTTCTCCCTCTCATGAGGAAATAAATAAAAATAAATAAATAGAAATAAAGTAGTCCTCCACAGAGCGGGGGTGGTGGAGGGAAAAAAAATAAAAAATAAATAAAAATCCCAATGACGAGAGGACAGGGCCACTGTGCTACACGCACAGCCAGACAGTCAAAATAGGAGGCACAACGGGCCCCATCAGTCAGCGCGTGCACGACTACTATACTACAGGCGAAGCCGCCCCCTAAAAGCAGTCTGACTGCCAGGCACTTACCCCCACCATCCAAGTACAGCAGTGATGCTGACTCGACTAGGGGCCCACGACAGAGCAACGCGACGCCCCAACCAATGATACCCGGCCTAACGGAAGCAGTGGAGAAGAAGACGTCGCCCGCCAATACGTCTCGCACCCGATCAATAAAAGCCCCATCCCACCCAGTCTCCTGGAGGCATAAAACGGTAGTGTCTTTGCACATTGTTAAAATAGCCTGCACCTTCGCCCAGGAGCACAGCCCCCGGGCATTCAAGGATGTCAATAAAAGAGTCATTTTAAAAGCAGGCACAAGGAGACACGATAAAACCAGTAAAAACGGGGCACGGAGCTAAAACACACACAAAACCACTGAAAGCGAGACGTCCCCACACGAGATAAAACCGCCAGCACCACCACCCGCCACCCAACTCAATGAGCGGGCGACGTCAGGGATAAAAGACACAGAGCGCACCGGATAAAAAGGAAATAAAACAATAAAACTCATAAATAAATGATCAAGAAAAAAGTATACCCACAGACAACAAAAACATAAAACAGGGGATGGAGCGCTAAGGGATGATGGTAAATCATAAAAATAAATCAAACAAAATAAATAGACAAGAAACATACATCAAAAAAAAGGAAACAGAAAACCACAAAGCATTCAGTTAAAAGTCATCGCCATCGTGCGGACCCGAGCTTGCAGCACTGCCGCAGACTGCATCTTCTCCTTCTGCTGGTGAAGCGAGAACACGATGTTGTAAATAAGGCAGTTGTGGGATTCTAACCCACACCTACGATGAGACTGGAGCCTAAATCCAGCGCCTTGGACCGCTCGGCCACACTACCCATGTCATTCCTTATTTTGCAGTTCGGCTCATATGAAGAACCTTTATATACAATAGTTATCCTAAGAGAAACAGGCAGGTCTTGTCTGCTGATTTGTGTTGAACCGCGGTCGAACTCCAATGAGTCGGCAACAAGAGAAAGTCACATTAGAGACCCACATGCATTTTTAGTGTGAGGAAACTTCCTCTAGACAAATACAGACAACCAGGCTTCTTAGAAGATAAACATGGCAGCGCTGGGATTCGAACCCACGCCTCCGAAGAGACTGAAGCCTAAAATCCAGCGCCTTGGACCGCTCGGACACACTACCCGTATTACTCCACATTTTGCATTTCGGCTCATATGAAGAACCTTTATATACAATAGGTATTCTAAGACAAAAAGGCAGGTCTTGTCTGCTGATTTGTGTTGAACCGCGGTCGAAGTCCAATGAGTCGGCAACATGAGAAAGTCACATTAGACACCCACATGCATTTTTAGTGTGAGGAAACTTTCTCTAGACAAATACAGACAACCAGGCTTCTTAGAAGTTAAATATGGCAGCGGTGGGATTCGAACCCACGCCTCCAAAGAGACTGGAGCCTTAATCCAGCGCCTTGGACCGCTCTGCCACACTACCCATGTTAAGCTTTATTTTGCAGTTCGGCTCACATGAAGAACCTTTATATACAATAGGTATCCTAAGAGAAACAGGCAGGTCTTGTATGCTGATTTGTGTTGAATCGTTGTCGAACTCCAATGAGTCGGCCACAAGAGAAAGTCACATTAGACACCCACATGCATTTTTAGCGTGAGGAAATTTTCTTTACACAAATACAGACAACCAGGCTTTTTAGAAGTTAAATATGGCAGCGGTGGGATTCGAATCCACGCCTCCGAAGAGACTGGAGCCTTAATCCAGCGCCTTGGACCGCTCGGCCACACTACCCATGTCAGTCTTTGTTTTACAGTTCGGCTCATATGAAGAAGCTTTATATACAATAGGTATCCTAAGAGAAACAGGCAGGTCTTGTACGCTGATTTGTGTTGAACCGAGGTCGAACTCCAATGAGTCGGCAACAAGAGAAAGTCACATTAGACACCCACATGCATTTTTAGTGTGAGGAAACTTTCTCTAGACAAATACAGACAACCAGGCTTCTTAGAAGTTAAACATAGCAGCGGACGGATTCGAACCCACGCCTCCGAAGAGACTGGAGCCAAAATCCAGCCCCTTGGACCGCTCGGCTACACTACACATGTTATTCCTTATTTAGCAGTTCGGCTCATATGAAGAACCTTTATATACAATAGGTATCCTAAGAGAAACAGGCAGGTCTTGTATGCTGATTTGTGTTGAACCGAGGTCGAACTCCAATGAGTCGGCAACAAGAGAAAGTCACATTAGACACCCACATGCATTTTTAGCGTGAGGAAATTTTCTCTAGACAAATACAGACAACCAGGCTTCTTAGAAATTAAACATGGCAGCGCTGGGATTCGAACCCACGCCTCCGAAGAGACTGGAGCCTTAATCCAGCGCATTGGACCGCTCGGCCACACTAACCATGTTAAGCTTTATTTTGCAGTTCGGCTCACATGAAGAACCTTTATATACAATAGGTATCCTAAGAGAAACAGGCAGGTCTTGTATGCTGATTTGTGTTGAATCGTTGTCGAACTCCAATGAGTCGGCCACAAGAGAAAGTCACATTAGACACCCACATGCATTTTTAGCGTGAGGAAATTTTCTCTAGACAAATACAGACAACCAGGCTTTTTAGAAGTTAAATATGGCAGCGGTGGGATTCGAATCCACGCCTCCGAAGAGACTGGAGCCTAAATCCAGCGCGTTGGACCGCTCGGCCACACTGCCCGTGTTACACCTTATTTTGCAGTTCGGCTCATATGAAGAACCTTTACATACAATAGGTATTCTAAGACTAACAGGCAGGTCTTGTCTGCTGATTTGTGTTGAACCGCGGTCGAACTCCAATGAGTCGGCAACATGAGAAAGTCACATTAGACACCCACATGCATTTTTAGTGTGAGGAAACTTTCTCTAGACAAATACAGACAACCAGGCTTCTTAGAAGTTAAATATGGCAGCGGTGGGATTCGAACCCACGCCTTCGAAGAGACTGGAGCCTTAATCCAGCGCCTTGGACCGCTCGGCCACACTACCCATGTTAATCTTTATTTTGCAGTTCGGCTCATATGAAGAATATTTATATACAATAGGTATCCTAAGAGAAACAGGCAGGTCTTGTATGCTGATTTGTGTTGAACCGAGGTCGAACTCCAATGAGTCGGCAACAAGAGAAAGTCACATTAGACACCCACATGCATTTTTAGTGCGAGGAAACTTTCTCTAGACAAATACAGACAACCAGGCTTCTTAGAAGTTAAACATGGCAGCGGTGGGATTCGAACACACGCCTCCGAAGAGACTGGAGCCTAAATCCAGCGCCTTGGACCGCTCGGCCACACTACCCATGCTATTCCTTATTTTGCATTTCGGCTCATATGAAGAACCTTTATATACAATAGTTATCCAAAGAGAAACAGGCAGGTCTTGTCTGCTGATTTGTGTTGAACCGCGGTCCAACTCCAATGAGTCGGCAACATGAGAAAGTCACATTAGACACCCACATGCATTTTTAGTGTGAGGAAACTTTCTCTAGACAAATACAGACAACCAGGCTTCTTAGAAGTTAAATATGGCAGCAGTGGGATTCGAACCCACGCCTTCGAAGAGACTGGAGCCTTAATCCAGCGCCTTGGACCGCTCGGCCACACTACCCATGTTAATCTTTATTTTGCAGTTCGGCTCATATGAAGAATATTTATATACAATAGGTATCCTAAGAGAAACAGGCAGGTCTTGTATGCTGATTTGTGTTGAACCGCGGTCGAAGTCCAATGAGTCGGCAACATGAGAAAGTCACATTAGACACCCACATGCATTTTTAATGTGAGGAAACTTTCTCTAGACAAATACAGACAACCAGGCTTCTTAGAAGTTAAATATGGCAGCGGTGGGATTCGAACCCACGCCTCCAAAGAGACTGGAGCCTTAATCCAGCGCCTTGGACCGCTCAGCCACACTACCCATGTCAGTCTTTGTTTTACAGTTCGGCTCGTATGAAGAAGCTTTATATGCAATAGGTATCCTAAGAGAAAAAGGCAGGTCTTGTACGCTGATTTGTGTTGAACCGAGGTCGAACTCCAATGAGTCGGCAACAAGAGAAAGTCACATTAGACACCCACATGCATTTTTAGTGTGAGGAAACTTTCTCTAGAGAAATACAGACAACCAGGCTTCTTAGAAGTTAAACATGGCAGCGGTGGGATTCGAACCCACGCCTCTGAAGAGACTGGAGCCTTAATCCAGCGCCTTGGACCGCTCGGCCACACTACCCATGTTAAGCTTTATTTTGCAGTTCGGCTCACATGAAGAACCTTTATATACAATAGGTATCCTAAGAGAAACAGGCAGGTCTTGTATGCTGATTTGTGTTGAATCGTTGTCGAACTCCAAAGAGTCGACCACAAGAGAAAGTCACATTAGACACCCACATGCATTTTTAGCGTGAGGAAACTTTCTCTAGACAAATACAGACAACTAGGCTTCTTAGAAGTTAAACATGGCAGCGGTGGGATTCGAACACACGCCTCCGAAGAGACTGGAGCCTTAATCCAGCGCCTTGGACCGCTCGGCCACACTACCCATGTCAGTCTTTGTTTTACAGTTCGGCTCATATGAAGAAGCTTTATATACAATAGGTATCCTAAGAGAAACTGGCAGCTCTTGTACGCTGATTTGGGTTGAACCGAGGTCGAACTCCAATGAGTCGGCAACAACAGAAAGTTACATTAGACACCCACATGCATTTTTAGTGTGAGGAAACTTTCTCTAGACAAATACAGACAACCAGGCTTCTTAGAAGTTAAACATGGCAGCGGTGGGATTCGAACACACGCCTCCGAAGAGACTGGAGCCTAAATCCAGCGCCTTGGACCGCTCGGCCACACTACCCATGTTATTCCTTATTTTGCAGTTCGGCTCATATGAAGAATATTTATATACAATAGGTATCCTAAGAGAAACAGGCAGGTCTTGTATGCTGATTTGTGTTGAACCGCGGTCGAAGTCCAATGAGTCGGCAACATGAGAAAGTCACATTAAACACCCACATGCATTTTTAGTGTGAGGAAACTTTCTCTAGACAAATACAGACAACCAGGCTTCTTAGAAGTTAAACATGCCAGCGGTGGGATTCGAGCACACGCCTCCAAAGAGACTGGAGCCTTAATCCAGCGCCTTGGATGGCTCGGCCACACTACCCCTGTCAGTCTTTGTTTTACAGCTCGGCTCATATGAAGAAGCTTTATATACAATAGGTATCCTAAGAGAAACAGGCAGGTCTTGTACGCTGATTTGTGTTGAACCGAGGTCGAACTCCAATGAGTCGGCAACAAGAGAAAGTCACATTAGACACCAACATGCATTTTTAGTGTGAGGAAACTTTCTCTAGACAAATACAGACAACCAGGCTTCTTAGAAGTTAAATATGGCAGCGGTGGGATTCGAACCCACGCCTCCGAAGAGACTGGAGCCTTAATCCAGTGCCTTGGACCACTCGGCCACACTACCCATGTTAATTCTTATTTTGCAGTTCGGCTCACATGAAGAACCTTTATATACAATAGGTATCCTAAGAGAAACAGGCAGGTCTTGTATGCTGATTTGTGTTGAATCGTTGTAGAACTCCAATGAGTCGGCCACAAGAGAAAGTCACATTAGACACCCACATGCATTTTTAGTGTGAGGAAATTTTCTCTAGACAAATACAGACAACCAGGCTTCTTAGAAGTTACATATGGCAGCGGTGGGATTCGAACCCACGCCTCCGAAGAGACTGGAGCCTAAATCCAGCGCCTTGGACCGCTCGGCCACACTACCCATGTTACTACTTATTTTGCAGTTCGGCTCCTATGAAGAAGCTTTATATACAATAGGTATCCTAAGAGAAACAGGCAGGTCTTGTACGCTGAATTGTGTTGAACCGAGGTCGAACTCCAATGAGTCAGCAACATGAGAAAGTCACATTAGACACCCACATGCATTTTGAGTAAGAGGAAACTTTCTCTAGACAAATACAGACAACCAGGCTTCTTAGAAGATAAATATGGCAGCGGTGGGATTTGAACCCACGCCTCCGAAGAGACTGGAGCCTTAACCCAGCGCCTTGGACCGCTCAGCCACACTACCCATGTTAATCTTTATTTTGCAGTTCGGCTCATATGAAGAAGCTTTATATACAATAGGTATCCTAAGAGAAACAGGCAGGTCTTGTACGCTGATTTGTGTTGAACCGAGGTCGAACTCCAATGAGTCGGCAACAAGAGAAAGTCACATTAGACACCAACATGCATTTTTAGTGTGAGGAAACTTTCTCTAGACAAATACAGACAACCAGGCTTCTTAGAAGTTAAATATGGCAGCGGTGGGATTCGAACCCACGCCTCCGAAGAGACTGGAGCCTTAATCCAGTGCCTTGGACCGCTCGGCCACACTACCCATGTTAATTCTTATTTTGCAGTTCGGCTCACATGAAGAACCTTTATATACAATACGTATCCTAAGAGAAACAGGCAGGTCTTGTATGCTTATTTGTGTTGAATCGTTGTAGAACTCCAATGAGTCGGCCACAAGAGAAAGTCACATTAGACACCCACATGCATTTTTAGTGTGAGGAAATTTTCTCTAGACAAATACAGACAACCAGGCTTCTTAGAAGTTAAATATGGCAGCGGTGGGATTCGATCCCACGCCTCCGAAGAGACTGGAGCCTAAATCCAGCGCCTTGGACCGCTCGGCCACACTACCCATGTTATTCCTTATTTTGCAGTTCGGCTCATATGAAGAACCTTTATATACAATAGTTATCCTAAGAGAAACAGGCAGGTCTTGTCTGCTGATTTGTGTTGAACCGCGGTCGAACTCCAATGAGTCAGCAACATGAGAAAGTCACATTAGACACCCACATGCATTTTTAGTGTGAGGAAATTTTCTCTAGACAAATACAGACAACCAGGCTTCTTAGAAGTTAAATATGGCAGCGGTGGGATTAGAACCCACGCCTCCAAAGAGACTGGAGCCTAAATCCAGCGCCTTGGACCGCTCGGCCACACTACCCATGTTACTCCTTATTTTGCAGTTCGGCTCATATGAAGAACCGTTATATACAATAGTTATCCTAAGAGAAACAGGCAGGTCTTGTCTGCTGATGTGTGTTGAACCGCGGTCCAACTCCAATGAGTCGGCCACAAGAGAAAGTCACATTAGACACCCACATGCATTTTGAGTGTGAGGAAACTTTCTCTAGACAAATACAGACAACCAGGCTTCTTAGAAGTTAAATATGGCAGCGGTGGGATTCGAACCCACGCCTCCGAAGAGACTGGAGCCTTAAGCCAGTGCCTTGGACCGCTCAGCCACACTACCCACGTTAATCTTTATTTTGCAGTTCGGCTCATATGAAGAAGCTTTATATACAATAGGTATCCTAAGAGAAACAGGCAGGTCTTGTACGCTGATTTCTGTTGAACCGAGGTCGAACTCCAATGAGTCGGCAACAAGAGAAAGTCAAATTAGACACCAACATGCATTTTTAGTGTGAGGAAACTTTCTCTAGACAAATACAGACAACCAGGCTTCTAAGAAGTTAAATATGGCAGCGGTGGGATTCGAACCCACGCCTCCGAAGAGACTGGAGCCTTAATCCAGCGCCTTGGACCGCTCGGCCACACTACCCATGCTAATCTTTATTCTGCAGTTCGGCTCATATGAAGAAGCTTTATATACAATAGGTATCCTAAGAGAAACAGGCAGGTCTTGTACGCTGATTTGTGTTGAACCGAGGTCGAACTCCAATGAGTCGGCAACAAGAGAAAGTCACATTAGACACCAACATGCATTTTTAGTGTGAGGAAACTTTCTCTAGACAAATACAGACAACCAGGCTTCTTAGAAGTTAAATATGGCAGCGGTGGGATTCGAACCCACGCCTCCGAAGAGACTGGAGCCTTAATCCAGCGCCTTGGACCGCTCGGCCACACTACCCATGCCAGTCTTTGTTTTACAGTTCGGCTCCTATGAAGAAGCTTTATATACAATAGGTATCCAAAAAGAAACAGGCAGGTCTTGTACGCTGAATTGTGTTGAACCGAGGTCGAACTCCAATGAGTCAGCAACAAGAGAAAGTCACATTAGACACCCACATGCATTTTTAGTGTGAGGAAACTTTCTCTAGACAAATACAGACAACCAGGCTTCTTAGAAGTTAAACATGGCAGCGGTGGGATTCGAACCCACGCCTCCGAAGAGACTGGAGCCTAAATCCAGCGCCTTGGACCGCTTGGCCACACTACCCGTGTTATTCCTTATTTTGCAGTTCGGCTCATATGAAGAACCTTTATATACAATAGGTATTCTAAGACAAACAGTCAGGTCTTGTCTGCTGATTTGTGTTGAACCGCGGTCGAACTCCAATGAGTCGGAAACATGAGAAAGTCACATTAGACACCCACATGCATTTTTAGTGTGAGGAAACTTTCTCTAGTCAAATACAAACAACCAGGCTTCTTAGAAGTCAAATATGGCAGCGGTGGGATTCGAACCCACGCCTCCAAAGAGACTGGAGCCTTAATCCAGTGCCTTGGACCGCTCGGCCACACTACCCATGTTAATTCTTATTTTGCAGTTCGGCTCACATGAAGAACCTTTATATACAATAGGTATCCTAAGAGAAACAGGCAGGTCTTGTATGCTGATTTGTGTTGAATCGTTGTAGAACTCCAATGAGTCGGCCACAAGAGAAAGTCACATTAGAAACCCACATGCATTTTTAGTGTGAGGAAACTTTCTCTAGACAAATACAGACAACCAGACTTCTAAGAAGTTAAATATGGCAGCGGTGGGATTCGAACCCACGCCTCCGAAGAGACTGGAGCCTTAATCCAGCGCCTTGGACCGCTCGGCCACACTACCCATGCTAATCTTTATTCTGCAGTTGGGCTCATATGAAGAACCTTTATATACAATAGTTATCCTAACAGAAACAGGCAGGTCTTGTCTGCTGATTTGTGTTGAACCGCGGTCGAACTCCAATGAGTCAGCAACATGAGAAAGTCACATTAGACACCCACATGCATTTTTAGTGTGAGGAAATTTTCTCTAGACAAATACAGACAACCAGGCTTCTTAGAAGTTAAATATGGCAGCGGTGGGATTCGAACCCACGCCTCCAAAGAGACTGGAGCCTAAATCCAGCGCCTTGGACCGCTCGGCCACACTATCCATGTTACTCCTTATTTTGCAGTTCAGCTCATATGAAGATCCATTATATACAATAGTTATCCTAAGAGATACGGGCAGGTCTTGTCTGCTGATTTGTGTTGAACCGCGGTCGAACTCCAATGAGTCGGCCACAAGAGAAAGTCACATTAGACACCCACATGCATTTTTAGTGTGAGGAAAATTTCTCTAGACAAATACAGACAACCAGGCTTCTTAGAAGTTAAATATGGCAGCGGTGGGATTCGAACCCACGCCTCCGAAGAGACTGGAGCCTTAATCCAGCTCCTTGGACCGCTCAGCCGCACTTCCGATGCCATTCTTTGTTTTACAGTCCGGCTCATATGAAGAAGCTTTATACACAATAGGTATCCTAATAGAAACAGGTAGGTCTTGTACGCTGATTTGTGTTGAACCGAGATCGAACTCCAATGAGTCGGCAACAAGAGAAAGTCACATTAGACACCCACATGCATTTTTAGTGTGAGGAAACTTTCTCTAGACAAATACAGACAACCAGGCTTCTTAGAAGTTAAACATGGCAGCCGTGGGATTCGAACCCACGCCTCCGAAAAGACTGGAGCCTAAATCCAGCGCCTTGGACCGCTCGGCCACACTACCCATGTTATTCCTTTTTCAGCAGTTCGGCTCATATGAAGAACCTTTATATACAATAGTTATCCTAAGAGAAACAGGCAGGTCTTGTCTGCTGATTTGTGTTGAACCGCGGTCGAACTCCAATGAGTCAGCAACATGAGAAAGTCACATTAGATACCCACATGTATTTTTAGTGTGAGGAAATTTTCTCTAGACAAATACAGACAACCAGGCTTCTTAGAAGTTAATTATGGCAGCGGTGGGATTCGAACCCACGCCTCCGAAGAGACTGGAGCCTAAATCCAGCGCCTTGGACCGCTCGGCCACACTACCCATGTTACTCCTTATTTTGCAGTTCGGCTCATATGAAGAACCGTTATATACAATAGTTATCCTAAGAGAAACAGGCAGGTCTTGTCTGCTGATTTGTGTTGAACCGCGGTCGAACTCCAATGAGTCGGCCACAAGAGAAAGTCACATTAGACACCCACATGCATTTTTAGTGTGAGGAAACTTTCTCTAGACAAATACAGACAACAAGGCTTCTTAGAAGTTAAATATGGCAGCGGTGGGATTCGAACCCACGCCTCCGAAGAGACTGGAGCCTTAATCCAGCGCCTTGGACCGCTCGGCCACACTACCCATGTCAGTCTTTGTTTTACAGTTCGGCTCCTATGAAGAAGCTTTATATACAA
Source organism: Brienomyrus brachyistius (assembly GCF_023856365.1). Taxonomy (NCBI): domain Eukaryota; kingdom Metazoa; phylum Chordata; class Actinopteri; order Osteoglossiformes; family Mormyridae; genus Brienomyrus; species Brienomyrus brachyistius. Next base: position 1,685,060 of record NW_026042332.1, read on the forward strand.
TAGGTATCCTAAGAGAAACAGGCAGGTCTTGTACGCTGAATCGTGTTGAACCGAGGTCGAACTCCAATGAGTCGGCAACAAGAGAAAGTCACATTAGACACCCACATGCATTTTCAGTGAGTGGAAACTTTCTCTAGACAAATACAGACAACCTGGCTTCTTAGAAGTTAAACATGGAAGCAGTGGGATTCGATCCCACGCCTCCGAAGAGACTGGAGCCTAAATCCAGCGCCTTGGACCGCTCGGCCACACTACCCATGTTAATCCTTATTTTGCAGTTCGGCTCCTATGAAGAAGCTTTATATACAATAGGTATCCTAAGAGAAAAAGGCAGGTCTTGTACGCTGAATTGTGTTGAACCGAGGTCGAACTCCAATGAGTCGGCAACAAGAGAAAGTCACATTAGACACCCACATGCATTTTTAGTGTGAGGAAACTTTCTCTAGACACATACAGACAACCTGGCTTCTTAAAAGTTAAACATGGCAGCGGTGGGATTCGAACCCACGCCTCCGAAGAGACTGGAGCCTAAATCCAGCGCCTTGGACCGCTCGGCCACACTACCTATGTTAATCCTTATTTTGCAGTTCGGCTCACATGAAGAACCTTTATATACAATCGGTATCCTAAGAGAAACAGGCAGGTCTTGTATGCTGATTTGTGTTGAATCGTTGTCGAACTCCAATGAGTCGGCCACAAGAGAAAGTCACATTAGACACCCACATGCATTTTTAGTGTGAGGAAATTTTCTCTAGACAAATACAGACAACCAGGCTTCTTAGAAGATAAATATGGCAGCGGTGGGATTCGAACCCACGCCTCCGAAGAGACTGGAGCCTAAATCCAGCGCCTTGGACCGCTCGGCCACACTACCCACGTTATTCCTTATTTTGCAGTTCGGCTCATATGAAGAATCTATATATATACAATAGTTATCCTAAGAGAAACAGGCAGGTCTTGTCTGTTGATTTGTGTTGAACCGCGGTCGAACTCCAATGAGTCGGCAACATGAGAAAGTCACATTAGACACCCACATGCATTTTTAGTGTGAGGAAACTTTCTCTAGACAAATACAGACAACCAGGCTTCTTAGAAGTTAAATATGGCAGCGGTGGGATTTGAACCCACGCCTCCGAAGAGACTGGAGCCTTAATCCAGCGCCTTGGACCGCTCGTCCACACTACCCATGTTAATCTTTATTTTGCAGTTCGGCTCATATGAAGAACCTTTATATACAATAGGTATCCTAAGAGAAACAGGCAGGTCTTGTCTGCTGATTTGTGTTGAACCGAGGTCGAACTCCAATGAGTCGGCAATAAGAGAAAGTCACATTAGACACCCACATGCATTTTTAGTGTGAGGAAACTTTCTCTAGACAAATACAGACAACCAGGCTTCTTAGAAGTTAAATATGGCAGCGGTGGGATTCGAACCCACGCCTCCGAAGAGACTGGAGCCTTAATCCAGCACCTTGGACCGCTCGGCCACACTACCCATGTTAATCTTTATTTTGCAGTTCGGCTCATATGAAGAACCTTTATACACAACAGGTATCCTAAGAGAAACAGGCAGGTCTTGTACGCTGATTCGTGTTGAACCGAGGTCGAACTCCAATGAGTCGGCAACATGAGAAAGTCACATTAGACACCCACATGCATTTTTAGTGTGAGTAAACTTTCTCTAGACAAATACAGACAACCAGGCTTCTTAGAAGTTAAATATGGCAGCGGTGGGATTCGAACCCACGCCTCCGAAGAGACTGGAGCCTTAACCCAGCGCCTTGGACCGCTCGGCCACACTACCCATGTAAATCTTTATTTTGCAGTTCGGCTCATATGAAGAATCTTTATATACAATAGGTATCTTAAGAGAAACAGGCAGGTCTGGTATGCTGATTTGTGTTGAATCGTTGTCGAACTCCAATGAGTCGGCAACAAGAGAAAGTCACATTAGACACCCACATGCATTTTCAGTGAGTGGAAACTTTCTCTAGACAAATACAGACAACCTGGCTTCTTAGAAGTTAAACATGGAAGCAGTGGGATTCGATCCCACGCCTCCGAAGAGACTGGAGCCTAAATCCAGCGCCTTGGACCGCTCGGCCACACTACCCATGTTAATCCTTATTTTGCAGTTCGGCTCCTATGAAGAAGCTTTATATACAATAGGTATCCTAAGAGAAAAAGGCAGGTCTTGTACGCTGAATTGTGTTGAACCGAGGTCGAACTCCAATGAGTCGGCAACAAGAGAAAGTCACATTAGACACCCACATGCATTTTTAGTGTGAGGAAACTTTCTCTAGACACATACAGACAACCTGGCTTCTTAAAAGTTAAACATGGCAGCGGTGGGATTCGAACCCACGCCTCCGAAGAGACTGGAGCCTAAATCCAGCGCCTTGGACCGCTCGGCCACACTACCTATGTTAATCCTTATTTTGCAGTTCGGCTCACATGAAGAACCTTTATATACAATCGGTATCCTAAGAGAAACAGGCAGGTCTTGTATGCTGATTTGTGTTGAATCGTTGTCGAACTCCAATGAGTCGGCCACAAGAGAAAGTCACATTAGACACCCACATGCATTTTTAGTGTGAGGAAATTTTCTCTAGACAAATACAGACAACCAGGCTTCTTAGAAGATAAATATGGCAGCGGTGGGATTCGAACCCACGCCTCCGAAGAGACTGGAGCCTAAATCCAGCGCCTTGGACCGCTCGGCCACACTACCCACGTTATTCCTTATTTTGCAGTTCGGCTCATATGAAGAATCTATATATATACAATAGTTATCCTAAGAGAAACAGGCAGGTCTTGTCTGTTGATTTGTGTTGAACCGCGGTCGAACTCCAATGAGTCGGCAACATGAGAAAGTCACATTAGACACCCACATGCATTTTTAGTGTGAGGAAACTTTCTCTAGACAAATACAGACAACCAGGCTTCTTAGAAGTTAAATATGGCAGCGGTGGGATTTGAACCCACGCCTCCGAAGAGACTGGAGCCTTAATCCAGCGCCTTGGACCGCTCGTCCACACTACCCATGTTAATCTTTATTTTGCAGTTCGGCTCATATGAAGAACCTTTATATACAATAGGTATCCTAAGAGAAACAGGCAGGTCTTGTCTGCTGATTTGTGTTGAACCGAGGTCGAACTCCAATGAGTCGGCAATAAGAGAAAGTCACATTAGACACCCACATGCATTTTTAGTGTGAGGAAACTTTCTCTAGACAAATACAGACAACCAGGCTTCTTAGAAGTTAAATATGGCAGCGGTGGGATTCGAACCCACGCCTCCGAAGAGACTGGAGCCTTAATCCAGCACCTTGGACCGCTCGGCCACACTACCCATGTTAATCTTTATTTTGCAGTTCGGCTCATATGAAGAACCTTTATACACAACAGGTATCCTAAGAGAAACAGGCAGGTCTTGTACGCTGATTCGTGTTGAACCGAGGTCGAACTCCAATGAGTCGGCAACATGAGAAAGTCACATTAGACACCCACATGCATTTTTAGTGTGAGTAAACTTTCTCTAGACAAATACAGACAACCAGGCTTCTTAGAAGTTAAATATGGCAGCGGTGGGATTCGAACCCACGCCTCCGAAGAGACTGGAGCCTTAACCCAGCGCCTTGGACCGCTCGGCCACACTACCCATGTAAATCTTTATTTTGCAGTTCGGCTCATATGAAGAATCTTTATATACAATAGGTATCTTAAGAGAAACAGGCAGGTCTGGTATGCTGATTTGTGTTGAATCGTTGTCGAACTCCAATGAGTCGACCACAAGAGAAAGTCACATTAGACACCCACATGCATTTTTAGCATGAGGAAATTTTCTCTAGACATATACAGACAACCAGGCTTCTTAGAAGTTAAACATGGCAGCGCTGAGATTCGAACCCACGCCTCCGAAGACACTGGAGCCTTAATCAAGCTCCTTGGACCGCTCAGCCGCACTTCCGATGCCATTCTTTGTTTTACAGTCCGGCTCATATGAAGAAGCTTTATACACAATAGGTATCCTAATAGAAACAGGTAGGTCTTGTACGCTGATTTGTGTTGAACCGAGATCGAACTCCAATGAGTCGGCAACAAGAGAAAGTCACATTAGACACCCACATGCATTTTTAGTGTGAGGAAACTTTCTCTAGACAAATACAGACAACCAGGCTTCTTAGAAGTTAAACATGGCAGCCGTGGGATTCGAACCCACGCCTCCGAAAAGACTGGAGCCTAAATCCAGCGCCTTGGACCGCTCGGCCACACTACCCATGTTATTCCTTTTTCAGCAGTTCGGCTCATATGAAGAACCTTTATATACAATAGTTATCCTAAGAGAAACAGGCAGGTCTTGTCTGCTGATTTGTGTTGAACCGCGGTCGAACTCCAATGAGTCAGCAACATGAGAAAGTCACATTAGATACCCACATGTATTTTTAGTGTGAGGAAATTTTCTCTAGACAAATACAGACAACCAGGCTTCTTAGAAGTTAATTATGGCAGCGGTGGGATTCGAACCCACGCCTCCGAAGAGACTGGAGCCTAAATCCAGCGCCTTGGACCGCTCGGCCACACTACCCATGTTACTCCTTATTTTGCAGTTCGGCTCATATGAAGAACCGTTATATACAATAGTTATCCTAAGAGAAACAGGCAGGTCTTGTCTGCTGATTTGTGTTGAACCGCGGTCGAACTCCAATGAGTCGGCCACAAGAGAAAGTCACATTAGACACCCACATGCATTTTTAGTGTGAGGAAACTTTCTCTAGACAAATACAGACAACAAGGCTTCTTAGAAGTTAAATATGGCAGCGGTGGGATTCGAACCCACGCCTCCGAAGAGACTGGAGCCTTAATCCAGCGCCTTGGACCGCTCGGCCACACTACCCATGTCAGTCTTTGTTTTACAGTTCGGCTCCTATGAAGAAGCTTTATATACAATAGGTATCCTAAGAGAAACAGGCAGGTCTTGTACGCTGAATCGTGTTGAACCGAGGTCGAACTCCAATGAGTCGGCAACAAGAGAAAGTCACATTAGACACCCACATGCATTTTTAGTGTGTGGAAACTTTCTCTAGACAAATACAGACAACCTGGCTTCTTAGAAGTTAAACATGGAAGCAGTGGGATTCGATCCCACGCCTCCGAAGAGACTGGAGCCTAAATCCAGCGCCTTGGACCGCTCGGCCACACTACCCATGTTAATCCTTATTTTGCAGTTCGGCTCCTATGAAGAAGCTTTATATACAATAGGTATCCTAAGAGAAACAGGCAGGTCTTGTACGCTGAATTGTGTTGAACCGAGGTCGAACTCCAATGAGTCGGCAACAAGAGAAAGTCACATTAGACACCCACATGCATTTTTAGTGTCAGGAAACTTTCTCTAGACACATACAGACAACCTGGCTTCTTAAAAGTTAAACATGGCAGCGGTGGGATTCGAACCCACGCCTCCGAAGAGACTGGAGCCTAAATCCAGCGCCTTGGACCGCTCGGCCACACTACCTATGTTAATCCTTATTTTGCAGTTCGGCTCACATGAAGAACCTTTATATACAATCGGTATCCTAAGAGAAACAGGCAGGTCTTGTATGCTGATTTGTGTTGAATCGTTGTGGAACTCCAATGAGTCGGCCACAAGAGAAAGTCACATTAGACACCCACATGCATTTTTAGTGTGAGGAAATTTTCTCTAGACAAATACAGACAACCAGGCTTCTTAGAAGTTAAATATGGCAGCGGTGGGATTTGAACCCACGCCTCCAAAGAGACTGGAGCCTTAATCCAGCGCCTTGGACCGCTCGTCCACACTACCCATGTTAATCTTTATTTTGCAGTTCGGCTCATATGAAGAACCTTTATATACAATAGGTATCCTAAGAGAAACAGGCAGGTCTTGTCTTCTGATTTGTGTTGAACCGAGGTCGAACTCCAATGAGTCGGCAACAAGAGAAAGTCACATTAGACACCCACATGCATTTTTAGTGTGAGGAAACTTTCTCTAGACAAATACAGACAACCAGGCTTCTTAGAAGTTAAATATGGCAGCGGTGGGATTCGAACCCACGCCTCCGAAGAGACTGGAGCCTTAATCCAGCACCTTGGACCGCTCGGCCACACTACCCATGTTAATCTTTATTTTGCAGTTCGGCTCATATGAAGAACCTTTATATACAATAGGTATCTTAAGAGAAACAGGAAGGTCTTGTACGCTGATTTGTGTTGAATCGTTGTCGAACTCCAATGAGTCGACCACAAGAGAAAGTCACATTAGACACCCACATGCATTTTTAGCATGAGGAAATTTTCTCTAGACATATACAGACAACCAGGCTTCTTAGAAGTTAAACATGGCAGCCGTGGGATTCGAACCCACGCCTCCGAAAAGACTGGAGCCTAAATCCAGCGCCTTGGACCGCTCGGCCACACTACCTATGTTAATCCTTATTTTGCAGTTCGGCTCACATGAAGAACCTTTATATACAATCGGTATCCTAAGAGAAACAGGCAGGTCTTGTATGCTGATTTGTGTTGAATCGTTGTGGAACTCCAATGAGTCGGCCACAAGAGAAAGTCACATTAGACACCCACATGCATTTTTAGTGTGAGGAAATTTTCTCTAGACAAATACAGACAACCAGGCTTCTTAGAAGTTAAATATGGCAGCGGTGGGATTTGAACCCACGCCTCCAAAGAGACTGGAGCCTTAATCCAGCGCCTTGGACCGCTCGTCCACACTACCCATGTTAATCTTTATTTTGCAGTTCGGCTCATATGAAGAACCTTTATATACAATAGGTATCCTAAGAGAAACAGGCAGGTCTTGTCTTCTGATTTGTGTTGAACCGAGGTCGAACTCCAATGAGTCGGCAACAAGAGAAAGTCACATTAGACACCCACATGCATTTTTAGTGTGAGGAAACTTTCTCTAGACAAATACAGACAACCAGGCTTCTTAGAAGTTAAATATGGCAGCGGTGGGATTCGAACCCACGCCTCCGAAGAGACTGGAGCCTTAATCCAGCACCTTGGACCGCTCGGCCACACTACCCATGTTAATCTTTATTTTGCAGTTCGGCTCATATGAAGAACCTTTATATACAATAGGTATCTTAAGAGAAACAGGAAGGTCTTGTACGCTGATTTGTGTTGAATCGTTGTCGAACTCCAATGAGTCGACCACAAGAGAAAGTCACATTAGACACCCACATGCATTTTTAGCATGAGGAAATTTTCTCTAGACATATACAGACAACCAGGCTTCTTAGAAGTTAAACATGGCAGCCGTGGGATTCGAACCCACGCCTCCGAAAAGACTGGAGCCTAAATCCAGCGCCTTGGACCGCTCGGCCACACTACCCATGTTATTCCTTTTTCAGCAGTTCGGCTCATATGAAGAACCTTTATATACAATAGTTATCCTAAGAGAAACAGGCAGGTCTTGTCTGCTGATTTGTGTTGAACCGCGGTCGAACTCCAATGAGTCAGCAACATGAGAAAGTCACATTAGACACCCACATGTATTTTTAGTGTGAGGAAATTTTCTCTAGACAAATACAGACAACCAGGCTTCTTAGAAGTTAATTATGGCAGCGGTGGGATTCGAACCCACGCCTCCGAAGAGACTGGAGCCTTAATCCAGCGCCTTGGACCGCTCGGCCACACTACCCATGCTAATCTTTATTCTGCAGTTCGGCTCATATGAAGAAGCTTTATATACAATAGGTATCCTAAGAGAAACAGGCAGGTCTTGTACGCTGATTTGTGTTGAACCGAGGTCGAACTCCAATGAGTCGGCAACAAGAGAAAGTCACATTAGACACCAACATGCATTTTTAGTGTGAGGAAACTTTCTCTAGACATATACAGACAACCAGGCTTCTTAGAAGTTAAACATGGCAGCGCTGAGATTCGAACCCACGCCTCCGAAGAGACTGGAGCCTAAATCCAGCGCCTTGGACCGCTCGGCCACACTACCCATGTCATTCCTTATTCTGCAGTTCGGCTCATATGAAGAACCTTTATATACCATAGTTATCCTAAGAGAAACAGGCAGGTCTTGTCCGCTGATTTGTGTTGAACCGCGGTCGAACTCCAATGAGTCAGCAACATGAGAAAGTCACATTAGACACCCACATGCATTTTTAGTGTGAGGAAACTTTCTCTAGACAAATACAGACAACCTGGCTTCTTAGAAGTTAAACATGGCAGCGGTGGGATTCGAACCCACGCCTCCGAAAAGACTGGAGCCTAAATCCAGCGCCTTGGACCGCTCGGCCACACTACCCATGTTATTCCTTTTTCAGCAGTTCGGCTCATATGAAGAACCTTTATATACAATAGTTATCCTAAGAGAAACAGGCAGGTCTTGTCTGCTGATTTGTGTTGAACCGCGGTCGAACTCCAATGAGTCAGCAACATGAGAAAGTCACATTAGACACCCACATGTATTTTTAGTGTGAGGAAATTTTCTCTAGACAAATACAGACAACCAGGCTTCTTAAAAGTTAATTATGGCAGCGGTGGGATTCGAACCCACGCCTCCGAAGAGACTGGAGCCTAAATCCAGCGCCTTGGACCGCTCGGCCACACTACCCATGTTACTCCTTATTTTGCAGTTCGGCTCATATGAAGAACCGTTATATACAATAGTTATCCTAAGAGAAACAGGCAGGTCTTGTCTGCTGATTTGTGTTGAACCGCGGTCGAACTCCAATGAGTCAGCAACATGAGAAAGTCACATTAGACACCCACATGCATTTTTAGTGTGAGGAAACTTTCTCTAGACATATACAGACAACCAGGCTTCTTAGAAGTTAAACATGGCAGCGCTGAGATTCGAACCCACGCCTCCGAAGAGACTGGAGCCTAAATCCAGCGCCTTGGACCGCTCGGCCACACTACCCATGTCATTCCTTATTCTGCAGTTCGGCTCATATGAAGAACCTTTATATACAATAGTTATCCTAAGAGAAACAGGCAGGTCTTGTCTGCTGATTTGTGTTGAACCGCGGTCGAACTCCAATGAGTCAGCAACATGAGAAAGTCACATTAGACACCCACATGCATTTTTAGTGTGAGGAAACTTTCTCTAGACAAATACAGACAACCTGGCTTCTTAGAAGTTAAACATGGCAGCGGTGGGATTCGAACCCACGCCTCCGAAAAGACTGGAGCCTAAATCCAGCGCCTTGGACCGCTCGGCCACACTACCCATGTTATTCCTTTTTCAGCAGTTCGGCTCATATGAAGAACCTTTATATACAATAGTTATCCTAAGAGAAACAGGCAGGTCTTGTCTGCTGATTTGTGTTGAACCGCGGTCGAACTCCAATGAGTCAGCAACATGAGAAAGTCACATTAGACACCCACATGTATTTTTAGTGTGAGGAAATTTTCTCTAGACAAATACAGACAACCAGGCTTCTTAGAAGTTAATTATGGCAGCGGTGGGATTCGAACCCACGCCTCCGAAGAGACTGGAGCCTAAATCCAGCGCCTTGGACCGCTCAGCCACACTACCCATGTTACTCCTTATTTTGCAGTTCGGCTCATATGAAGAACCGTTATATACAATAGTTATCCTAAGAGAAACAGGCAGGTCTTGTCTGCTGATTTGTGTTGAACCGCGGTCGAACTCCAATGAGTCGGCCACAAGAGAAAGTCACATTAGACACCCACATGCATTTTTAGTGTGAGGAAACTTTCTCTAGACAAATACAGACAACAAGGCTTCTTAGAAGTTAAATATGGCAGCGGTGGGATTCGAACCCACGCCTCCGAAGAGACTGGAGCCTTAATCCAGCGCCTTGGACCGCTTGGCCACACTACCTATGTCAGTCTTTGTTTTACAGTTCGGCTCCTATGAAGAAGCTTTATATACAATAGGTATCCTAAGAGAAACAGGCAGGTCTTGTCTGCTGATTTGTGTTGAACCGCGGTCGAACTACAATGAGTCGGCAATAAGAGAAAGTCACATTAGACATCCACATGCATTTTTAGTGTGAGGAAACTTTCTCTAGACAAATACAGACAACCAGGCTTCTTAGAAGTTCAATATGGCAGCGGTGGGATTCGAACCCACGCCTCCGAAGAGACTGGAGCCTTAATCCAGCACCTTGGACCGCTCGGCCACACTACCCATGTTAATCTTTATTTTGCAGTTCGGCTCATATGAAGAACCTTTATACACAACAGGTATCCTAAGAGAAACAGGCAGGTCTTGTACGCTGATTCGTGTTGAACCGAGGTCGAACTCCAATGAGTCGGCAACATGAGAAAGTCACATTAGACACCCACATGCATTTTTAGTGTGAGGAAACTTTCTCTAGACAAATACAGACAACCAGGCTTCTTAGAAGTTGAATATGGCAGCGGTGGGATTCGAACCCACGCCTCCGAAGAGACTGGAGCCTTAACCCAGCACCTTGGACCGCTCGGCCACACTACCCATGTTAATCTTTATTTTGCAGTTCGGCTCATATGAAGAACCTTTATATACAATAGGTATCTTAAGAGAAACAGGCAGGTCTTGTATGCTGATTTGTGTTGAATCGTTGTCGAACTCCAATGAGTCGACCACAAGAGAAAGTCACATTAGACACCCACATGCATTTTTAGCATGAGGAAATTTTCTCTAGACATATACAGACAACCAGGCTTCTTAGAAGTTAAACATGGCAGCGCTGAGATTCGAACCCACGCCTCCGAAGACACTGGAGCCTTAATCAAGCTCCTTGGACCGCTCAGCCGCACTTCCGATGCCATTCTTTGTTTTACAGTCCATCCCATATGAAGAAGCTTTATACACAATAGGTATCCTAATAGAAACAGGTAGGTCTTGTACGCTGATTTGTGTTGAACCGAGATCGAACTCCAATGAGTCGGCAACAAGAGAAAGTCACATTAGACACCCACATGCATTTTTAGTGTGAGGAAACTTTCTCTAGACAAATACAGACAACCTGGCTTCTTAGAAGTTAAACATGGCAGCGGTGGGATTCGAACCCACGCCTCCGAAAAGACTGGAGCCTAAATCCAGCGCCTTGGACCGCTCGGCCACACTACCCATGTTATTCCTTTTTCAGCAGTTCGGCTCATATGAAGAACCTTTATATACAATAGTTATCCTAAGAGAAACAGGCAGGTCTTGTCTGCTGATTTGTGTTGAACCGCGGTCGAACTCCATTGAGTCAGCAACTTGAGAAAGTCACATTAGACACCCACATGTATTTTTAGTGTGAGGAAATTTTCTCTAGACAAATACAGACAATCAGGCTTCTTAGAAGTTAATTATGGCAGCGGTGGGATTCGAACCCACGCCTCCGAAGAGACTGGAGCCTAAATCCAGCGCCTTGGACCGCTCGGCCACACTACCCATATTACTTCTTATTTTGCAGTTCGGCTCATATGAAGAAGCTTTATATACAATAGTTATCCTAAGAGAAACAGGCAGGTCTTGTCTGCTGATTTGTGTTGAACCGCGGTCGAACTCCAATGAGTCGGCCACAAGAGAAAGTCACATTAGACACCCACATGCATTTTTAGTGTGAGGAAACTTTCTCTAGACAAATACAGACAACCAGGCTTCTTAGAAGTTAAATATGGCAGCGGTGGGATTCGAACCCACGCCTCCGAAGAGACTGGAGCCTTAATCCAGCGCCTTGGACCGCTTGGCCACACTACCTATGTCAGTCTTTGTTTTACAGTTCGGCTCCTATGAAGAAGCTTTATATACAATAGGTATCCTAAGAGAAACAGGCAGGTCTTGTCTGCTGATTTGTGTTGAACCGCGGTCGAACTCCAATGAGTCGGCAACAAGAGAAAGTCACATTAGACACCCACATGCATTTTTAGTGTGAGGAAACTTTCTCTAGACAAATACAGACAACCAGGCTTCTTAGAAGTTAAATATGGCAGCGGTGGGATTCGAACCCACGCCTCCGAAGAGACTGGAGCCTTAATCCAGCACCTTGGACCGCTCGGCCACACTACCCATGTTAATCTTTATTTTGCAGTTCGGCTCATATGAAGAACCTTTATACACAACAGGTATCCTAAGAGAAACAGGCAGGTCTTGTACGCTGATTCGTGTTGAACCGAGGTCGAACTCCAATGAGTCGGCAACAAGAGAAAGTCACATTAGACACCCACATGCATTTTTAGTGTGAGGAAACTTTCTCTAGACAAATACAGACAACCAGGCTTCTTAGAAGTTAAATATGGCAGCGGTGGGATTCGAACCCACGCCTCCGAAGAGACTGGAGCCTTAATCCAGCACCTTGGACCGCTCGGCCACACTACCCATGTTAATCTTTATTTTGCAGTTCGGCTCATATGAAGAACCTTTATATACAATAGGTATCTTAAGAGAAACAGGAAGGTCTTGTACGCTGATTTGTGTTGAATCGTTGTCGAACTCCAATGAGTCGACCACAAGAGAAAGTCACATTAGACACCCACATGCATTTTTAGCATGAGGAAATTTTCTCTAGACATATACAGACAACCAGGCTTCTTAGAAGTTAAACATGGCAGCCGTGGGATTCGAACCCACGCCTCCGAAAAGACTGGAGCCTAAATCCAGTGCCTTGGACCGCTCGGCCACACTACCCATGTTATTCCTTTTTCAGCAGTTCGGCTCATATGAAGAACCTTTATATACAATAGTTATCCTAAGAGAAACAGGCAGGTCTTGTCTGCTGATTTGTGTTGAACCGCGGTCGAACTCCAATGAGTCAGCAACATGAGAAAGTCACATTAGACACCCACATGTATTTTTAGTGTGAGGAAATTTTCTCTAGACAAATACAGACAACCAGGCTTCTTAGAAGTTAATTATGGCAGCGGTGGGATTCGAACCCACGCCTCCGAAGAGACTGGAGCCTTAATCCAGCGCCTTGGACCGCTCGGCCACACTACCCATGCTAATCTTTATTCTGCAGTTCGGCTCATATGAAGAAGCTTTATATACAATAGGTATCCTAAGAGAAACAGGCAGGTCTTGTACGCTGATTTGTGTTGAACCGAGGTCGAACTCCAATGAGTCGGCAACAAGAGAAAGTCACATTAGACACCAACATGCATTTTTAGTGTGAGGAAACTTTCTCTAGACATATACAGACAACCAGGCTTCTTAGAAGTTAAACATGGCAGCGCTGAGATTCGAACCCACGCCTCCGAAGAGACTGGAGCCTAAATCCAGCGCCTTGGACCGCTCGGCCACACTACCCATGTCATTCCTTATTCTGCAGTTCGGCTCATATGAAGAACCTTTATATACCATAGTTATCCAAAGAGAAACAGGCAGGTCTTGTCTGCTGATTTGTGTTGAATCGTTGTCGAACTCCAATGAGTCGACCACAAGAGAAAGTCACATTAGACACCCACATGCATTTTTAGCATGAGGAAATTTTCTCTAGACATATACAGACAACCAGGCTTCTTAGAAGTTAAACATGGCAGCGCTGAGATTCGAACCCACGCCTCCGAAGACACTGGAGCCTTAATCAAGCTCCTTGGACCGCTCAGCCGCACTTCCGATGCCATTCTTTGTTTTACAGTCCATCCCATATGAAGAAGCTTTATACACAATAGGTATCCTAATAGAAACAGGTAGGTCTTGTACGCTGATTTGTGTTGAACCGAGATCGAACTCCAATGAGTCGGCAACAAGAGAAAGTCACATTAGACACCCACATGTATTTTTAGTGTGAGGAAATTTTCTCTAGACAAATACAGACAACCAGGCTTCTTAGAAGTTAATTATGGCAGCGGTGGGATTCGAACCAACGCCTCCGAAGAGACTGGAGCCTAAATCCAGCGCCTTGGACCGCTCGGCCACACTACCCATGTTACTCCTTATTTTGCAGTTCGGCTCATATGAAGAACCATTATATACAATAGTTATCCTAAGAGAAACAGGCAGGTCTTGTCTGCTGATTTGTGTTGAACCGCGGTCGAACTCCAATGAGTCGGCCACAAGAGAAAGTCACATTAGACACCCACATGCATTTTTAGTGTGAGGAAACTTTCTCTAGACAAATACAGACAACAAGGCTTCTTAGAAGTTAAATATGGCAGCGGTGGGATTCGAACCCACGCCTCCGAAGAGACTGGAGCCTTAATCCAGCGCCTTGGACCGCTTGGCCACACTACCTATGTCAGTCTTTGTTTTACAGTTCGGCTCCTATGAAGAAGCTTTATATACAATAGGTATCCTAAGAGAAACAGGCAGGTCTTGTCTGCTGATTTGTGTTGAACCTCGGTCGAACTCCAATGAGTCGGCAACAAGAGAAAGTCACATTAGACACCCACATGCATTTTTAGTGTGAGGAAACTTTCTCTAGACAAATACAGACAACCAGGCTTCTTAGAAGTTAAATATGGCAGCGTTGGGATTCGAACCCACGCCTCCGAAGAGACTGGAGCCTTAATCCAGCACCTTGGACCGCTCGGCCACACTACCCATGTTAATCTTTATTTTGCAGTTCGGCTCATATGAAGAACCTTTATACACAACAGGTATCCTAAGAGAAACAGGCAGGTCTTGTACGCTGATTTGTGTTGAACCGAGATCGAACTCCAATGAGTCGGCAACAAGAGAATGTCACATTAGACACCCACATGCATTTTTAGTGTGAGGAAACTTTCTCTAGACAAATACAGACAACCAGGCTTCTTAGAAGTTAAACATGGCAGCCGTGGGATTCGAACCCACGCCTCCGAAAAGACTGGAGCCTAAATCCAGCGCCTTAGACCGCTCGGCCACACTACCCATGTTATTCCTTTTTCAGCATTTCGGCTCATATGAAGAACCTTTATATACAATAGTTATCCTAAGAGAAACAGGCAGGTCTTGTCTGCTGATTTGTGTTGAATCGTTGTCGAACTCCAATGAGTCGACCACAAGAGAAAGTCACATTAGACACCCACATGCATTTTTTGTGTGTGGAAATATTCTCTAGACATATACAGACAACCAGGCTTCTTAGAAGTTAAACATGGCAGCGGTGGGATTCGAACCCACGCCTCCGAAGAGACTGGAGCCTACATCCAGCGCCTTGGACCGCTCGGCCACACTACCCATGTTATTCCTTATTCTGCAGTTCGGCTCATAGGAAGAACCTTTACATACAATAGTTATCCTAAGAGAAACAGGCAGGTCTTGTCTGCTGATTTGTGTTGAACCGCGGTCGAACTCCAATGAGTCGGCAACATGAGAAAGTCACATTAGACACCCACATGCATTTTTAGTGTGAGGAAATTTTCTCTAGACAAATACAGACAACCAGGCTTCTTAGAAGTTAAATATGGCAGCGGTGGGATTCGAACCCACGGCTCCGAAGAGACTGGAGCCTTAACCCAGCGCCTTGGACCGCTCGGCCACACTACCCATATTAATCTTTATTTTGCAGTTCGGCTCATATGAAGAACCTTTATATACAATAGGTATCCTAAGAGAAACAGGCAGGTCTTGTCTGCTGATTTGTGTTGAACCGAGGTCGAACTCCAATGAGTCGACCACAAGAGAAAGTCACATTAGACACCCACATGCATCATTAGCGTGAGGAAATTTTCTCTAGACATATACAGACAACCAGGCTTCTTAGAAGTTAAACATGGCAGCGCTGAGATTCGAACCCACGCCTCCAAAGACACTGGAGCCTTAATCAAGCTCCTTGGACCGCTCGGCCACACTACCCATGTTATTCCTTATTCTGCAGTTCGGCTCATATGAAGAACCTAAATATACAATAGTTATCCTAAGAGAAACAGGCAGGTCTTGTCTGTTGATTTGTGTTGAATCGTTGTCGAACTCCAATGAGTCGACCACAAGAGAAAGTCACATTAGACACCCACATGCATTTTTTGTGTGAGGAAATTTTCTCTAGACATATACAGACAACCAGGCTTCTTAGAAGTTAAACATGGCAGCGCTGAGATTTGAACCCACGCCTCCAAAGACACTGGAGCCTTAATCAAGCTCCTTGGACCGCTCGGCCACACTACCCATGTTATTCCTTATTCTGCAGTTCGGCTCATATGAAGAACCTTTATATATAATAGTTATCCTAAGAGAAACAGGCAGGTCTTGTCTGCTGATTTGTGTTGAACCGCGGTCGAACTCCAATGAGTCGGCAACATGAGAAAGTCACATTAGACACCCACATGCATTTTTAGTGTGAGGAAACTTTCTCTAGACAAATACAGACAACCAGGCTTCTTAGAAGTTAAATATGGCAGCGGTGTGATTCGAACCCACGCCTCCGAAGAGACAGGAGCCTTAATCCAGCGCCTTGGACCGCTCGGCCACACTACCCATGTCAGTCTTTGTTTTACAGTTCGGCTCCTATGAAGAAGCTTTATATACAAAAGGTATCCTAAGAGAAACAGGCAGGTCTTGTATGCTGAATTGTGTTGAACCGAGGTCGAACTCCAATGAGTCGGCAACAAGAGAAAGTCACATTAGACACCCACATGCATTTTTAGTGTGAGGAAACTTTTTCTAGACAAATACAGACAACCAGGCTTCTTAGAAGTTAAAAATGGCAGCGGTGGGATTCGAACCCACGCCTCCGAAGAGACTGGAGCCTACATCCAGCGCCTTGGACCGCTCGGCCACACTACCCATGTTATTCCTCATTCTGCAGTTCGGCTCATAGGAAGAACCTTTATATACAATAGTTATCCTAAGAGAAACAGGCAGGTCTTGTCTGCTGATTTGTGTTGAACCGCGGTCGAACTCCAATGAGTCGGCAACATGAGAAAGTCACATTAGACACCCACATGGATTTTTAGTGTGAGGAAATTTTCTCTAGACAAATACAGACAACCAGGCTTCTTAGAAGTTAAATATGGCAGCGGTGGGATTCGAACCCACGCCTCCGAAGAGACTGGAGCCTTAATCCAGCGCCTTGGACCGCTTGGCCACACTACCTATGTCAGTCTTTGTTTTACAGTTCGGCTCCTATGAAGAAGCTTTATATACAATAGGTATCCTAAGAGAAACAGGCAGGTCTTGTCTGCTGATTTGTGTTGAACCGCGGTCGAACTCCAATGAGTCGGCAACAAGAGAAAGTCACATTAGACACCCACATGCATTTTTAGTGTGAGGAAACTTTCTCTAGACAAATACAGACAACCAGGCTTCTTAGAAGTTAAATATGGCAGCGGTGGGATTCGAACCCACGCCTCCGAAGAGACTGGAGCCTTAATCCAGCACCTTGGACCGCTCGGCCACACTACCCATGTTAATCTTTATTTTGCAGTTCGGCTCATATGAAGAACCTTTATACACAACAGGTATCCTAAGAGAAACAGGCAGGTCTTGTACGCTGATTCGTGTTGAACCGAGGTCGAACTCCAATGAGTCGGCAACATGAGAAAGTCACATTAGACACCCACATGCATTTTTAGTGTGAGGAAACTTTCTCTAGACAAATACAGACAACCAGGCTTCTTAGAAGTTAAATATGGCAGCGGTGGGATTCGAACCCACGCCTCCGAAGAGACTGGAGCCTTAACCCAGCGCCTTGGACCGCTCGGCCACACTACCCATGTTAATCTTTATTTTGCAGTTCGGCTCATATGAAGAACCTTTATATACAATAGGTATCTTAAGAGAAACAGGCAGGTCTTGTATGCTGATTTGTGTTGAATCGTTGTCGAACTCCAATGAGTCGACCACAAGAGAAAGTCACATTAGACACCCACATGCATTTTTAGCATGAGGAAATTTTCTCTAGACATATACAGACAACCAGGCTTCTTAGAAGTTAAACATGGCAGCGCTGAGATTCGAACCCACGCCTCCAAAGACACTGGAGCCTTAATCAAGCTCCTTGGACCGCTCAGCCGCACTTCCGATGCCATTCTTTGTTTTACAGTCCATCCCATATGAAGAAGCTTTATACACAATAGGTATCCTAATAGAAACAGGTAGGTCTTGTACGCTGATTTGAGTTGAACCGAGATCGAACTCCAATGAGTCGGCAACAAGAGAAAGTCACATTAGACACCCACATGCATTTTTAGTGTGAGGAAACTTTCTCTAGACAAATACAGACAACCAGGCTTCATAGAAGTTGAACATGGCAGCCGTGGGATTCGAACCCACGCCTCCGAAAAGACTGGAGCCTAAATCCAGCGCCTTAGACCGCTCGGCCACACTACCCATGTTATTCCTTTTTCAGCAGTTCGGCTCATATGAAGAACCTTTATATACAATAGTTATCCTAAGAGAAACAGGCAGGTCTTGTCTGCTGATTTGTGTTGAATCGTTGTCGAACTCCAATGAGTCGACCACAAGAGAAAGTCACATTAGACACCCACATGCATTTTTTGTTTGAGGAAATTTTCTCTAGACATATACAGACAACCAGGCTTCTTAGAAGTTAAACATGGCAGCGGTGGGATTCGAACCCACGTCTCCGAAGAGACTGGAGCCTACATCCAGCGCCTTGGACCGCTCGGCCACACTACACATGTTATTCCTTATTCTGCAGTTCGGCTCATAGGAAGAACCTTTACATACAATAGTTATCCTAAGAGAAACAGGCAGGTCTTGTCTGCTGATTTGTGTTGAACCGCGGTCGAACTCCAATGAGTCGGCAACATGAGAAAGTCACATTAGACACCCACATGCATTTTTAGTGTGAGGAAATTTTCTCTAGACAAATACAGACAACCAGGCTTCTTAGAAGTTAAATATGGCAGCGGTGGGATTCGAACCCACGGCTCCGAAGAGACTGGAGCCTTAACCCAGCGCCTTGGACCGCTCGGCCACACTACCCATGTTAATCTTTATCTTGCAGTTCGGCTCATATGAAGAACCTTTATATACAGTAGGTATCTTAAGAGAAACAGGCAGGTCTTGTATGCTGATTTGTGTTGAATCGTTGTCGAACTCCAATGAGTCGACCACAAGAGAAAGTCACATTAGACACCCACATGCATCATTAGCGTGAGGAAATTTTCTCTAGACATATACAGACAACCAGGCTTCTTAGAAGTTAAACATGGCAGCGCTGAGATTCGAACCCACGCCTCCAAAGACACTGGAGCCTTAATCAAGCTCCTTGGACCGCTCGGCCACACTACCCATGTTATTCCTTATTCTGCAGTTCGGCTCATATTTAGAACCTAAATATACAATAGTTATCCTAAGAGAAACAGGCAGGTCTTGTCTGTTGATTTGTGTTGAATCGTTGTCGAACTCCAATGAGTCGACCACAAGAGAAAGTCACATTAGACACCCACATGCATTTTTTGTGTGAGGAAATTTTCTCTAGACATATACAGACAACCAGGCTTCTTAGAAGTTAAACATGGCAGCGCTGAGATTTGAACCCACGCCTCCAAAGACACTGGAGCCTTAATCAAGCTCCTTGGACCGCTCGGCCACACTACCCATGTTATTAATTATTCTGCAGTTCGGCTCATATGAAGAACCTTTATATATAATAGTTATCCTAAGAGAAACAGGCAGGTCTTGTCTGCTGATTTGTGTTGAACCGCGGTCGAACTCCAATGAGTCGGCAACATGAGAAAGTCACATTAGACACCCACATGCATTTTTAGTGTGAGGAAACTTTCTCTAGACAAATACAGACAACCAGGCTTCTTAGAAGTTAAATATGGCAGCGGTGGGATTCGATCCCACGCCTCCGAAGAGACAGGAGCCTTAATCCAGCGCCTTGGACCGCTCGGCCACACTACCCATGTCAGTCTTTGTTTTACAGTTCGGCTCCTATGAAGAAGCTTTATATACAATAGGTATCCTAAGAGAAACAGGCAGGTCTTGTATGCTGAATTGTGTTGAACCGAGGTCGAACTCCAATGAGTCGGCAACAAGAGAAAGTCACATTAGACACCCACATGCATTTTTAGTGTGAGGAAACTTTTTCTAGACAAATACAGACAACCAGGCTTCTTAGAAGTTAAACATGGCAGCGGTGGGATTCGAACCCACGCCTCCGAAGAGACTGGAGCCTACATCCAGCGCCTTGGACCGCTCGGCCACACTACCCATGTTATTCCTCATTCTGCAGTTCGGCTCATAGGAAGAACCTTTATATACAATAGTTATCCTAAGAGAAACAGGCAGGTCTTGTCTGCTGATTTGTGTTGAACCGCGGTCGAACTCCAATGAGTCGGCAACATGAGAAAGTCACATTAGACACCCACATGCATTTTTAGTGTGAGGAAATTTTCTCTAGACAAATACAGACAACCAGGCTTCTTAGAAGTTAAATATGGCAGCGGTGGGATTCGAACCCACGGCTCCGAAGAGACTGGAGCCTTAACCCAGCGCCTTGGACCGCTCGGCCACACTACCCATGTTAATCTTTATTTTGCAGTTCGGCTCATATGAAGAACCTTTATATACAGTAGGTATCTTAAGAGAAACAGGCAGGTCTTGTATGCTGATTTGTGTTGAATCGTTGTCGAACTCCAATGAGTCGACCACAAGAGAAAGTCACATTAGACACCCACATGCATCATTAGCGTGAGGAAATTTTCTCTAGACATATACAGACAACCAGGCTTCTTAGAAGTTAAACATGGCAGCGCTGAGATTCGAACATACGCCTCCAAAGACACTGGAGCCTTAATCAAGCTCCTTGGACCGCTCGGCCACACTACCCATGTTATTCCTTATTCTGCAGTTCGGCTCATATGAAGAACCTTTATATATAATAGTTATCCTAAGAGAAACAGGCAGGTCTTGTCTGCTGATTTGTGTTGAACCGCAGTCGAACTTCAATGAGTCGGCAACATGAGAAAGTCACATTAGACACCCACATGCATTTTTAGCGTGAGGAAACTTTCTCTAGACAAATACAGACAACCAGGCTTCTTAGAAGTTAAACATGGCAGCGGTGGGATTCGAACCCACGCCTCCAAAGACACTGGAGCCTTAATCAAGCTCCTTGCACCGCTCAGCCGCACTTCCGATGCCATTCTTTGTTTTACAGTCCATCCCATATGAAGAAGCTTTATACACAATAGGTATCCTAATAGAAACAGGTAGGTCTTGTACGCTGATTTGTGTTGAACCGTGGTCGAACTCCAATGAGTCGGCAACATGAGAAAGTCACATTAGACACCCACATGCATTTTTAGCGTGAGGAAATTTTTTCTAGACATATACAGACAACCAGGCTTCTTAGAAGTTAAATATGGCAGCGGTGGGATTCGAACCCACGCCTCCGAAGAGACTGGAGCCTTAACCCAGCGCCTTGGACCGCTCGGCCACACTACCCATGTTAATCTTTATTTTGCAGTTCGGCTCATATGAAGAACCTTTATATACAGTAGGTATCTTAAGAGAAACAGGCAGGTCTTGTATGCTGATTTGTGTTGAATCGTTGTCGAACTCCAATGAGTCGGCCACAAGAGAAAGTCACATTAGACACCCACATGCATTTTTAGTGTGAGGAAACTTTCTCTAGACAAATACAGACAACCAGGCTTCTTAGAAGTTAAACATGGCAGCGGTGGGATTCGAACCCACGCCTCCGAAGAGACTGGAGCCTAACTCCAGCGCCTTGGACCGCTCGGCCACACTACCCATGTTATTCCTTATTTTGCAGTTCGGCTCATATGAAGAACCTAAATATACAATAGTTATCCTAAGAGAAACAGGCAGGTCTTGTCTGTTGATTTGTGTTGAACCGCGGTCGAACTCCAATAAGTCGGCAACATGAGAAAGTCACATTAGACACCCACATGCATTTTTAGTGTGAGGAAATTTTCTCTAGACAAATACAGACAACCAGGCTTCTTAGAAGTTAAATATGGCAGCGGTGGGATTCGAACCCACGGCTCCGAAGAGACTGGAGCCTTAACCCAGCGCCTTGGACCGCTCGGCCACATTACCCATGTTAATCTTTATTTTGCAGTTCGGCTCATATGAAGAACCTTTATATACAGTAGGTATCTTAAGAGAAACAGGTAGGTCTTGTATGCTGATTTGTGTTGAATCGTTGTCGAACTCCAATGAGTCGACCACAAGAGAAAGTCACATTAGACACCCACATGCATCATTAGCGTGAGGAAATTTTCTCTAGACATATACAGACAACCAGGCTTCTTAGAAGTTAAACATGGCAGCGCTGAGATTCGAACCCACGCCTCCAAAGACACTGGAGCCTTAATCAAGCTCCTTGGACCGCTCGGCCACACTACCCATGTTATTCCTTATTCTGCAGTTCGGCTCATATGAAGAACTTTTATATATAATAGTTATCCTAAGAGAAACAGGCAGGTCTTGTCTGCTGATTTGTGTTGAACCGCAGTCGAACTCCAATGAGTCGGCAACATGAGAAAGTCACATTAGACACCCACATGCATTTTTAGCGTGAGGAAATTTTTTCTAGACATATACAGACAACCAGGCTTCTTAGAAGTTAAATATGGAAGTGGTGGGATTCGAACCCACGCCTCCGAAGAGACTGGAGCCTTAACCCAGCGCCTTGGACCGCTCGGCCACACTACCCATGTTAATCTTTATTTTGCAGTTCGGCTCATATGAAGAACCTTTATATATAATAGACATCCTAAGAGAAACAGGCAGGTCATGTATGCTGATTTGTGTTGAATCGTTGTCGAACTCCAATGAGTCGACCACAAGAGAAAGTCACATTAGACACCCATATGCATTTTTAGCGTTTAGAAATTTTCTCTAGACAAATACAGACAACCAGGCTTCTTAGAAGTTAAACATGGCAGCGGTGGGATTCGAACCCACGCCTCCGAAGAGACAGGAGCCTTAATCCAGCGCCTTGGACCGCTCGGCCACACTACCCATGTCAGTCTTTGTTTTACAGTTCGGCTCCTATGAAGAAGCTTTATATACAATAGGTATCCTAAGAGAAACAGGCAGGTCTTGTATGCTGAATTGTGTTGAACCGAGGTCGAACTCCAATGAGTCGGCAACAAGAGAAAGTCACATTAGACACCCACATGCATTTTTAGTGTGAGGAAACTTTTTCTAGACAAATGCAGACAACCAGGCTTCTTAGAAGTTAAACATGGCAGCGGTGGGATTCGAACCCACGCCTCCGAAGAGACTGGAGCCTACATCCAGCGCCTTGGACCGCTCGGCCACACTACCCATGTTATTCCTTATTCTGCAGTTCGGCTCATAGGAAGAACCTTTATATACAATAGTTATCCTAAGAGAAACAGACAGGTCTTGTCTGCTGATTTGTGTTGAACCGCGGTCGAACTCCAATGAGTCGGCAACATGAGAAAGTCACATTAGACACCCACATGCATTTTTAGTGTGAGGAAATTTTCTCTAGACAAATACAGACAACCAGGCTTCTTAGAAGTTAAACATGGCAGCGTTGGGATTCGAACCCACGCCTCCGAAGAGACTGGAGCCTTAATCCAGCACCTTGGACCGCTCAGCCACACTACCCATGTTAATCTTTATTTTGCAGTTCGGCTCATATGAAGAACCTTTATATACAATAGATATCCTAAGAGAAACAGGCAGGTCTTGTCTGTTGATTTGTGTTGAACCGCGGTCGAACTCCAATGAGTCGGCAACATGAGAAAGTCACATTAGACACCCACATGCATTTTTAGCGTGAGGAAATTTTCTCTAGACATATACAGACAACCAGGCTTCTTAGAAGTTAGACATGGCAGCGCTGAGACCCCTAAAAACATAGGATGGGGCGCTAAGGGACGATGGCAAAACAAAAAAATAATCCAAACACAATAACCACAACTATTCAGTTAAAAGCCATCGCCATCATCCAGACCCGAGCTCGCAGCACGCAGGGCCGCGTGAGCTGCCGCAGACTGCCTCCTCTCCTTCTGCCTTCGAAGCGCAGCCGTGATGTCAGGCAGGGGGTGCTGACGAAGAGCCCCAGACCGGGGCGATTCTGAATGCTTAGTCTTAGCTAGGGCCTTTCCAGGCCTCCACAGGCGTTGCATTCAGTACTGTTGAAATCGTAGGTGAGCCCCGGTCTAGGGCATCTGAAAGGCGGTAAGTCTCGCTTCCCATGGAGGGCGTCGCCCAGGACGCAGCTGATGGGGAGGGAGAGGGAGACGGGGGAGGGGGGGCAGCATCAGACCGTCCATCGGCCAGGTGTGACGCCTGGCACACTCCACCCGCAGCCCGAGCGGCGAGCACAGAGTCAGTCACAGGGGAAGACAGGGGAAGGGGCTCCGGGATCAAGGGCTGGGAGACAGGCATCTGAGGTGAGGTGAGCTCGGCCACACTACCTGCACTTTTTTACAAAAAAAAGAAAGAAAAAAAAGGGTTATTTCTGTTGCAGTCAATATGGTTAGAATGAACGTCTGAACATGCCCTATATGAGGATGATGTATTGCCATTTGACAATGCTGTGTATGACATAATGCTTTGTGATGTAATGCTGTGTAACTGAAACGATTACTTGCTGAATATGTACACATAATAGAGTGCTGTTTACCATGATCAGCCAATCATGTAAGCATGGATCACAACAGGGCTACTTATTTTGGGAAAGGCAGTTTTAATGCTGTGTCACTGGCGGAAGACCGACTGGAATCAATCCAGTATGTTGTGTGTCTCCAAGTATGACTGAAGTTGAGCAGTGACTGTCTTCTCCAGAACTTTTGCCAAAAATGGAATGTAAGTCAGGTCTGTAATTGCTAAGTTAGATTTGAAGCAGCATAAAAATGTATGCATACGTGGAACAGATCAGGCAGTGTCGTATCCTGCACATACTTGGTAAACGGAAGTATATGTACTTGACCGTACTTGTGTGCTCATGTACCTGTTTTACCTCATCTTCCATTGCTGAAGAGCAGTTCCAAGACTAAAAACACAAGTACATGAGGACGGTAAATGTTGGTCTTGCTCCACCCCAAATGTCAAGCATACATTGGATGCATCCTTGCCAAAAGAGAACAATTCCATGATTCATTGCGCCCCAAGTTCGTTCTTGGAAGGCAAGTTAACAGACCAATTATAGCAAGATCACAAGTACAGTCTTTGAATTCCTGATACGGAGATTCACCCACTGACTTTTTAACTTGTGCAGAGCAGATCCTGCTTCTGGGTATGGAGTGGAGGTATGGCCAAGTGCAAGTCTGATGTCATTTTGTAGGCGGTTTTCTAGCATTTTAGATCATCCGTTTCCCTCGGCAAAAAGCCTAAGAGGAAAGTGAACGGGATTTCAGGAATTGGGCAAAAATTATATCTGTGATTGAGATGAGCGTTAAAAAACCTCAACATTTTGTGGTATGAGAACTCATTTGTTCCTGATTGCATTTTGACAATTTTTTATGTTTCTTGACATCACTGAAAATGCAAGTAGACTTTCTATTTTCTGTTGCGCATTGAAAAAGCATTACAAACATGGGTCTAAATGTTTCAAAAAAGGCATAATACATTATGGCCATGTGTTTTGTGCATTATGAATGCTTCATGAAGCTGCCGTCTGTTTTTTTTGTTTTTCCGATTTGGTTTTGAAATGGAAAATTCAAAGAATGAACGATACACATATTATGCACGGATTCAAAACACTCCCATCCTACAGCAACTCTGAAGGGGCACAGCTCACTAATGGTACTTATCACAACACACAAGAAGTACTAATACTGTGTATGTGTAAGTCTGTTACAGTACATTAGTGCAAAAGTTTCACATAAAAAATTTTCAGAAAATATAACAGAGCTTTTTAAGCTACTTTATATTTGTATCCAAATCCATTTTGCTATTTTGACAGCGAAAAAAAAAAACTTTGCATCAGTGCAAGGCACTAAAAGGTTGTCCTGACTGTTTTAATGTTTCAGAGGTATGTTTAGGCGTAACAGGCAATGAACCAATGAGAATGAACCACCTCAGCTTTAGAAGGCAGCAGTGCATGAGCTACAGCAGATTGCTATTACAATGGTGCCTTTGCCTGCCAAGCCTGATCAGTTTTCATCTGTGAAAACAGACCTGCTCCTGCTGGAGCACATCATTTATGGGAGGACAACTGTTCCAGCTCAGCCTTCCAAGGTCAAACAGGCATGGGATGTAGCAGTGAGTATGTCCTCGTTTTCTGACATCAGCAGACCATCCGCTCAGTGCTGAAAGCGGTATAATGATGTCAGAAGATAGGGAAACCAGAAGCTCCCTGCTGAACCTGGTGTGTTTAAATATCCATGTGTTTGGCACGACTGAATGGTTTGGAGTCTGCAATCTCAGCAGCTGGACCCAGAGTCTCAGATCTCCAGAGTGCAGGGCAAACTTAATGGTCCGCTTATGTGTAAGGCTACAGTACATGTTCACCCACCCAGGACACGGTATGTTAATGGAGCAAAGCCTAGTAAGTTGTTAGCGCTCAAGCTCCTTTAGTGCAACTCCTTTGCTATTATTTCATGTGTGAAATCCAAATATGGTACTATAACCAATAATACTTATGAAATCAATGATTGCAAAAAATAAGGCTCCCAAGAATTCAAGCTGAAGTGTTGCAATATCCTATTGGCCACTGTTAGCCCATCCTCTGTTTCGTATGCTGTCCTTGGCCATGAGGTCTTCTCAACTCTATTACTCTATAAACTCTGTGATAATTTCATTACTTTTAAAACATGGCAAGAACCCTGCTGATTGTTCCAGCTATCGTCACCTGTCCTTAATGAATTCAGATGTGAAGCTGCTAGAGAAGGTGTTAGCTTACCTTTAATCGATAATAGCTAAACTTATAAATCCTGAACAGGTCAGGTCAGGTCAGGGCGGGGAGTGTGTGCTGATGCAGCGTGTCGCCGCACCCACCACATGGGGAAACTCCTTGGGATCTCAGCTGGCGACCCCCCAGGCAGACACACGGTCCAGTCCCACCCTCTGGAGATGGCCATCCATCTCCCGCAGCCATGTGTTACGTGGGCGTCCCCTCGGCCTGGTCCAGCCACTCAGGTTATCAGCAATGAGGATCCCATGAGCCGGATCATCCTCAGAGAAACACCATAGCGCCGTAACTGACGCTCCATCACAAAGCAGGTAACGTGCCTCATTCGGGACTCCTCTAGCAACTGCTCCTTCATCACAAAGTCAAACCAGCGATACCCAAGGATTCTCCAAAGAGACAGTACCTTACATTACAACAAGGAAGGAATAGTATTGGTCTCTCCAAGATTCTGAATTAAAAAAAAATAATCGACTTAATCTTACTGATGTAACCTGTATTATGTCATTACATATCTCGTTTTGATAATACAGTATATTGATACTCTGTAAACATTCAAAAATTGGTCCGTCTTGTTTCATTGTCACCCAAAAACTTCACAACTGTATCGAGAAAGGATCTGCAGCACTTCCGCGTGCATCATAACAATTGTAACTGCATTTACAGTTTTGATTTGAACATTCAAAGCAGCTCAGTTCCGCAGTTTTCACCCTCCCTGAGGTTGATCCGGTTTTTATTTAAATTTTACTTTATACTGTAGAAGGTAACACTTGTTCTCTATTAAAATATATCAGGGTCCTTTACTTGTATGTCATTATCCTGTTAAATTAATTAAAATAATGAGTAATGGTCTCCTTTTACATGATAAAATTCTAATACTAAGTTAGGTGAGTAAAGTGGACTTGTAACGTTGCATTGCTGGAGAGAAAAAGCCGAGTCGAGCTTTGCACATGTGCAGTGATGTAGCAGGAGTTTCCATTGACTAGAATCTTCCACGTGGACTTGGCAGTCTGGGAGCATAAGCTTTTCTAGGTAAGTTGTTCGACATGAATGTTTAAATTTATTAGGTTAAATTTCACAATTTACAATCGCATATTTACAGGTACAGGCAATAGCGTTGTCACAGCGTCATGTTAGGCCAAAGTCAAAACTTGTAGCGGTTTAACGCTAGCTAACTTTAATGTTAGCTAGTTAATATGAACCTTAAACAGTGAAGTATGAAGTCATACAAAAAACAAAAAAGGTGACATCTTACAGTCGTGTTCTACTTGCTCTCAAACATTTTTTGTTTTGATTCAGTTTGATAAAAAGCCAACGTGTAAAGCTGTTCATCTTTATGGACAAGAATCAAGAATCCACATTTGTCAATAGACTGACAGGTAACACATGAAGCTCTTTTCTTCTTAAATTATAATTCTTATTTGATAGACAAATGGTCAAAGTGGTCAAGGCTAAAACAAATTTAACCAAATAATAATACAAGGCTATGAGCACTAACAAAAACCTCTACTCTGAATGAATTACGAAGGGACGGATCTCAGAACATGCAGGAGATGATGACACACAGGCCAACTCAAAACTACATGTCGTCCAAAATATACACGGCATGTAGGATGAAACAATAAACTGAACCTTTGGAACACTGGTTAGAGGACAAACATTTGGATTATTGCATGTTTAGGTATGTTTATAAGCCAACTTCTCAGTGGCTTCTAAAATTCAGACTCAGCATAGTCAAGTTTTAAAAGCAGCAAAAAGCCTGGAGAATTCTGAATATCAAACTCCATGTTTGTCTCAAAGTCACTGTATGATTCTAAGAGTGGCAGCTTTAGCGTATCTGCACAGGTCTTTGACATTGGGGAAAGATAATCAGTCAAAAACTGAATGCATGGTAGTGGTGTCATTCCTGCAAGTGGAAATGATGCTATAGCCCTCTGGCAAACATCAACACATCCTCTAAGGACAGGGCAGTCACTCGTTCTGAAAGGATAAGTCAGTCAATGTAAGGGGGCACACTATGTAGTACAGAATGTTACTACGACAGGTCAGTGCCCTCTTTCTAAGGAACTTTTCCAATAGGAGTAATAAGAGCAACAGGACCTCGCCGAAATGAACAGCCGGCATTTATTTTCAAAAACAGATATAAACAAAGTGTACCTCTTTTAAGGCTTTTCCCCACAGTTGCAATTACAAAACATAACCGAAACATACAAAATATACTCGGAGCTCTTTCAAAACCCCAAAGCAAAATGTCCAGTCCACCCGCGTAGCATACATTTGCTTTCAAGGTGAGATGAGGTCTCGGCGCTTATCTGTAACATGGGACGAAGGCACAAGGCACGGAAAGGTCCGCTTCGGTCGGCAGACGCTCCTCTTCAGTCTTCTCCTTCGTAGCCGCCGCTCGTCCGTCCGTCCGATTGACAAGTTTCCATCCAATGTAGAAAAAAAAACAAGCTACATAGCAGCGTAATACCCAATTATTCTCTCAAAATTAAGCTATCAGATCTGGAGAAAATCTTACTCGAAAACCCATATTCGTTGAACACACAGTAGTTTTGTTGGAGTTAGACTCCGCCGAGTCCGTTGATGAGGAAAGAGATGCATACGTGAGGCGAAGGATGGTTGTAAGTCCGCTCTCTTTATTCCTTGCACAGACCGCGATCCGGGAGCCGCTCAGATGCACAAACAGTACATACCCGAGGAAGCTCAAACTCTATTGTCTGTGTCTGGCTTATATAGCCCGTCTGGGGCGTCAGCAACCCCTTCCCTTGTTAGGCCCAGTAGGTCAAGAGTAAGCATAATGTCACAACAACCCTGCAACACACACCTTCTGCTTTTTCTGCTACACCAGTCTAGGGTGAGGCCTCCTCCCCTGCCTGCCTGCAAGTTGGTTCCTATTTTTTAGTGTGACAAAGTTTAGCACAAAGCTTGGCCCCCCTTCAATTTAGAATTAAAATTTACTAAACCTTATTGCCTGCATACTAGCATAGCATTTCTCTCGGTTAATATGGCTTCAACCTGGCTTCCCGTAGCACTATAGTTAAGCTAAATAACGAAAAACGACAATTGGGTTTTCACAAATGTGATTATTACCTCAATTTTCCTCATTTATACAGCAACCATCTGAGTTAACAGCAAAATTAGGAATATGAACGTCATTAGATATACATCCTTTTCATGCTACGCCTGTGCAACATATAGTTTAAGACCATGCTAGCTAGTGTTGCACATAGCGATCACCAAATGAACTCACCGGAGAAAAGAAAACAATATCCCTGTCCGACTTTCTACGTATACTATGCTCAATGCTTAAAAAAAGAAACGGTTCGCTATTAAACATTGTTGCGCTATTTATTAGTTTTCTTCACATGAGCTAAATCTCCAACTCACTAACGTTCCACCGCTCGCGGTATTATTTCTCTTCTTCTTCCTGCTCGCTCGTAACCGCAACACTGACCTCCTCCCTCAATACCACACACTGCCATCTACTGGACAGGAAGATCTGAACAAACCTAAAAGTGACATAGAATTCAGATATATAACCAAAATGAATGAACCATTTTTATAGGCTGCTTTAAGTGGATCACATCAACATTTACTGTGTTTTAGTGTCTTTAATATGTATATGGTCTGAACATGCTTTCCAAATCTGCAGCAGTCAGCTTCTTAGCAGAGTGGTACAAGACCAGAACTAACACACTTGAATGCTGTTGCAGCGCGGTCAAAAACTGCAGAGTTGAAAGTCCATCTTTGAATCTATAAGGAGAAATGATCTTGTAACAGTTTACTGGATTTAAAGATCAAACGAACTATGAAATGCAACAAATCTACAGAACACATATGGAACCAATTTACCAAAATGTCTTTAAAGTCCCTACAGACAAGTCTATGCTTTAATTTTTAGAGATAAGGTTTGATTGCATAGATAAACTATGGAAGTGTTTTAAGAAAACTGAGCCTCTTCTGTGAATGTGACGCACACAAGAATTTTGTCACAATTTGTGTGTTTAATGGGCATTTTGTTCAAAAGCAATACTAGAATTGCTATTCCATTGTGTACCGCTAGAGGGGGTTATAGCCTAACGGGAACATTAGTTGAAGTTTCGCGGGATTTTCTATAGACAAAGAAACGTCTGGTTTATGTTGTCTGGGCCATGCAAGTGTGTCATTCAGTTTGTACATCTGAAAAAGGCTCTTTCTTGAACAGGTCTTTTTATGAGCATCTGATGACATTTAGGCAACTGTCTGAATATTATTAATCTGAATAAAAAATAGCACATGCAATATGCACGTATAAATATGGCATTTTATTATTTGTTTTCCCCATTACTCGGTCAGCTCTGAAACTAGCCTACTATTGGTAAAACGGACATGACTGAGTGATCTCAATTTTGTAATTAACATAACAACTAATAACAATACAATATGTCTTGGTTGGTTTTAGCTGTTTTAAGTGTGTTCATGTCTTCTTCCCAGAAAATGCTACTAAGGATGATCAGCGTATTGCCCATGCTGCTGGACTTTGCAAAAAATTGGTGGGACATTTGTCACACGACTGGAAGCAGAAGGTGGCACTGAAAGAAGCACAACAAGAGCATAACCTCCCAGAGCATTTACTCATCACAGAATGCAAAACCAGGTGGGGCTCAAGGCAAAAGATGATGGAGAGGGTCTTGGAGCAGCGGCAGGCCCTATCTGATGTCCTCTTGGCAGAGCGTAAAACACGGCATCTG
This sequence comes from Brienomyrus brachyistius, assembly GCF_023856365.1. NCBI lineage: Eukaryota > Metazoa > Chordata > Actinopteri > Osteoglossiformes > Mormyridae > Brienomyrus > Brienomyrus brachyistius. The sequence continues at coordinate 1,716,478 of NW_026042332.1, forward strand.
GTTCCCTCATGGCAGGACCTAGATGTGCTTGAGTCTGTAACCTTGGCGTTACACCCTTTGCAAGAATTCACTGATGCTCTTTCCGGGGAAAGCTATGTAAGTGTTTCATATGTTAAACCTGTACTTCATCTTTTGAAGACCTCATTTCAAAGGTAGATGACTCTGATTTAACCAAAACTATAAAAGCAAATATCTTGGATTATATGATTACAAAGTATGATGACGCAGCAACACAAGAACTACTGGACATTGCATCTTTCAGTGACTCCAGGTTCAAGGGCAACTACATTAGGATGGAACATATCTATTTTTTTATTGTATTCTAAACTGCCTCTCTGTTTTAGGAGGGAACACTTTCTGACAACACTGAGGCCCAAAGCATGGATCCACCAAGTGACAAGAAGGCAAAGCGATCATTGGGCAGTTTGCTGAAAACAAATCCAGGCTCCACTCCCACTCCATCTTCCATGCAGCTGGGGCAAGCTGTTGAAGCTGAACTGAACAGCTACTTGCTGTCCCCGACCATTGACAGTGAGGCAGACCCTTTGCCTTGGTGGAAACTCCACCAGGTCACCTACCCAAAGCTAAGCAAACTAGCTCAGAAATATCTTTGTATACCTGCCACTAGCTCACCCTCTGAGAGGCTCTTTAGCACATCAGGGAATGTGGGCCCTTGTGAAAAAATAGTATGCCATTAACATATTTAAGCACACCCTATTTAGAGAATACTTCTATCAGACTTTTTTGACCCAGCTTTAAGTATATTTAATATACTAAAGTTGTGATAATGATATTAATTTAATATATTAAAAATATATTCAGTGTATTGACGTCATACTTTTTTGACCGAGCTTATTTCATACTTAAATATACTTTAAATATATTTAATGGAATGTACTTTTAAACATACTTGTAAGATGCTGCAAATATATTGCCCATATACTATTTACATGATATGTAAGCATTAATAGTCTAATTTTACTGCAATTTAAATGTTTCTGCATTCTACTACAGACATTAAGTATGCATATTAATATGGAAGAGTTATTCCGTTAAAACTGGGAAGAAAACTCGAGACAACATTAAGAAAAGTTTTTTTATTATGTGTATCAACCACAACATATAAATCAAACCAACAAAAGAACAATCAGCATCAACACTTTACTTGCTGTTTGTTTGTTTTGCAAAGCTCTCGTTATTGCACTTTCTCCTCAAGATATTCTTCACCTCTTGGGAAGAGGTCCCTGGGAATTGTGCGATGACGCAATCTGTTGATAAAATTTCAGATCACTTTTACTGAACCAGACAAATGGTGAGCATTACTGTAAATCAAGAGTTTCAAATGAAGGCAAACCAAAAATTTGAAATCTCATCTGCAAAACCCGTGTGTACGCAGGTTACCCTTTGCTCACAACCAGTCCCCTAATTAGAGTTGCAATAGTAACCTGCACACACAAAGGGGCTTTCTGGACATCCCTTCCCTAACATCTGCATAATGTAATTCCACACATCATTGGAGCGATCAGGAGTTTGGTTGAGATCCCTCTCTTTTCACATTTATAAAGCTTTTCTAAAGTTTCAGTGCCATAGAACTGATATGATTGAGAATAGATTTGTTTAAAAGACACAATAAATCTTTGCGGAAATGCAAACTTTACAAAAATTACTAAACTAATGGGCAACTTGCCTAAATTGTGCACAGAACATACCTATTAATGCTTTGACTTTTTCAGGGTCCAGCTGGTCTTTCTCTGGCAGGTCCTTATGATTGCTTGCATGCTTCCCTGTGATCGATGAGGATGCCAATGTCTCCTTCCCGAAAAGCAGTAGTGCCAGCTCTTGTGTATAAAGTGACATCCTGGTTTTGCTCAAACGATCAAAGAGCCTTTTCTGGACTTGAATGCTGGAGTTAGGCAATGTTACCTGAAAGTAAAATGTTAATTAATTTAATTTTTCTTTATGATTAACTTCCTTTTAGTCATGTACTTCAGACTTACAATACCATGTCCAACAAAGGTTAAGATGCTGCGTAAAACATAATATGGGAAACCTATCTATGTGCTAATCAGGGGCGCCGCTAAGGGGGGGAAAGTTGGGACAATTCTAAGGGCCCACGCCCTTTAGGGGCCCCAAGAGATCTGAATGGGTGTGGTAGGGGGGCCCAACCTCATATTTTGTCATAGGGCCCAAAATTGCTAGCGGCGCCCCTGGTGCTAATTAACAATATTTCCCATCTTTAGAACTTATCATATAAGGATAGCGGACCTTTATTATAACCATTAATGTTTTGAAAATGAGAAGTAATACAAAAATTACCAACTTGCCATTTTTGCTCATTTAATGCAATGTACAAACATTTACACTTGTTTGATGTTTACAAAATTTCTCAGTTGATGTACATGCTTATTTAATTTTGTTTCATTGGTACAGAACTAGGGCGGCATGGTGGTGCAGTGGTTAGGACTGTTGCCTCACACCTCTGGGACCCGGGTTCGGGTCTCCGCCTGGATCACATGTGTGTGGAGTTTGCATGTTCTCCCCATGTCGTCGTGGGGTTTCCTCCGGGTACTCTGGTTTCCCCCCACAGTCCAAAAACATGCTGAGGCTAATTGGAGTTGCTAAATTGCCCATAGGTGTGAATGGTGTGTGAGTGTGCCCTGCGATGGGCTGGCCCCCCATCCTGGGTTGTTCCCTGCCTCGTGCCCATTGCTTCTGGGATAGGCTCCGGATCCCCCGTGACCCAGTAGGATAAGCGGTTTGGAAAATGGATGGATGGTACAGAACTAATACCAATCTACCATGCCAGGAACCGTACCAAATTGAAAGTTCTGGTAGTGAACCAACCACCGAATACACAATAGTAGCAACAGCATTTGTGATTATGTAACCCATCCATGTAGGAGCAGTAGGGCATGCAGCGGCAGTAGTGATGTGGGACGATACCTTGATCAGCGCCACATTACTAGCCTAGGAATTGAACTAGCAACCCTGTGATCACAAGAACAACTCCCTAACCGTTAGGCTACCACTGCCCATCACCAGCTGATGTGAGGCAAAGACTGTTTCTGTTCTTTCAGCATCCTGCTTGCCTCACCTGGAGTATTATGTGGATAACCTTAGCTGAATATCATGTAGAAGTGGGCTATGCTCTTTGAAATCTAATACTTCTGATGCATCAAACAAGGATAGCTATATAAACTGAAAGAAATTTAGTTAAATGAATAATTAAAATTTTAAAATATGACAATAACATGAGTTAGATGCAGTTACTGCCTATTTTGTAAGGAACTATTAAAGGTCATCTGCAATCTGTAACACAATAATTACAAGAAAGGGCTTAATACCATGACTGGTGAACTTGCTGAAGCTGCTGTACCAGAGCTTGAAGGTCCTGCTGATTCGCTGCTCGGAGTGCTCCAGCTGGGGGGCGAGCCAGTGTGGCCAGCCAGTGGTAATTTTGACACTACGTCTTTTAGGGTTTTGACAATTGCAGGTAGCTCTGAAGAGAAATGGTGTTTTGCAATGTTTTGGTTAGTGCTGTGTATGAAGGTGAATATTTCATTTAAATACATAGAATTAATACAAAGTCATATGCTATTTCATAAATATGCTACTGAACATGCATAACTTTGAGCATCACCAACAACGCTTTGTGCCTTCTGTGGTAACAATACAAAATTATTGGATGATTTATATTTGAACCATAAAGCCATTTACAGACCTGCCAACCATAGGAAATTTTTTTGAGTACCACAACGGTGGCACTCGCAGACTCACACTCGCTTGGTGAGCATGACCGGAGTGCACAAGTGGTGACTTTAGTTGGGGGCAAGAGCGTAAATTTGGTTTTGATATTGGTGGGGACATATAAATCTAACACCCACCTAAACCCACCCCCCATAAGCTTATCAACACTATAATCGTTGGATATTGGTGGGGACATGTCCATGTTAACTCTACACCCTTGGTTGGAGGGGCAGCAATTTATGACTGGCAGGATGCTCGGCCAATCATTTCATGTGGTTTTCTTTTACCACAATTAAAACAGTTAATATGCATGTGATGGTTGTATGTACCATAGAAAACATACCTTTAAGAGCCTTTATGGTCTCCATGTCAAGACAACAGCTGGCACTTTGGGTTGTACTTGGTTTGATATAGCTGTCATCCTCTTCATCCTCTGAATCACTTACCAACTAAAATAAAAAGAAAAGAAAACATTAAGTTGTTACCTTTCTCAGTCTTCAGACGAGTGCGGGTATCCACTAATGTGCAGAGCCATAGAACTCTGGAAGCATGTTTGGGAAACCCTGGGAAGAAGGCTGCACACTGCACTATATTATGTGCTGTAAAGTTAGTTAATAAATGCAAATTTATAATTTACTGACAAATAAACTTGTATTTGTATTGAACAGCTTTAATTTATAATTCAACAAAATATTCTTACCAGGCGTTTTGACATACTCCTTTGACGTCGGGCACAGTCACTTTCTTCAGAATCATAACACACCGCTGTGGGAATTACAGACCTTTTTTTCAGAATTTCTTTCTTTAGCCTTTCTGCCATTGCAATGGCAGCATCCTTGTTTAGGGTGGGGTTCTTTTCCTATATTCAAATTAAAATGGTCAGGGTTAAAAATGGTAAAAAAATATATATTTATTTTATAACATGAATGCATTTTTGCAATAATAACATATGGTACTGGTAATTTGATTACACTTCCAGTAAATAACATTGTTTTACAACTACCAGATCATTTGCATTTACCATGCCTTCAATGGTTGGAAACATTTCAGAGTTTCACATTTCTGACAAATCTAACAATAGTGATTGTTTGCTTACCTTCTATTTTTCATTGACATTTTCAACAAGAAATCTGCTATTTACTTTTCTCTGTCTCTTCACATTCACAGTATTCCAAATATCCTCTCCACGAATGAACTTGTCTCTTTTTTCAGCCATGATTTTCCAGTCATCTGTAATAACGACATTAAAGAAGGATAATGCACACTATTTAGCATATGCACCTTTACTGTACAGTTGCACCGATTGCAATTTTCTTGGCCATTCTGTTTTTTGACCTGCCAATGTGTTTCGATTGTGCTGTTAGTTTTCTAATTTGTTAAAATGAAATGAAAAATTTTGCAGTTTAGCACACTCCATGCTCTTTTATCTCAAAGCAATGAGCTAACATAGACTCGGTGGCAAATTTAGACATGGACAACAGACATGCAACCGCATCTACTAGCTACTAAACCAGACTAATGTAATTATTATTAACTTGACAAACTAGTGTAATTAATCTTCAGATTACCTTACCTCCAAGAAGCAATATCTTTGCAGCAATACCGAGTTCTTTCTTCCCGCCTTTTTTTGATGGCCAAAGAACTTCCACCCAACCGTCTTCAGACTCTAAATCGGGGCATTTTGTAACCTGGGTTATGTCCTTCTTGTCTGATTTGTCTACAATATCTAAGCGTTCCACCTCTACAGACCTATCCTGAAAATAAAATAATGCTAAATTGTATTTTGCAGACATCTATGCTGCTATGCGTTGCTTATTAATTAGCAGAGAACAATCTGGTAAATCAAGGAACTAATTGCACACCTTTTTACCGATTATCAGTTTGAAAAATTGCATTGTCACGCTGTCATTGGTCACACTTGGCGCACAAGCGTTGCTTAGATCAGCCAATCGAAAAGACGTTTGCTGGTTTAATATTCTATTACCATCGTGACATATAATATTTAGTGTTAATAGCAAGCTGCCTGATCCTCAAAATATAGACGATGAAGTGTTATGATACTGATAATCAGATTTAACTTGCAGATTCTGATTTTCTCTTGAATTTTTATATTCATAAACATCAATATCTGAGGATGGATGAATGTTGTGAGAATGGCAAAAAAAGAGGAAGATATAAGAGATTCTTGGAGGAGGATGATTCGCGAGTACCGATAAAGACTAAATACAGACGCAAGGTGACAAAGGTATTACATCTGAGTTAATTAGCAATTTCATTTATTATACTGTGTAATGTTACTGAATATTTATGATAATTCCATGTTTTGTTCTGGAGGTACAACAGACTAACAAGACCCATTATAAGTCATATATTGATTCCGGAATCCCTATTCCTAGGAAAAGTGCTTACAGGAAAAAAACAAAGCAACGTAAGTCTTATTTTTAAAATGTACCGACTTGTTATATTTATTCAAAGTGAAATCATTTAAATATGTATTGTATAATATAAATTTGACTGAATTAGTGGTGTATGTGAAACATTAAAACGTGTTTTTTTAGCGCTCAGTTGAGCATTCTGAAACAGCTAATGAATCTGAGCAAGAAAGTGTGGGATTTCTTGGACAAGAGACAAAGCAACTGAAGGTAAATAAAATACATTTAAGATAAGTAGATATTCTGCATGAATGGAAACATATAATAGTCTGACTGTACATTTTAAGATTTCAGATGAATTATTTGAAGCCCATGGCCCTGATGTACATGATGAAAATCAAACAGATGTCATACAGTTACAGGAAGAAAAATGCACATTAGTAAGTTTAAGCTGTTTCATTACAATTAAATAGCAGAATGGAATTCTAAACAAGGTGGACAGGTGCAATGTCATTTATGGAAAAAGTAGAAGCAAATGATCCTGTTTTTTGTCTAGCCCATTGCAGAAGCTGACACTCAACAAAGTAATGAAGATGGCAATGATGAACGCGAGATCCATTCTGAAAAGATTGCCATGAGCAGACAGGTACTGTGAATTTTTGAATCACATTTGCACAAATAATCTTTGGTCCCCAGGAATTGCTGTATGTAAAAGGTGGGCGATAGGACCTAAAGTTAATATTACAGTATTTTTAACTTTTTAGACATTGATGGTATTATATCACGGTATTACATTTTTATATTTACAAACAAAAAACACCTTTCTTGAATGCAGAATTTTATTTTCATAACAAAAGACTTAGTAAACTTCACAATTCCAAATTAATAAAACTGAAGAACAAAGACATAAGAATAATAATAAAAAATAAACTGAAGTATACTATACTTTTCCAAATTATAATAGTTACGATGGGTAATATAACAAAGCACATTTTCTTTGTTGCCAATATATGTACAGTATAGGTAAAATACTATTACTTGAGCATTAATAGCCAGTTTTTCTTTACAAACAGAAGCATCTCTGCCTTGTCACCCACACTTATATGGTGGTTCCCCCATGGTTTACTTTGGTCTTACATGTGTTACAGACTGTGAGCTTTGTGACTTCTAAACTCACAGTTAAGAACTTTCACACTAATAATATGTAAACACATGGCTTAGTGTGTGTCCATTCAAAAAAGTCAGATCAGAAGGTAAACTTTGTGATATACAATATGGAATGGAATATCAAAAACTTGCATGCAGTGGGGATCTTGGTGAGAATGACATCAGCTTGTTATGGAATTGTGATGGAATCCCTGTGTTCAAGAGTTCCAAATGTCAGATTTGGCCTATTCAGTGTCAAATAATTGAGCTAGACCCACAACAGAGAAAGAATAATATTTGTGTCCCTTGTCTTTGGTTTGGGAAAAATAAACCCAACATGTTCACATTGCTACACCCCTTTGTGAGTGAAGCTCTTGTACTTGAGAAAGATGGAATCAAATGGAAGGACGCACAAAACAGAGATCAGGTTTCAAGAGTCCATGTTCTGCTCTGTAGTTCTGATTCTGTTGCTCGACCTCTCCTCAGAAATACTAAGCAGTTTAATGGTACTTATGGATGTGATTTTTGCTACCATAAAGGAGGAGGTCCATACGCATCTTGTACTCCTGAGCCCTCTCTGAGATCAGAGGAAGAGCATTATATCCATGCAATGGCAGCAACACCAAAAGAACCTCGATTTGGTGTCAAGGGGCCCTCCCCACAAATGAAGCTCAGTAAGTTCCAAATGATAAAAGGCTTTGTACCTGAATATCAACACAGTGTGTGTCTGGGTGTTACAAGACAGCTTGCATCTCTGTGGTTTAATTCATGTAATCATGAAAAAGAGTGGTACATTGGAACTAAAACTGATGTTGTTGATAAACAGCTAACTGCAATCCAGCCTCCAGTAGAGGTGACAAGAACACCTCGTTCTGTACAAGATCGCAAATTCTGGAAGGCATCAGAATGGAGGGCTTTTCTTTTGTTTTATGCATTACCAGTTTTTAAAGATGTTCTGCCAAAAAAATTCTGGAATCATCTTTTTCTTTTAGTTTTTGGAATTTACGCATTGCTTCAAGAGAAAGTGGAAATATGCAGCCTTGACTTTGCAGAGCTCTCACTGAAAAACTTTGTCACTGAATTCGAAAGATTGTATGCACAGAAAATGTAACATTCAATGTTCATTTGTTAACCCATATTGCTACAAGCGTCAGAAACTGGGGGCCCCTTTGGGCAACATCTACATTTTCTTTTGAATCCTTCAATGGAACACTCCTGAAATTTTTCAATGGAATTACACATGTACCACAGCAGATTGTAAAGCAGTTCTTACGGTGGAAGAGCTTGAGAGAACATGGTGAAAGATGCATGAAGGATGCTAATGAAAACGTGCAATGCTTGTTTAATGAACTGCAAAATGCCAATGTATTATTAGCAAGTTCACAGCGAATTAACAAACTCGTTAGAGTCTTTGGTAGTCCTTTTGCCCAAGAAAATGTACCTGTTACACACAGGATTGCAGTAGAGCAGTTACTGGGCTTTAAAGTAAATTCCTACTGCTATTATAACCGCTTTATTGTCAATGGAATAGTTTGTCACGCAGAATCCTCTAAATTACGCAAAAGAAACAACTCTGTTGTAGAGCTCAAAGATGGAATGCTATGTAGCATCAAAAGTCTTGTACTAGCCAAGCCCCAATGCATGCATGACTGTGCAATGTGTGACTGCAATAGAAGGTGCTGTGTTTTAGTACAGGAATTGGTAAAAAAAAAAAAAAGGGGGCATTTGTGCAGAGACTCTCAGCTAAATATATCCAGCGAATTTATTCATGAGGTCACACGATCAGACAATGTAATTGCTGTTCATCCAAGTTCTTTCAAAAGGAAATGTGTTGTGATCTGTTTTAAAGCCAGAGCATTTGCAATTCCTCTGCCAAATAATATTGAACGGGATTAGATATGCTGTCTCTTTAGCGCTGTTCATAAAATTTCCATGGTGGAGTTTAAACATGAACAGATACGTTTGTCTTACTGTTAGGGCTATTTTGAGAAAACCTGAAAGGTATATTCGTCCAGTCATTGCAATGCATTGCAGTTATGGTTATCTTTGTGTTTGCAAATTTTGTAATTACTTTAGGCATTTTAAAAGGGTAGAAGAATTTCAAGTGAAAATGTAGATTGATTTAGCATGTGTGTGTTTGTTCTTTATATAGACACACTCATACGTACATTTTTTTCAAATAAACCATTGTGCACAGTAGCTCCTATTTGTGTTATAACTTGTGAAGTGCATTAGTACAAATAGCTGTGAAAAGTAAATTAAATACATATAAGTGTGTGTTTAGAAATGAGTGGAAATGTGTTTTGTGTTTTTGTGGAAATGAGTGGGAACTGCTGACATACTTAAAATGTATTTTCTAATATTTTAAATACTGTGCTATTTTTGTTTTCACAAATTTTGGTTAGCGACTTTGAAGAATGAAATAAATATACAGTAATTGAAGTATATATGACTTTCTTAATTTATTTTATGTATATTTTAAGAAACAAAAAAATACATTTAATGTGTATTACACAAAACTAATTACTATACTGTTTTAAGTATACTGCTGAAAGCTATATCTAGCATCTCTAAAGTATATTTCAAGTGTACTTACTGTAATAAGGAAAATGATAGCATGTTTTAAGTATGTGCCATATACTTTTAGTATACTGGATATATATTTAAGTATACTATTTTTTTACAAGGGCAAGAACTCCAAATAGCAGGCTGAGGAGCTTGTACATGTGTTGTTTGTGATGAACAGTGGTGGGCAGAGCCAACCGAAAAGTTAGCTTCAATACCCTCTAATCTGCCAACTCCAAAGTTCAGTTTGATAACGCTAAACCTGTAAACCACTAAAAATTTAGCAGAAGCTAACAATTAGCACTAACCGCTAACTTTTATTGCACATGCGTGTGTTTTTTATGCTACTGGTTTTTGTTTTATTTATTTTTCTTTTTAATTGTATTTTAATGGTGCTTTTCACTGTTTATAATTTGTTAGGTTCTGGTTTTATTTCATTTTATATGTTGCTGATTGAGAAGCACTCTGACTACGGCATTGAGGTTGCTGTTTTAAATGTGCTATATAAATAAACTGCCATTGCCATTTTATTATATGAATATAGCTTTGGTTTAGTTTTTGACGTCTGAACCCTTAAAAACATACCTAGAGAGCTAAAATTTAACACTGAAGTCCAGTCTGTCGGACTAGAGTGATTAACAGGTGATATTTATAACTTGGAGTTTGGGATTATTCTGTGTTGAAATTTTAAGTGATATTCTATTCACAGGATGTAAGCATTTTTGTTTGTTATTTCACAATTGGCCATTTTGTTTTTAGTGAAGAACTTAGGGACTACAAACATGGTGCCATTTACCCTGAACTACGAAGGAAGGTCTCAGCTCTGTATTGGTCTATTGTTCTGTCAATCAGAACCTGGAAAATACAACCAGGGGCTTGTATGACAGAGCAGGATTTCTCACTTAGCCGAAGTACTTGTTGGATTTAGGGTAGTCTGAGCTAAATGTATCTGAACAAAGAAAGTCCAGAAGAAGCTAAATGGTCTGCTGACAGTTTTCAGAGTTGGCAGAAAAGCTAATCTAATGAAAAATGTAGCTTCGCTAATTAGCTGTAGGCAGATTAATGGAACACTGCCCTCCACTGGTAATGAATTTGGAGCCCTGTGATTTTTATTTTATTTTTTTTCGATGAGAATATTTATTTAGTTAACCAAAGACAGGCTACAGGAAGTACAGAAGCCTCTTGTAAATGTCAGTATCTCAGACTTTGTATGTTGTTTAATACTCCCCTGCTAAATTGGAGTATGTATCAGGTTTCACATTCATGTTTGTTTCATATCATTTGAAACGACACCATTTTTTTAGTTTTAGTTTAGTTTTAGTTTTTTTTTACAAATTAAGACTGAATGTGTCTGAAAATGCTAAATGGTGTAACCATAAAAGAGTTCGAAATATTTTAAGTATTTAATCCATTTGGAGCATATGTACGTGTAAATTAATTTGAAATATCACATAAAAACAGATTTTATTAGGATTAATAATTTTTTGTTATATTGAGTGGAACATACCTTGAAAACACTTTTGTTAAATAATCTTTGACAAATTATGTAAAAATTATTTAGACTATATTTTAATCTGTTTTTGCATGTGTTATCATTTTATGAAAAATATTGCTTATTTAAGTTATCACACTACGTGATCTATTTTGACTGACTAGATGAAAGTGATTAAAATTGTACCAAATGATGACAATTGTATAAAACCATTTGCATCTATGTACTAAAATATTTGGAAATTTGTGTAAAGCAATGAGAAATGATGTAATGTTGTGCAGACGTGCATTATGGTGTAGGGATTACTCTTGTTGTTTTGTAAATGTTAATTGTCATGTGAGGAAAAACTGTAACATTATGTCAAAATAAATATTGTAGGAATATATTTGTGGGACTTTTGTTGAGTACATTTACCTATACAAGTACATTTGTATTTCTGTATGAGAACTCCCACATTCCGCTCTTGATGCCACCCTCCCAAAATCTCTTGCCACCCCATGTAAACATTTCTGTAACCACCACTGCAGTTACAGCCACCGCCTGTGGCAAGTTTTCTAGGAGCCACTCTACTTTATAAATGACAAAATCATTGCTCACAGCTTCACTTTCTACCTGCTGCAGCAAAGAATATACTTCTTGCCTAAATATTGCTTTAAAAGACATTCTGAAGTGAGGTAGTAGCGTATTAACAGGGGCACAGCTGGGGTGTAATGGCGGTGGCCATAGCCTGTCGTGTAGCGGCTGTCGCATCATTGGTTAGATCTTACAGGATTGTCTCAGTCCTTTTTCCGTGACCACACCCCTTTGAGAGCTTGAGAGCTGTGATTGGACAGCGATTACATTTCCTGGTGGCACAGTTTCGGCAAGTATTTGAAAATGAGCCAATGTAGCAGAGCAAAGATGGTCACTGCTTTTCGGAGTGATGTGGCACAATTTCATTATTAAAATGTGTGTAATGTAAACCCTTCTTTTTCTGGAGGGTAGTTGAACACGGTCAATTAAATGATTGTTTTGTTTTCATTGTGTCGCGTTCTCTTCACGACACTCACGAAAAGCAATGCCTCTTGTCCGTCGCATTTCCACATAGCACGGTGTCTGCATGCTGTGCACTGTAAAACAATATATCGCGTTGACTGTTTTCCCCCAAAAGCCAAACTCGGGTTTGCATTCCAAGGCGGCACGAAATCTGCCCCATAAGTAGCAGATGGTATAAAAAGTCTTTTAAAGACCCGTGACGGCGCCGGCCTTCTTACTGATCCTGCTCGTCTGAGCTTCCTCCTCCTTTTTATATTGCCTCCCCAGCAAGAGACAGCATATGTCCAGGCGCTGGCCACGACAGAATGGTACAATATGTAGCAGTTTCTACTTATTCTGATACAATGTACTTTTAAATGGCTTACTTATTTTAAACAAACCTTTTATATTGGTTTATATTATAAACCATTATAATGGGATCACGTGATTTCAACAAGTACCTAGCTGGTAGCTACCATCAGAAATGCTGTCACCAGATTTAAACACGCTGGAATAGTGTTGCTTTTAAGAATGCTATTCAAATACAGTAGACCAGGGTGTAATGTCTGGACACTATAATGGGCACCACCTGTCCCCAGTCTCCTCTAAATATAACTACTACCTATTATTTTAAACGGAACTACTCCAGAGAAGCTGAACACTATAGGGATCAACATCATCTGTTCTGTCGATAATTAGAGCCAATATCCATCACATGTTCAATAATTGTAATCGTCCTTTTAATTTACTGATGTTACCGATAAATATTCATCATGCGCGTTGCATGCACTTTTCTACTGAAACTACTCTGAGGTCTCACACTGAGTTCAACCTACCGCATGGATTGGTTGAAATGTGAACGAGATCATCTCAAGTTAAACCAATGACTGGCTTTCTCCAGATATGAGTGACAGCTGAGGAAAGAGGCTGCGTACAGGCAATAGCGGAGAGATGGAAAGAGAACCATAAGTTCAGAAACATTAAAAGTACATTAAAAGCTGACTGTAAGCGCACCTGAGTAATATATTCCATCTTATCCTGTCTAATTATTAGTTTTGTAGTAGTGACACTTTTATCAAATGTGTACAGTACATAGGTATTTTTGCAATTTTCAAATGCTTTGGGAAGCCAAATTTTGAGCCATCTGACTGCAATCAAAAAACTAAAAATGCCAAAAGACATATTTTCTCAGCAAATTTAAAAGTGCTGGCTAACAGTAAGTGTAAATATTCTCAGATTATTATCCACGTTGGCACTAATGATGTCTGATTGAGGCATTTGGAGATACCTAAGATAAATTTCATAGAGGTGTGCAACCTTGCAAAGACGATGTCTGTGTCAGTAATGTGCTTTGGCCACATCTCTGCTAGACGTGGTGATGAAATGTACAGCAGATTATCATTGCTGTACCGCTGGCTGTCAGAATGGTGCCCGATAAATGGTGTGGGATTTAAAGACAATTGGCCGACGTTCTGGGGTAGGCCTGGGCTTTTGAAGAAGGAAGGTAATCACCCCTTGTGGGATGGTGCTGATCTCCTGTCCAAAAGCATTGCTCATGGTCTCAAGGCCAGTCGCTGACAAGCCAGATCCAAGTCCAGGCGGCAGGCAAACCGGCATAACTGACCGTCTGCTAGTCGCTTAGAGTCGTCACCCAGGGTTCATGTTATTGAGACTGTGTCTGTTTCCCGCACTTCTAATCGTGGAGGTGTATTCCACCATAGTGGATGTCATAATAACTTTAATGAAAACTGAACCAAATCCATTGTTAGATAATAGGTGTAATGTGAGCCTAAAATCCTGGACTTTTAAATGTAAGATCACAGGCACTAAGGCATTACTAATAAATGAAATGATTACTGATTTTAGTCTTGGTGCGTTATACTTTACTGAGACCTGGGTTAAACCAAATGAATTCATGGCATTAAATGAATCTACTTCAGCTGAATACAGTTATAAGCATAACCCTCGACCAAATGGCAAAGGTGGTGGTGTTGCTGCAATATTTCAGTCTAATCTAGGAGTGTCCAAGAAAAGTGGTTATAGCTTCTGAACATTTGAAATTCTTGTTCTTAGTTTTGCTGGCTCATCTCCTTGTGGTCCTTCACCTCCAGTCATCATCATTGTGTAAACACCACCTGGTCCATACAGAGTTTTTTTTTAACAAATCTGGTGGTCACTACTGACAAAGCCATGATTGTTGGTGATTTTAGTATTCACATGGAGAATGACAGTGATCCTTTAACAACAACGTTTGCTGCTATTCTTGACTCTGTAGATGTATGTCAGAATGTAGTCGGGCCTATTCATGCCTGTAACCCAGGACCTCGTAAGGATGTTAAGATGATTCAAGGACCCCGGAGTGACAGAAGCCCTAAAAAATTTGGAAAATAACTGGATTGGTCTGGACTTTTTCCCAATATGATATGCTTTTGTGGGGCACAAAATCTTTAGCAACGCCCCTGCCTGTAACCATACCCTGGATTCAGGGACGGATTATGGGTTGTGTGGGCCCCTGGGCAAAACGTTCGCGAGGGCCCCCCCACCACCACCAGCACCACCACCACAACCACCACAATTCAAGGGCCCTTGGCAGCCAAACACCCTCCCTATAGGGTCAGGGGCCCTTGTAGACAGAGGATCAAAGAATGTAGGCCCTCTAAAATAGACAAACGAAAATACATTTTTGATAAGTGTTGCAAATTGTTTTGGGCTAGGGGCCCCACGGGCCCCCTGCACCCCAAGGGCCCCTGGGCAGTGGCCCCCCTGGCCCGGTCCGTAATCCGTCCCTGCCTGGATTTGATTATTAGCCATGGTATTTGGGTGGAACACACATCTATTATCCCTCAGAATCCTCTACTTTCAGATCATTAATATAGTACAGCCTCCCTTCGGCCCCAGCTGGAAAGTACAATATCAGACGTCCCATCACCCCATTATCAACAACAATGTTTCTTGACCAACTTCCATAGTCCTTCAACCTTACATCTGAAGCCTCATGTGAAAATGAACTTGAACAGGTATCTGTGAACATGGTAAAATCCTTTCGCAGCACTCTAGGTCTTGTAACTCCACTTTAAACAAAGAGATAGAGATAAGAAAGCTGCACCCTGGTATTCTGAACTTCACTTCGTGCTCAACTAAACTAGTAGTTTTCTGATCAGTCTGGAAAGAGAGTCTCTCCAAGTACAGATAAGCACTAGTGACTGCTAGGTCTGTGTATCTTTCCAGATAAATAGAAGAGAACAAAAACAATTCTAACTTCCAGTCTGAATCTGTGTCTAGGTTAACACAGAATTCTTCAACCCTAAACTCGCAAGTCCCACAGGCTCTTAGGAGTGATGTCTTTATTACATTTTTTAATGGTAAAATAACTAAGATTAGAAAGACCATCACTTCTGTGGCCACATACAGCTACCAGCCTTCTACTAGTCCTGTTCCTACTGATATTGACACTTTTAAATCTTTCTGTCCTAAAAACAATCAGAACTTTTGAGCTTGGTTTTGAGCACGATCCTGTTAAACTTGTTAAACTCATCTCTTAGGCTTGGATATATTCCGAAACCTTTTAAAATAGCAGTTATTAGACCTGTTCTAAAGAAACCAAGTCTTGAACCTAGTGATTTAGGAAACTATAGACCCACGCCAGGATTGCAAATCTTCCTTAATGTATTAGGATGAATTTGCGGACGATTACGTCGCCCACGTGGCATGGAATTAACCCTTCTACTGTAATATTCTGGGAAGTCATAATTGTGGATTAATTCTGTGATTGTGTGGACAGATCATCCTGAAATTCAGATAAATCATCCATGATTCACCCAGAATATTATTGAACTGCACAAACGTTGTTTTTTACCAATCACCTGTAACACCTATTTTGTCATATATACCTTGAGTCTCATAAAAAGAAACCAGGTTGCTTATCTAAGCCATTAGATCGGCATGCAGTATGCTTATCTTGGTTTTGGGAGACAGGGGAGGGTCGTTATACAGCACCTTATATTCCCTTTAGGGGGAACAGGGAGGCATTGCGCAAAGACACCTGGCACAAGCATGCCTATTGTACAATGTTACCGCAAGCAGCATCACTCGGTCAAAAGGGGGAATTGGAGAACATATTGCCTGAGGGGAAGGGGTGAGCCTGGCCAGCTCATCCCCTGCCCTCACGCAACGCTAAATTTAGTATAAAGGAAGAGGAAAACTCAGTGTTGACCGAAGCTGAGCCGTGGGATAGAGCGCGCATCGCCCGGCACTTTCTCGGGACTTACATCTTGGTTTCCTGCCAGGACTGAAAGGGGCTCCCCAGTCTAAGAGTGAAGGTAGGTGATGATGGCACATTCGAGTGTGAATAGTTTTGCAGCAGCTTATGCGTTTAATTGATCATGGGGATTAACTATCACCGCTCGTTATAATAATTCACATTTACTATATTTTATTGTTTCTTTTCTATATATACTTCTTCGTATAATATATACTATTCTATATCCCTTGTAGTACGAGGTTATTTTGCATTGCTTTCAGTACGATAGTTTGGTATTGATGTCATTGTGAGGTTATTTTGTATTACTTATTAAAGCGTTTTTGAGTGAACCTAAGCGTGCCTGTTTGTTCCTTCGAGAGGCCTACATCACTCTCACATCCATTTTAATACACTTTCATTTCAAAGATCCTAGAAAACGTTGTTCATCAACTGTCTTCTTTTCTATGGAAAACTAATGCTAATGAATTATATCAGTCTGGCTTTAGATCAAACCACAGGGAAGACAGCTTCAATCAAAGTATTGAATGATTTGCTTATGGCTTCTGACCGTGGCTGGATATCTTTGTTGGTATTACTAGATCTAACCTCAGCTTTTGATACTGTGGACGATAATATTCCCTTGGACCACCTAGAATCTGTGGTTGACATTAATGTAACAGCTCTTTCTTGGTTTCACTCTTATTTAACTGATTATTATAAGTTTACCATGAAATATAATTTCCTTCCAGACAAGTCCAGAATTAACACTCATTTCTCATGCATAGTAAAATTAGCTTTAGCTTACACAACCCTTAAGACATACAAGCCAAGCATGAGTGACCTTGGGTCTAAGGCAGATGCAAAGCCATTGATGTGCAAATCATTGTAGCTCTTGCAGAATGTAGTACTCAGCAAAAGTGCTACTTATAATATGTAACAGACTCTGAGTCTCAATCATGCTCAGTCCAAGGTAAGGTATCCAACACTTGACACCCCAAGATTTTTGGATTCCCTCTGGCCCAGCCCTCGTCTTAATTAAGATCAAATCATTCTGATATGACTTGGATATTGGGAGAACCAGAACTAACCACTGTTACTGAGAAACCAGAACAAATGAAAAACACATATACAGAGCATCTGCATAAATAAATCTGTATTTTAATAACAGATAATAAAAAGAAATAATAATAATAATACATTTATTTTATATAGTGCTTTTATACTAGATACTCAAAGTCACTTTACAAAGGCAAATCAGGGAAAAACAAACACACACACACACACACATTAGGCAAACAAACAGGACAAAGTTCTATCAACAATTACAGGCAATTTTGAAAAGAGGCTCTTAAGAGAGTCTTTAAAAGATAAGAGAGATGAGGAGTTCCTAATGTCACTAGGAAGGGAGTTCCATAGAGAGGGGGCAGTAACAGAAAAGGTCCTGTCATGCTGTCAGTAATTAGTGATTTTAGGAGATTACAGGAGATTACTGTCAGTAGAATGAAGGCAATGTTTGGGGGAATGTCTATATAGTAGATCAGTTAGATATGATGGGGTAGGGTAAGCGGTTTGGAAAATGGATGGATGGATGGATGGGGCAAGACAGTGAAGAGATTTGCAGATGAAGAGCAAAACCTTAAACGAAATGCGCTGCTACATAGGAAGCCAGTCATACATCTGCTGTGCGATGTGTAAGGGAGTAAGAGAGCACAACAGATGTGTGACCTCTAGGTCTGTTCCCTCTGCAAATATTCCCCAATCTGTAGTGTCAAAACAGCCTTATACAGTAGGGCCCCGGCGCGGCTTCCTCAGTCCACACCTCAATAAGAGAGCACAAGTTCTCAAGGACATCTAGACTGGCAGACTCCACCGGAGAGCCAGCAACATCATCAAAGACTCCTCACACCCTGGATACTACCTTTTCTCCCCCCTCTCCTCTATCTTATCTAATCTGATCTTATGTTATATAATCTTCCATCCATCCATCATCTCCCGCTTATCCGAGGTCAGGTCACGGGGGCAGCAGTCTCAGCAGGGAAACCCAGACTTCCCTCTCCCCGGCCACTTCAGCCAGCTCCTCTGGGGGAATCCAGAGGTGTTCCCAGGCTAGCCGAGAGACATAGTCCCTCCAGCGTATCCTGGGTCTTCCCCTGGGCCTCCTCCCAGTAGGACATGCCCGGAACACATAACCAGGGAGGCATCCTAAGCAGATGCCTGAGCCACCTCATCTGGCTCCTCTCAATGTGGAGGAGCAGCGGTTCTACTCTGAGTCTCTCCCGAATGACCGAGCTCTTCACCCTATCTCTAAGGGAGAGCCCAGCCACCCTGCGGAAAAAACTCATTTTGGCCGCTTGTACTCGCGATCTAGTTCTTTCGGTCGCTACCCATAGCTCAAGACCATAGGTGAGGGTAGGAACGTAGATTGACTGGTAAAGCGAGAGCTTTGCCTTTTGGCTCAGCTCTTTCTTCATCACGACAGGCCGATGCAGTGCCCGCATCACTACTGACGCCGTACCGATCCGCCTGTCGATCTCTCGTTCCATCCATCCCTCACTCGTGAACAAAACCCCGAAATACTTAAACTCCTCCACTTGGGGAAGGACCCCCTCCCCGACCAGGAGAGAGCATTCCACCCTTTTCCAGCTGAGGACCATGGTCTCAGACTTGGAGGTGCTGATTCTCATCCCAGCTGCTTCACACTCAGCTGCGAACTGTCCCAGTGAGAGCCGAAGGTCACGGTCCAATGAAGCCAACAGAACCACATCATCTGCGAAAAGCAGAGACCTAATCCTGAGGTCACCAAACCTGACACCTTCAACGCCCTGGCTGCGCCTAGAAATTCCATCCATAAAAGCTACAAACGGAATCGGTGACAAAGGACAACCCTGACGGAGTCCAACTCTCACCGGAAACGAGTCCAACTTATTGCCGACCATGCGGACCAAGCTATAACACCAGTCATACAGGGACCGAACAGCTGTTATAAGGAAGCCCGGCACCCCATACTTCCGGAGCACTCCCAACAGGACTCCCCGAGAGAGACAGTCGAATGCCTTCTCCAAGTCCACAAAACACATTTAGACTGGTTGGGCAAAATCGTATGAACGCTCCAAGACCCTGCTGAGAGTATACAGCTGGTCCACTGTCCCACGGCCAGGGCGAAAACCACACTGCTCCTCCTGAATCTGAGGTTTGACAATCCGACAGACCTTCCTCTCCAGAACCCCCAAATAGACCTTACCAGGGAGGCTAAGTAGTGTGATCCCCATATAGTTGGAACACACCCTCCGGTCCCCTTTCTTGAAGAGGGGGACCACCATCCCGGTCTGCCAATCCAGAGGCACCGCCCCCGATGTCCACGCAATGCTGCAGATGCGTGTCAACAAAGACAGCCCCACAACATCCAGAGCCTTAAGGAACTCCAGGCGGATCTCATGCACCCCCAGGGCCCGGCCACTGAGGAGCTTTTTAACCACCTCAGTGACCTCCGCCCCAGAGATAGGAGTCCCAAGTCCCCAGACTCTGCCTCCTCATTGGAAGGCGTGTCAGTGGGATTGAGGAGGTCTTTGAAGTATTCCCTCCACCGACCCAAAATGTCCCGAGTTGAGGTCAGCAGTGCCCCATCACCACCATAAACAGTGTTGATGTTGCACCGCTTTCCCTTCCTGAGACGTCGGATGGTGGACCAGGATCTCCTTAAAGCCATCCGGAAGTCGTTTTCCATGGCCTCGCCAAACTCCTCCCACACCCAAGTTTTTGCCTTGGCGACCACCAAAGCTGCATTCCTCTTGGCCTGCCGGTACCCGTCAGCTGCCTCTGGAGTCCCACAGGCCAAAAAGGCCCGATAGGACTCCTTCTTCAGCTTGACGACATCCCTCACCACCGGTGTCCACCAACAGGTCGGGGATTGTTGTCACGACAGGCACCGACCACCTTATGGCTACAGCTCCAGTCACCTGCCTAAACAATTGAGGCGTGGAACATGGCCCATTCGGACTTAATGTCCCCCGCCTGCCCCAGGACATGGGAGAAGTCCTGCCGGAGGTAGGAGTTGAAACTCCTCCTGACAGGGGATTCCGTCAGACGTTCCCAGCAGACCCTCACTATATGCTTGGGCCTGCCAGGACTGGCCGGCTTCCTCCCCCACTAGCGGAGCCAACCCACCACTAGGTAGTGATCAGTTGACAGCTTTGCCCTTTTCTTCACCCGAGTGTCCAAGACATGCCTACACGACTACAAAGTCGAGTATCGAACTGCGGCTTAGGGTGTCCTGGTGCTAAGTGCACATATGGACACCCTTATGCTTGAACTTGGTGTTCATTATGGACAATCCGTGATGAACACAGAAGTCCAATAACAAGACACCACTCAGGTTCAAATCGGGGGGGGGGGCCGTTCTTCCCAATCGCGCCCCTCCAGGTCTCACTGTCATTGCCCAAGTGAGCATTGAAGTCCCCCAGCAGAACAAGAGTGTCCCCAGGAGGAGTGCTCTCCAACACCCCTTCCAAGGACTCCAAAATGGGTGTGGGTATTCTGAACTGCCACTTCAGAGCGCATAAGTGCAAACAACAGTCAGGACCCATCCCCCCACCTGAAAGCGAAGGGAGGTTACCCTCTCGTCCACTGCGGTAAACCCCAATGTACAGGCGCCCAGCCAGGGGGCAATAAGTATGCCCACCCCTGCTCGGCGCCTCTCCCCGCGAGCAACTCCAGAGTGGAGGAGGGTCCAAGCCCCCTCAGGCAGACTGGTTCCAGAGCCCAAGCCGACCCATATCTAGTCAGAACCTCATAACCTCATGCACCAGCTCAGGCTCCTTCCCCGTCAGAGAGGTGACATTCCATGTCCCTAGAGCTAGCTTCTGCAGCCGAGGATCGGACCGCCAAGGTCCCCGCCTTTGGCCACTGCTCAACTCGCACTGCACCTGACCCCTATGACCCCTCCTACAGGTGATGAGCCCATTGATGTGCTTTGTTCAGGCTGTGCCTGACCAGGCTCCATGGGTGCAGGCCTGGCCACCAGGCGCTCGCCATCGAGCCCCACCCTCAGACCTGGCTCAGGGGGGGCCTCGGTGACCCGCGTCCGGGCAAGGGAAATCGTGGATCCAATGATTTTCTTACCATAAGGTGTCTAGTGAGCCTAATTTGTCTGGTTCCTCACCCTGGACCTGTTTGCCTTGGGTGACCCTACCAGGGGCATAAAGCCCCGGACAACATAGCTCCTGGGATCATAGGAACACGCAAACCCCTCAAACACGATAAAGGGTCGGCTCAAAGACATCTTATCTTATCCAATCATATCTTAACTAATCTTATATAAACTTATCTTTTATAACCTTATCTTAGTCTTATATAAACTTATCTTAACTTATATAATCTTATCGTATATAATCTTATCTTATATAACCTTATCTTAACTTATATAAACTTATCTTATATAAACTTATCTTATATAAACTTATCTTATATAACCTTAACTTATATAACCTTAACTTATATAACCTTAACTTATATAATCTTCTTATATAACCTTATCTTAACTTATATAAACTTATCTTATATAAACTTATCTTATATAACCTTAACTTACATAACCTTAACTTATATAACCTTATCTTAACTTATATAATCTTATCTTATATAAACGTATCTTATATAATCTTAACTTATATAACAACTTAAAAAAACTTATCTTATATAACCTCATCTAATCAACCTTAATCAAAACAGTAAGAAAATAATTGACAAGGCCCAATAATAGTCAGCAGTCACTTCTGCTGCAGCCAGAGATGGCGCTGAATCTGCTCCAAGCTCCGCCGGTTCGCCGCCTTGCGTCTCAGGCACCCGCGAATTAGATTGCAGCAGCCTGTCAGAGAATAATTTGGCACATAGTTAGTCAGAAAAAAACACTCCCCGTCAGGAGACTCAAGTCACGGGACAAAAAATAAGCTGCTCACCAGAAGAGACCCATGGGGGGAATTTCAGGCGGCCTGAAATGATTGCCGTCTGGTTGTGGAAGGGTAGGTAGCCGCACACTAGAGTAAATAGTGTAACCCCCACAGACCAGACTGTGGCGGGGCCAGCCAGATACTCTCTGCTCAGGAACCACTCTGGGGGAGCGAAGATCTTTGTGCCTGAAACAACAAAGCAAAATCTTTCATAAACTCACAAAATCTTTCATAAACCTATATTTTTACTGAAACAAGTTAGATTAGGACTCATGAACACAAATCCAACTCCCCTGCAGGAAGTTTGATCACATGTCCAGATTTCTTGATCACTGCAGTGTTTCCCCTGGGTTTGCAGCTTTTTTTTTTGTTTGTTTTGGGGGGGCAGACAGTCACCGACAGGATTCATGGTCTTCATGTGTTTCTTTTAATGACAGCAGTCAATATAACAACTGAACTAAACATCAGAACATTTCTTTTTATGACAATTATCCATAAAATGTCACTGCAGTGTATCTTTCTGGGCTTCTGGAAGGACATTTCTAGAGCCTCTTGATATGGGAAGTCAGAAACGTCCGGCCCATTTATTCCCGATCTGCAGGCAGGCTGCAAGATGGTCTTCCTTGCAGCCTATTGCGGATGTTTGTCCTCCACCCTGGGAGCAGATATTTTTGTCTGCTTTTCAGGTGGTTGACGCGACATATTTTCCAACGTGTGCTCCCTGTCCGCTGGTGGGAGTGTGCTCACCTGTGTGCGTGCACGTGTCTGTGTGTGTGCATCGGGGCAGAACTCCATGTGCGATACAGAGACCAGAGGACAATTGTAAACGCACGACCGTGTAGAGACAAAAATGACAAGCTGTTGTGTAAATAAGATGAATAACATAAGGCTGTTTACTTTTGATAAAGGCACAATGTATAGCCCTGTTCTATAGGAAAGGTAACCTTAAATGACTTCTTTTGTGATCTGGAGCTATATAGCTATATAAAGAGCTATATAAAATTAAATAAAATTAACTTGACCTTCAACGGGGGGTGGGAGGTGCCGTTGGAGAGGCGGGGTGCCCCCCTTATATAATGGTAGACCTGCGTGAAGTTGGTCCCCCATATGCTTCAGATACTGGTCTCAATTGTATGTGCCGCGTTTGTGCCGTTAAAATTTTTTTTGTGCTGTTTTAGTTTCTGACATATAAATGTTTGTTTACATGTTGACGTCAGCAGTTTGAAGTTGGCCCCCCATTTCCAGCAGACCAATTGCAATCGTGTGTGTTGCGTTTGTGCTGGTTTGTGCCGTTAAAACTGTCCTTTGTGCTGCTTCAGTGCAGAGATATTATTTATTTACATGGTCATGTGACTCCGCCGTTAACTTTGCCCCCCATTTCCTTCCGAACCGGTCTCAGTAGTGCCCTTTAAAAATTCTGTACTATTTTTTCTGAGTTATACCTCTTAGTTTATGCCTTTACATGATTGTGTTTGATGATTCCGCGACAAAGCTGGACATAGACTTAGTCAGCCCCACCAGTCAGATACTGCATTTCAGGATCCTGCTGAATAAATTCAGATTCTCAGCGACTGATAGCCATATGCATTTCATATGTAGCATGGAATTAGGTAGTAATAAGGTAGTAATAGCAATAAGGGAGCGCTGCATTTTCACGTGAGCAATGCCATCTTAGAAAGGGGGGGGGGGAGCGTTAATATTTGTGAGGTCTATATGTGTGCATTAACTATACACACACACACACACACACACACACACACACACACACACACACACACACACACACATATATATATAGTCAAGCCCAGAATTATTCATACACCTGCCAAATTTTGACTTTACGTTACTTTTATTCAACCAGCAAGTTTTTTCTTGATTGGAAATGACACAGGCGTCTCCCAGAAGATAATAAGACATGTACAAGAGGTATCATTGTGGAAAAAAAATATTTCTCAGCTTTTACTTACATTTGAACAAAAAGTGGCATGTCCAGAATTGTTCATACTGTACCTTTTGCAAACTTGGCTAAAGAGCAGATAAAAATATCAGCGTCTTATTCGCGTTGCGTACCATGTGATAAGAAGGGACCCCGATGGAAAGAAATTACAGATGCGGTGACATTTCATATCGCCAAAGATATGGTGCCCATTTGCACTATTGAAAAACGGGGTTTTCCAGAAGCTAAAAACAATCGACCCCAAATATGAGCTCCCAAGCCGAAAGTATCATACCGAAGTAGCCCTACCATGTTTATATAGCAAAACAAAAAATTGCACAGCTGCTGGAGAATGTGCTGTGTTACTCAACTACCTCAGACCTGTGATCCAGCCGAAACATGCAGCCATACATGAGTTTGTATGCTAGTGTTTCATATGCATTAATGAAATGTAAAGAGGGGAAGCATTTAGGCATCCTATAAGTAAACAAATGTCTGTGCTGTACAGTGTGTAATTGTAGTTCGCCTTTTTGCTGTACAGAGAATGGTGTAAAGGACCCAAGAATTGACGAGCCACTGGTGTTTCTAAAAAGGCTGTCAGTGCCTCACATTCAGCTGGACAAGAAGAAGAGATATGGCTGTGGTACAAGCCGAGCTCGGCCTCCCCACCCACCAGCTTATCACAGAGGGCCCAACAAGGTGGGCTTCAAGGCAAAGGATGGTAGAGCGAGTTCTGGAACAGGAAAAAGCCATAGCCCGGATCTTGGGGTCTGAGAAGAAAACTCAGCACCTCATGCCGACATGGCAAGACATAGATATTTTATAATCAGTAAACAAAGCTGTGAAACCACACCAAGAATTCACTGAGGCCCAGTCTGGGGAGACTTATGTCAGTGTCTCTTACCTCAAACCGATGCTTCATCTGTTCAGAAGCAGTCTCTTACAGCCAGATGAGGGAGATACTGAACTAACAAAACTAAACAAAAACAACATACTGGGGTACCTTAATAGAAGATGAACTGTCACAGATGAACCCTTGGACATGTCTTCACTAATGGAGCCCAGATTCCGCACGACTTACACTGAACATAACAAGGTGGAACAAATTAAGGAAAGAGCTGTTATGGAGCTGAAGTTTCTCCTTGCTGACGAAGCAGCACAGCCTGAGCTGAAGAAGAAAAAGACATTGGCAAGCTTCTTCAAGAAGAAAGTGCCTTCTACCTCCCAGTCCAAGTCAGAAAAAGTCAAAAATGAGTTGGCAGCCTATATGCTGTCCCCTGACATAGACCCAGACACAGATACAAGTAAAAAAATCGGAGATTTTAGCTTTAGACAATATCGCCCAGCCCAACATACAGACATACGTATTTTTCGCTGTATTTTTACAAAGAAAGTAAAACTTCATTATCGGACATTTTTATTTAACCGCCATGTACAACAAGTAAGAGGGTCCATGGGAACCAATTTTCCCCTCCAAGGCGGCTGCCTGCCAAAAGCCAGCCAAAGGGAGTAACCCCCCTCCTTCTGGGGATGTGCCTAAATTCTCGTCTAAACCCGCCCATCTGTTCACTTGCAGGGTGTTACCATGAGATGGCGCTTTCTTTACTAAAACACAATTTAGTTGTGGTCACAAGTTTACACACACAGGTACAACAGGTATCAACCAGAATCTTTTGGTATCCATTAGCAAGCTTCTGGCATAATTCTGGCTGAATATTTGACCACTCTTCTTTGCAGAATTTCTAGTTAAATTAAACTA
Source organism: Brienomyrus brachyistius (assembly GCF_023856365.1). Classification (NCBI taxonomy): domain Eukaryota; kingdom Metazoa; phylum Chordata; class Actinopteri; order Osteoglossiformes; family Mormyridae; genus Brienomyrus; species Brienomyrus brachyistius. The sequence goes on from NW_026042332.1 coordinate 1,742,694, forward strand.
GCTGGGTTCCTGACACGGACCCGGCTTTTAAGCATAACCCACAAATTTTCAATAGGGTTGAGATCGGGGGTATTTCACAAAGCAGGATTTCTTGCTTAGCCGAATAACTTCTTGGAGTTAAGGTGAACTGAAGACACAGCCGAAGTTTTTACACCAGAGACAAACAGGGCTAGGTACTTGGCTAGCGCTCATGCTGGTACATACTAATCCAGCGCTATGATATTGTACAGTACATACAAAAACCCCTCGGAAGTGCAAAGCATGTGCTTTCAATCTCTGCCTTCAACCAGACAGGAACTGTTTTGAAGCTTGGCATCTTGATCAGGAGCGACAATTTGTTGTTCTAATATTCATTTATTGTTTTGTATTAGTCCTGTAATATAATGTGATTGCATATTTTATTTATCAACGTTTAATCTGTTGCATGTGATAAACTGTAAAAAGGCTAGTATTGTGTCTTTTCTTACAGTTTTTTTCAATCGCTAAGACAGAGTAGAATCTAGGGTAGTATCTCTTTACATGCCTGATCCATCCTTGGCATTTCTCTGGAGAAATATCTTGGCATCCAGCATTCATTGTTTGGTCTTGTGTCAATTTGTTTATATTATATGGCTTTTACCATCTATTTTAGAAAGGGTCTTGATAGTAATTTAAGAAAATTACATATTTCAGTTTTGACGGTCTTGTTAGCAGTTTTAGGGTCAGTATGTTGGTATGTGCAAAATGGCCTCTGAAAATTTAATGTTGTGAGTGAGACAGGAATCCATGACTTTTAGTCATGATTGCATTTAGTCATTGATTGCATTTTGTATAAGATAATGTTGTGGTGACTGTTTGAAGAGTTTTGAGAAAGCAACTCCAGAATTGCAGTATCTGTCTTAGCAATTGAAAAAAACTGTAAAATTCACACTGCCTTTCCAAACTGATTGGTGTGAGGAGCAGTGACAGACATTCCATGGGCCATTGACAGTATGCAAAGGTGTGGTGACTCCAAAGTCACTTCAAAGTTGTAACACTTTAGTAATCACACCAAATACAATTTTGTTTGTGTAGCCAGCCCCAATGTCTATAAGCCTCAGAGCTCAAAAGTCTTGGCTAAAAATGTTTATGATGTGATTTTTTACAATTTGTCAGCACCACTGAAAATAGGTTTTAACAAAAAGATAGAATAATCACTCTCTAAATGATCTCCAATTATTGGTGCTGAATAAAAGTATTTGTAGCAATTTGGGATAAATGTTTTTTTAGATAGGTGAAATATTTTAGTTTTTCCAAATTGTTGAAATAATAAAAATCATTTTGGGAACGAAACTGCCAATTGCCAAAAGTCATTTATTGAATCAGTCACTTGTTTGATGAAACTTTAAACCTTTCTCACCTAGTTAGACACAACTTGCAGACTTGTAACTTGGCTTCTGATGAGCCACACCTGTTCCTGATATTTACCTGAGGACAGGTGTGGCTCATCAGAAGCCAGGTAGGATAGAAAACCTGCTGGGCAGTAGCCCTCCAGGACCGGAGTTGGAGACCTCTGCACTAAGGAATGTGTCTGTTTTATTCAAGCACCGTACAGAACCATTTGATTTTTTTATTTTCATTTTCCACTCTGTCCACCTTTATTCTCCACAATCATCCTTATTACTTTGTTTAGGCCTGTAATTAGTCTGTTACACACATCTTGGGTCACTCTCCTTTTCCAAAACTACTGGTAAGACTTACTCTGGTAAGTCACTTCAGCTTTCATAATCACTGCTCTCCCTGGTGGTTGGATAAATCATTGCAAGTACTTTACAGACAGAGGTAAGGGGCAGATCATGCCGGCCCCCTTGTTCATTACATCATCGTGGGGGATCTCATTACAGTCAATGTCCCACCCAGGACCCAGCAGGGGCCAGTCATGGACCAGCCAAGGCCCCATCATGGAAACATGGGAAAATTCAAGTGGCTACATCTGTAGACATTGCAACACACAGTGCAGGCAAAATGACAAGAGTTTATTATACATTGTTGTAGAGTATTAAGCATTAACTGGTCGCATTTGCTGCCGTGGCGTTCACTAGCTACCTTGTAGCAAAACGCTATGTACGTCTGCACGTAATTTAGAGTTATGTGATGTGCTTTACCACTGTAAATGGCACACAATCGCTTTTCACACCGCAAGAGCCACTTTACATATTGTCGTTTTGCTTTTTCACTCCCACAACTCAAGAAATGGACGTCCTGTGCTGTGCTGAGTTGGTAGAACACATGATAACCTGGGTCAAGCCTGCACGTAACGAGGCAGTATGTAACGGTCGGTCATTTGTGAAAATATCTAGCAGGATCCTGAAATGCGGTATCTGGCTGGTGGGGCTGACTAAGTCTACGTCCAGCTTTGACACGGAGTCATCAAACGCTCCACCTTCTGTTCACATGAGAAACACGAGCCTGAGCACTATACGGCGATCATGTGAAGGCGTAAAGTAAGAGGTATAACTCAGAAAAATAACAGCACAGACAATTTTTAAACGGGACAAACTACTGAGACCGGTTCGGAGGCAAATGGGGGGCTAACTTAACAGCAGAGTCACGTGACCATGTAAATAAGCAATATCTCTGCACTGAAGCAGCACAAAGGATAGTTTTAATGGCACAAATGCAGCAAACGGGATTGCGATCGGTCTGGTGGAAATCAGACGCAAATGGGGCATCAACTTCACGCTGATGACGTCACCATGTAAACAGACATTAATATCGCAGAAACTAAAACAGCACAAAGGATAGTTTTAACAGCACAAGCCAGCACAAATGCAACACATACAATTGCGATCGGTCTGGTGGAAATCAGAGAAAAATGGGGCACCAACTTCACACTGATGATGTCACCATGTAAACAGACATTAATATCTCAGAAACTAAAACAGCACAAAGGATAGTTTTAACAGCACAAGCCAGCACAAAGCAACACACACAATTGCGATTGGTCTGGTGGAAATCAGACGCAAATGGGGCATCAACTTCACGCTGATGATGTCACCATGTAAACAGACATTAATATCTCAGAAACTAAAACAGCACAAAGGATAGTTTTAACAGCACAAGCCAGCACAAAGCAACACACACAATTGCGATCGGTCTGGTGGAAATCAGACGCAAATGGGGCATCAACTTCACGCTGATGACGTCACCATGTAAACAGACATAAATATCTCAGAAACTAAAACAGCACAAAGGATAGTTTTCAAAGCACAAGCCAGCACAAAGCAACACACACAATTGCGATCGGTCTGGTGGAAATCAGACGCAAATGGGGCATCAACTTCACGCTGATGACGTCACCATGTAAACAGACATTAATATCTCAGAAACTAAAACAGCACAAAGGATAGTTTTAACAGCACAAGCCAGCACAAATGCAACACACACAATTGCGATCAGTCTGGTGGAAATCAGAGGAAAATGGGGCATCAACTTCACGCTGATGATGTCACCATGTAAACAGACATTAATATCTCAGAAACTAAAACAGCACAAAGGATAGTTTTCACAGCACAAGCCAGCACAAAGCAACACACACAATTGCGATCGGGCTGGTGGAAATCAGACGCAAATGGGGCATCAACTTCACGCTGATGACGTCACCATGTAAACAGACATTAATATCGCAGAAACTAAAACAGCACAAAGGATAGTTTTAACAGCACAAGCCAGCACAAATGCAACACATACAATTGCGATCGGTCTGGTGGAAATCAGACGCAAATGGGGCATCAACTTCACGCTGATGACGTCACCATGTAAACAGACATTAATATCTCAGAAACTAAAACAGCACAAAGGATCGTTTTAATGGCCCAATCTGGCACAAGCGCGGCACATACGATTGAGACCAGTTTGGTTGAAATCTGAAACATATGGGGGGCAACTTCACGCAGGTTAATGGTAGGGGAAACACTGCACTGGAAAACACTGCACTGGACTACCCGCCACTTGCTATTGAACCAGGGGTTAGTTTGACAGGTTTTAATTAGCCTCTCTCACTGACCTGAAAATTTTGTGTAGTGGGAATCTGTCCAGATATCGCCACAGCCAAAGTCGATGAGCTTGACCTCCAGAGTGTCTGTCCTGATCAAAAGGTTCTCTGACTTCAGGTCTCGATGGAGGACGCCTGAGTCCTGGCAGTGACGCAAGGCGTGGAGGACCTGCACCATCACGTGCCTGGCAACACCTTCTGACAGGAGGCCTCCTTTCCTTTTGCAAAAATCAAAGAGATCTTCGCATGGGTCCGGTCTTTCCAGGATCATAATATAATCCTGTGGTCCATCAAACCAGTCGATGAGCTTGAGCACGTTGGCACAAGATGACTCATTGCTAACAAGCTTCATCAGCGCCACCTCCAATGGCATGGGCCCGTCAAGTCCAGGCTATGAATGGGAGGGAAGGATATACATATGTTTAGACAGAAATTCTTCCAAATAAACCCAGCTCTATGACTGAAAACACTTACCAGTTCTAGCTTCTTTTCAGTCTTTCTGGCATATTTGATTGCCACCTAGAGGTAAAAAAAAAAAAACACAAATTTAGTGTAGGATTTATTGAGAAATCATCACCTTTTATAGGTGCCTGTAACAGGTGCAATAAAAGGGATCCCTATGAGAGATATTACTACGCATGTCGCGGCTACACCATTTGGTCACTTACTGGGAAGCCATCTGCCTTGCGAATGCCGGCAAAAACTGCCCCATAGCCACCCGTTCCAAGTAGATGGCCCTGGAGGTACAGGTCCTCCAAATGTTCTACAACATTAAGCAGGTACACTTCAGAAAAAGAGTCCATACAGCATTTTCTACAGGATAACACAGTTGAAGACACTTCACTAATAACTTTAAATAGCATGCATTAATATTTCTTTACCACATGCCAATCCTAAACTTGGCTTTTAAATTCAGTATTATCATTAGTTTGCCTTTTAGATGCTGCAGTCAGAGTAAGATCGGGTTCAGAATCAAAACGTATTGAATCAATTTGGGTATGTTTGCTTTTCAAACGTTCAGCGACATTTTTTTTTATCAATCAATGAATCAATTGTTGCATTTATTTGTTTAATCTATAAGTCCAGTACACTATTCGCATCTGCTTTTGCAGCAAGCCTTATGAAAGAGATTTACATGGCTTTCTTAGGTGTCATTTTCATTCTCTATCAAAAGACTTCAACTTCCAACCTTTGCGGGGAGTTTTGGACCCGACTTCGTCGGTACTCCGGACTTCCGTACTCTCTCTCCTTCTTTTCGCAGGAGATTCATCAGCGGAATCGGAGTGGGAGCGTTTTTTACCCATTTTTACTGCTATGAGTAATAGATAATGAAAGAGTAAAGACGTTCTTCTGCAATGCTAAGCAAGAAGTAATTAAATGATGCTTTTGTGGCTGACCAGTTACGGATGGATGGATGAGCATCATTCAAATATTGTTGATTTTTGAACAACAGACGGCATCATGCACGGGGTTACATGGGCTGAAGCCCAGAGGTCCCTCACTCCCCCCCCCCCCCCCCCCCCCGTCGTAAAATTGAAAAAAAAGAAGAGACGTTTGAATATATTATTTAGCAATAATATAATTAGTTTTTAATTTGCATATTCTCCCCCTGTCATCGTGGTGTTTCTTCCGGGTTCTCCGGTTTCCCTGTATTTCAAGAACATGCTGAGGCTAATTGGACTTGCTAAATTGCCCGTAGCTATGCATGTGTGAGTGAATGGTGTGTGAGTGTGCCCTGCGATGGGCTGCCCCCCCATCCTGGGTTGTTCCCTACCTCGTGCCCATTGCTTGCGGGATAGGCTCCGGACCCCCGCGACCCAGTAGGATAAGCGGTTTGGAAAATGGATGGATGGATAATTAGTTGTGAATTTGCATATTGGTGTTTCTTCCGGGTTCTCTGGTTTCCCCGTAGTCCAAAATCATGCACGATTATTGAATATGGATGAATTGTTAATTGTTCTGTAATAAGCTGTGGTTCATTCGTTCTAAAGCTCAAAATATCTCCAAGTAGTACATCAGAAATCACGGAGTGACAAGGAATCTGCCATTACGATTAAAACAACTTAACCGATCACATAGGAAATGCAGTCTAAAGTTTCTGACTCAGTCATAAACAGCGTGGCTGGTTTGTGGGAATATTTAACAAAAATGATTAAGGAGAAAAAAGCGAACCAGATCACCGAAAGGCAGTCGTATTCCGCTGAATGGGAATACACTGGGCACCGCATCTAATGATCACGTTTGTCTGGGAGAAATTGATCATTATATATGCGGATGATGGTTATTACCGCTTTTTTCTGCTTCTTAATTATGTCTCAGACAGATTACCATCTGATTCACATATGTATATTTATATTAAAATACGGACAGCGTCGCAATTTACTTCATTTTATTGACGATTTAAAACTACAGTAGTTGTCTCAAACGCTTTTCAAATTACAGTACCTTACCAATTAAATTTCTGAAGTGCGTATAATGCCAATACGATATAACACAATACAGTACTGTACATAATATTCAATTCAATTTTATGTATACAGCGCATCTTCGTAACCTTACGTTGTCTGAAAGCATGATATGTTCCCAAGGCAGTCTGTGTTTCTCATCTTTCTGGCTCTTTACTGTAGGCTGTGAAAACGATCGTTTCTATTTATGTAGGCTCCTGAAACGTATGTAATATATTACCTATATTGTTAAAATACAGAAAACAACACACAGACAAATAAAAAAAGGTCATGGATTTTAAAATGGTTTGTTACTTAATACTCAGGCGCTTGTTAATATTGATTCAAAAGTTCAAAACAACAGACATGAACTTGGCACTTGCTACATTATAAGTGTGTATCAGATGTATAGTAACACTACGGAGCCCCTGTGTCTCCATATCTCTGCATCGGAAAATTAGATGAATAAGCAATGCACTTTTGTCCAATATTGCCTGTGCCCGCCCAGAAATTAGCCAGAGCTTATTAGCGAAATAACGTTACATCATGTATTATTCTGTGGGAAACGAAAGATCGATCTGCTGGCCAGATGTAATAAGAATCATAAACAATGCAGATCGTAAGTAAAAGTAAAATATAAATAAAAGTTCTGAACTGTGTTCCGTTTTGATCAATTGATCCCCCAAATAACTAATAAATTATTAACCAACAAAGTGATTGACTTATTTATCCTCCGTTGTTTCGGCTTGGCGGTGTAATTATGTGTGGAGTTTAAGCTACGATCTTAAAGTTCCCAGTTTCTATTGTGCGGTGTGACACATGAAAGTGACCAGGAGTTACAAAAGGCATGACAACCCAGGAACTTGTAAACCGGGACCAGGTTCCGTAACTTCGCTGTGAAAGCGCCTTACATATGGAATCTGTGCCAATATTATCAAGCAAACTTTTTTGACATCAAGCAAAAACAAGGCTAAAGAAAAAAACTAACTGAAGCAAAAAAAAAATGTCATCTCAAAAGTCAAAATTATAACTTGCAAACACATGATTGGTCTTTTGATTATGTTTTCATTTGTTTACGTTGCAAGCTTACTCGCTCGCGCTCCCCGACTTTTTTGTTTATAGTTCTGACATAAACGTCTCGCGTGGGCGGGTTTTTTTTTTCAGAGTCGCGTCCCCATTGGCTAATACGTTTTTGACTGACAGGTCAGTTCCCCCCCACCGCGACCCTAAATAAGACAAGTGGTTTCAGAAAATGGATGTATAGTGTAATAGAAACTGTGTTGCGATATTGTAAGAGAAGAATATTGTAAGAATATTTCTGACAGTTTGACGGCTAAGGAATGCAGTGAACTACATTACTGTAATGGGAACACGTGATCTTTTAGCATGTAAATGTTGAGATTACCCAGCTCCATGCCAAAGACATGGCTGAACTTGAAGCTCACCCACAACCCAAAAACCAAACCAAAAAACACTGTTACTCATATTTATATTCAATTTGCTATTGATAAATAATTTGATAAATAATAAAACTATCTAATAAAAAATCAATTATATGTTCAATATTCATTATTTTAGTATATATTTTGGCTATTATCGTCTCACACTGTAGCCCACACATAGATTATGAGTTTACTCAGAAATGTCAGTCTTGATTTAACTGAACATTTTAAAAGTAGAATGTCTTATTTATTGTCCCTTGAAACCTTATCGTTTAGCCCAAGGAAGATCTAGAGTCTAGATCTACAGCTGCATCATTAGCCATGCCATTGTCTAATATAACATTGTCTAGTCCAGTGGATCCCAAACTCTCTCTGCAGGGCCCCCCTTTCCCAGATAGGAACATTATTGATCCCCCCCCACCCCATTCAATCTACACAGGTTCAGAATCAAACTTTATTTAATAAAGTTTTCTAATCGAGCGAAACAAATGCAATTACAAATGGTGCAATTTCATCACTGTGGGAGAAATAAAGAGCATAGTGAAGTTATAAAGAAGAATAAACAGCTGTCTCCACAGGAATGGCTGGGAAATTAACCAGCTCCCAGTCAGAAGAAAACGTAAAAGGGGATCATCTCAAGTCTCACACTTTTCCGTGGCTGGTGTGGACTTGCTTTGTGCTGCACATCTTCTCAATTCAGGGTTGCAGCTGGGAAACAGTCACTCTTAGTTCCTTTTCAATGTGCAGCTTTGATCTGTATTTTGTCTTAATAGAGACCACAGCAGAAAAGCTTACAGGTAGGATGTAGCAAAAGGAAGGAGTGTGCCCACAGCTTTCCCTCCTAACACTGAGTAATCCTTCTCCACTCCAATTCAAAATGCAGCCAGTGTTTTAGACTTAAACTGCAATGAACTGTTCCTCCTCTGCAGTGCTGAAATCCTCATCTGGTGTAGCACTGAAGGGGTCTCCGATCCAGTCAAATATTTTAGGCTCCTGGAAACGTTTTTGTAGAGTGGAGAGGTGAGCTTTCATGTATGGGATCATTGTGTTCTGAAGTTTGTTGAGCTCAATGAATGTTTTCAGGTTCCCAAATGAGTCTATATTTCCCTCAGTAACTCGCTGCTCCCACATCTCCAGTTTTCTTGTGAATGATGTGATTTTATCTGCCCGATGTGGAAGGTGTGTATCGGTGCCTTGCATCTGCAGATTTAGCTCACTGAGTTTCTGAAACATGTTACTCAAGTATGCAACTTTCAGGAGGAATTTGTCATTTTTAAACTTATTGGCAAGCTCGTGACCCTCTTCCTCCATGAAAGCGCTGATCTCATCTCGGAGCTCAAATATTCTGGTAAAAACTTTCCCGCGTGACAGACAACGAGCCTCACTGTGAAACAAAGCAGCTGTGTGGTTGGAGCCCATTTCCTCGCACAGGGCAGGAAAAATCCGGACTTTGATGGCGCGTATTTTAATGCAGTTTACTGTAGCGATGACATCCGTCATTACATCGTTTAGCTCGGGACTCAGCTGTTTAGACACCGACGCTTCTCAGTGGATCATACAGTGTGTCCATCGCACATTGGGGGAGATGCGCTTCACGAGTGCTTGCAGTCCGCCCCGTTTCCCAGCCATAGCCTGAGCCCCGTCGGTGTTTATGATTTTAAGCATTTATTCTGCAGTGGCTCTGCCAGTAATTTACTTACAGAATCCTTGAAAATTGCTGCTTGAAATCCTCAGCATCGATACATCTGATGTACGTTATGAATAAACAGTCTCTGTCACTGTCAGTAGCTTCATCCACCTGCAGCGTGAAGTGGCGTCTTTCCCGCACCTTGTCAGTCAGCTGCTCCTCTATGTCTTCTGACATGTCATGAATGCACATCGCAATCATATTGTTTTATAATGGAATTGCCTTTTACATGCTGGCTGTTGTTTCATCAATCATAGTTGCAACCATATCGATAGCGGAGGGAAGCATTAATTCCTCAGCTATTGTGTGTGGTGTTTGACAGTGAGCAATTCAGTAGGCAACTTTATATGATGCTAGTTGAGCGTTTTTAGGCAAAGATACTGTATAACTTTAGTAATGATGCTTTGTTGTGCACGGCGGTTTGTGAGTTTTCCTTTAAAGAAACCAACTGGCTTATCTTTATGCTTAGGGTTTGTTGTCTCCAGATGACGTCTTAATTTGTTTGGCTTCAGACTGTCAGCAGCGAGTATTTTCAGACACACAACACACTGTGGTCTCTCCTGGTTACCCACCATTGTCGTTGTGAAACCAAGGGCCAGATATGACTCATCATATTTTCTCTTCTTTGCTTTGGAGCTTGAACTTGCAGCTGATGAAGAGTCAGCCTCTGCTGGAGGCTTGGCTGGGTGCACAAACTTGTCCATGTTTTTGCTAGCAGTGTTCGAGTGGAACGTAGGCTATCCTATTGGCGTGCCCCCCTGCAATACCTGGGGTGCACCCCCCAGTCTGAGAACCACTGGTCTACTCTAATATAATGGGTATGGGGTTTAGGCACAACAGACTTTCTTATTCTGTAAAACACGTCACATTGCTTCCAGGTCAGGTCTGCGCTACAATCTAAGTTGAATATACTGCTATTTTACTCAAGAGATGCTTTCACAAGCTACCAAAGATGGGTGCAGGTTGACATCTAAAACTCCTGCCACCAAAATGGATAAGGGCTTTAAGCTATACGCTTCCTCATACATAAGCAACTACAAGTGAATGTATCTGCTTATGTTATCTAATGTTATTAGGATAGAGCCTTAAGAAAAATTGGATTTTATAATGTTAGCTAACGTTAGTAGTCCTGAATGGGGATAATTCAGTACGTCACTAGCAATCTAACACCAACAAGTTAATCTTAACCGATAGAGAACTCTCTGCAAATTTCTGATTTCTTATTGTTAGCTATTAGAGCTTCATAGTCTTGCTGTTGCTTATTTTCCCCCAGTATCATACAAAGACAGGCTGAGTGGTGATGTTAGCACCTGGGCAGCCTGTCACATGGCTATGAGGAAGCCACACAGCCTGAGAGTAACTTTAGGGATGTGTTGGGTGTTCTGTTGGAGTTCTCAGTCTGTTCCAGTTCAGGGACAGTATTTATCAAGCTTCTTAGGATATAAGTAGGAGTAGAATGATCAGTGATCATGATCCGGCCCCCTTGACTAATAATATTATGGTTCTTTATGGCATATTTGTGGTTCTCCCCTATTTATAAATTCATGTCTCACATTATATATCCATAATATCCAAAGATTTCATGTGATGGAAACTTATGGTTGAAATTCCTTGATTTTGTGCATTATAATATACAGCAGAAATCACTGCTAGGATTGTCCCACTTCTAGAACTTTACTGGTCATGACAAGTACATTTTCTTCTTCTCACTAACATTTGGATATTTAAATCCAATAAAATGCCAACAATAAAAACCAATAGCTTTCTCCTTCTCAGACAAGTGGATGTAATGAGACCTGGTTTCTGGTTCGGTCATGTGACCTTTGATATAACCCCTATTAAAATGCACAGTTTGTTACTAGTGTGGTATTTGTGTGTTTGATGTTGATCTGCCCGGCAACTAGATGGCCAGCCATTGGTTCAGGTGTCGGATTCCTGGTCATCCCTATTCATGAACTTGATGAGAATACCATCAAGAAATCGCCAGACCACCGCAAAGCCCAGTAAAGAAACCAGTCCTGAAGCCTGCTGGTGAAGACCTGCTACCCAACAGTGAACTGCAACCCCAAGACAAAACCTTTTACCTTAAACCTTCACAAAGAGAGAAATTCAAAGGGGCTCCACTCCAACAACCGCTCAAAACACCGCACCTTCTGGAGTGCTACCATTCCCTCAGCTCATCACCTCTACAACCTACTGTCATCCACCTAAAGAAACAGATTCATATACTACATCTGTCATGTTAGTTGTCGTGTTAGTTAAGAATAAATGCATGTTTTTTTACACAACTTCAGCCTCCGTTCATTGAGTGCTCACTGCCTCTGTGCGAACTGGCTGTTACGCTCTGAAACCTCAAACTCGCCTGAAATATCATGAGACTCTCTCTCTCAACAGCCATGAGGGGAACTTTGCTACCAATCGTTTACATGATCTGGTAATGCAGCTCACTGGACGTGCATTCTAACACAGGTTACTAAGTGATATTGGTAATTGGTAAATCCCATTTATGTCTCACATTTGCAAACTCACGGAGATTCACAGTTGAGTTTGGAGGAACCAACCATTCGGTATAACCGCACTGCACTGCTGGAATTCATGGACACTTTGTTGATATAGATATAAGTAGGCAGCTACAAGTTCATAACGTCTTTCGGACGTTATTTAATGAGGCCATAAAGCAAAGATACATGTCAACCAGAAATCTTTGTGCCGACTGACCACCAGTAGCGAATAAGTTAACCTCATGAAATTTTTAAATGTGAAGAAAATAAATCGATGGATGAAGGAAAATAACACATAATTTCGATTCTATGTTTGATAAGAAAATAAACTAATTAGAAGCCATCAATTAACAAATCAATAACAAATAGCCGTTGCCATCGATGACTATGTTGTTTTGGATTGCAGTGATTCTCAGCTATCAGTCCGTCATATAACATTAGTGGGTGGCCTGTCAGTCAGCTCAAAAGCTTGAGTGCCTAAATGAAGATGTACAGAGGTCTGTTTCTCTTCATTTAATGTAATGTAACATATAACAGTAGTCAGTGTTGACGTAGACAAACTTGGTCTCCCAGACAGCTTTCCAACATGTACTCTAAATGTTTTCATGCTGCATGTTGCCAAGCCATTAGCTTCTGTCATCTTGGCCAGATTGTTTTGTTACCCCACCTCTTTTACATATCCACTGGCCAGGGGACACACGGTATAAGCATGTATTCCATACAACTAAATGGATTTTGTTGCAGTTTTATTTGCCTAGACATTGCTGGGCTGACTGTACTTTAAGATGACGGCTATCATAGGGCATTATGGTGTGTGTATGCGTTTCATTTTAATATATTAAACTTCTTTTTCATAGCATTGCTTAGGGAAGTTCTTATGAAACTTGAGATGGTGTTTGATCAACAAAAAATCATTATTGGTCTTGGGCTAAGTTGTTGGACCTAGGCATTGACGAAGGTCTGCTGCCCCTGCAAGACCTTCATCAACTCAGTCTGGAGCAGAGGATGCAGCAGGATCCAGACCTTAAACTAAAACTGATGAGCATTTCTCAGGGTCGGCATGGTGATGCAGTGGTTGGCACTGTTGCCTCATATCTCTGGGACCCAGGTTTGAGTCTCAGCCTGGGTCACATGCGTGTGGAGTTTGCATGTTCTCCCCATGTCCTCGTGGGGTTTCCTCTGGGTACTCCGGTTTCCCCCACAGTCCAAAAACATGCTGAGGCTAATTGGAGTTACTAAATTGCCCATAGGTGTGTGTGTGTGAGTGAATGGTGTGTGAGTGTGCCCTGCGATGGGCTGGCCCCCCATCCTGGGTTGTTCCCTGCCTCGTGCCCATTGCTTCCTGGATAGGCTCCGGACCCCCCGCGACCCAGTAGGATAAGCGGTTTGGAAAATAGATGGATGGATGGATTTCTCAGGGTTTTTTTTATATAATAAACAGACTGCATTCTATTCTGACGGTGCTTCTGAAACTAGAAGTGATCATCTTTTAGGATTATTCCTGTTAGGGCCTTGGGGGTGAGAACACAAAATGGCATCCAGAGGGCGGTCTGTTCATTCAGCCTTACCTCTAGTGCCAAGCCCCACATCTCAGCATCTCACCAGCTGTTGCGCGGCAGGGGGTGGTTAGCGCCATGCCTTTCACCTGTTTTAAAAGCACTTTAGAACAACATGCACCAACACCACATCTGAGCGGGCGAAGGGGGGCATGGGGTCTTTTCACACCCCCATTCTCTGTTCGCCATTTGGAGCTGGGGGCTGAGAGGAAGAGCTGGCCGCCTGGCCGGGGTCTGAGCTGCTGGGCTTCTCGGCTGCTGCGGGGTCCTGGGTGGTCTTCTGGTCTCCTCGCCAGAGGAAACAATAGGGGTCCACATAGAGTATATATGGGGAGTGAGAGTATGTGTACAGCATTCATTTCTGTGTGTCTAAATGTTGGGTGAATGTGTAAATATTTGTTTATGTGTGCATGAGGGTGGGAACGTATGCTTGTATATGTGTGTGCCTGTTTGTCTATACGCACATGTCAGGTTGGGTCCTAGACTCCACCTGAAATATCATCTCGGACTCTATTCCCCCCGCCACACTCCCTGCTGGTGGATGGGGCCCCCGGCCGCTGGTGCGTTGGTGGTTCTCGATGTCCGGGACTGGGTGCTTGGGTGGGTGCTGGTTTCACCTTCAGCGGTTGCCTGGCGGGGTCTTGCCCTCCTGGCTCAGTCGGGCCCTTGCTGGCGGGTTGGGGCGCCCTTGGATCTCTGGGCCGGGGGCCCGGTCTGCCCTGGTGGGGCCGGCCGCTGGTGTAGCCTGCGGGCTCGCCTCCAGGCCCCCTGGGGCTCCTGCACTGTGGCTGCCGGATGGCCTCCCTCCGGAGCTCTCCTCTGCCCTTTTCTGGGTGAGGGCTGCTATTCTCCCTGTGGTGGTCCTCCGGGGCTCCCATGCCCTGGGGGGCCTCTGGATGTCTGGGGCCCGGGTCTCCTCCGTGTCTGCTTCATGTCCTGAGGGGTGGGGCTGTGGCTCCCCACACACACTACTAGACATTTACATGGAGAAATCTTTTGAACACCAGCGCGCTCACACACACAGGTGTGCACACAGGTGTACAAACTGGTACTCACAGACACACACTGTCTCGGCTGTTGCTTCTTAACATGGTCATTGTGATTCGTACAGATGTTGGTTGTTTTCTCTCATCAGCAGGTATTGAAGCAGATTATCTGTGTTTTTTTTTCCTCTTTTCCCTACCTCTCTGTTTCCCTTCTTCTCAGTTTTCGTCCTTCTTTCCCCCTCTTTCTCCCTCTCATGAGGAAATAAATAAAAATAAATAAATAGAAATAAAGTAGTCCTCCGCAGAGCGGGGGTGGTGGAGGGAAAAAAAAATAAAAATAAATAAAAATCCCTGATGACGAGAGGACAGGGCCACTGTGCTACACGCACAGCCAGACAGTCAAAATAGGAGGCACAACGGGCCCCATCAGTCGGCGCGTGCACGACTACTATACTACAGGCGAAGCCGCCCCCTAAAAGCAGTCTGACTGCCAGGCACTTACCCCCACCGTCCAAGTACAGCAGTGATGCTGACTCGACTAGGGGGCCACGACAGAGCAGCGTGACTCCCCAACCGTTGATACCCGGTCTTACGGAGGCGGTGGAGAAGACGTCGCCCCCCCATACGTCTCGCACCCGATCAATAAAAGCCCCATCCCACCCAGTCTCCTGCAGACATAAAACAGTAGTGTCTTTGCACATTGTTAAAATAGCCTGCACCTTCGCCCAGGAGCACAGCCCCCGGGCATTCAAGGATGTCAATAAAAGTCATTTAAATAAAAAACAGGCACAAAGAGACACGATAAAACCAGTAAAACCAGGACACGGACCTAAAAGACACAAACCCACTAAAAGCAAGACGTCCCCACACCAAGTAAAAAAAAACCCCAGCACCACCACCCGCCACCCAACCCAATGAGCGGGCGACGTCAGGGATAAACCAATAATATCTCACCGGATAAAAAGGAAATAAAACAATAAAACTCATAAATAAACCATCAATAAATAAGTACAACACCAAACAAAAAAAAAAAACTAAAAACATGGGATGGGGCGCTAAGGGACGATGGCAAAACAAAAAAATAATCCAAACACAATAACCACAACTATTCAGTTAAAAGCCATCGCCATCATCCAGACCCGAGCTCGCAGCACGCAGGGATTGGGCAAAAATAATATCTGTGATTGAGATGAGCGTTAAAAAACCTCAACATTTTGTGGTATGAGAACTCATTTGTTCCTGGTTGCATTTTGACAATTTTTTATGTTTCTTGACATCACTGAAAATGCAAGTAGACTTTCTATTTTCTGTTGTGCATTGAAAAAGCATTACAAACATGGGTCTAAATGTTTCAAAAAAGGCATAATACATTATGGCCATTATGGCCATGTGTTTTGTGCATTATGAATGCTTCATGAAGCTGTCGTCTGTTATTTTTGTTTTTCTGATTTGGTTTTGAAATGGAAAATTCAAAGAATGAACGATACACATATTATGCACGGATTCAAAACACTCCCATCCTACAGCAACTCTGAAGGGGCACAGCTCACTAATGGTACTCATCACAACACACAAGAAGTACTAATACTGTGTATGTGTAAGTCTGTTACAGTACATTAGTGCAAAAGTTTCACATAAAAATTTTTCAGAAAATATAACAGAGCTTTTTAAGCTACTTTATATTTGTATCCAAATCCATTTCGCTATATTGACAGCGGAAAAAAAAAACTTTGCATCAGTGCAAGGCACTAAAAGGTTGTCCTGACTGTTTTAATGTTTCAGAGGTATGTTTAGGTGTAACAGGCAATGAACCAATGAGAATGAACCACCTCAGCTTTAGAAGGCAGCAGTGCATGAGCTACAGCAGATTGCTATTACAATGGTGCCTTTGCCTGCCAAGCCTGATCGGTTTTCATCTGTGAAAACAGACCTGCTCCTGCTGGAGCACATCATTTATGGGAGGACCACTGTTCCAGCTCAGCCTTCCAAGGTGAAACAGGTATGGGATGTAGCAGTGAGTATGTCCTCGTTTTCTGACATCAGCAGACCATCCGCTCAGTGCTGAGAGCGGTATAATGATGTCAGAAGACAGGGAAACCAGAAGCTCCCTGCTGAACCTGGTGTGTTTAAATATCCATGTGTTTGGCACGACTGAATGGCTTGGAGTCTGCAATCTCAGCAGCTGGACCCAGAGTCTCAGATCTCCAGAGTGCAGGGCAAACTTAATGGTCCGCTTATGTGTAAGGCTACAGTACATGTTCACCCACCCAGGACACGGTATGTTAATGGAGCAAAGCCTAGTAAGTTGTTAGCGCTCAAGCTCCTTCAGTGCAACTCCTTTGCTACTATTTCATGTGTGAAATCCAAATATGGTACTATAACCAATAATACTTAAATCAATGATTGCAAAAAATAAGGCTCCCAAGAATTCAAGCTGAAGTGTTGCAATATCCTATTGGCCACTGTTAGCCCATCCTCTGTTTCGTATGCTGTCCTTGGCCATGAGGTCTTCTCAACTCTATTACTCTATAAACTCTGTGATAATTTCGTTACTTTTAAAACATGGCAAGAACCCTGCTGATTGTTCCAGCTATCGTCACCTGTCCTTAATGAATTCAGATGTGAAGCTGCTAGAGAAGGTGTTAGCTTACCTTTAATCGATAATAGCTAAACTTATAAATCCTGAACAGGTCAGGTCAGGTCAGGTCAGGGCGGGGAGTGTGTGCTGATGCAGCGTGTCGCCGCACCCACCACATGGGGAAACTCCTTGGGATCTCAGTTGGCGACCCCCCAGGCAGACACACGGTCCAGTCCCACCCTCTGGAGATGGCCATCCATCTGCCGCAGCCATGTGTTACGTGGGCGTCCCCTCGGCCTGGTCCAGCCACTCAGGTTATCAGCAATGAGGATCCCATGAGCCGGATCATCCTCAGAGAAACACCATAGCGCCGTAACTGACGCTCCATCACAAAGCAGGTAACGTGCCTCATTCGGGACTCCTCTAGCAACTGCTCCTTCATCACAAAGTCAAACCAGCGATACCCAAGGATTCTCCAAAGAGACAGTACCTTACATTACAACAAGGAAGGAATAGTATTGGTCTCTCCAAGATTCTGAATTTAAAAAAAATAATCGACTTAATCTTACTGATGTAACCTGTATTATGTCATTACATATCTCGTTTTGATAATACAGTATATTGATACTCTGTAAACATTCAAAAATTGGTCCGTCTTGTTTCATTGTCACCCAAAAACTTCACAACTGTATCGAGAAAGGATCTGCAGCACTTCCGCGTGCATCATAACAATTGTAACTGCATTTACAGTTTTGATTTGAACATTCAAAGCAGCTCAGTTCCGCAGTTTTCACCCTCCCTGAGGTTGATCCGGCTTTTATTTAAATTTTACTTTACACTGTAGAAGGTAACACTTGTTCTCTATTAAAATATATCAGGGTCCTTTACTTGTATGTCATTATCCTGTTAAATTAATTAAAATAATGAGTAATGGTCTCCTTTTACATGATATAATTCTAATACTAAGTTAGGTGAGTAAAGTGGACTTGTAACGTTGCATTGCTGGAGAGAAAAAGCCGAGTCGAGCTTTGCACATGTGCAGTGATGTAGCAGGAGTTTCCATTGACTAGAACCTTCCACGTGGACTTGGCAGTCTGGGAGCATAAGCTTTTCTAGGTAAGTTGTTCGACATGAATGTTTAAATTTATTAGGTTAAATTTCACAATTTACAATCGCATATTTACAGGTACAGGCAATAGCGTTGTCACAGCGTCATGTTAGGCCAAAGTTAACCCGCTACGAGTTTTAACGCTAGCTAACTTTAATGTTAGCTAGTTAACATGAACCTTAAACAGTGAAGTATGAAGTCATACAAAAAACAAAAAAGAAGGTGACATCTTACAGTCGTGTTCTACTTGCTCTCAAACATTTTTTGTTTTGATTCAGTTTGATAAAAAGCCAACGTGTAAAGCTGTTCATCTTTATGGACAAGAATCAAGAATCGACATTTGTCAATAGACTGACAGGTAACACATGAAGCTCTTTTCTTCTTAAATTATAATTCTTATTTGATAGACAAATGGTCAAAGTGGTCAAGGCTAAAACAAATTTAACCAAATAATAATACAAGGCTATGAGCACTAACAAAAACCTCTACTCTGAATGAATTACGAAGGGACGGATCTCAGAACATGCAGGAGATGATGACACACAGGCCAACTCAAAACTACATGTCGTCCAAAATATACACGGCATGTAGGATGAAACAATAAACTGAACCTTTGGAACACTTGTTAGAGGACAAACATTTGGATTATTGCATGTTTAGGTATGTTTATAAGCCAACTTCTCAGTGGCTTCTAAAATTCAGACTCAGCATAGTCAAGTTTTAAAAGCAGCAAAAAGCCTGGAGAATTCTGAATATCAAACTCCATGTTTGTCTCAAAGTCACTGTATGATTCTAAGAGTGGCAGCTTTAGCGTATCTGCACAGGTCTTTGACATTGGGGAAAGATAATCAGTCAAAAACTGAATGCATGGTAGTGGTGTCATTCCTGCAAGTGGAAATGATGCTATAGCCCTCTGGCAAACATCAACACATCCTCTAAGGACAGGGCAGTCACTCGTTCTGAAAGGATAAGTCAGTCAATGTAAGGGGGCACACTATGTAGTACAGAATGTTACTACGACAGGTCAGTGCCCTCTTTCTAAGGAACTTTTCCAATAGGAGTAATAAGAGCAACAGGACCTCGCCGAAATGAACAGCCGGCATTTATTTTCAAAAACAGATATAAACAAAGTGTACCTCTTTTAAGGCTTTTCCCCACAGTTGCAATTACAAAACATAACCGAAACATACAAAATATACTCGGAGCTCTTTCAAAACCCCAAAGCAAAATGTCCAATCCACCCGCGTAGCATATGTTTGCTTTCAAGGTGAGATGAGGTCTCGGCGCTTATCTGTAACATGGGACGAAGGCACAAGGCACGGAAAGGTCCGCTTCGGCAGGCAGACGCTCCTCTTCAGTCTTCTCCTTCGTAGCCGCCGCTCGTCCGTCCGATCGACAAGTTTCCATCCAATGTAGAAAAAAAAACAAGCTACATAGCAGCGTAATACCCAATTCTCTCAAAATTAAGCTATCAGATCTGGAGAAAATCTTACTCGAAAACCCATATTCGTTGAACACACAGTAGTTTTGTTGGAGTTAGACTCCGCCGAGTCCGTTGATGAGGAAAGAGATGCATACGTGAGGCGAAGGATGGTTGTAAGTCCGCTCTCTTTATTCCTTGCACAGACCGCGATCCGGGAGCCGCTCAGATGCACAAACAGTACATACCCGAGGAAGCTCAAACTCTATTGTCTGTGTCTGGCTTATATAGCCCGTCTGGGGCGTCAGCAACCCCTTCCCTTGTTAGGCCCAGTAGGTCAAGAGTAAGCATAATGTCACAACAACCCTGCAACACACACCTTCTGCTTTTTCTGCTACACCAGTCTAGGGTGAGGCCTCCTCCCCTGCCTGCCTGCAAGTTGGTTCCTATTTTTTAGTGTGACAAGGTTTAGCACAAAGCTTGGCCCCCCTTCAATTTAGAATTAAAATTTACTAAACCTTATTGCCTGCATACTAGCATAGCATTTCTCTCGGTTAATATGGCTTCAACCTGGCTTCCCGTAGCACTATAGTTAAGCTAAATTACGAAAAACGACAATTGGGTTTTCACAAATGTGATTATTACCTCAATTTTCCTCATTTATACAGCAACCATCTGAGTTAACAGCAAAATTAGGAATATGAACGTCATTAGATATACATCCTTTTCATGCTACGCCTGTGCAACATATAGTTTAAGACCATGCTAGCTAGTGTTGCACATAGCGATCACCAAATGAACTCACCGGAGAAAAGAAAACAATATCCCTGTCCGACTTTCTACGTATACTATGCTCAATGCTTAAAAAAAGAAACGGTTCGCTATTAAACATTGTTGCGCTATTTATTAATTTTCTTCACATGAGCTAAATCTCCAACTCACTAACGTTCCACCGCTCGCGGTATTATTTCTCTTCTTCTTCCTGCTCGCTAGTAACTGCAAATCTGACCTCCTCCCTCAATACGACATACTGCCATCTACTGGACAGGAAGATCTGAACAAACCTAAAAGTGACATAGAATATAACCAAAATGAATGAACCATTTTTATAGGCTGCTTTAAGTGGATCACATCAACATTTACTGTGTTTTAGGGTCTTTAATATGTATATGGTCTGAACATGCTTTCCAAATCTGCAGCAGTCAGCTTCTTAGCAGAATGGTACAAGACCGGAACTAACACACTTGAATGCTGTTGCAGCGCGGTCAAAAACTGCAGAGTTGAAAGTCCATCTTTGAATCTATAAGGAGAAATGATCTTGTAACAGTTTACTGGATTTAAAGATCAAACGAACTATGAAATGCAACAAATCTACAGAACACATATAGAACCAACTTACCAAAATGTCTTTAAAGTCCCTACAGACAAGTCTATGCTTTAATTTTTAGAGATAAGGTTTGATTGCATAGATAAACTATGGAAGTGTTTTAAGAAAACTGAGCCTCTTCTGTGAATGTGACGCACACAAGAATTTTGTCACAATTTGTGTGTTTAATGGGTATTTTGTTCAAAAGCAATACTAGAATTGCTATTCCATTGTGTACCGCTAGAGGGGGTTATAGCCTAACGGGAACATTAGTTGAAGTTTCGCGGGATTTTCTATAGACAAAGAAACGTCTGGTTTATGTTGTCTGGGCCATGCAAGTGTGTCATTCAGTTTGTACATCTGAAAAAGGCTCTTTCTTGAACAGGTCTTTTTATGAGCATCTGATGACATTTAGGCAACTGTCTGAATATTATTAATCTGAATAAAAAATAGCACATGCGAAATGCACGTATAAATATGGCAGTTATTATTTGTTTCCCCATTACTCGGTCAGCTCTGAAACTAGCCTACTATTGGTAAAACGGACATGACTGAGTGATCTCAATTTTGTAATTAACATAACAACTGGTAACAATACAATATATCTTGGTTGGTTTTAGCTGTTTTAAGTGTGTTCATGTCTTCTTCCCAGAAAATGCTACTAAGGATGATCAGCGTATTGCCCATGCTGCTGGACTTTGCAAAAAATTGGTGGGACATTTCTCACACGACTGGAAGCAGAAGGTGGCACTGAAAGAAGCACAACAAGAGCATAACCTCCCAGAGCATTCATTCATCACGGAATGCAAAACCAGGTGGGGCTCAAGGCAAAAGATGATGGAGAGGGTCTTGGAGCAGCGGCAGGCCCTATCTGATGTCCTCTTGGCAGAGTGTAAAACACAGCATCTGGTTCCCTCATGGCAGGACCTAGATGTGCTTAAGTCTGTAACCTTGGCGTTACACCCTTTGCAAGAATTCATTGATGCTCTTTCCGGGGAAAGCTATGTAAGTGTTTCATATGTTAAACCTGTACTTCATCTTTTGAAGACCTCATTTCAAAGGTAGATGACTCTGATTTAACCAAAACTATAAAAGCAAATATCTTGGATTATATGATTACAAAGTATGATGACGCAGCAACACAAGAACTACTGGACATTGCGTCTTTCATTGACTCCAGGTTCAAGGGCAACTACATTAGCAAAGAAAAAGTCAAAGACATCAAGACAAGGGTGATGTCAGAAATGGAAGAAACAGCACAGAAAGTAATTAGGTTACACATTTTATGACATGCCCGAATACTGTAATCGCATGTTGCATTATCTGAATGTGGATGGAACATATCTATTTTTTTATTGTATTCTAAACTGCCTCTCTGTTTTAGTAGGGAACACTTTCTGACAACACTGAGGCCCAAAGCATGGATCCACCAAGTGACAAGAAGGCAAAGCGATCATTGGGCAGTTTGCTGAAAACAAATCCAGGCTCCACTCCCACTCCATCTTCCATGCAGCTGGGGCAAGCTGTTGAAGCTGAACTGAACAGCTACTTGCTGTCCCCGACCATTGACAGTGAGGCAGACCCTTTGCCTTGGTGGAAACTCCACCAGGTCACCTACCCAAAGCTAAGCAAACTAGCTCAGAAATATCTTTGTATACCTGCCACTAGCTCACCCTCTGAGAGGCTCTTTAGCACATCAGGGAATGTGGGCCCTTGTGAAAAAATAGTATGCCATTAACATATTTAAGCACACCCTATTTAGAGAATACTTCTATCAGACTTTTTTGACCCAGCTTTAAGTATATTTAATATACTAAAGTTGTGATAATGATATTAATTTAATATATTAAAAATATATTCAGTGTATTGACGTCATACTTTTTTGACCGAGCTTATTTCATACTTAAATATACTTTAAATATATTTAATGGAATGTACTTTTAAACATACTTGTAAGATGCTGCAAATATATTGCCCATATACTATTTACATGATATGTAAGCATTAATAGTCTAATTTTACTGCAATTTAAATGTTTCTGCATTCTACTACAGACATTAAGTATGCATATTAATATGGAAGAGTTATTCCGTTAAAACTGGGAAGAAAACTCGAGACAACATTAAGAAAAGTTTTTTTATTATGTGTATCAACCACAACATATAAATCAAACCAACAAAAGAACAATCAGCATCAACACTTTACTTGCTGTTTGTTTGTTTTGCAAAGCTCTCGTTATTGCACTTTCTCCTCAAGATATTCTTCACCTCTTGGGAAGAGGTCCCTGGGAATTGTGCGATGACGCAATCTGTTGATAAAATTTCAGATCACTTTTACTGAACCAGACAAATGGTGAGCATTACTGTAAATCAAGAGTTTCAAATGAAGGCAAACCAAAAATTTGAAATCTCATCTGCAAAACCCGTGTGTACGCAGGTTACCCTTTGCTCACAACCAGTCCCCTAATTAGAGTTGCAATAGTAACCTGCACACACAAAGGGGCTTTCTGGACATCCCTTCCCTAACATCTGCATAATGTAATTCCACACATCATTGGAGCGATCAGGAGTTTGGTTGAGATCCCTCTCTTTTCACATTTATAAAGCTTTTCTAAAGTTTCAGTGCCATAGAACTGATATGATTGAGAATAGATTTGTTTAAAAGACACAATAAATCTTTGCGGAAATGCAAACTTTACAAAAATTACTAAACTAATGGGCAACTTGCCTAAATTGTGCACAGAACATACCTATTAATGCTTTGACTTTTTCAGGGTCCAGCTGGTCTTTCTCTGGCAGGTCCTTATGATTGCTTGCATGCTTCCCTGTGATCGATGAGGATGCCAATGTCTCCTTCCCGAAAAACAGTAGTGCCAGCTCTTGTGTATAAAGTGACATCCTGGTTTTGCTCAAACGATCAAAGAGCCTTTTCTGGACTTGAATGCTGGAGTTAGGCAATGTTACCTGAAAGTAAAATGTTAATTAATTTAATTTTTCTTTATGATTAACTTCCTTTTAGTCATGTACTTCAGACTTACAATACCATGTCCAACAAAGGTTAAGATGCTGCGTAAAACATAATATGGGAAACCTATCTATGTGCTAATCAGGGGCGCCGCTAAGGGGGGGAAAGTTGGGACAATTCTAAGGGCCCACGCCCTTTAGGGGCCCCAAGAGATCTGAATGGGTGTGGTAGGGGGGCCCAACCTCATATTTTGTCATAGGGCCCAAAATTGCTAGCGGCGCCCCTGGTGCTAATTAACAATATTTCCCATCTTTAGAACTTATCATATAAGGATAGCGGACCTTTATTATAACCATTAATGTTTTGAAAATGAGAAGTAATACAAAAATTACCAACTTGCCATTTTTGCTCATTTAATGCAATGTACAAACATTTACACTTGTTTGATGTTTACAAAATTTCTCAGTTGATGTACATGCTTATTTAATTTTGTTTCATTGGTACAGAACTAGGGCGGCATGGTGGTGCAGTGGTTAGGACTGTTGCCTCACACCTCTGGGACCCGGGTTCGGGTCTCCGCCTGGATCACATGTGTGTGGAGTTTGCATGTTCTCCCCATGTCGTCGTGGGGTTTCCTCCGGGTACTCTGGTTTCCCCCCACAGTCCAAAAACATGCTGAGGCTAATTGGAGTTGCTAAATTGCCCATAGGTGTGAATGGTGTGTGAGTGTGCCCTGCGATGGGCTGGCCCCCCATCCTGGGTTGTTCCCTGCCTCGTGCCCATTGCTTCTGGGATAGGCTCCGGATCCCCCGTGACCCAGTAGGATAAGCGGTTTGGAAAATGGATGGATGGTACAGAACTAACACCAATCTTCCATGCCAGGAACCGTACCAAATTGAAAGTTCTGGTAGTGAACCAACCACCGAATACACAATAGTAGCAACAGCATTTGTGATTATGTAACCCATCCATGTAGGAGCAGTAGGGCATGCAGCGGCAGTAGTGATGTGGGACGATACCTTGATCAGCGCCACATTACTAGCCTAGGAATTGAACTAGCAACCCTGTGATCACAAGAACAACTCCCTAACCGTTAGGCTACCACTGCCCATCACCAGCTGATGTGAGGCAAAGACTGTTTCTGTTCTTTCAGCATCCTGCTTGCCTCACCTGGAGTATTATGTGGATAACCTTAGCTGAATATCATGTAGAAGTGGGCTATGCTCTTTGAAATCTAATACTTCTGATGCATCAAACAAGGATAGCTATATAAACTGAAAGAAATTTAGTTAAATGAATAATTAAAATTTTAAAATATGACAATAACATGAGTTAGATGCAGTTACTGCCTATTTTGTAAGGAACTATTAAAGGTCATCTGCAATCTGTAACACAATAATTACAAGAAAGGGCTTAATACCATGACTGGTGAACTTGCTGAAGCTGCTGTACCAGAGCTTGAAGGTCCTGCTGATTCGCTGCTCGGAGTGCTCCAGCTGGGGGGCGAGCCAGTGTGGCCAGCCAGTGGTAATTTTGACACTACGTCTTTTAGGGTTTTGACAATTGCAGGTAGCTCTGAAGAGAAATGGTGTTTTGCAATGTTTTGGTTAGTGCTGTGTATGAAGGTGAATATTTCATTTAAATACATAGAATTAATACAAAGTCATATGCTATTTCATAAATATGCTACTGAACATGCATAACTTTGAGCATCACCAACAACGCTTTGTGCCTTCTGTGGTAACAATACAAAATTATTGGATGATTTATATTTGAACCATAAAGCCATTTACAGACCTGCCAACCATAGGAAATTTTTTTGAGTACCACAACGGTGGCACTCTCGCAGACTCACACTCGCTTGGTGAGCATGACCGGAGTGCACAAGTGGTGACTTTAGTTGGGGGCAAGAGCGTAAATTTGGTTTTGATATTGGTGGGGACATATAAATCTAACACCCACCTAAACCCACCCCCCATAAGCTTATCAACACTATAATCGTTGGATATTGGTGGGGACATGTCCATGTTAATTCTACACCCTTGGTTGGAGGGGCAGCAATTTATGACTGGCAGGTTGCTCGGCCAATCATTTCATGTGGTTTTCTTTTACCACAATTAAAACAGTTAATATGCATGTGATGGTTGTATGTACCATAGAAAACATACCTTTAAGAGCCTTTATGGTCTCCATGTCAAGACAACAGCTGGCACTTTGGGTTGTACTTGGTTTGATATAGCTGTCATCCTCTTCATCCTCTGAATCACTTACCAACTAAAATAAAAAGAAAAGAAAACATTAAGTTGTTACCTTTCTCAGTCTTCAGACGAGTGCGGGTATCCACTAATGTGCAGAGCCATAGAACTCTGGAAGCATGTTTGGGAAACCCTGGGAAGAAGGCTGCACACTGCACTATATTATGTGCTGTAAAGTTAGTTAATAAATGCAAATTTATAATTTACTGACAAATAAACTTGTATTTGTATTGAACAGCTTTAATTTATAATTCAACAAAATATTCTTACCAGGCGTTTTGACATACTCCTTTGACGTCGGGCACAGTCACTTTCTTCAGAATCATAACACACCGCTGTGGGAATTACAGACCTTTTTTTCAGAATTTCTTTCTTTAGCCTTTCTGCCATTGCAATGGCAGCATCCTTGTTTAGGGTGGGGTTCTTTTCCTATATTCAAATTAAAATGGTCAGGGTTAAAAATGGTAAAAAAATATATATTTATTTTATAACATGAATGCATTTTTGCAATAATAACATATGGTACTGGTAATTTGATTACACTTCCAGTAAATAACATTGTTTTACAACTACCAGATCATTTGCATTTACCATGCCTTCAATGGTTGGAAACATTTCAGAGTTTCACATTTCTGACAAATCTAACAATAGTGATTGTTTGCTTACCTTCTATTTTTCATTGACATTTTCAACAAGAAATCTGCTATTTACTTTTCTCTGTCTCTTCACATTCACAGTATTCCAAATATCCTCTCCACGAATGAACTTGTCTCTTTTTTCAGCCATGATTTTCCAGTCATCTGTAATAACGACATTAAAGAAGGATAATGCACACTATTTAGCATATGCACCTTTACTGTACAGTTGCACCGATTGCAATTTTCTTGGCCATTCTGTTTTTTGACCTGCCAATGTGTTTCGATTGTGCTGTTAGTTTTCTAATTTGTTAAAATGAAATGAAAAATTTTGCAGTTTAGCACACTCCATGCACTTTTATCTCAAAGCAATGAGCTAACGTAGACTCGGTGGCAAATTTAGACATGGACAACAGACATGCTAACCGCATCTACTAGCTACTAAACCAGACTAATGTAATTATTATTAACTAGACAAACTAGTGTAATTAATCTTCAGATTAGCTTACCTCCAAGAAGCAATATCTTTGCAGCAATACCGAGTTCTTTCTTCCCGCCTTTTTTTGATGGCCAAAGAACTTCCACCCAACCGTCTTCAGACTCTAAATCGGGGCATTTTGTAACCTGGGTTATGTCCTTCTTGTCTGATTTGTCTACAATATCTAAGCGTTCCACCTCTACAGACCTATCCTGAAAATAAAATAATGCTAAATTGTATTTTGCAGACATCTATGCCGCTATGCGTTGCTTATTAATTAGCAGAGAACAATCTGGTAAATCAAGGAACTAATTGCACACCTTTTTACCGATTATCAGTTTGAAAAATTGCATTGTCGCGCTGTCATTGGTCACACTTGGCGCGCAAGCGCTGCTTAGATCAGCCAATGGAAAAGACGTTTGCTGGTTTAATATTCTATTACCATCGTGACATATAATATTTAGTGTTAATAGCAAGTTGCCTGATCCTCAAAATATAGACGATGAAGTGTTACGATAACTTGCGTTCATAGTGGGGTACCGCAGGGTTCGATTTTAGGACCACTATTGTTCCTAATTTACATAAATGATATGGATACCAATATATACAGTAAACTGCTGAAATTTGCAGATGACACCAAGGTGGGTGGTGTAGCAGATACTGAATTAGTGGCTCAGCAGCTACAGCGGGATCTTGATTTAATTAGTGACTGGGCCGATACCTGGCAGATGAAATTTAACGTCGATAAATGTAAGGTACTCCATCTAGGGAGCAGAAATATAAAGTACAGGTATTTCATGGGTGTCACTGAAATAAAGGTAGCTGATCATGAGAAAGACCTTGGTGTGTATGTTGATGCTTCCATGTCCCATTCTCGCCAGTGTGGGGAAGCAATAAAAAAGGCCAATAGGATGTTGGGGTATATCTCCAGGTGTGTGGAGTTTAAGTCAAGGGAGGTAATGCTAAGATTATACAATTCCTTGGTGAGACCTCACCTAGAATATTGTGTGCAGGTTTGGTCACCATATCTTAAAAAGGACATTGTGGCCTTAGAAAAGGTGCAGCGTAGGGCCACAAAAATGATTTCTGGTCTTAGAGGAATGTCATATGAGGAACGGTTACTTGAGCTAAATCTGTTCAGTCTCAAGCAAAGGAGACTGAGGGGGGACATGATCCGGGTATATAAGATTCTAACAGGTTTGGATGCTGTTCAACCAAATAGTTACTTCAGCATTAGTTTAAATACACGAACTCGTGGCTATAGGTGGAAATTAGCGGGAGAACACTTCAAGCTGGATTTAAGGAAGCACTTCTTTACACAGCGTGTAGTCGGAGTATGGAATAGCCTTCCTGATAATGTAGTGCAAGCTGAATCCTTGGGTTCCTTTAAATCAGAGCTAGATAAGATTTTAACGACTCTGAGCTATTAGTTTAGTTCTCCCCAAGCGAGCTTGATGGGCCGAATGGCCTCCTCTCGTTTGTATAGTTCTTATGTTCTTATGTTCTTATGATACTGATAATCAGATGTAACTTGCAGATTCTGATTTTCTCTTGAATTTTTATATTCATAAACATCAATATCTGAGGATGGATGAATGGTGTGAGAATGGCAAAAAAAGAGGAAGATATAAGAGATTCTTGGAGGAGGATGATTCGCGAGTACCGATAAAGACTAAATACAGACGCAAGGTGACAAAGGTATTACATCTGAGTTAATTAGCAATTTCATTTATTATACTGTGTAATGTTACTGAATATTTAAGATAATTCCATGTTTTGTTCTGGAGGTACAACAGACTAACAAGACCCATTATAAGTCATATATTGAATCCGGAATCCCTATTCCTAGGAAAAGTGCTTACAGGAAAAAAACAAAGCAACGTAAGTCTTATTTTTAAAATGTACCGACTTGTTATATTTATTCAAAGTGAAATCATTTAAATATGTATTGTATAATATAAATTTGACTGAATTAGTGGTGTATGTGAAACATTAAAACGTGTTTTTTTAGCGCTCAGTTGAGCATTCTGAAACAGCTAATGAATCTGAGCAAGAAGGTGTGGGATTTCTTGGACAAGAGACAAAGCAACTGAAGGTAAATAAAATACATTTAAGATAAGTAGATATTCTGCATGAATGGAAACATATAATAGTCTGACTGTACATTTTAAGATTTCAGATGAATTATTTGAAGCCCATGGCCCTGATGTACATGATGAAAATCAAACAGATGTCGTACAGTTACAGGAAGAAAAATGCACATTAGTAAGTTTAAGCTGTTTCATTACAATTAAATAGCAGAATGGAATTCTAAACAAGGTGGACAGGTGCAATGTCATTTATGGAAAAAGTAGAAGCAAATGATCCTGTTTTTTGTCTAGCACATTGCAGAAGCTGACACTCAACAAAGTAATGAAGATGGTAATGATGAACGCGAGATCCATTCTGAAAAGACTGCCATGAGCAGACAGGTACTGTGAATTTTTGAATCACATTTGCACAAATAATCTTTGGTCCCCAGGAATTGCTGTATGTAAAAGGTGGGCGATAGGACCTAAAGTTAATATTACAGTATTTTTCACTTTTTAGACATTGATGGTATTATATCACGGTATTACATTTTTATATTTACAAACAAAAAACACCTTTCTTGAATGCAGAATTTTATTTTCATAACAAAAGACTTAGTAAACTTCACAATTCCAAATTAATAAAACTGAAGAACAAAGACATAAGAATAATAATAAAAAATAAACTGAAGTGTACTATACTTTTCCAAATTATAATAGTTACGATGGGTAATATAACAAAGCACATTTTCTTTGTTGCCAATATATGTACAGTATAGGTAAAATGCTATTACTTGAGCATTAATAGCCAGTTTTTCTTTACAAACAGAAGCATCTCTGCCTTGTCAGCCACACTTATATGGTGGTTCCCCCATGGTTTACTTTGGTCTTACATGTGTTACAGACTGTGAGCTTTGTGACTTCTAAACTCACAGTTAAGAACTTTCACACTAATAATATGTAAACACATGGCTTAGTGTGTGTCCACGGCTGTGATGTTGCCTGTGCTGCCATGTAATATGACTGACTCGGAATTTCTTTATCCATTCATCTTAATGTGGATCTGATATCTGATCAGCTGAACCAAACCTGACAACATGAGGAAATGTTTGAGACCCATTGCTATGGCTTAGGATAAAACAGGATATCAAAATGGATATCATTAAAACATTTATAATACATTTCAAATAAGAGTTTCAGAGACTCTAACTTCTGATATGGTCTCTTAATTTTTTTGTTGTATACATTAATCTTGTTTTCTCTTTAGGTGGATGAAACTGATGATTGTGATCCCCTTTACCCTGGTGCACCTCTGACCAAAGGACAGAGTCTGCTTTTACTGATGTCATACATTCTTCGACACAGCCTCACAGGGAAAGCGCTTGAACATATCCTAAGGTTGTTTAATGAACATTTCCCAGGACTGGTGCCTTCAACAGTTTATCTCTTTCACAAAGCATATGGAGAGTATGGACATTATGAACCTCATTTCTACTGTTCCTCCTGTTCAGGCTATATTGGGATGAGTCACAATAGTCCAAAGCATTGTATTTTGTGTAGGGCTGAATTTAATGTCAATGAAAGCCTATTGAACGGCTCGTATTTTCTGGTTCTTAACTTGGCGTCACAAATTATGGATGTTTTAGAAAATCCTAATCTTTCATGGTGCAAAAAAGTCAGATCAGAAGGTAAACTTTGTGACATACAATATGGAATGGAATATCAAAAACTTGTATGCAGTGGGGATCTTGGTGAGAATGACATCAGCTTGTTATGGAATTGTGATGGAATCCCTGTGTTCAAGAGTTCCAAATGTCAGATTTGGCCTATTCAGTGTCAAATAATTGAGCTAGACCCACAACAGAGAAAGAATAATATTTGTGTCCCTTGTCTTTGGTTTGGGAAAAATAAACCCAACATGTTCACATTGCTACACCCCTTTGTGAGTGAGGCTCTTGTACTTGGGAAAGATGGAATCAAATGGAAGGACGCACAAAACAGAGATCAGGTTTCAAGAGTCCATGTTCTGCTCTGTAGTTCTGATTCTGTTGCTCGACCTCTCCTCAGAAATACTAAGCAGTTTAATGGTACTTATGGATGTGATTTTTGCTACCATAAAGGAGGAGGTCCATACGCATCCTGTACTCCTGAGCCCTCTCTGAGATCAGAGGAAGAGCATTATATCCATGCAATGGCAGCAACACCAAAAGAACCTCGATTTGGTGTCAAGGGGCCCTCCCCACTAATGAAGCTCAGTAAGTTCCAAATGATAAAAGGCTTTGTACCTGAATATCAACACAGTGTGTGTCTGGGTGTTACAAGACAGCTTGCATCTCTGTGGTTTGATTCATGTAATCATGAAAAAGAGTGGTACATTGGAACTAAAACTGATGTTGTTGATAAACAGCTAACTGCAATCCAGCCTCCAGTAGAGGTGACAAGAACACCTCGTTCTGTACAAGATCGCAAATTCTGGAAGGCATCAGAATGGAGGGCTTTTCTTTTGTTTTATGCATTACCAGTTTTTAAAGATGTTCTGCCAAAAAAATTCTGGAATCATCTTTTTCTTTTAGTTTTTGGAATTTACGCATTGCTTCAAGAGAAAGTGGAAATATGCAGCCTTGACTTTGCAGAGCTCTCACTGAAAAACTTTGTCACTGAATTCGAAAGATTGTATGGCACAGAAAATGTAACATTCAATGTTCATTTGTTAACCCATATTGCTACAAGCGTCAGAAACTGGGGGCCCCTTTGGGCAACATCTACATTTTCTTTTGAATCCTTCAATGGAACACTCCATGTGAAAGATGCATGATGAAAGATGCATGAAGGATGCTAATGAAAATATGCAATGCTTGTTTAATGAACTGCAAAATGCCAATGTAGTATTAGCAAGTTCACAGCGAATTAACGAACTCGTTAGAGTCTTTGGTAGTCCTTTTGCCCAAGAAAATGTACCTGTTACACACAGGATTGCAGTAGAGCAGTTACTGGGCTTTAAAGTAAATTCCTACTGCTATTATAACCGCTTTATTGTCAATGGAATAGTTTGTCACGCAGAATCCTCTAAATTACGCAAAAGAAACAACTCTGTTGTAGAGCTCAAAGATGGAATGCTATGTAGCATCAAAAGTCTTGTACTAGCCAAGCCCCAATGCATGCATGACTGTGCAATGTGTGACTGCAATAGAAGGTGCTGTGTTTTAGTACAGGAATTGGTAAAAAAAAAAAAGGGGGCATTTGTGCAGAGACTCTCAGCTAAATATATCCAGCGAATTTATTCATGAGGTCACACGATCAGACAATGTAATTGCTGTTCATCCAAGTTCTTTCAAAAGGAAATGTGTTGTGATCTGTTTGAAAGCCAGAGCATTTGCAATTCCTCTGCCAAATAATATTGAACGGGATTAGATATGCTGTCTCTTTAGCACTGTTCATAAAATTTCCATGGTGGAGTTTAAACATGAACAGATACATTTGTCTTACTGTTAGGGCTATTTTGAGAAAACCTGAAAGGTATATTCGTCCAGTCATTGCAATGCATTGCAGTTATGGTTATCTTTGTGTTTGCAAATTTTGTAATTACTTTAGGCATTTTAAAAGGGTAGAAGAATTTCAAGTGAAAATGTAGATTGATTTAGCATGTATGTGTTTGTTCTTTATATAGACACACTCATACGTACATTTTTTTCAAATAAACCATTGTGCACAGTAGCTCCTATTTGTGTTATAACTTGTGAAGTGCATTAGTACAAATAGCTGTGAAAAGTAAATTAAATACATATAAGTGTGTGTCTAGAAATGAGTGGAAATGTGTTTTGTGTTTTTGTGGAAATGAGTGGGAACTGCTGACATACTTAAAATGTATTTTCTAATATTTTAAATACTGTGCTATTTTTGTTTTCACAAATTTTGGTTAGCAACTTTGAAGAATGAAATAAATATACAGTAATTGAAGTATATATGACTTTCTGAATTTATTTTATGTATATTTTAAGAAACAAAAAAATACATTTAATGTGTATTACACAAAACTAATTACTATACTGTTTTAAGTATACTGCTGAAAGCTATATCTAGCATCTCTAAAGTATATTTCAAGTGTACTTACTGTAATAAGGAAAATGATAGCATGTTTTAAGTATGTGCCATATACTTTTAGTATACTGGATATATATTTAAGTATACTATTTTTTTACAAGGGCAAGAACTCCAAATAGCAGGCTGAGGAGCTTGTACATGTGTTGTTTGTGATGAACAGTGGTGGGCAGAGCCAACCGAAAAGTTAGCTTCAATACCCTCTAATCTGCCAACTCCAAAGTTCAGTTTGATAACGCTAAACCTGTAAACCACTAAAAATTTAGCAGAAGCTAACAATTAGCACTAACCGCTAACTTTTATTTCACATGCGTGTTTTTTATGCTACTGGTTTTTGTTTTATTTATTTTTCTTTTTAATTGTATTTTAATGGTGCTTTTCACTGTTTATAATTTGTTAGGTTCTGGTTTTATTTCATTTTATATGTTGCTGATTGAGAAGCACTCTGACTACGGCATTGAGGTTGCTGTTTTAAATGTGCTATATAAATAAACTGTCATTGCCATTTTATTATATGAATATAGCTTTGGTTTAGTTTTTGACGTCTGAACCCTTAAAAACATACCTAGAGAGCTAAAATTTAACACTGAAGTCCAGTCTGTCGGACTAGAGTGATTAACAGGTGATATTTATAACTTGGAGTTTGGGATTATTCTGTGTTGAAATTTTAAGTGATATTCTATTCACAAGATGTAAGCATTTTTGTTGGTGAAGCCCTATTTCACAATTGGCCATTTTGTTTTTAGTGAAGAACTTAGGGACTACAAACATGGTGCCATTTACCCTGAACTACGAAGGAAGGTCTCAGCTCTGCATTGGTCTATTGTTCTGTCAATCAGAACCTGGAAAATACAACCAGGGGCTTGTATGACAGAGCAGGATTTCTCACTTAGCCGAATTACTTGTTGGATTTAGGGTAGTCTGAGCTAAATGTATCTGAACAAAGAAAGTCCAGAAGAAGCTAAATGGTCTGCTGACAGGTTTCAGAGTTGGCAGAAAAGCTAATCTAATGAAAAATGTAGCTTCGCTAATTAGCTGTAGGCAGATTAATGGAACACTGCCCTCCACTGGTAATGAATTTGAAGCCCTGTGATTTTTATTTTTTTTTTTCGATGAGAATATTTGTTTAGTTAACCAAAGACAGGCTTCAGGAAGTACAGAAGCCTCTTGTAAATGTCAGTATCTCAGACTTTGTATGTTGTTTAATACTCCCCTGCTAAATTGGAGTATGTATCAGGTTTCACATTCATGTTTGTTTCATATCATTTGAAACGACATTTGCACCATTTTTTTAGTTTTAGTTTAGTTTTAGTTTTTTTTTTTTACAAATTAAGACTGAATGTGTCTGAAAATGCTAAATGGTGTAACTATAAAAGAGTTCGAAATATTTTAAGTATTTAATCCATTTGGAGCATATGTACGTGTAAATTAATTTGAAATATCACATAAAAACAGATTTTATTAGGATTAATAATTTTTTGTTATATTGAGTGGAACATACCTTGAAAACACTTTTGTTAAATAATCTTTGACAAATTATGTAAAAATTATTTAGACTATATTTTAATCCGTTTTTCCATGTGTTATCATTTTATGAAAAATACTGCTTATTTAAGTTATCACACTACGTGATCTATTTTGACTGACTAGATGAAAGTGATTAAAATTGTACCAAATGATGACAATTGTATAAAACCATTTGCATCTATGTACTAAAATATTTGGAAATTTGTGTAAACCAATGAGAAATGATGTAATGTTGTGCAGACGTGCATTATGGTGTAGGGATTACACTTGTTGTTTTGTAAATGTTAATTGTCATGTGAGGAAAAACTGTAACATTATGTCAAAATAAATATTGTAGGAATGTATTTGTGGGACTTTTGTTGAGTACATTTACCTATACAAGTACATTTGTATTTCTGTATGAGAACTCCCACATTCCGCTCTTGATGCCACCCTCCCAAAATCTCTTACCACCCCATGTAAACATTTCTGTAACCACCACTGCAGTTACAGCCACCGCCTGTGGCAAGTTTTCTAGGAGCCACTCTACTTTATAAATGACAAAATCATTGCTCACAGCTTCACTTTCTACCTGCTGCAGCAAAGAATATACTTCTTGCCTAAATATTGCTTTAAAAGACATTCTGAAGTGAGGTAGTAGCGTATTAACAGGGGCACAGCTGGGGTGTAATGGCGGTGGCCATAGCCTGTCGTGTAGCGGCTGTCGCTTCATTGATTAGATCTTACAGGATTGTCTCAGTCCTTTTTCCGTGACCACACCCCTTTGAGAGCTTGAGAGCTGTGATTGGACAGCGATTACATTTCCTGGTGGCACAGTTTCGGCAAGTACTTTTCAAAAATGAGCCAATGTAGCAGAGCAAAGATGGTCACTGCTTTTCGGAGTGATGTGGCACAATTTCATTATTAAAATGTGTGTAATGTAAACCCTTCTTTTTCTGGAGGGTAGTTGAACACGGTCAATTAAATGATTGTTTTGTTTTCATTGTGTCGCGTTCTCTTCACGACACTCATGAAAAGCAATGCCTCTTGTCCGTCGCATTTCCACATAGCACGGTTTCTGCATGCTGTTCACTGTAAAACAATATATCACGTTGACTGTTTTCCCCCAAAAGCCAAACTCGGGTTTGCATTCCAAGGCGGCACGAAATCTGCGCCATAAGTAGCAGATGGTATAAAAAGTCTTTTAAAGACCCGTGACGGCGCCGGCCTTCTTACTGATCCTGCTCGTCTGAGCTTCCTCCTCCTTTTTATATTGCCTCCCCAGCAAGAGACAGCATATGTCCAGGCGCTGGCCACGACAGAATGGTACAATATGTAGCAGTTTCTACTTATTCTGATACAATGTACTTTTAAATGGCTTACTTATTTTAAACAAACCTTTTATATTGGTTTATATTATAAACCATTATAATGGGATCACGTGATTTCAACAAGTACCTAGCTGGTAGCTACCATCAGAAATGCTGTCACCAAGATCTAAACATGCTGGAATAGTGTTGCTTTTAAGAATGCTATTCAAATACAGTAGACCAGGGTGTAATGTCTGGACACTATAATGGGCACCACCTGTCCCCAGTCTCCTCTAAATATAACTACTACCTATTATTTTAAACGGAACTACTCCAAAGAAGCTGAACACTATAGGGATCAACATCATCTGTTCTGTCGATAATTAGAGGAAATATCCATCACATGTTCAATAATTGTAATCGTCCTTTTAATTTACTGATGTTACCGATAAATATTCATCATGCGCGTTGCATGCACTTTTCTACTGAAACTACTCTGAGGTCTCACACTGAGTTCAACCTACCGCATGGATTGGTTGTAATGTGAACGAGATCATCTCAAGTTAAACCAATGACTGGCTTTCTCCAGATATGAGTGACAGCTGAGGAAAGAGGCTGCGTACAGGCAATAGCGGAGAGATGGAAAGAGAACCATAAGTTCAGAAACATTAAAAGTACATTAAAAGCTGACTGTAAGAGCACCTGAGTAATATATTCCATCTTATCCTGTCTAATTATTAGTTTTGTAGTAGTGACGCTTTTATCAAATGTGTACAGTTCATAGGTATTTTTGCAATTTTCAAATGCTTTGGGAAGCCAAATTTTGAGCCATCTGACTGCAATCAAAAAACTAAAAATGCCAAAAGACATA
Source organism: Brienomyrus brachyistius (assembly GCF_023856365.1). NCBI lineage: Eukaryota > Metazoa > Chordata > Actinopteri > Osteoglossiformes > Mormyridae > Brienomyrus > Brienomyrus brachyistius. The sequence goes on from NW_026042332.1 coordinate 1,779,980, forward strand.
TTTTCTCAGCAAATTTAAAAGTGCTGGCTAACAGTAAGTGTAAATATTCTCAGATTATTATCCACGTTGGCACTAATGATGTCTGATTGAGATATTTGGAGATACCTAAGATAAATTTCATAGAGGTGTGCAACCTTGCAAAGACGATGTCTATGTCAGTAATGTGCTTTGGCCACATCTCTGCTAGACGTGGTGATGAAATGTACAGCAGATTATCATTGCTGTACCGCTTGCTGTCAGAATGGTGCCCGATAAATGGTGTGGGATTTAAAGACAATTGGCCGACGTTCTGGGGTAGGCCTGGGCTTTTGAAGAAGGAAGGTAATCACCCCTTGTGGGATGGTGCTGATCTCCTGTCCAAAAGCATTGCTCATGGTCTCAAGGCCAGTCGCTGACAAGCCAGATCCAAGTCCAGGCGGCAGGCAAACCGGCATAACTGACCGTCTGCTAGTCGCTTAGAGTCGTCACCCAGGGTTCATGTTATTGAGACTGTGTCTGTTTCCCGCACTTCTAATCGTGGAGGTGTATTCCACCATAGTGGATGTCATAATAACTTTAATGAAAACTGAACCAAATCCATTGTTAGATAATAGGTGTAATGTGAGCCTAAAATCCTGGACTTTTAAATGTAAGATCACAGGCACTAAGGCATTACTAATAAATGAAATGATTACTGATTTTAGTCTTGGTGCGTTATGCTTTACTGAGACCTGGGTTAAACCAAATGAATTCATGGCATTAAATGAATCTACTTCAGCTGAATACAGTTATAAGCATAACCCTCGACCAAATGGCAAAGGTGGTGGTGTTGCTGCAATATTTCAGTCTAATCTAGGAGTGTCCAAGAAAAGTGGTTATAGCTTCTGAACATTTGAAATTCTTGTTCTTAGTTTTGCTGGCTCATCTCCTTGTGGTCCTTCACCTCCAGTCATCATCATTGTGTAAACACCACCTGGTCCATACAGAGTTTTTTTTTAACAAATCTGGTGGTCACTACTGACAAAGCCATGATTGTTGGTGATTTTAATATTCACATGGAGAATGACAGTGATCCTTTAACAACAACGTTTGCTGCTATTCTTGACTCTGTAGATGTATGTCAGAATGTAGTCAGGCCTATTCATGCCTGTAACCCAGGACCTCGTAAGGATGTTAAGATGATTCAAGGACCCCGGAGTGACAGAAGCCCTAAAAAATTTGGAAAATAACTGGATTGGTCTGGACTTTTTCCCAATATGAAATGCTTTTTTGGGGCACAAAATCTTTAGCAACGCCCCTGCCTGTAACCATACCCTGGATTCAGGGACGGATTATGGGTTGTGGGCCCCTGGGCAAAACGTTCGCGAGGGCCCCCCCACCACCACCAGCACCACCACCACAACCACCACAATTCAAGGGCCCTTGGCAGCCAAACACCCTCCCTATAGGGTCAGGGGCCCTTGTAGGCAGAGGATCAAAGAATGTAGGCCCTCTAAAATAGACAAACGAAAATACATTGTTGATAAGTGTTGCAAATTGTTTTGGGCTAGGGGCCCCATGGGCCCCCTGCACCCCAAGGGCCCCTGGGCAGCGGCCCCGCTGGCCCTGTCCGTAATCCGTCCCTGCCTGGATTTGATTATTAGCCATGGTATTTGGGTGGAACACACATCTATTATCCCTCAGAATCCTCTACTTTCAGATCATTAATACAGTACAGCCTCCCTTCGGCCCCAGCTGCAAAGTACAATATCAGACGTCCCATCACCCCATTATCAACAACAATGTTTCTTGACCAACTTCCATAGTCCTTCAACCTTACATCTGAAGCCTCATGTGAAAATGAACTTGAACAGGTATCTGTGAACATGGTAAAATCCTTTCGCAGCACTCTAGGTCTTGTAACTCCACTTTAAACAAAGAGATAGAGATAAGAAAGCTGCACCCTGGTATTCTGAACTTCACTTCGTGCTCAACTAAACTAGTAGTTTTCTGATCAGTCTGGAAAGAGAGTCTCTCCAAGTACAGATAAGCACTAGTGACTGCTAGGTCTGTGTATCTTTCCAGAAAAATAGAAGAGAACAAAAACAATTCTAACTTCCAGTCTGAATCTGTGTCTAGGTTAACACAGAATTCTTCAACCCTAAACTCGCAAGTCCCACAGGCTCTTAGGAGTGATGTCTTTATTACATTTTTTAATGGTAAAATAACTAAGATTAGAAAGACCATCACTTCTGTGGCCACATACAGCTACCAGCCTTCTACTAGTCCTGTTCCTACTGATATTGACACTTTTAAATCTTTCTGTCCTAAAAACAATCAGAACTTTTGAGCTTGGTTTTGAGCACGATCCTGTTAAACTTGTTAAACTCATCTCTTAGGCTTGGATATATTCCGAAACCTTTTAAAATAGCAGTTATTAGACCTGTTCTAAAGAAACCAAGTCTTGAACCTAGTGATTTAGGAAACTATAGACCCACGCAAGGATTGCAAATCTTCCTTAATGTATTAGGATGAATTTGCGGACGATTACGTTGCCCACGTGGCATGGAATTAACCCTTCTACTGAAATATTCTGGGAAGTCATAATTGTGGATTAATTCTGTGATTATGTGGACTGATCATCCTGAAATTCAGATAAATCGTCCATGATTCACCCAGAATATTATTGAACTGCACAAACGTTGTTTTTTACCAATCACCTGTAACACCTATTTTGTCATATATACCTTGAGTCTCATAAAAAGAAACCAGGTTGCTTATCTAAGCCATTAGATCGGCATGCAGTATGCTTATCTTGGTTACAGGAGACAGGGGAGGGTCGTTACACAGCACCTTATATTCTCTTTAGGGGGAACAGGGAGGCTTTGCGCAAAGACACCTAGCACAAGGATGCCTATTGTACAATGTTACCGCAAGCAGCATCACTCGGACAAAAGGGGGAATTGGAGAACATATTGCCTGAGGGGAAGGGGTGAGCCTGGCCAGCTCATCCCCTGCCCTCACGCAACGCTACATTTAGTATAAAGGAAGAGGAAAACTCAGTGTTAACCGAAGCTCAGCCGTGGGATAGAGCGCGCATCGCCCGGCACTTTCTCAGGACTTACATCTTGGTTTCCTGCCAGGACTGAAAGGGACTCCCCAGTCTAAGAGTGAAGGTAGGTGATGATGGCACATCCGAGTGTGAATAGTTTTGCAGCAGCTTATGCGTTTAATTGATCATGGGGATTAACTATCACCGCTCGTTATAATAATTCACATTTACTATATTTTATTGTTTCTTTTCTATATATACTTCTTCGTATAATATATACTATTCTATATCCCTTGTAGTACGAGGTTATTTTGCATTGCTTTCAATACGATAGTTTGGTATTGATGTCAGTGTGAGGTTATTTTGTATTACTTATTAAAGCGTTTTTGAGTGAACCTAAGCGTGCCTGTTTGTTCCTTCGAGAGGCCTACATCCCTCTCACATCCATTTTAATACACTTTCATTTCAAAGATCCTAGAAAACGTTGTTCATCAACTGTCTTCTTTTCTATGGAAAACTAATGCTAATGAATTATATCAGTCTGGCTTTAGATCAAACCACAGGGAAAACAGCTTCAATCAAAGTATTGAATGATTTGCTTATGGCTTCTGACCGTGGCTGGATATCTTTGTTGGTATTACTAGATCTAACTGCAGCTTTTGATACTGTGGACGATAATATTCCCTTGGACCACCTAGAATCTGTGGTTGACATTAATGTAACAGCTCTTTCTTGGTTTCACTCTTATTTAACTGATTATTATAAGTTTACCCATGAAATATAATTTCCTTCCAGACAAGTCCAGAATTAACACTCATTTCTCATGCATAGTAAAATTAGCTTTAGCTTACACAACCCTTAAGACATACAAGCCAAGCATGAGTGACCTTGGGTCTAAGGCAGATGCAAAGCCATTGCTGTGCAAATCATTGGGAACAGCTCTTGCAGAATGTAGTACTCAGCAAAAGTGCTAGTTATAATATGTAACAGACTCTGAGTCTCAATCATGCTCAGTCCAAGGTAAGGTATCCAACACTTGACACCCCAAGATTTTTGGATTCCCTTTGGCCCAGCCCTCGTCTTAATTAAGATCAAATCATTATGATATGACTTGGATATTGGGAGAACCAGAACTAACCACTGTTACTGAGAAACCAGAACAAATGAAAAACACATATACAGAGCATCTGCATAAATAAATCTGTATTTTAATAACAGATAATAAAAAGAAATAATAATAATAATACATTTATTTTATATAGTGCTTTTATACTAGATACTCAAAGTCACTTTACAAAGGCAAATCAGGGAAAAACAAACACACACACACACATTAGGCAAACAAACAGGACAAAGTTCTATCAACAATTACAGGCAATTTTGAAAAGAGGCTCTTAAGAGAGTCTTTAAAAGATAAGAGAGATGAGGAGTTCCTAATGTCACTAGGAAGGGAGTTCCATAGAGAGGGGGCAGTAACAGAAAAGGTCCTGTCATGCTGTCAGTAATTAGTGATTTTAGGAGATTACTGGAGATTACTGTCAGCAGAATGAAGGCAATGTTTGGGGGAATGTCTATATAGTAGATCAGTTAGATATGATGGGGTAGGGTAAGCGGTTTGGAAAATGGATGGATGGATGGCTGGGTCAAGACAGTGAAGAGATTTGCAGATGAAGAGCAAAACCTTAAACGAAATGCGCTGCTACATAGGAAGCCAGTCATACATCTGCTGTGCGATGTGTAAGGGAGTAAGAGAGCACAACAGATGTGTGACCTCTAGGTCTGTTCCCTCTGCAAATATTCCCCAATCTGTAGTGTCAAAACAGCCTTATACAGTAGGGCCCCGGCGCGGCTTCCTCAGTCCACACCTCAATAAGAGGGCACAAGTTCTCAAGGACATCTAGACTGGCAGACTCCACCGGAGAGCCAGCAACATCATCAAAGACTCCTCACACCCTGGATACTACCTTTTCTCCCCCCTCTCCTCTATCTTATCTAATCTGATCTTATGTTATATAATCTTCCATCCATCCATCATCTCCCGCTTATCCGAGGTCAGGTCATGGTGGCAGCAGACTCAGCAGGGAAACCCAGACTTCCCTCTCCCCGGCCACTTCAGCCAGCTCCTCCGGGGGAATCCCGAGGTGTTCCCAGGCTAGCCGAGAGACATAGTCCCTCCAGCGTGTCCTGGGTCTTCCCCTGGGCCTCCTCCCAGTAGGACATGCCCGGAACACATAACCAGGGAGGCATCCTAAGCAGATGCCTGAGCCACCTCATCTGGCTCCTCTCAATGTGGAGGAGCAGCGGTTCTACTCTGAGTCTCTCCCGAATGACCGAGCTCTTCACCCTATCTCTAAGGGAGAGCCCAGCCACCCTGCGGAAAAAACTCATTTTGGCCGCTTGTACTCGCGATCTAGTTCTTTCGGTGGCTACCCATAGCTCAAGACCATAGGTGAGGGTAGGAACGTAGATTGACTGGTAAAGCGAGAGCTTTGCCTTTTGGCTCAGCTCTTTCTTCATCACGACAGGCCGATGCAGTGCCCGCATCACTACTGACGCCGTACCGATCCGCCTGTCGATCTCTCGTTCCATCCATCCCTCACTCGTGAACAAAACCCCGAAATACTTAAACTCCTCCACTTGGGGAAGGACCCCCTCCCCGACCAGGAGAGAGCATTCCACCCTTTTCCAGCTGAGGACCATGGTCTCAGACTTGGAGGTGCTGATTCTCATCCCAGCCGCTTCACATTCAGCTGCGAACTGTCCCAGTGAGAGCCGAAGGTCACGGTCCAATGAAGCCAACAGAACCACATCATCTGCGAAAAGCAGAGACCTAATCCTGAGGTCACCAAACCTGACACCTTCAACGCCCTGGCTGCACCTAGAAATTCCATCCATAAAAGCTACAAATGGAATCGGTGACAAAGGACAACCCTGACGGAGTCCAACTCTCACCGGAAACGAGTCCAACTTATTGCCGACCATGCGGACCAAGCTATAACACCAGTCATACAGGGACCGAACAGCCGTTATAAGGAAGCCCGGCACCCCATACTTCCGGAGCACTCCCAACAGGACTCCCCGAGAAAGACAGTCGAATGCCTTCTCCAAGTCCACAAAACACATTTAGACTGGTTGGGCAAAATCGTATGAACGCTCCAAGACCCTGCTGAGAGTATACAGCTGGTCCACTGTCCCACGGCCAGGGCGAAAACCACACTGCTCCTCCTGAATCTGAGGTTTGACAATCCGACAGACCTTCCTCTCCAGAACCCCCAAATAGACCTTACCAGGGAGGCTAAGTAGTGTGATCCCCATATAGTTGGAACACACCCTCCGGTCCCCTTTCTTGAAGAGGGGGACCACCATCCCGGTCTGCCAATCCAGAGGCACCGCCCCCGATGTCCACGCAATGCTGCAGATGCGTGTCAACAAAGACAGCCCCACAACATCCAGAGCCTTAAGGAACTCCAGGCGGATCTCATGCACCCCCAGGGCCCGGCCACTGAGGAGCTTTTTAACCACCTCAGTGACCTCCGCCCCAGAGATAGGAGAGTCCACTCCCAAGTCCCCAGACTCTGCCTCCTCATTGGAAGGCGTGTCAGTGGGATTGAGGAGGTCTTTGAAGTATTCCCTCCACCGACCCAAAACGTCCCGAGTTGAGGTCAGCAGTGCCCCATCACCACCATCAACAGTGTTGATGTTGCACCGCTTTCCCTTCCTGAGACGTCGGATGGTGGACCAGGATCTCCTTAAAGCCATCCGGAAGTCGTTTTCCATGGCCTCGCCAAACTCCTCCCACACCCAAGTTTTTGCCTTGGCGACCACCAAAGCTGCATTCCTCTTGGCCTGCCGGTACCCGTCAGCTGCCTCTGGAGTCCCACAGGCCAAAAAGGCCCGATAGGACTCCTTCTTCAGCTTGACGACATCCCTCACCACCGGTGTCCACCAACAGGTCGGGGATTGTTGTCACGACAGGCACCGACCACCATATGGCTACAGCTCCAGTCACCTGCCTAAACAATTGAGGCGTGGAACATGGCCCATTCGGACTTAATGTCCCCCGCCTGCCCCAGGACATGGGAGAAGTCCTGCCGGAGGTAGGAGTTGAAACTCCTCCTGACAGGGGATTCCGTCAGACGTTCCCAGCAGACCCTCACTATATGCTTGGGCCTGCCAGGACTGGCCGGCTTCCTCCCCCACTAGCGGAGCCAACCCACCACTAGGTAGTGATCAGTTGACAGCTTTGCCCCTTTCTTCACCCGAGTGTCCAAGACATGCCTACACGACTACAAAGTCGAGTATCGAACTGCGGCTTAGGGTGTCCTGGTGCTAAGTGCACATATGGACACCCTTATGCTTGAACTTGGTGTTCATTATGGACAATCCATGATGAACACAGAAGTCCAATAACAAGACACCACTCAGGTTCAAATCGGGGGGGGGCCGTTCTTCCCAATCACACCCCTCCAGGTCTCACTGTCATTGCCCAAGTGAGCATTGAAGTCCCCCAGCAGAACAAGAGTGTCCCCAGGAGGAGTGCTGTCCAACACCCCTTCTAAGGACTCCAAAATGGGTGTGGGTATTCTGAACTGCCACTTGGCGCAAAAGTGCAAACAACAGTCAGGACCCATCCCCCCACCTGAAAGCGAAGGGAGGTTACCCTCTCGTCCACTGCGGTAAACCCCAATGTACAGGCGCCCAGCCAGGGGGCAATAAGTATGCCCACCCCTGCTCGGCGCCTCTCCCCGCAAGCAACTCCAGAGTGGAGGAGGGTCCAAGCCCCCTCAGGCAGACTGGTTCCAGAGCCCAAGCCGACCCATATCTAGTCAGAACCTCATAACCTCATGCACCAGCTCAGGCTCCTTCCCCGTCAGAGAGGTGACATTCCATGTCCCTAGAGCTAGCTTCTGTAGCCGAGGATCGGACCGCCAAGGTCCCCGCCTTTGGCCACTGCTCAACTCGCACTGCACCTGACCCCTATGACCCCTCCTACAGGTGATGAGCCCATTGATGTGCTTTGTTCAGGCTGTGCCTGACCAGGCTCCATGGGTGCAGGCCTGGCCACCAGGCGCTCGCCATTGAGCCCCACCCTCAGACCTGGCTCAGGGGGGGCCTCGGTGACCCGCGTCCGGGCAAGGGAAATCGTGGATCCAATGATTTTCTTACCATAAGGTGTCTAGTGAGCCTAATTTGTCTGGTTCCTCACCCTGGACCTGTTTGCCTTGGGTGACCCTACCAGGGGCATAAAGCCCCGGACAACATAGCTCCTGGGATCATTGGAACACGCAAACCCCTCAAACACGATAAAGGGTCGGCTCAAAGACATCTTATCTTATCCAATCATATCTTAACTAATCTTATATAAACTTATCTTTTATAACCTTATCTTAGTCTTATATAAACTTATCTTAACTTATATAATCTTATCTTCTATAAAGTTATCTTGTATAACCTTATCTTAACTTATATAAACTTATCTTATATAAACTTATCTTATATAACCTTAACTTATATAACCTTAACTTATATAACCTTATCTTAACTTATATAATCTTATCGTATATAATCTTATCGTATATAACCTTATCTTAACTTATATAATCTTATCTTATATAAACGTATCTTATATAATTTTAACTTATATGACAACTTACAAAACAATACAAAACAACAACAATACAAAACTTATCTTATATAACCTTATCTAATCAACCTTAATCAAAACAGTAAGAAAATAATTGACAAGGCCCAATAATAGTCAGCAGTCACTTCTGCTGCAGCCAGAGATGGCGCTGAATCTGCTCCAAGCTCCGCCGGTTCGCCGCCTTGCGTCTCAGGCACCCGCGAATTAGATTGCAGCAGCCTGTCAGAGAATAATTTGGCACATAGTTAGTCAGAAAAAAACACTCCCCGTCAGGAGACTCAAGTCACGGGACAAAAAATAAGCTGCTCACCAGAAGAGACCCATGGGGGGAATTTCAGGCGGCCTGAAATGATTGCCGTCTGGTTGTGGAAGGGTAGGTAGCCGCACACTAGATTAAATAGTGTAACCCCCACAGACCAGACTGTGGCGGGGCCAGCCAGATACTCTCTGCTCAGGAACCACTCTGGGGGAGCGAAGATCTTTGTGCCTGAAACAACAAAGCAAAGTCTTTCATAAACTCACAAAATCTTTCATAAACCTATATTTTTACTGAAACGAGTTAGATTAGGACTCATGAACACAAATCCAACTCCCCTGCAGGAAGTTTGATCACATGTCCAGATTTCTTGATCACTGCAGTGTTTCCCCTGGGTTTGTAGCTTTATTTTTTTTGTTTGTTTTGGGGGGGGGGGGGGGCAGACAGTCACCGACAGGATTCATGGTCTTCATGTGTTTCTTTTAATGACAGCAGTCAATATAACAACTGAACTAAACATCAGAACATTTCTTTTTATGACAATTATCCATAAAATGTCACTGCAGTGTATCTTTCTGGGCTTCTGGAAGGACATTTCTAGAGCCTCTTGATATGGGAAGTCAGAAACGTCCGGCCCATTTATTCCCGATCTGCAGGCAGGCTGCAAGATGGTCTTCCTTGCAGCCTATTGTGGATGTTTGTCCTCCACCCTGGGAGCAGATATTTTTGTCTGCTTTTCAGGTGGTTGACGCGACATATTTTCCGACGTGCGCTCCCTGTCTGCTGGTGGGAGTGTGCTCACCTGTGTGCGTGCACGTGTCTGTGTGTGTGCATCGGGGCAGAACTCCATGTGCGATACAGAGACCAGAGGACAATTGTAAACGCACGACCGTGTAGAGACAAAAATGACAAGCTGTTGTGTAAATAAGATGAATAACATAAGGCTGTTTACTTTTGATAAAGGCACAATGTATAGCCCTGTTCTATAGGAAAGGTAACCTTAAATGACTTCTGTTGTGATCTGGAGCTATATAGAAAATAAAATTAAATAAAATTAACTTGACCTTCAATGGGGGGTGGGAGGTGCCGTTGGAGAGGCGGGGTGCCCCCCTTATATAATGGTAGACCTGCGTGAAGTTGGTCCCCCATATGCTTCAGATACTGGTCTCAATTGTATGTGCCGCGTTTGTGCCGTTAAAATTTTTTTTGTGCTGTTTTAGTTTCTGACATATAAATGTTTGTTTACATGTTGACGTCAGCAGTTTGAAGTTGGCCCCCCATTTCCAGCAGACCAATTGCAATCGTGTGTGTTGCGTTTGTGCTGGTTTGTGCCGTTAAAACTGTCCTTTGTGCTGCTTCAGTGCAGAGATATTATTTATTTACATGGTCACGTGACTCCGCCGTTAACTTTGCCCCCCATTTGCTTCCGAACCGGTCTCAGTAGTGCCCTTTAAAAATTCTGTACTATTTTTTCTGAGTTATACCTCTTAGTTTATGCCTTTACTTGATTGCGTTTGATGACTTCGCGACAAAGCTGGACATAGACTTAGTCAGTCCCACCAGCCATATACTGCATTTCAGGATCCTGCTGAATAATTCAGATTCTCAGCGACTGACAGCCATATGCATTTCATATGTAGCATGGAATTAGGTAGTAATAAGGTAGTAATAGCAATAAGGGAGCGCTGCATTTTCACGTGAGCAATGCCATCTTAGAAAGGGGGGGGGAGTGTTAATATTTGTGAGGTCTATATGTGTGCATTAACTATACACACACACACACACACACACACACACACACACACACACATATATATAGTCAAGCCCAGAATTATTCATACACCTGCCAAATTTTGACTTTAATTTACTTTTATTCAACCAGCAAGTTTTTTCTTGATTGGAAATGACACAAGCGTCTCCCAGAAGATAATAAGACATGTACAAGAGGTATCATTGTGGAAAAAAAATATTTCTCAGCTTTTACTTACATTTGAACAAAAAGTGGCATGTCCAGAATTGTTCATACTGTACCTTTTGCAAACTTGGCTAAAGAGCAGATAAAAATATCAGCGTCTTATTCGCGTTGCGTACCATGTGATAAGAAGGGACCCCGATGGAAAGAAATTACAGATGCGGTGACATTTCATATCGCCAAAGATATGGTGCCCATTTGCACTATTGAAAAACGGGGTTTTCCAGAAGCTAAAAACAATCGACCCCAAATATGAGCTCCCAAGCCGAAAGTATTATACCGAAGTAGCCCTACCATGTTTATACAGCAAAACAAAAAATTGCACAGCTGCTGGAGAATGTGCTGTGTTACTCAACTACCTCAGACCTGTGATCCAGCCGAAACATGCAGCCATACATGAGTTTGTATGCTAGTGTTTCATATGCATTAATGAAATGTAAAGAGGGGAAACATTTAAGCATCCTAAAAGTAAACAAATGTCTGTGCTGTACAGTGTGTAATTGTAGTTCGCCTTTTTGCTGTACAGAGAATGGTGTAAAGGACCCAAGAATTGACGAGCCACTGGTGTTTCTAAAAAGGCTGTCAGTGCCTCACATTCAGCTGGACAAGAAGAAGAGATATGGCTGTGGTACAAGCCGAGCTCGGCCTCCCCACCCACCAGCTTATCACAGAGGGCCCAACAAGGTGGGCTTCAAGGCAAAGGATGGTAGAGCGAGTTCTGGAACAGGAAAAAGCCATAACCCGGATCTTGGGGTCTGAGAAGCAAACTCGTCACCTCATGTCGACATGGCAAGACATAGATATTTTATAATCAGTAAACAAAGCTGTGAAACCACACCAAGAATTCACTGAGGCCCAGTCTGGGGAGACTTATGTCAGTGTCTCTTACCTCAAACCGATGCTTCATCTGTTCAGAAGCAGTCTCTTACAGCCAGATGAGGGAGATACTGAACTAACAAAACTAAACAAAAACAACATACTGGGGTACCTTAATAGAAGATGAACTGTCACAGATGAACCCTTGGACATGTCTTCACTAATGGAGCCCAGATTCCGGATGACTTACACTGAACATAACAAGGTGGAACAAATTAAGGAAAGAGCTGTTATGGAGCTGAAGTTTCTCCTTGCTGACGAAGCCACACCACAACCTGACCCTACTTTGCAGGTGCAAGATGAAGATGCAGCACAGCCTGAGCTGAAGAAGAAAAAGACATTGGCAAGCTTCTTCAAGAAGAAAGTGCCTTCTACCTCCCAGTCCAAGTCAGAAAAAGTCAAAAATGAGTTGGCAGCCTATATGCTGTCCCCTGACATAGACCCAGACACAGATACAAGTAAAAAAATTGGAGATTTTAGTTTTAGACAATATCGCCCAGCCCAGCATACAGACATACGTATTTTTCGCTGTAGTTTTACAAAGAAAGTAAAACTTCATTATCGGACATTTTTATTTAACCGCCATGTACAACAAGTAAGAGGGTCCATGGGAACCAATTTTCCCCTCCAAGGCGGCTGCCTGCCAAAAGCCAGCCAAAGGGAGTAACCCCCCTCCTTCTGGGGGTGTGCCTAAATTCTCGTCTAAACCCGCCCATCTGTTCACTTGCAGGGTGTTACCATGAGATGGCACTTTCTTTACTAAAACACAATTTAGTTGTGGTCACAAGTTTACACACACAGGTACAACAGGTATCAACCAGAATCTTTTGGTATCCATTAGCAAGCTTCTGGCATAATTCTGGCTGAATATTTGACCACTCTTCTTTGCAGAATTTCTAGTTAAATTAAACTAGCTGGGTTCCTGACACGGACCCGGCTTTTAAGCATAACCCACAAATTTTCAATAGGGTTGAGATCGGGGGTATTTCACAAAGCAGGATTTCTTGCTTAGCCGAATAACTTCTTGGAGTTAAGGTGAACTGAAGACACAGCCGAAGTTTTTACACCAGAGACAAACAGGGCTAGGTACTTGGCTAGCGCTCATGCTGGTACATACTAATCCAGCGCTATGATATTGTACAGTACATACAAAAACCCCTCGGAAGTGCAAAGCATGTGCTTTCAATCTCTGCCTTCAACCAGACAGGAACTGTTTTGAAGCTTGGCATCTTGATCAGGAGCGACAATTTGTTGTTCTAATATTCATTTATTGTTTTGTATTAGTCCTGTAATATAATGTGATTGCACATTTTATTTATCAACGTTTAATCTGTTGCATGTTATAAACTGTAAAAAGGCTAGTATTGTGTCTTTTCTTACAGTTTTTTTCAATCGCTAAGACAGAGTAGAATCTAGGGTAGTATCTCTTTACATGCCTGATCCATCCTTGGCATTTCTCTGGAGAAATATCTTGGCATCCAGCATTCATTGTTTGGTCTTGTGTCAATTTGTTTATATTATATGGCTTTTACCATCTATTTTAGAAAGGGTCTTGATAGTAATTTAAGAAAATTACATATTTCAGTTTTGACGGTCTTGTTAGCAGTTTTAGGGTCAGTATGTTGGTATCTGCAAAATGACCTCTGAAAATTTAATGTTGTGAGTGAGACAGGAATCCATGACTTTTAGTCATGATTGCATTTAGTCATTGATTGCATTTTGTATAAGATAATGTTGTGGTGACTGTTTGAAGAGTTTTGAGAAAGCAACTCCAGAATTGCAGTATCTGTCTTAGCAATTGAAAAAAACTGTAAAATTCACACTGCCTTTCCACACTGATTGGTGTGAGGAGCAGTGACAGACATTCCATGGGCCATTGACAGTATGCAAAGGTGTGGTGACTCCAAAGTCACTTCAAAGTTGTAACACTTTAGTAATCACACCAAATACAATTTTGTTTGTGTAGCCAGCCCCAATGTCTATAAGCCTCAGAGCTCAAAAGTCTTGGCTAAAAATGTTTATGATGTGATTTTTTACAATTTGTCAGCACCACTGAAAATAGGTTTTAACAAAAAGATAGAATAATCACTCTCTAAATGATCTCCAATTATTGGTGCTGAATAAAAGTATTTGTAGCAATTTGGGATAAATGTTTTTTTAGATAGGTGAAATATTTTAGTTTTTCCAAATTGTTGAAATAATAAAAATCATTTTGGGAACGAAACTGCCAATTGCCAAAAGTCATTTATTGAATCAGTCACTTGTTTGATGAAACTTTAAACCTTTCTCACCTAGTTAGACACAACTTGCAGACTTGTAACTTGGCTTCTGATGAGCCACACCTGTTCCTGATATTTACCTGAGGACAGGTGTGGCTCATCAGAAGCCAGGTAGGATAGAAAACCTGCTGGGCAGTAGCCCTCCAGGACCGGAGTTGGAGACCTCTGCACTAAGGAATGTGTCTGTTTTATTCAAGCACCGTACAGAACCATTTGATTTTTTTATTTTCATTTTCCACTCTGTCCACCTTTATTCTCCACAATCATCCTTATTACTTTGTTTAGGCCTGTAATTATTCTGTTACACACATCTTGGGTCACTCTCCTTTTCCAAAACTACTGGTAAGACTTACTCTGGTAAGTCACTTCAGCTTTCATAATCACTGCTCTCCCTGGTGGATGGATAAATCATTGCAAGTACTTTACAGACAGAGGTAAGGGGCAGATCATGCCGGCCCCCTTGTTCATTACATCATCGTGGGGGATCTCATTACAGTCAATGTCCCACCCAGGACCCAGCAGGGGCCAGTCATGGACCAGCCAAGGCCCCATCATGGAAACAGGGGAAAATTCAAGTGGCTACATCTGTAGACATTGCAACACACAGTGCAGGCAAAATGACAAGAGTTTATTATACATTGTTGTAGAGTATTAAGCATTAACTGGTCGCATTTGCTGCCGTGGCGTTCACTAGCTACCTTGTTGCAAAACGCTATGTACGTCTGCACGTAATTTAGAGTTATGTGATGTGCTTTACCACTGTAAATGGCACACAATCGCTTTTCACACCGCAAGAGCCACTTTACATATTGTCGTTTTGCTTTTTCACTCCCACAACTCAAGAAATGGACGTCCTGTGCTGTGCTGAGTTGGTAGAACACATGATAACCTGGGTCAAGCCTGCAAGTAACGAGGCAGTATGTAACGGTCGGTCATTTGTGAAAATATCTAGCAGGATCCTGAAATGCGGTATCTGGCTGGTGGGGCTGACTAAGTCTACGTCCAGCTTTGACACGGAGTCATCAAACGCTCCACCTTCTGTTCACATGAGAAACACGAGCCTGAGCACTATACGGCGATCATGTGAAGGCGTAAAGTAAGAGGTATAACTCAGAAAAATAACAGCACAGACAATTTTTAAACGGCACAAACTACTGAGACCGGTTCGGAGGCAAATGGGGGGCTAACTTAACAGCAGAGTCACGTGACCATGCAAATAAGCAATATCTCTGCACTGAAGCAGCACAAAGGATAGTTTTAATGGCCCAAATGCAGCAAACGGGATTGCGATCGGCCTGGTGGAAATCAGACGCAAATGGGGCACCAACTTCACGCTGATGACGTCACCATGTACACAGACATTAATGTCTCAGAAACTAAAACAGCACAAAGGATAGTTTTAACGGCACAAGCCAGCACAAATGCAACACACACAATTGCGATTGGTCTGGAGGAAATCAGAGAAAAATGGGGCGCAACTTCACGCTGATGACGTCACCATGTAAACAGACATTAATGTCTCAGAAACTAAAACAGCACAAAGGATAGTTTTAACGGCACAAGCCAGCACAAATGCAACACACACAATTGCGATCGGTCTGGAGGAAATCAGAGAAAAATGGGGCGCAACTTCACGCTGATGACGTCACCTTGTAAACAGACATTAATATCGCAGAAACTAAAACAGCACAAAGGATAGTTTTAACAGCACAAGCCAGCTCAAATGCAACACACACAATTGCGATCGGTCTGGTGGAAATCAGACGCAAATGGGGCACCAACTTCACACTGATGACGTCACCATGTAAACAGACATTAATATCTCAGAAACTAAAACAGCACAAAGGATAGTTTTAATGGCACAACCCAGCACAAATGCAACACACACAATTGCGATCGGTCTGGAGGAAATCAGAGAAAAATGGGGCGCAACTTCACGCTGATGACGTCACCATGTACACAGACAATATCTCAGAAACTAAAACAGCACAAAGGATCGTTTTAATGGCCCAATCTGGCACAAGCGCGGCACATACGATTGAGACCAGTTTGGTTGAAATCTGAAACATATGGGGGGCAACTTCACGCAGGTTAATGGTAGGGGAAACACTGCACTGGAAAACACTGCACTGGACTACCCGCCACTTGCTATTGAACCAGGGGTTAGTTTGACAGGTTTTAATTAGCCCCTCTCACTGACCTGAATATTTTGTGTAGTGGGAATCTGTCCAGATATCGCCACAGCCAAAGTCGATGAGCTTGACCTCCAGAGTGTCTGTCCTGATCAAAAGGTTCTCTGACTTCAGGTCTCGATGGAGGACGCCTGAGTCCTGGCAGTGACGCAAGGCGTGGAGGACCTGCACCATCACGTGCCTGGCAACACCTTCTGACAGGAGGCCTCCTTTCCTTTTGCAAAAATCAAAGAGATCTTCGCATGGGTCCGGTCTTTCCAGGATCATAATATAATCCTGTGGTCCATCAAACCAGTCGATGAGCTTGAGCACGTTGGCACAAGATGACTCATTGCTAACAAGCTTCATCAGCGCCACCTCCAATGGCATGGGCCCGTCAAGTCCAGGCTATGAATGGGAGGGAAGGATATACATATATTTAGACAGAAATTCTTCCAAATAAACCCAGCTCTATGACTGAAAACACTTACCAGTTCTAGCTTCTTTTCAGTTTTTCTGGCATATTTGATTGCCACCTAGAGGTAAAAAAAAAAAACACAAATTTAGTGTAGGATTTATTGAGAAAGCATCACCTTTTATAGGTGCCTGTAACAGGTGCAATAAAAGGGATCCCTATGAGAGATATTACTACGCATGTCGCGGCTACACCATTTGGTCACTTACTGGGAAGCCATCTGCCTTGCGAATGCCGGCAAAAACTGCCCCATAGCCACCCGTTCCAAGTAGATGGCCCTGGAGGTACAGGTCCTCCAAATGTTCTACAACATTAAGCAGGTACACTTCAGAAAAAGAGTCCATACAGCATTTTCTACAGGATAATACAGTTGCAGACACTTCACTAATAACTTTAAATAGCATGCATTAACATTTCTTTACCACATGCCTATCCTAAACTTGGCTTTTAAATACAGTATTATCATTAGTTTGCCTTTTAGATGGTGCAGTCCGAGTAAGCTCGGCTTCTGAATCAAAACAGCTACAGTACTAGTATTGAATCAATTTGGGTATGTTTACTTTTCAAACGTTCAGCGATATTTTTTATCAATCAATGTTGCATTTATTTATTTGTTTAATCTATAAGTCCAGTACACTGTTCACATCTGGTCTTGCAGCAAGCCTTATGAAAGAGATTTACATGGCTTTCTTAGGTGTCATTTTCATTCTCTATCGAAAGACGATAAAATTTAAATTCCAACCTTTGCGGGGAGTTTTGGACCTGACTTCGCCGGTACTCCGAACTTCCGTACTCTCTCTCCTTCTTTTCGCAGGAGATTCGTCAGCAGAATCGAAGTGGGAGCGTTTTTTACCCATTTTTGCTATCATGAGTAATCGATACTGAAGGAGTAAAGACGTCCTTCTGAATGCTAAGCAAGATGCAATTAAATGATGCTTTTGTGGCTGACCAGTTACGGATGGATGGATGAGCATCATTCAAATATTGTTGATTTTAGAACAACAGACGGCATCATGCACGGGGTTACATGGGCTGCAGCCCAGAGGCCCCTCAGTCCCCCCGTCGTAAAATTGAATAATAAAAGAGACATTTGAATATATTATTTAGCAATAATATAATTAGTTGTGAATTTACATATTCTCCCCCTGTCATCGTGGTGTTGCTTCCGGGTTCTCCGGTAGTCCAAGAACATGCAGAGGCTAATTGGACTTGCTAAATTGCCCGTAGCTATGCATGTGACAGTGAATGGTGTGTGAGTGTCCCCTGTGATGGGCTGGCCCCCATCCTGGGTTGTTCCCTGCCTCGTGCCCATTGCTTGCGGGATAGGTTCCGGACCCCCGCGACCCAGTAAGATAAGCGCTTTGGAAAATGGATGGATGGGATGGATGGATGGTGTTTCTTCCGGGTTCTCCGGTTTCCCCGTAGTCCAAAATCATGCACGACTATTGAATATGGATGAATTGTTAATTGTTAGTTACCTGTTCTCTAACAAGCTGTGGTTCATTCGTTCTAAAGCTCAAAATATCTCCAACTAGTACATCAGAAATCACGGAGTGACAAGGAATCTGCCATTACGATTAAAACGCAGAAACAACTTAACCGATCACATAGGAAATGCAGTCTAAAGTTTCTGGCTCAGTCATAAACAGCGTGGCTGGTTTGTGGGAATATTTAACAAATTGATTAAGGAGAAAAAAGCGAACCAGATCACCGAAAGGCAGTCGTATTCCGCTGAATGGGAATACACTGGGCACCGCATCTAATGATCACGTTTGTCTGGGAGAAATTGATCATTTTATATGCGGATGATGGTTATTACCGCTTTTTTCTGCTTCTTAATTATGTCTCAGATTACCATCTGATTCACATTTGTATATTATATTAAAATAAGGACAGTGTCACGCTTCATGATCACTGGCTAGGCAAACGGGCAGGCGAGCAGACAGGAAGCAGGCAGACAGGCGAATTAACGGGGCAAAACGAGGGTTTAATTGGAATCATGGGTCGACAAACACCAGGTAACATCAATGACAGACAACGGGTTCGTGTACAACAGAGACTTAAATACAGGGAACTAATCAGAAAAGAACATGATGCGACTTGGCACAATCAGGGAATCACACGTGGGTAATTAGGGGGCGTGGCACACACGAGGAGCGGACGGAGCGGGTGTCACAGACAGCGTCGCTATTTACTTCATTTTATTGACGATTTAAAACTACAGTAGTTGTCTGAAACGCTTTTCAAATTACAGTACTGTACCAATTAAATTTCTGAAGTGCGTATAATGCCAATACGATATAACACAATACAGCGCTGTACATAATATTCAATTCAATTTTATGTATACAGCGCATCTTCATAACCTAACGTTGTCTCAAAGCAAACGATCGTTTCTATTTATGTAAGCTCCTGAAACGTATGTAATATATTACCTATATTGTTAAAATACAGAAAACAACACACAGACAAATAAAAAAAGGTCATGGATCTTAAAATGGTTTGTTACTTAATACTCAGGCTCTTGTTAATATTGATTCAAAAGTTCAAAACAACAGACATGAACTTGGCACTTGCTACATTATAAGTGTGTATCAGATGTATAGTAACACTACGGAGCCCCTGTGTCTCCATATCTCTGCATCGGAAAATTAGATGAATAAGCAATACACTTTTGTCCAATATTGCCTGTGCCAGCCCAGAAATTAGCCAGAGCTTATTAGCGGAATAACGTTACATCATGTATTATTCTGTGGGAAACGAAAGATCGATCTGCTGGCCAGATGTAATAAGAATCATAAACAATGCAGATCGTAAGTAAAAGTAAAATATAAATAAAAGTTCTGAATTGTGTTCCGTTTTGATCAATTGATCCCCCAAATAACTAATAAATTATTAACTAACAAAGTGATTGACTTATTTATCCACCGTTGTTTCGGCGTGGCGGTGTAATTATGTGTGGAGTTTAAGCAACGACCTTAAAGTTCCTAGTTTCTATTGTGCGGTGTGACACATGAAAGTGACCAGGAGTTACAAAAGGCATGACAACCCAGGAACTTGTAAACCGGGACCAGGTTCCGTAACTTCGCTGTGAAAGCGCCTTACATATGGAATCTGTGCCAATATTATCAAGCAAACTTTTTTGACATCAAGCAAAAACAAGGCTAAAGAAAAAAACTAACTGAAGCAAAAAAAATGTCATCTCAAAAGTAAAAATTATAACTTGCAAACACATGATTGGTCTTTTGATTATGTTTTCATTTGTTTACGTTGCAAGCTTCCTCGCTCTCGCTCCCCGACTGTTTTGTTTATAGTTCTGACATAAACGTCTTGCGTGGGCGGGTTTTTTTTTCAGGGTCGCGTCCCCATTGGCTAATACGTTTTTGACTGACAGGTCAGTTCCCCCCCACCGCGACCCTAAATAAGACAAGTGGTTTCAGAAAATGGATGTATAGTGTAATAGAAACTGTGTTGCGATATTGTCAGAGAAGAATATTGTAAGAATATTTCTGATGGTTTGACGGCTAAGGAATGCAGTGAACTACATTACTGTAATAGGAACACGTGATCTTTTAGCGTGTAAATGTTGAGATTACCCAGCTCCATGCCAAAGACATGGCTGAACTTGAAGCTCACCCACAACCCAAAAACCAAACCAAACAACACTGTTACTCATATTTATATTCAATTTGCTATTGATAAATAATTTGATAAATAATAAAACTATCTAATAAAAAATCAATTATATATTCAATATTCATTATTTTTGTATATATTTTGGCTATTATCATCTCACACTGTAGCCCATGATGCAGTAGATATAGCACATAGATTATGAGTTTACTCAGAAATGTCAGTCTGGATTTAATTGAACATTTTAAAAGTAGAATGTCTTATTTATTGTCCCTTGAAACCTTATCGTTTAGCCCAAGGAAGATCTAGAGTCTAGATCTACAGCTGCATCATTAGCCATGCCATTGTCTAATATAACATTGTCTAGTCCAGTGGATCCCAAACTCTCTCTGCAGGGCCCCCCTTTCCCAGATAGGAACATTATTGATCCCCCCCCCCCCCCCCATTCAATCTACACAGGTTCAGAATCAAACTTTATTTAATAAAGTTTTCTAATCGAGCGAAACAAATGCAATTACAAATGGTGCAATTTCATCACTGTGGGAGAAATAAAGAGCATAGTGAAGTTATAAAGAAGAATAAACAGCTGTCTCCACACGAATGGCTGGGAAATTAACCAGCTCCCAGTCAGAAGAAAACGTAAAAGGGGATCATCTCAAGTCTCACACTTTTCCGTGGCTGGTGTGGACTTGCTTTGTGCTGCACATCTTCTCAATTCAGGGTTGCAGCTGGGAAACAGTCACTCTTAGTTCCTTTTCAATGTGCAGCTTTGATGTGTATTTTGTCTTAATAGAGACCACAGCAGAAAAGCTTATAGGTAGGATGTAGCAAAAGGGAGGAGTGTGCCCACAGCTTTCCCTCCTAGCACTGAGTAATCCTTCTCCACTCCAATCCAAAATGCAGCCAGTGTTTTAGACTTAAACTGCAGGCTCATTGATGAATCTGAGGTGACAACAATGAACTGTTCCTCCTCTGCAGTGTACCACTGAAGGGGTCTCGGATCCAGTCAAATATTTTAGGCTCCTGGAAACGTTTTTGTAGAGTGGAGAGGTGACCTTTCATGCATGGGATCATTGTGTTCTGAAGTTTGTTGAGCTCAATGAATGTTTTCAAGTTCCCAAAGGAGTCTATATTTCCCTCAGTAACTCGCTGATCCCACATCTCCAGTTTTCTTGTGAATGATGTGATTTTATCTGCCCGATGTGGAAGGTGTGTATCGGTGGCTTGCATCTGTAGATTTAGCCCATTGAGTTTCTGAAACATCTTACTCAAGTATGCAACTTTCAGGAGGAATTTGTCATTTTTAAACTTATTGGCAAGCTCGTGACCCTCTTCCTCCATGAAAGCGCTGATCTCATCTCGGAGCTCAAATATTCTGGTAAAACCTTTCCCGCGTGACAGACAACGAGCCTCACTGTGAAACAAAGCAGCTGTGTGGTTGGAGCCCATTTCCTCGCACAGGGCAGGAAAAATCCGGGCTTTGATGGGGCGTGTTTTAATGCAGTTTACTGTAGCGATGACATCCGTCATTACATCGTTTAGCTCGGGACTCAGCTGTTTAGACACCGACGCTTCTCAGTGGATCATACAGTGTGTCCATCGCACATTGGGGGAGATGCGCTTCACGAGTGCTTGCAGTCCGCCCCGTTTCCCAGCCATAGCCATAGCCCCGTCGGTGTTTATGATTTTAAGCATTTATTCTGCAGTGGCTCTGCCAGTAATTTGCTTACAGAATCCTTGAAATTTGCTGCTTGAAATCCTCAGCATCGATACATCTGATGTATGTTATGAATAAACAGTCTCTGTCACTGTCAGTAGCTTCATCCACCTGCAGCGTGAAGTGGCGTCTGTCCCGCACCTTGTCAGTCAGCTGCTCCTCTATGTCTTTTGACATGTCATGAATGCAGCTTGCGATCATATTGTTTTATAACAGAATTGCCTTTTACTTGCTGGCTGTTGCTTCATCAATCATAGTTGCAACCATATCGATGGTGGAGGGAAATATTAAATCCTCAGCTATTGTGTGTGGTGTTTGACAGTGAGCAACTCGGTAGGCAACTTTATATGATGCCAGTTGAGCGTTTTTAGGCAAAGATACTGTATAACTTTAGTAATGATGCTTTGTTGTGCACAGCGGTTTGTGAGTTTTCCTTTAAAGAAACCAACTGGCTTATCTTTATGCTTAGGGTTTGTTGTCTCCAGATGATGTCTTAATTTGTTTGGCTTCAGACTGTCAGCAGCGAGTATTTTCAGACACACAACACACTGTGGTCTCTCCTGGTTACCCACCATTGTCGTTGTGAAACCAAGGGCCAGATATGACTCATCATAATTTCTCTTCTTTGCTTTGGAGCTTGAAGTTGCAGCTGATGAAGAGTCAGCCTCTGCTGGAGGCTTGGCTGGGTGCACAAACTTGTCCATGTTTTTGCTAGCAGTGTTCGAGTGGAGCGTAGGCTATCCTATTGGTCTGCCCCCCTGCAATACCTAGGGTGCACCCCCCAGTCTGAGAACCACTGGTCTACTCTAATATAATGGGTATGGGGTTTAGGCACAACAGACTTTCTTATTCTGTAAAACAGGTCACATTGCTTCCAGGTCAGGTCTGTGCTACGATCAAAGTTGAACATGCTGCTGTTTTATTCAAGAGATGCTTTCACAAGCTACCAAAGATGGGTGCAGGTTGACATCTAAAACTCCTGCCACCAAAATGGATAAGGGCTTTAAGCTATACGCTTCCTCATACATAAGCAACTACAAGGGAATGTATCTGCTTATGTTAGCTAATGTTATTAGGATAGAGCTTTAAGAAAAAAAATGGATTTTATAATGTTAGCTAACATTAGTAGTCCTGAATGGGGATAATTCAGTACGTCACTAGCAATCTAACACCAACAAGTTAATCTTAGCCGATAGAGAACTCTCTGCAAATTTCTGATTTCTTATTGTTAGCTATTTGAGCTTCATAGTCTTGCTGTCGCTTATTTTCCCCCAGTATCATACAAAGACAGGCTGAGTGGTGATGTTAGCACCTGGGCAGCCTGTCACATGGCTATGAGGAAGCCACACAGCCTGAGAGTAACTTTAGGGATGTGTTGGGTGTTCTGTTGGAGTTCTCAGTCTGTTCCAGTTCAGGGACAGTATTTATCAAGCTTCTTAGGATATAAGTAGGAGTAGAATGATCAGTGATCATGACCCGGCCCCCTTGACTAATAATATTATGGTTCTTTATGGCATATTTGTGGTTCTCCCCTATTTATAAATTCATGTCTCACATTATATATCCATAATATCCAAAGATTTCATGTGATGGAAACTTATGGTTGAAATTCCTTGATTTTGTGCATTATAATATACAGCAGAAATCACTGCTAGGATTGTCCCACTTCTAGAACTTTACTGGTCATGACAAGTACATTTTCTTCTTCTCACTAACATTTGGATATTTAAATCCAAGAAAATGCCAACAATAAAAACCAATAGCTTTCTCCTTCTCAGACAAGTGGATGTAATGAGACCTGGTTTCTGGTTCGGTCATGTGACCTTTGATATAACCCCTATTAAAATACACAGTTTGTTACTAATGTGGTATTTGTGTGTTTGATGTTGATCTGCCCGGCAACTAGATGGCCAGCCATTGGTTCAGGTGTCGGATTCCTGGTCATCCCTATTCATGAACTTGATGAGAATACCATCAAGAAATCGCCAGACCACCGCAAAGCCCAGTAAAGAAACCAGTCCTGAAGCCTGCTGGTGAAGACCTGCTACCCAACAGTGAACTGCAACCCCAAGACAAAACCTTTCACCTTAAACCTTCACAAAGAGAGAAATTCAAAGGGGCTCCACTCCAACAACCGCTCAAAACACCGCACCTTCTGGAGTGCTACCATTCCCTCAGCTCATCAATTCTACAACCTACTGTCATCCACCTAAAGAAACAGATCCATATACTACATCTGTCATGTTAGTTGTCGTGTTAGTTCAGAATAAATGCATGTTTTTTACACAACTTCAGCCTCCGTTCATTGAGTGCTCACTGCCTCTGTGCGAACTGGCTGTTACGCTCTGAAACCTCAAACTCGCCTGAAATATCACGAGACTCTCTCTCTCAACAGCCATGAGGGGAACTTTGCTACCAATCGTTTACATGATCTGGTAATGCAGCTCACTGGACGTGCATTCTAACACAGGTTACTAAGTGATATTGGTAATTGGTAAATCCCATTTAAGTCTCACATTTGCAAACTCACGGAGATTCACAGTTGAGTTTGGAGGAACCAACCATTCGGTATAACCGCACTGCACTGCTGGAATTCATGGACACTTTGTTGATATAGATGAAATAGGCAGCTACAAGTTCATAACGTCTTTCGGACTTTATTTAATGAGGCCATAAAGCAAAGATACATGTCAACCAGAAATCTTTGTGCCGACTGACCACCAGTAGTGAATAAGTTAACCTCATGAAATTTTTTAATGTGAAGAAAATAAATCGATGGATGAAGGAAAATAACACATAATTTCGATTCTATGTTTGATAAGAAAATAAACTAATTAGAAGCCATCAATTAACAAATCAATAACAAATAGCCGTTGCCATCGATGACTATGTTGTTTTGGATTGCAGTGATTCTCAGCTATCAGTCCGTCGTATAACATTAGTGGGTGGCCTGTCAGTCAGCTAAAAAGCTTGAGTGCCTAAATGAAGATGTACAGAGGTCTGTTTCTATTGATTTAAGGTAATGTAACATATAAACAGTAGTCAGCGTTGACGTAGACAAACTTGGTCTCCCAGACAGCTTTCCAACATGTACTCTAAATGTTTTCATGCTGCATGTTGCCAAGCCATTAGCTTCTGTCATCTTGGCCAGATTGTTTTGTTACCCCACCTCTTTTACAAATCCACTGGCCAGGGGACACATGGTATAAGCATGTATTCCATACAACTAAATGGATTTTGTTGCAGTTTTATTTGCCTAGACATTGCTGGGCTGACTGTACTTTAAGATGACGGCTATCATAGGGCATTATGGTGTGTGTATGCGTTTCATTTTAATATATTAAACTTCTTTTTCATAGCATTACTTAGGGAAGTTCTTATGAAACTTGAGATGGTGTTTGATCAACAAAAAATCATTATTGGTCTTGGGCTAAGTTGTTGGACCTAGGCACTGACGAAGATCTGCTGCCCCTGCAAGACCATCATCAACTCAGTCTGGAACAGAGGATGCAGCAGGATCCAGACCTTAAACTAAAACTGATGAGCATTTCTCAGGGTCGGCATGGTGATGCAGTGGTTGGCACTGTTGCCTCATATCTCTGGGACCCAGGTTTGAGTCTCAGCCTGGGTCACATGTGTGTGGAGTTTGCATGTTCTCCCCATGTCCTCGTGGGGTTTCCTCTGGGTACTCCGGTTTCCCCCGCAGTCCAAAAACATGCTGAGGCTAATTGGAGTTACTAAATTGCCCATAGGTGTGTGTGTGTGAGTGAATGGTGTGTGAGTGTGCCCTGCGATGGGCTGGCCCCCCATCCTGGTGTTGTTCCCTGCCTCGTGCCCATTGCTTCCTGGATAGGCTACGGGCCCCCCGCGACCCAGTAGGATAAGCGGTTTGGAAAATGGATGGATGGATGGATTTCTCAGGGTTTTTTTTATATAATAAACTGATTGCATTCTATTCTGACGGTGCTTCTGAAACTAGAAGTGATCATCTTTTAGGATTATTCCTGTTAGGGCCTTGGGGGTGAGAACACAGAATGGCATCCAGAGGGCGGTCTGTTCATTCAGCCTTACCTCTAGTGCCAAGCCCCACATCTCAGCATCTCACCAGCTGTTGCGTGGCAGGGGGTGGTTAGCGCCATGCCTTTCACCTGTTTTAAAAGCACTTTAGAACAACATGCACCAACACCACATTTGAGCGGGCGAAGGGGGGCATGGGGTCTTTTCACACCCCCATTCTCTGTTCGCCATTTGGAGCTGGGGGCTGAGAGGAAGAGCTGGCCGTCTGGCCGGGGTCTGAGCTGCTGGGCTTCTCGGCTGCTGCGGGGTCCTGGGTGGTCTTCTGGTCTCCTCGCCAGAGGAAACAATAGGGGTCCACATAGAGTATATATGGGGAGTGAGAGTATGTGTACAGCATTCATTTCTGTGTGTCTAAATGTTGGGTGAATGTGTAAATATTTGTTTATGTGTGCATGAGGGTGGGAACGTATGCTTGTATATGTGTGTGCCTGTTTGTTTATACACACATGTCAGGTTGGGTCCTAGACTCCACCTGAAATAACATCTCGGACTCTATTCCCCCCCGCCACACTCCCTGCTGGTGGATGGGGCCCCCGGCCGCTGATGCGTTGGTGGTTCTCGATGTCTGGGACTGGGTGCTCGGGTGGGTGCTGGTTTCACCTTCAGCGGTTGCCTGGCAGGGTCTTGCCCTCCTGGCTCAGTCGGGCCCTTGCTGGTGGGTTGGGGCACCTTTGGATCTCTGGGCCGGGGGCCCGGTCTGTCCTGGTGGGGCCGGCCGCTGGTGGAGCCTGCGGGCTCGCCTCCAGACCCCCTGGGGCTCCTGCACTGTGGCTGCCGGATGGCCTCCCTCCAGAGCTCTCCTCTGCCCTTTTCTGGGTGAGGGCTGCTATTCTCCCTGTGGTGGTCCTCCGGGGCTCCCATGCCCTGGGGGGCCTCTGCATGTCTGGGGCCCGGGTCTCCTCTGTGTCTGCTTCATGTCCTGAGGGGTGGGGCTCCCCACACACACTACTAGACATTTACATGGAGAAATCTTTTGAACACCAGCGCGCTCACACACACAGGTGTACAAACTGGTACTCACAGACACACACTGTCTCGATCGGCTGTTGCTTCTTAACATGGTCATTGTGATTCGTACAGATGTTGGTTGTTTTCTCTCATCAGCAGGTACTGAAGCAGATTATCTGTGTTTTTTTTTCCTCTTTTCCCTCCCTCTCTATTTCCCTTCTTCTCAGTTTTCGTCCTTCTTTCCCCCTCTTTCTCCCTCTCATGAGGAAATAAATAAAAATAAATAAATAGAAATAAAGTAGTCCTCCGCAGAGCGGGGGTGGTGGAGGGAAAAAAAATAAATAAATAAAAATCCCGATGACGAGAGGACAGGGCCACTGTGCTACACGCACAGCCAGACAGTCAAAATAGGAGGCACAACGGGCCCCATCAGTCAGCGCGTGCACGACTACTATACTACAGGCGAAGCCGCCCCCTAAAAGCAGTCTGACTGCCAGGCACTTACCCCCACCGTCCAAGTACAGCAGTGATGCTGACTCGACTAGGGGGCCACGACAGAGCAACGCGACGCCCCAACCAATGATACCCGGCCTTACGGAGGCGGTGGAGAAGAAGACGTCGCCCACCCATACGTCTCGCACCCGATCAATAAAAGCCCCATCCCACCCAGTCTCCTGGAGGCATAAAACGGTAGTGTCTTTGCACATTGTTAAAATAGCCTGCACCTTCGCCCAGGAGCACAGCCCCCGGGCATTCAAGGATGTCAATAAAAGAGTCATTTTAAAAGCAGGCACAAGGAGACACGATAAAACCAGTAAAAACGGGGCACGGAGCTAAAACACACACAAAACCACTGAAAGCGAGACGTCCCCACACCAGATAAAACCGCCAGCACCACCACCCGCCACCCAACTCAATGAGCGGGCGACGTCATGGATAAAAGACACAGAGCCCACCGGATAAAAAGGAAATAAAACAATAAAACTCATAAATAAATGATCAAGAAAAAAGTATACCCGCAGACAACAAAAACATAAAACAGGGGATGGGGCGCTAAGGGATGATGGTAAATCATAAAAATAAACCAAACAAAATAAATAGACAAGAAACATACATCAAAAAAAAGGAAACAGAAAACCACAAAGCATTCAGTTAAAAGTCGTCGCCATCGTCCGGACCCGAGCTTGCAGCACTGCCGCAGACTGCATCTTCTCCTTCTGCTGGTGAAGTGAGAACACGATGTTGTAAATAAGGCAGTCGTGGGATTCGAACCCACACCTCCGAAGAGACTGGAGCCTTAATCCAGCGCCTTGGACCGCTCGGTCACACTACCCATGTTATGCCTTATCTTGCAGTTCGGCTCATATGAAGAACCTTTATATACAATAGGCATCCTAAGAGAAACAGGCAGGTCTTGTACGCTGATTTGTGTTAAACCGCGGTCGAACTCCAATGAGTCGGCAACAAGAGAAAGTCACATTAGACACCCACATACATTTTTAGTGTGAGGAAACTTTCTCTATATAAATACAGACAACCACGCTACGTAGAAGTTAAACAGGCCAGCGGTGGGATTCGAACCCACGCCTCCAAAGAGACTGGAGCCTTTATCCAGTGCCTTGGACCGCTCGGCCACACTATCCATGTTATTCCTTATTTTGCAGTTCGGCTCATATGAAGAAGCTTTATATACAATAGGTATCCTAAAAGAAACAGGCAGGTCTTGAATGCTGATTGGTGTTGAACCGTGGTCGAACTCCAATGAGTCAGCAACAAGAGAAAGTCACATTAGACCCCCACATGCATTTTTAGTGTGAGGAAACTTTCTCTAGACAAATACAGACAACCAGGCTTCTTAGAAGTTAAACATGGCAGCGGTGGGATTCGAACCCACGCCTCCGAAGAGACTGGAGCCTTAATCCAGCGCCTTGGACCGCTCGGACACACTACCCATATTATTCCTTATTTTGCAGCTCGGCTCATATGAAGAAGCTTTATATACAATAGGTATCCTAAAAGAAACAGGCAGGTCTTGTATGCTGATTTCTGTTGAACCGTTATAGAACTCCAATAAGTCGGCCTCAAGAGAAAGTCACATTAGACACCCTCATGCAATTTTAGGATGAGGCAACTTTTTCTAGACAAACGCAGACAAGCAGGCTTCTTAAAAGTTAAACATGGCAGCGGTGGGATTCGAACCCACGCCTCCGAAGAGACTGGAGCCTAAATCCAGCGCCTTTGACCGCTTGGCCACAGTCCCCATGTCGTTTCTTGTTTTACAGTTCGGCCCTTATGAAAGACCTTTATATACAATAGGTATCCTAAGAGAAACAGGCAGGTCTTGTCTGCTGATTTGTGTTGAACCGTGGTCGAACTCCAATGAGTCGGCAACAAGAGAAAGTCACATTAGACACCCACATGCATTTTTAGCGTGAGGAAACGTTTTCTAGACAAATGCAGACAAGCAGGATTCTGATAAGTTGAACATGGCAGTGGTGGGATTCGAACCCACGCCTCCGAAGAGACTGGAGCCTAAATCCAGCGCCTTTGACCGCTCGGCCACACTACCCATGTCATTTCTTGTTTTACAGTTCGGCCCTTATGAAAAACTTTATATACAATAGGTATCCTAAGAGAAACAGGCAGGTCTTGTCTGCTGATTTGTGTTGAACCGTGGTCGAACTCCAATGAGTCGGCAACAAGAGAAAGTCACATTAGACACCCACATGCATTTTTAGGGTGAGGCAACTTTTTGTAGACAAATGCAGACGATCGGGCTTATTCGAAGTTAAACCTGGCAGCGGTGGGATTCGAACCCATGCCTCCGAAGAGACTGGAGCCTTAATCCAGCACCTTGGACCGCTCGGCCACACTACCCATGTTATTTCTTATTTTGCAGTTCGGCTCATATGAAGAACCTTTATATACAATAGGTATCCTAAGAGAAACAGGCAGGTCTTGTCTGCTGATTGGTGTTGAACCGTGGTCGAACTCCAATGAGTCGGCAACAAGAGAAAGTCACATTAGACCCCAACATGCATTTTTAGTGTGAGGAAACTTTCTCTAGACAAATACAGACAACCTGGCTTCTTAGAAGTTAAACATGGCAGCGGTGGGATTCCAACCCACGCCTCCGAAGAGACTGGAGCCTTAATCCAGCGCCTTGGACCGCTCGGCCACACTACCCATGTTATTCCTTATTTTGCAGTTCGGCTCATATGAAGAAGCTTTATATACAATAGGTATCCTAAGAGAAACAGGCAGGTCTTGTACGCTGATTTGTGTTGAACCGCGGTCGAACTCCAATGAGTTGGCAACAAGAGAAAGTCACATTACACACCCACATGCATTTTTAGCGTGAGGAAACGTTTTCTAGACAAATGCAGACAAGCAGGCTTCTTAGAAGTTACATATGGCAGCGGTGGGATTCGAACCCACATCTCCGAAGAGACTGGAGCCGAAATCCAGCGCCTTGGACCGCTCGGTCACACTACCGATGTTATGCCTTATTTTGCAGTTCGGCTCATATGAAGAACCTTTATATACAATAGGTATCCTAAGAGAAACAGGCAGGTCTTGTCTGCTGATTGGTGTTGAACCGTGGTCGAACTCCAATGAGTCGGCAACAAGAGAAAGTCACATTAGACCCCAACATGCATTTTTAGTGTGAGGAAACTTTCTCTAGACAAATACAGACAACCTGGCTTCTTAGAAGTTAAACATGGCAGCGGTGGGATTCGAACCCACGCCTCCGAAGAGACTGGAGCCTTAATCCAGCGCCTTGGACCGCTCGGCCACACTACCCATGTTATTCCTTATTTTGCAGTTCGGCTCATATGAAGAAGCTTTATATACAATAGGTATCCTAAGAGAAACAGGCAGGTTTTGTCTGCTGATTTGTGTTGAACTGTGGTCGAACTCCAATGAGTCGGCAACAAGAGAAAGTCACATTAGACACCCACATGCATTTTTAGGGTGAGGCAACTTTTTCTAGACAAATGCAGACAAGCAGGATTCTGAGAAGTTAAACATGGCAGTGGTGGGATTCGAACCCACGCCTCCGAAGAGACTGGAGCCTAAATCCAGCGCCTTGGACCGCTCGGCCACACTACCCATGTCGTTTCATGTTTTACAGTTCAGCACTCATGAAAAACCTTTATATATAATAGGTATCCTAAGAGAAACAGGCAGGTCTTGTCTGCTGATTTGTGTTGAACCGTTATAGAACTCCAATAAGTCGGCCTCAAGAGAAAGTCACAGTAAACACCCACATGCATTTTTAGAGTGAGGCAACTTATTCTAGACAAATGCAGACAAGCAGGCTTCTTAGAAGTTAAACATGGCAGCAGTGGGATTTGAACCCACGCCTCCGAAGAGACAGGAGCCTAAATCTAGCGCCTTTGACCGCTCGGCCACACTACCCATGTCGGTTCTTGTTTTACAGTTCAGCCCTTATGAAAAACCTTTATATACAATAGGTATCCTAAGAGAAACAGGCAGGTCTTGTACG
The DNA here is from genome assembly GCF_023856365.1 of Brienomyrus brachyistius. Taxonomy (NCBI): domain Eukaryota; kingdom Metazoa; phylum Chordata; class Actinopteri; order Osteoglossiformes; family Mormyridae; genus Brienomyrus; species Brienomyrus brachyistius. The sequence goes on from NW_026042332.1 coordinate 1,811,548, forward strand.
CTGATTTGTGTTGAACCGCGGTCGAACTCCAATGAGTTGGCAACAAGAGAAAGTCACATTACACACCCACATGCATTTTTAGCGTGAGGAAACGTTTTCTAGACAAATGCAGACAAGCAGGCTTCTTAGAAGTTACATATGGCAGCGGTGGGATTCGAACCAACATCTCCGAAGAGACTGGAGCCTTAATCCAGCGCCTTGGACCGCTCGGTCACACTACCGATGTTATGCCTTATTTTGCAGTTCGGCTCATATGAAGAACCTTTATATACAATAGGTATCCTAAGAGAAACAGGCAGGTCTTGTCTGCTGATTGGTGTTGAACCGTGGTCGAACTCCAATGAGTCGGCAACAAGAGAAAGTCACATTAGACCCCAACATGTATTTTTAGTGTGCGGAAACTTTCTCTAGACAAATACAGACAACCTGGTTTCTTAGAAGTTAAACATGGCAGCGGTGGGATTCGAACCCACGCCTCCGAAGAGACTGGAGCCTTAATCCAGCGCCTTGGACCGCTCGGCCACACTACCCATGTTATTCCTTATTTTGCAGTTCGGCTCATATGAAGAAGCTTTATATACAATAGGTATCCTAAGAGAAACAGGCAGGTTTTGTCTGCTGATTTGTGTTGAACTGTGGTCGAACTCCAATGAGTCGGCAACAAGAGAAAGTCACATTAGACACCCACATGCATTTTTAGGGTGAGGCAACTTTTTCTAGACAAATGCAGACAAGCAGGATTCTGAGAAGTTACACATGGCAGTGGTGGGATTCCAACCCACGCCTCCGAAGAGACTGGAACCTAAATCCAGCGCCATGGACCCCTCGGCCACACTACCCATGTCGTTTCATGTTTTACAGTTCAGCCCTCATGAAAAACCTTTATATATAATAGGTATCCTAAGAGAAACAGGCAGGTCTTGTCTGCTGATTTGTGTTGAACCGTTATCGAACTCCAATAAGTCGGCCTCAAGAGAACGTCACATTAAACACCCACATGCATTTTTAGAGTGAGGCAACTTTTTCTAGACAAATGCAGACAAGCAGGCTTCTTAGAAGTTAAACATGGCAGCAGTGGGATTTGAACCCACGCCTCCGAAGAGACAGGAGCCTAAATCTAGCGCCTTTGACCGCTCGACCACACTACCCATGACGTTTCTTGCTTTACAGTTCAGCCCTTATGAAAAACCTTTATATACAATAGGTATCCTAAGAGAAACAGGCAGATCTTGTCAGCTGATTTGGTTTAACCGTGGTCGAACTCCAATGAGTCGGCAAAAAGAGAAAGTTACATTAGACACCCACATGTATTTTTAGTGTGAGGAAACTTTCTCTAGACAAATACAGACAACCAGGCTTCTTAGAAGTTGAACATGGCAGCGGTGGGATTCGAACCCACGCCTCCGAAGAGACTAGAGCCTTAATCCAGCGCCTTGGACCGCTCGGCCACACTACCCATGTTACTCCTTATTTTGCAGTTCGGCTCATATGAAGAACCTTTATATACAATAAGTATCCTAAGAGAAACAGGCAGGTCTTGTCTGCTGATTTGTGTTGAATCGTGGTTGAACTCCAATGAGTCGGCAACAAGAGAAAGTCACATTAGACACCCACACGCATTTTTAGTGTGAGGAAACCTTTTCTAGACAAATGCAGACAAGCAGGCTTCTTAGAAGTTAAATATGGCAGCGGTGGGATTCGAACCCACGCCTCCGAAGAGACTGGAGCCTAAATCCAGCGCCTTGGACCGCTCGGCCACACTACTCATGTTATTCCTTATTTTGCAGTTCGGCTCATATGAAGAACCTTTATATACAATAAGTATCCTAAGAGAAACAGGCAGGTCTTGTATGCTGATTTGTGTTGAACCGTGGTCGAACTCCAATGAGTCGGCAACAAGAGAAAGTCACATTAGAGACCCACATGCATTTTTAGTGTGAAGAAACTTCCTCTAGACAAATACAGACATCCAGGCTTCTTAGAAGTTAAACATGGCAGCGGTGGGATTCGAACCCACGCCTCCGAAGAGACTGGAGCCTTAATCCAGCGCCTTGGACCGCTCGGCCATACTACCCATGTTATTCCTTACTTGGCAGTTTGGCTCATATGAAGAAGCTTTATATACAATAGGTATCCTAAGAGAAACAGGCAGGTCTTGTATGCTGATTTGTGTTGAACCGTTATCGAACTCCAATAAGTCGGCCTCAAGAGAAAGTCACATTAGACACCCACATGCATTTTTAGGGTGAGGCAACTTTTTCTAGACAAATGCAGACAAGCAGGCTTCTTAGAAGTTAAACATGGCAGCGGTGGGATTCGAACCCACGCCTCCGAAGAGACTGGAGCCTTAATCCAGCGCCTTGGACCGCTCGGCCACACTACCCATGTTATTCCTTATTTTGCAGTTCGGCTCATATGAAGAACCTTTATATACAATAAGTATCCTAAGAGAAACAGGCCACATTCTATATACAATAGGTATCCTAAGAGAAACAGGCAGGTCTTGTATGCTGATTTGTGTTGAACCGTTATCGAACTCCAATAAGTCGGCCTCAAGAGAAAGTCACATTAGACACCCACATGCATTTTTAGGGTGAGGCAACTTTTTCTAGACAAATGCAGAGAAGCAGGCTTCTTAGAAGTTAAACATGGCAGCGGTGGGATTCGAACCCACGCCTCCGAAGAGACTGGAGCCTATATCCAGCACCTTTGACCGCTCGGCCACACTACCCATGTCGTTTCTTATTTCATAGCTCGGCCCTTATGAAAAACCTTTATATACAATAGGAATCCTAAGAGAAACAGGCAGGTCTTGTCTGCCGATTTGTGTTGAACCGTGGTCGAACTCCAATGAGTCGGCAACAAGAGAAAGTCACATTAGACACCCACATGCATTTTTAGTGTGAGGAAACTTTCTCTAGACAAATACAGACACCCAGGCTTCTTAGAAGTTAAACATGGCAGTGGTGGGATTCGAACCCACGCCTCCGAAGAGACTGGAGCCTTAATCCAGCGCCTTGGACCGCTCGGCCACACTACCCACGTTATTCCTTATTTTGCAGTTCGGCTCATATGAAGAAGCTTTATATACAATAGGTATCCTAAGAGAAACAGGCAGGTCTTGTCTGCTGATTTGGTTGAACCGTGGTCGAACTCCAATGAGTCGGCAACAAGAGAAAGTCACATTAGACACCCACATGCATTTTTAGTGTGAGGAAACTTTTTCTAGACAAATGCAGAGAAGCAGGCTTCTTAGAAGTTAAATATGGCAGCGGTGGGATTCGAACCCACGCCTCCGAAGAGACTGGAGCCTAAATCCAGCGCCTTGGACCGCTCGGCCACACTACTCATGTTATTCCTTATTTTGCAGTTCGGCTCATATGAAGAACCTTTATATACAATAAGTATCCTAAGAGAAACAGGCAGGTCTTGTATGCTGATTTGTGTTGAACCGTGGTCGAACTCCAATGAGTCGGCAACAAGAGAAAGTCACATTAGAGACCCACATGCATTTTTAGTGTGAAGAAACTTCCTCTAGACAAATACAGACATCCAGGCTTCTTAGAAGTTAAACATGGCAGCGGTGGGATTCGAACCCACGCCTCCGAAGAGACTGGAGCCTTAATCCAGCGCCTTGGACCGCTCGGCCATACTACCCATGTTATTCCTTACTTGGCAGTTTGGCTCATATGAAGAAGCTTTATATACAATAGGTATCCTAAGAGAAACAGGCAGGTCTTGTATGCTGATTTGTGTTGAACCGTTATCGAACTCCAATAAGTCGGCCTCAAGAGAAAGTCACATTAGACACCCACATGCATTTTTAGGGTGAGGCAACTTTTTCTAGACAAATGCAGACAAGCAGGCTTCTTAGAAGTTAAACATGGCAGCGGTGGGATTCGAACCCACGCCTCCGAAGAGACTGGAGCCTTAATCCAGCGCCTTGGACCGCTCGGCCACACTACCCATGTTATTCCTTATTTTGCAGTTCGGCTCATATGAAGAACCTTTATATACAATAAGTATCCTAAGAGAAACAGGCCACATTCTATATACAATAGGTATCCTAAGAGAAACAGGCAGGTCTTGTATGCTGATTTGTGTTGAACCGTTATCGAACTCCAATAAGTCGGCCTCAAGAGAAAGTCACATTAGACACCCACATGCATTTTTAGGGTGAGGCAACTTTTTCTAGACAAATGCAGAGAAGCAGGCTTCTTAGAAGTTAAACATGGCAGCGGTGGGATTCGAACCCACGCCTCCGAAGAGACTGGAGCCTATATCCAGCACCTTTGACCGCTCGGCCACACTACCCATGTCGTTTCTTATTTCATAGCTCGGCCCTTATGAAAAACCTTTATATACAATAGGAATCCTAAGAGAAACAGGCAGGTCTTGTCTGCCGATTTGTGTTGAACCGTGGTCGAACTCCAATGAGTCGGCAACAAGAGAAAGTCACATTAGACACCCACATGCATTTTTAGTGTGAGGAAACTTTCTCTAGACAAATACAGACACCCAGGCTTCTTAGAAGTTAAACATGGCAGTGGTGGGATTCGAACCCACGCCTCCGAAGAGACTGGAGCCTTAATCCAGCGCCTTGGACCGCTCGGCCACACTACCCACGTTATTCCTTATTTTGCAGTTCGGCTCATATGAAGAAGCTTTATATACAATAGGTATCCTAAGAGAAACAGGCAGGTCTTGTCTGCTGATTTGGTTGAACCGTGGTCGAACTCCAATGAGTCGGCAACAAGAGAAAGTCACATTAGACACCCACATGCATTTTTAGTGTGAGGAAACTTTTTCTAGACAAATGCAGAGAAGCAGGCTTCTTAGAAGTTAAACATGGCAGCGGTGGGATTCGAACCCACGCCTCCGAAGAGACTGGAGCCTAAATCCGGCGCCTTTGACCGCTCGGCCACACTACCCATGTCGTTTCTTATTTTATAGCTCGGCCCTTATGAAAAACCTTTATATACAATAGGAATCCTAAGAGAAACAGGCAGGTCTTGTCTGCCGATTTGTGTTGAACCGTGGTCGAACTCCAATGAGTCGGCAACAAGAGAAAGTCACATGAGACACCCACATGCATTTTTAGTGTGAGGAAACTTTCTCTAGACAAATACAGACACCCAGGCTTCTTAGAAGTTAAACATGGCAGCGGTGGGTTTCGAACCCACGCCTCCGAAGAGACTGGAGCCTTAATCCAGCGCCTTGGACCGCTCGGCCACACTACCCACGTTACTCCTTATTTTGCAGTTCGGCTCATATAAAGAACCTTTATATACAATAGGTATCCTAAGAGAAACAGGCAGGTCTTGTCTGCTGATTTGGTTGAACCGTGGTCGAACTCCAAAGAGTCGGCCACAAGAGAAAGTCACATTAAACACCCACATGCATTTTTAGTGTGAGGAAACTTTCTCTCGACAAATACAGACAACCTGGCTTCATAGAAGTTAAATATGGCAGCGGTGGGATTCGAACCCACGCCTCCGAAGAGACTGCAGCCTTAATTCAGTGCCTTGGACCGCTCGGCCACACTACCCATGTTATTCCTTATTTTGCAGTTCGGCTCATATGAAGAACCATTATATACAATAGGTATCCAAAGAGAAACAGGCAGGTCTTGTATGCTGATTTGTGTTGAACCGTGGTCGAACTCCAAAGAGTCGGCAACAAGAGAAAGTCACATTAGACACCCACATACATTTTTAGTGTGAGGAAACTTTCTCTAGACAAATACAGACAACCAGGCTTCTTAGAAGTTAAACATGGCAGCGGTGGGATTCGAACCCACGCCTCCGAAGAGACTGGAGCCTTAATCCAGCGCCTTGGACCGCTCGGCCACACTACCCACGTTATTCCTTATTTTGCAGTTCGGCTCATATGAAGAACCTTTATATACAATAGGTATCCTAAGAGAAACAGGCAGGTCTTGTCTGCTGATTTGTGTTGAACCGTGGTTGAACTCCAAAGAGTCGGCAACAAGAGAAAGTCACATTAGACACCCACATGCATTTTTAGTGTGAGGAAACTTCCTCTAGACAAATACAGACAAGCAGGCTTCTTAGAAGTTAAATATGGCAGCGGTGGGATTCGAACCCACACCTCCGAAGAGACTGGAGTCTTAATCCAGCGCCTTGGACCGCTCGGCCACACTACCCATGTTATTCCTTATTTTGCAGTTCGGCTCATATGAAGAACCTTTATATACAATAAGTATCCAAAGAGAAACAGGCAGGTCTTGTCTGCTGATTTGTGTTGAACCGTGGTCGAACTCCAATGAGTCGGCCACAAGAGAAAGTCACATTAGACACCCACATGCACTTTTAGTGTGAGGAAACTTTCTCTCAACAAATACAGACAACCCGGCTTCTTTGAAGTTAAACATGGCAGCGGGGGGATTTGAACCCATGCCTCCGAAGAGACAGGAGCCTTAATTCAGCGCCTTGGACCGCTCGGCCACACTACCCATGTTAATCCTTGTTTTGCAGTTCGGCTCATATGAAGAACCATTATATACAATAGGTATCCAAAGAGAAACAGGCAGGTCTTGTATGCTGATTTGTGTTGAACCGTGGTCGAACTCCAAAGAGTCGGCAACAAGAGAAAGTCACATTAGACACCCACATACATTTTTAGTGTGAGGAAACTTTCTCTAGACAAATACAGACAACCAGGCTTCTTAGAAGTTAAACATGGCAGCGGTGGGATTCGAACCCACGCCTCCGAAGAGACTGGAGCCTTAATCCAGCGCCTTGGATCGCTCGGCCACACTACCCACGTTATTCCTTATTTTGCAGTTCGGCTCATATGAAGAACCTTTATATACAATAGGTATCCTAAGAGAAACAGGCAGGTCTTGTCTGCTGATTTGTGTTGAACCGTGGTCGAACTCCAAAGAGTCGGCAACAAGAGAAAGTCACATTAGACACCCACATGCATTTTTAGTGTGAGGAAACTTCCTCTAGACAAATACAGACAAGCAGGCTCCTTAGAAGTTAAATATGGCAGCGGTGGGATTCGAACCCACACCTCCGAAGAGACTGGAGTCTTAATCCAGCGCCTTGGACCGCTCGGCCACACTACCCATGTTATTCCTTATTTTGCAGTTCGGCTCATATGAAGAACCTTTATATACAATAAGTATCCAAAGAGAAACAGGCAGGTCTTGTCTGCTGATTTGTGTTGAACCGTGGTCGAACTCCAATGAGTCGGCCACAAGAGAAAGTCACATTAGACACCCACATGCACTTTTAGTGTGAGGAAACTTTCTCTCGACAAATACAGACAACCCGGCTTCTTAGAAGTTAAACATGGCAGCGGGGGGATTCGAACCCATGCCTCCGAAGAGACAGGAGCCTTAATTCAGCGCCTTGGACCGCTCGGCCACACTACCCATGTTAATCCTTGTTTTGCAGTTCGGCTCATATGAAGAACCATTATATACAATAGGTATCCAAAGAGAAACAGGCAGGTCTTGTCTGCTGATTTGTGTTGAACCGCGGTCGAACTCCAATGAGTCGGCAATAAGAGAAAGTTACATTAGAGACCCACATGCATTTTTAGTGTGAGGAAACTTCCTCTAGACAAATACAGACAACCAGGCTTCTTAGAAGTTAAACATGGCAGCGGTGGGATTCGAACCCACGCCTCCGAAGAGACTGGAGCCTTAATCCAGCGCCTTGGACCGCTCGGCCACACTACCCATGTTATTCCTTACTTGGCAGTTCGGCTCATATGAAGAAGCTTTATATACAATAGGTATCCAAAGAGAAACAGGCAGGTCTTGTATGCTGATTTGTGTTGAACCGTGGTCGAACTCCAAAGAGTCGGCAACAAGAGAAAGTCACATTAGACACCCACATACATTTTTAGTGTGAGGAAACTTTCTCTAGACAAATACAGACAACCAGGCTTCTTAGAAGTTAAACATGGCAGCGGTGGGATTCGAACCCACGCCTCCGAAGAGACTGGAGCCTTAATCCAGCGCCTTGGATCGCTCGGCCACACTACCCACGTTATTCCTTATTTTGCAGTTCGGCTCATATGAAGAACCTTTATATACAATAGGTATCCTAAGAGAAACAGGCAGGTCTTGTCTGCTGATTTGTGTTGAACCGTGGTCGAACTCCAAAGAGTCGGCAACAAGAGAAAGTCACATTAGACACCCACATGCATTTTTAGTGTGAGGAAACTTCCTCTAGACAAATACAGACAAGCAGGCTCCTTAGAAGTTAAATATGGCAGCGGTGGGATTCGAACCCACACCTCCGAAGAGACTGGAGTCTTAATCCAGCGCCTTGGACCGCTCGGCCACACTACCCATGTTATTCCTTATTTTGCAGTTCGGCTCATATGAAGAACCTTTATATACAATAAGTATCCAAAGAGAAACAGGCAGGTCTTGTCTGCTGATTTGTGTTGAACCGTGGTCGAACTCCAATGAGTCGGCCACAAGAGAAAGTCACATTAGACACCCACATGCACTTTTAGTGTGAGGAAACTTTCTCTCGACAAATACAGACAACCCGGCTTCTTAGAAGTTAAACATGGCAGCGGGGGGATTCGAACCCATGCCTCCGAAGAGACAGGAGCCTTAATTCAGCGCCTTGGACCGCTCGGCCACACTACCCATGTTAATCCTTGTTTTGCAGTTCGGCTCATATGAAGAACCATTATATACAATAGGTATCCAAAGAGAAACAGGCAGGTCTTGTCTGCTGATTTGTGTTGAACCGCGGTCGAACTCCAATGAGTCGGCAATAAGAGAAAGTTACATTAGAGACCCACATGCATTTTTAGTGTGAGGAAACTTCCTCTAGACAAATACAGACAACCAGGCTTCTTAGAAGTTAAACATGGCAGCGGTGGGATTCGAACCCACGCCTCCGAAGAGACTGGAGCCTTAATCCAGCGCCTTGGACCGCTCGGCCACACTACCCATGTTATTCCTTACTTGGCAGTTCGGCTCATATGAAGAAGCTTTATATACAATAGGTATCCTAAGAGAAACAGGCAGGACTTGTATGATGATTTGTTTTGAACCGTTATCGAACTCCAATAAGTCGGCCTCAAGAGAAAGTCACATTAGACACCCACATGCATTTTTAGTGTGAGGAAACTTTCTCTAGACAAATACAGACAACCAGGCTTCTTAGAAGTTAAACATGGCAGCGGTGGGATTCGAACCCACGCCTCCGAAGAGACTGGAGCCTTAATCCAGCGCCTTGGACCGCTCGGCCACACTACCCCTGTTATACCTTGTTTTGCAGTTCGGCTCATATGAAGAAGCTTTATATACAATAAGTATCCTAAGAGAAACAGGCAGGTCTTGTCTGCTGATTTGTGTTGAACCGTGGTCAAACTCCAATGAGTCGGCAACAAGAGAAAGTCACATTAGACACCCACATGCATTTTTAGTGTGAGGAAACTTTCTCTAGACAAATACAGAGGAGCAGGCTTCTTAGAAGTTAAACATGGCAGCGGTGGTATTCGAACCCACGCCTCCGAAGAGACTGGAGCCTAAATCCATCACCTTTGACCGCTCGGCCACACTACCCATGTCGTTCCTTGTTTTACAGTTCGGCCCTCATGAAAAACCTTTATATACAATAGGTATCCCAAGAGAAACAGGCAGGTCTTGTCTGCTGATTTGGTTGAACCGTGGTCGAACTCCAATGAGTCGGCAACAAGAGAAAGTCACATTAGACACCCACATGCATTTTTAGTGTGAGGGAACTTTCTCTCGACAAATGCAGATGAGCAGGCTTCTTAGAAGTTAAATATGGCAGCGGTGGGATTTGAACCCACGCCTCCGAAGAGACTGGAGCCTAAATCCAGCGCCTTGGACCGCTCGGCCACACTACCCATGTTATTCCTTATTTTGCAGTTCGGCTCATATGAAGAACCTTTATATACAATAAGTATCGTAAGAGAAACAGGCAGGCCTTGTCTGCTGATTTGGTTGAACCGTGGTCGAACTCCAAAGAGTCGGCAACAAGAGAAAGTCACATTAAACACCCACATGCATTTTTAGTGTGAGGAAACTTTCTCTCGACAAATACAGACAACCTGGCTTCATAGAAGTTAAATATGGCAGCGGTGGGATTCGAACCCACGCCTCCGAAGAGACTGGAGCCTTAATCCAGCGCCTTGGACCGCTCGGCCACACTACCCATGTTATTCCTTATTTTGCAGTTCGGCTCATATGAAGAACCTTTATATACAATAGGTATCCTAAGAGAAACAGGCAGGTCTTGTCTGCTGATTTGTGTTGAACCGTGGTCGAACTCCAAAGAGTCGGCAACAAGAGAAAGTCACATTAGACAACCACATGCATTTTTAGTGTGAGGAAACTTCCTCTAGACAAATACAGACAAGCAGGCTTCTTAGAAGTTAAATATGGCAGCGGTGGGATTCGAACCCACGCCTCCGAAGAGACTGGAGCCTTAATCCAGCGCCTTGGACCGCTCGGCCACCCTACCCATGTTATTCCTTACTTGGCAGTTCGGCTCATATGAAGAAGCTTTATATACAATAGGTAAACTAAGAGAAACAGGCAGGTCTTGTATGCTGATTTGTGTTGAACCGTTATCGAACTCCAATAAGTCGGCCTCAAGAGAAAGTCACATTAGACACCCACATGCATTTTTAGGGAGAGGCAACTTTTTCTAGACAAATGCAGAGAAGCAGGCTTCTTAGAAGTTAAACATGGCAGCGGTGGGATTCGAACCCACGCCTCCGAAGAGACTGGAGCCTAAATCCAGGGCCTTTGACCGCTCGGCCACACTACCCATGTCGTTTCTTATTTCATAGCTCGGCCCTTATGAAAAACCTTTATATACAATAGGAATCCTAAGAGAAACAGGCAGGTCTTGTCTGCCGATTTGTGTTGAACCGTGGTCGAACTCCAATGAGTCGGCAACAAGAGAAAGTCACATTAGACACCCACATACATTTTTAGTGTGAGGAAACTTTCTCTCGACAAATGCAGATGAGCAGGCTTCTTAGAAGTTAAACATGGCAGCTGTGGGATTCGAACCCACGCCTCCGAAGAGACTGGAGCCTTAATCCAGCGCCTAAGACCGCTCGGTCACACTACCAATGTTATTCCTTATTTTGCAGTTCGGCTCATATGAAGAACCTTTATATACAATAAGTATCCAAAGAGAAACAGGCAGGTCTTGTCTGCTGATTTGGTTGAACCGTGGTCGAACTCCAAAGAGTCGGCATCAAGAGAAAGTCACATTAGACACCCACATGCATTTTTAGGTCGAGGAAACTTCCTCTAGACAAATACAGACAACCAGGCTTCTTAGAAGTTAAACATGGCAGCGGTGGGATTCGAACCCACGCCTCCGAAGAGACTGGAGCCTTAATCCAGCGCCTTGGACCGATCGGCCACACTACCCACGTTACTCCTTATTTTGCAGTTCGGCTCATATGAAGAACCTTTACATACAATAGGTATCCTAAGAGAAACAGGCAGGTCTTGTCTGCTGATTTGGTTGAACCGTGGTCGAACTCCAAAGAGTCGGCCACAAGAGAAAGTCACATTAAACACCCACATGCATTTTTAGTGTGAGGAAACTTTCTCTCGACAAATACAGACAACCTGGCTTCATAGAAGTTAAATATGGCAGCAGTGGGATTCGAACCCACGCCTCCGAAGAGACTGCAGCCTTAATTCAGCGCCTTGGACCGCTCGGCCACACTACCCACGTTATTCCTTATTTTGCAGTTCGGCTCATATGAAGAACCATTATATACAATAGGTTTCCAAAGAGAAACAGGCAGGTCTTGTATGCTGATTTGTGTTGAACCGTGGTCGAACTCCAAAGAGTCGGCAACAAGAGAAAGTCACATTAGACAACCACATGCATTTTTAGTGTGAGGAAACTTCCTCTAGACAAATACAGACAAGCAGGCTTCTTAGAAGTTAAATATGGCAGCGGTGGGATTCGAACCCACGCCTCCGAAGAGACTGGAGCCTTAATCCAGCGCCTTGGACCGCTCGGCCACGCTACCCATGTTATTCCTTACTTGGCAGTTCGGCTCATATGAAGAAGCTTTATATACAATAGGTAAACTAAGAGAAACAGGCAGGTCTTGTATGCTGATTTGTGTTGAACCGTTATCGAACTCCAATAAGTCGGCCTCAAGAGAAAGTCACATTAGACACCCACATGCATTTTTAGGGAGAGGCAACTTTTTCTAGACAAATGCAGAGAAGCAGGCTTCTTAGAAGTTAAACATGGCAGCGGTGGGATTCGAACCCACGCCTCCGAAGAGACTGAAGCCTAAATCCAGGGCCTTTGACCGCTCGGCCACACTACCCATGTCGTTTCTTATTTCATAGCTCGGCCCTTATGAAAAACCTTTATATACAATAGGAATCCTAAGAGAAACAGGCAGGTCTTGTCTGCCGATTTGTGTTGAACCGTGGTCGAACTCCAATGAGTCGGCAACAAGAGAAAGTCACATTAGAAACCCACATGCATTTTTAGTGTGAGGAAACTTTCTCTCGACAAATGCAGATGAGCAGGCTTCTTAGAAGTTAAACATGGCAGCTGTGGGATTCGAACCCACGCCTCCGAAGAGACTGGAGCCTTAATCCAGCGCCTAAGACCGCTCGGTCACACTACCAATGTTATTCCTTATTTTGCAGTTCGGCTCATATGAAGAACCTTTATATACAATAAGTATCCAAAGAGAAACAGGCAGGTCTTGTCTGCTGATTTGGTTGAACCGTGGTCGAACTCCAAAGAGTCGGCATCAAGAGAAAGTCACATTAGACACCCACATGCATTTTTAGTTCGAGGAAACTTCCTCTAGACAAATACAGACAACCAGGCTTCTTAGAAGTTAAACATGGCAGCGGTGGGATTCGAACCCACGCCTCCGAAGAGACTGGAGCCTTAATCCAGCGCCTTGGACCGATCGGCCACACTACCCACGTTACTCCTTATTTTGCAGTTCGGCTCATATGAAGAACCTTTACATACAATAGGTATCCTAAGAGAAACAGGCAGGTCTTGTCTGCTGATTTGGTTGAACCGTGGTCGAACTCCAAAGAGTCGGCCACAAGAGAAAGTCACATTAAACACCCACATGCATTTTTAGTGTGAGGAAACTTTCTCTCGACAAATACAGACAACCTGGCTTCATAGAAGTTAAATATGGCAGCAGTGGGATTCGAACCCACGCCTCCGAAGAGACTGCAGCCTTAATTCAGCGCCTTGGACCGCTCGGCCACACTACCCACGTTATTCCTTATTTTGCAGTTCGGCTCATATGAAGAACCATTATATACAATAGGTATCCAAAGAGAAACAGGCAGGTCTTGTATGCTGATTTGTGTTGAACCGTGGTCGAACTCCAAAGAGTCGGCAACAAGAGAAAGTCATATTAGACACCCACATACATTTTTAGTGTGAGGAAACTTTCTCTAGACAAATACAGACAACCAGGCTTCTTAGAAGTTAAACATGGCAGCGGTGGGATTCGAACCCATGCCTCCGAAGAGACTGGAGCCTTAATCCAGCGCCTTGGACCGCTCGGCCACACTACCCACGTTATTCCTTATTTTACAGTTCGGCTCATATGAAGAACCTTTATATACAATAGGTATCCTAAGAGAAACAGGCAGGTCTTGTCTGCTGATTTGTGTTGAACCGTGGTCGAACTCCAAAGAGTCGGCAACAAGAGAAAGTCACATTAGACACCCACATGCATTTTTAGTGTGAGGAAACTTCCTCTAGACAAATACAGACAAGCAGGCTTCTTAGAAGTTAAATATGGCAGTGGTGGGATTCGAACCCACACCTCCGAAGAGACTGGAGTCTTAAACCAGCGCCTTGGACCGCTCGGCCACACTACCCATGTTATTCCTTATTTTGCAGTTCGGCTCATATGAAGAACCTTTATATACAATAAGTATCCTAAGAGAAACAGGCAGGTCTTGTCTGCTGATTTGTGTTGAACCGTGGTCGAACTCCAATGAGTCGGCCACAAGAGAAAGTCACATTAGACACCCACATGCACTTTTAGTGTGAGGAAACTTTCTCTCGACAAATACAGACAACCCGGCTTCTTAGAAGTTAAATATGGCAGCGGTGGGATTCGAACCCATTCCTCCGAAGAGACTGGAGCCTTAATCCAGCGCCTAAGACCGCTCGGTCACACTACCAATGTTATTCCTTATTTTGCAGTTCGGCTCATATGAAGAACCTTTATATACAATAAGTATCCAAAGAGAAACAGGCAGGTCTTGTCTGCTGATTTGGTTGAACCGTGGTCGAACTCCAAAGAGTCGGCATCAAGAGAAAGTCACATTAGACACCCACATGCATTTTTAGTTCGAGGAAACTTCCTCTAGACAAATACAGACAACCAGGCTTCTTAGAAGTTAAACATGGCAGCGGTGGGATTCGAACCCACGCCTCCGAAGAGACTGGAGCCTTAATCCAGCGCCTTGGACCGATCGGCCACACTACCCACGTTACTCCTTATTTTGCAGTTCGGCTCATATGAAGAACCTTTACATACAATAGGTATCCTAAGAGAAACAGGCAGGTCTTGTCTGCTGATTTGGTTGAACCGTGGTCGAACTCCAAAGAGTCGGCCACAAGAGAAAGTCACATTAAACACCCACATGCATTTTTAGTGTGAGGAAACTTTCTCTCGACAAATACAGACAACCTGGCTTCATAGAAGTTAAATATGGCAGCAGTGGGATTCGAACCCACGCCTCCGAAGAGACTGCAGCCTTAATTCAGCGCCTTGGACCGCTCGGCCACACTACCCACGTTATTCCTTATTTTGCAGTTCGGCTCATATGAAGAACCATTATATACAATAGGTATCCAAAGAGAAACAGGCAGGTCTTGTATGCTGATTTGTGTTGAACCGTGGTCGAACTCCAAAGAGTCGGCAACAAGAGAAAGTCATATTAGACACCCACATACATTTTTAGTGTGAGGAAACTTTCTCTAGACAAATACAGACAACCAGGCTTCTTAGAAGTTAAACATGGCAGCGGTGGGATTCGAACCCATGCCTCCGAAGAGACTGGAGCCTTAATCCAGCGCCTTGGACCGCTCGGCCACACTACCCACGTTATTCCTTATTTTACAGTTCGGCTCATATGAAGAACCTTTATATACAATAGGTATCCTAAGAGAAACAGGCAGGTCTTGTCTGCTGATTTGTGTTGAACCGTGGTCGAACTCCAAAGAGTCGGCAACAAGAGAAAGTCACATTAGACACCCACATGCATTTTTAGTGTGAGGAAACTTCCTCTAGACAAATACAGACAAGCAGGCTTCTTAGAAGTTAAATATGGCAGTGGTGGGATTCGAACCCACACCTCCGAAGAGACTGGAGTCTTAAACCAGCGCCTTGGACCGCTCGGCCACACTACCCATGTTATTCCTTATTTTGCAGTTCGGCTCATATGAAGAACCTTTATATACAATAAGTATCCTAAGAGAAACAGGCAGGTCTTGTCTGCTGATTTGTGTTGAACCGTGGTCGAACTCCAATGAGTCGGCCACAAGAGAAAGTCACATTAGACACCCACATACATTTTTAGTGTGAGGAAACTTTCTCTAGACAAATACAGACAACCAGGCTTCTTAGAAGTTAAACATGGCAGCGGTGGGATTCGAACCCATGCCTCCGAAGAGACTGGAGCCTTAATCCAGCGCCTTGGACCGCTCGGCCACACTACCCACGTTATTCCTTATTTTACAGTTCGGCTCATATGAAGAACCTTTATATACAATAGGTATCCTAAGAGAAACAGGCAGGTCTTGTCTGCTGATTTGTGTTGAACCGTGGTCGAACTCCAAAGAGTCGGCAACAAGAGAAAGTCACATTAGACACCCACATGCATTTTTAGTGTGAGGAAACTTCCTCTAGACAAATACAGACAAGCAGGCTTCTTAGAAGTTAAATATGGCAGTGGTGGGATTCGAACCCACACCTCCGAAGAGACTGGAGTCTTAAACCAGCGCCTTGGACCGCTCGGCCACACTACCCATGTTATTCCTTATTTTGCAGTTCGGCTCATATGAAGAACCTTTATATACAATAAGTATCCTAAGAGAAACAGGCAGGTCTTGTCTGCTGATTTGTGTTGAACCGTGGTCGAACTCCAATGAGTCGGCCACAAGAGAAAGTCACATTAGACACCCACATGCACTTTTAGTGTGAGGAAACTTTCTCTCGACAAATACAGACAACCCGGCTTCTTAGAAGTTAAATATGGCAGCGGTGGGATTCGAACCCATGCCTCCGAAGAGACAGGAGCCTTAATTCAGCGCCTTGGACCGCTCGGCCACACTACCCATGTTAATCCTTGTTTTGCAGTTCGGCTCATATGAAGAACCATTATATACAATAGGTATCCAAAGAGAAACAGGCAGGTCTTGTCTGCTGATTTGTGTTGAACCGCGGTCGAACTCCAATGAGTCGGCCACAAGAGAAAGTCACATTAGACACCCACATGCACTTTTAGTGTGAGGAAACTTTCTCTCGACAAATACAGACAACCCGGCTTCTTAGAAGTTAAATATGGCAGCGGTGGGATTCGAACCCATGCCTCCGAAGAGACAGGAGCCTTAATTCAGCGCCTTGGACCGCTCGGCCACACTACCCATGTTAATCCTTGTTTTGCAGTTCGGCTCATATGAAGAACCATTATATACAATAGGTATCCAAAGAGAAACAGGCAGGTCTTGTCTGCTGATTTGTGTTGAACCGCGGTCGAACTCCAATGAGTCAGCAACAAGAGAAAGTTACATTAGAGACCCACATGCATTTTTAGTGTGAGGAAACTTCCTCTAGACAAATACAGACAAGCAGGCTTCTTAGAAGTTAAATATGGCAGCGGTGGGATTCGAACCCACACCTCCGGAGAGACTGGAGTCTTAATCCAGCGCCTTGGACCGCTCGGCCACACTACCCATGTTATTCCTTATTTTGCAGTTCGGCTCATATGAAGAACCTTTATATACAATAAGTATCCTAAGAGAAACAGGCAGGTCTTGTCTGCTTGATTTGTGTTGAACCGTGGTCGAACTCCAATGAGTCGGCCACAAGAGAAAGTCACATTAGACAGCCACATGCATTTTTAGTGTGAGGAAACTTTCTCTAGACAAATACAGAGGAGCAGGCTTCTTAGAAGTTAAACATGGCAGCGGTGGGATTCGAACCCACGCCTCCGAAGAGACTGGAGCCTAAATCCAGCACCTTTGACCGCTCGGCCACACTACCCATGTCGTTCCTTGTTTTACAGTTCGGCCCTTATGAAAAACCTTTATATACAATAGGTATCCTAAGAGAAACAGGCAGGTCTTGTCTGCTGATTTGGTTGAACCGTGGTCGAACTCCAATGAGTCGGCAACAAGAGAAAGTCACATTAGACACCCACATGCATTTTTAGTGTGAGGAAACTTTCTCTCGACAAATGCAGATGAGCAGGCTTCTTAGAAGTTAAATATGGCAGCGGTGGGATTTGAACCCACGCCTCCGAAGAGACTGGAGCCTAAATCCAGCGCCTTGGACCGCTCGGCCACACTACCCATGTTATTCCTTATTTTGCAGTTCGGCTCATATGAAGAACCTTTATATACAATAAGTATCCTAAGAGAAACAGGCAGGCCTTGTCTGCTGATTTGGTTGAACCATGGTCGAACTCCAAAGAGTCGGCAACAAGAGAAAGTCACATTAAACACCCACATGCATTTTTAGTGTGAGGAAACTTTCTCTCGACAAATACAGACAACCTGGCTTCATAGAAGTTAAATATGGCAGCGGTGGGATTCGAACCCAAGCCTCCGAAGAGACTGGAGCCTTAATCCAGCGCCTTGGACCGCTCGGCCACACTACCCATGTTATTCCTTATTTTGCAGTTCGGCTCATATGAAGAACCTTTATATACAATAAGTATCCTAAGAGAAACAGGCAGGTCTTGTCTGCTGATTTGTGTTGAACCGTGGTCGAACTCCAATGAGTCGGCCACAAGAGAAAGTCACATTAGACACCCACATGCACTTTTAGTGTGAGGAAACTTTCTCTCGACAAATACAGACAACCCGGCTTCTTAGAAGTTAAATATGGCAGCGGTGGGATTCGAACCCATGCCTCCGAAGAGACAGGAGCCTTAATTCAGCGCCTTGGACCGCTCGGCCACACTACCCATGTTAATCCTTGTTTTGCAGTTCGGCTCATATGAAGAACCATTATATACAATAGGTATCCTAAGAGAAACAGGCAGGACTTGTATGCTGATTTGTGTTGAACCGCGGTCAAACTCCAATGAGTCGGCAACAAGAGAAAGTCACATTAGACACCCACATGCATTTTTAGTGTGAGGAAACTTTCTCTAGACAAATACAGAGGAGCAGGCTTCTTAGAAGTTAAACATGGCAGCGGTGGGATTCGAACCCACGCCTCCGAAGAGACTGGAGCCTAAATCCAGCACCTTTGACCGCTCGGCCACACTACCCATGTCGTTCCTTGTTTTACAGTTCGGCCCTTATGAAAAACCTTTATATACAATAGGTAGCCTAAGAGAAACAGGCAGGTCTTGTCTGCTGATTTGGTTGAACCGTGGTCGAACTCCAATGAGTCGGCAACAAGAGAAAGTCACATTAGACACCCACATGCATTTTTAGTGTGAGGAAACTTTCTCTCGACAAATGCAGATGAGCAGGTTTCTTAGAAGTTAAATATGGCAGCGGTGGGATTTGAACCCACGCCTCCGAAGAGACTGGAGCCTAAATCCAGCGCCTTGGACCGCTCGGCCACACTACCCATGTTATTCCTTATTTTGCAGTTCGGCTCATATGAAGAACCTTTATATACAATAAGTATCCTAAGAGAAACAGGCAGGTCTTGTCTGCTGATTTGGTTGAACCGTGGTCGAACTCCAAAGAGTCGGCAACAAGAGAAAGTCACATTAAACACCCACATGCATTTTTAGTGTGAGGAAACTTTCTCTCGACAAATACAGACAACCTGGCTTCATAGAAGTTAAATATGGCAGCTGTGGGATTCGAACCCACGCCTCCGAAGAGACTGGAGCCTTAATCCAGCGCCTTGGACCGCTCGGCCACACTACCCATGTTATTTCATATTTTGCAGTTCGGCTCATATGAAGAACCTTTATATACAATAGGTATCCTAAGAGAAACAGGCAGGTCTTGTCTGCTGATTTCTGTTGAACCGTGGTCGAACTCCAAAGAGTCGGCAACAAGAGAAAGTCACATTAGACACCCACATGCATTTTTAGTGTGAGGAAACTTTCTCTCGACAAATGCAGATGAGCAGGCTTCTTAGAAGTTAAATATGGCAGCGGTGGGATTTGAACCCACGCCTCCGAAGAGACTGGAGCCTAAATCCAGCGCCTTGGACCGCCCGGCCACACTACCCATGTTATTCCTTATTTTGCAGTTCGGCTCATATGAAGAACCTTTATATACAATAAGTATCCTAAGAGAAACAGGCAGGCCTTGTCTGCTAATTTGGTTGAACCATGGTCGAACTCCAAAGAGTCGGCAACAAGAGAAAGTCACATTAAACACCCACATGCATTTTTAGTGTGAGGAAACTTTCTCTCGACAAATACAGACAACCTGGCTTCATAGAAGTTAAATATGGCAGCGGTGGGATTCGAACCCAAGCCTCCGAAGAGACTGGAGCCTTAATCCAGCGCCTTGGACCGCTCGGCCACACTACCCATGTTATTCCTTATTTTGCAGTTCGGCTCATATGAAGAACCTTTATATACAATAAGTATCCTAAGAGAAACAGGCAGGTCTTGTCTGCTAATTTGGTTGAACCATGGTCGAACTCCAAAGAGTCGGCAACAAGAGAAAGTCACATTAAACACCCACATGCATTTTTAGTGTGAGGAAACTTTCTCTCGACAAATACAGACAACCTGGCTTCATAGAAGTTAAATATGGCAGCGGTGGGTTTCGAACCCACGCCTCCAAAGAGACTGGAGCCTTAATCCAGCGCCTTGGACCGCTCGGCCACACTACCCATGTTATTCCTTATTTTGCAGTTCGGCTCATATGAAGAACCTTTATATACAATAGGTATCCTAAGAGAAACAGGCAGGTCTTGTCTGCTGATTTGTGTTGAACCGTGGTCGAACTCCAAAGAGTCGGCAACAAGAGAAAGTCACATTAGACACCCACATGCATTTTTAGTGTGAGGAAACTTCCTCTAGACAAATACAGACAAGCAGGCTTCTTAGAAGTTAAATATGGCAGCGGTGGGATTCGAACCTACGCCTCCGAAAAGACTGGAGCCTTAATCCAGCGCCTTGGACCGCTCGGCCACGCTACCCATGTTATACCTTGTTTTGCAGTTCGGCTCATATGAAGAAGCTGTATATACAATAAGTATCCTAAGAGAAACAGGCAGGTCTTGTCTGCTGATTTGTGTTGAACCGTGGTCGAACTCCAATGAGTCGGCCACAAGAGAAAGTCACATTAGACACCCACATGCATTTTTAGTGTGAGGAAACTTCCTCTAGACAAATACAGACAAGCAGGCTTCTTAGAAGTTAAATATGGCAGCGGTGGGATTCGAACCCACACCTCCGAAGAGACTGGAGTCTTAATCCAGCGCCTTGGACCGCTCGGCCACACTACCCATGTTATTCCTTATTTTGCAGTTCGGCTCATATGAAGAACCTTTATATACAATAAGTATCCTAAGAGAAACAGGCAGGTCTTGTCTGCTGATTTGTGTTGAACCGTGGTTGAACTCCAATGAGTCGGCCACAAGAGAAAGTCACATTAGACACCCACATGCACTTTTAGTGTGAGGAAACTTTCTCTCGACAAATACAGACAACCCGGCTTCTTAGAAGTTAAATATGGCAGCGGTGGGATTCGAACCCATGCCTCCGAAGAGACAGGAGCCTTAATTCAGCGCCTTGGACCGCTCGGCCACACTACCCATGTTAATCCTTGTTTTGCAGTTCGGCTCATATGAAGAACCATTATATACAATAGGTATCCAAAGAGAAACAGGCAGGTCTTGTCTGCTGATTTGTGTTGAACCGCGGTCGAACTCCAAAGAGTCGGCAACAAGAGAAAGTCACATTAGACACCCACATGCATTTTTAGTGTGAGGAAACTTCCTCTAGACAAATACAGACAAGCAGGCTTCTTAGAAGTTAAATATGGCAGCGGTGGGATTCGAACCCACGCCTCCGAAGAGACTGGAGCCTAAATCCAGCACCTTTGACCGCTCGGCCACACTACCCATGTCGTTCCTTGTTTTACAGTTCGGCCCTTATGAAAAACCTTTATATACAATAGGTAGCCTAAGAGAAACAGGCAGGTCTTGTCTGCTGATTTGGTTGAACCGTGGTCGAACTCCAATGAGTCGGCAACAAGAGAAAGTCACATTAGACACCCACATGCATTTTTAGTGTGAGGAAACTTTCTCTCGACAAATGCAGATGAGCAGGCTTCTTAGAAGTTAAATATGGCAGCGGTGGGATTTGAACCCACGCCTCCGAAGAGACTGGAGCCTAAATCCAGCGCCTTGGACCGCTCGGCCACACTACCCATGTTATTCCTTATTTTGCAGTTCGGCTCATATGAAGAACCTTTATATACAATAAGTATCCTAAGAGAAACAGGCAGGTCTTGTCTGCTGATTTGGTTGAACCGTGGTCGAACTCCAAAGAGTCGGCAACAAGAGAAAGTCACATTAAACACCCACATGCATTTTTAGTGTGAGGAAACTTTCTCTCGACAAATACAGACAACCTGGCTTCATAGAAGTTAAATATGGCAGCGGTGGGATTCGAACCCACGCCTCCGAAGAGACTGGAGCCTTAATCCAGCGCCTTGGACCGCTCGGCCACACTACCCATGTTATTTCATATTTTGCAGTTCGGCTCATATGAAGAACCTTTATATACAATAGGTATCCTAAGAGAAACAGGCAGGTCTTGTCTGCTGATTTCTGTTGAACCGTGGTCGAACTCCAAAGAGTCGGCAACAAGAGAAAGTCACATTAGACACCCACATGCATTTTTAGTGTGAGGAAACTTTCTCTCGACAAATGCAGATGAGCAGGCTTCTTAGAAGTTAAATATGGCAGCGGTGGGATTTGAACCCACGCCTCCGAAGAGACTGGAGCCTAAATCCAGCGCCTTGGACCGCCCGGCCACACTACCCATGTTATTCCTTATTTTGCAGTTCGGCTCATATGAAGAACCTTTATATACAATAAGTATCCTAAGAGAAACAGGCAGGCCTTGTCTGCTAATTTGGTTGAACCATGGTCGAACTCCAAAGAGTCGGCAACAAGAGAAAGTCACATTAAACACCCACATGCATTTTTAGTGTGAGGAAACTTTCTCTCAACAAATACAGACAACCTGGCTTCATAGAAGTTAAATATGGCAGCGGTGGGTTTCGAACCCACGCCTCCAAAGAGACTGGAGCCTTAATCCAGCGCCTTGGACCGCTCGGCCACACTACCCATGTTATTCCTTATTTTGCAGTTCGGCTCATATGAAGAACCTTTATATACAATAGGTATCCTAAGAGAAACAGGCAGGTCTTGTCTGCTGATTTGTGTTGAACCGTGGTCGAACTCCAAAGAGTCGGCAACAAGAGAAAGTCACATTAGACACCCACATGCATTTTTAGTGTGAGGAAACTTCCTCTAGACAAATACAGACAAGCAGGCTTCTTAGAAGTTAAATATGGCAGCGGTGGGATTCGAACCTACGCCTCCGAAAAGACTGGAGCCTTAATCCAGCGCCTTGGACCGCTCGGCCACGCTACCCATGTTATACCTTGTTTTGCAGTTCGGCTCATATGAAGAAGCTTTATATACAATAAGTATCCTAAGAGAAACAGGCAGGTCTTGTCTGCTGATTTGTGTTGAACCGTGGTCGAACTCCAATGAGTCGGCCACAAGAGAAAGTCACATTAGACACCCACATGCATTTTTAGTGTGAGGAAACTTCCTCTAGACAAATACAGACAAGCAGGCTTCTTAGAAGTTAAATATGGCAGCGGTGGGATTCGAACCCACACCTCCGAAGAGACTGGAGTCTTAATCCAGCGCCTTGGACCGCTCGGCCACACTACCCATGTTATTCCTTATTTTGCAGTTCGGCTCATATGAAGAACCTTTATATACAATAAGTATCCTAAGAGAAACAGGCAGGTCTTGTCTGCTGATTTGTGTTGAACCGTGGTCGAACTCCAATGAGTCGGCCACAAGAGAAAGTCACATTAGACACCCACATGCACTTTTAGTGTGAGGAAACTTTCTCTCGACAAATACAGACAACCCGGCTTCTTAGAAGTTAAATATGGCAGCGGTGGGATTCGAACCCATGCCTCCGAAGAGACAGGAGCCTTAATTCAGCGCCTTGGACCGCTCGGCCACACTACCCATGTTAATCCTTGTTTTGCAGTTCGGCTCATATGAAGAACCATTATATACAATAGGTATCCAAAGAGAAACAGGCAGGTCTTGTCTGCTGATTTGTGTTGAACCGCGGTCGAACTCCAATGAGTCGGCAACAAGAGAAAGTCACATTAGAGACCCACATGCATTTTTAGTGTGAGGAAACTTCCTCTAGACAAATACAGACAACCAGGCTTCTTAGAAGTTAAACATGGCAGCGGTGGGATTCGAACCCACGCCTCCGAAGAGACTGGAGCCTTAATCCAGCGCCTTGGACCGCTCGGCCACACTACCCATGTTATTCCTTACTTGGCAGTTCGGCTCATATGAAGAAGCTTTATATACAATAGGTATCCTAAGAGAAACAGGCAGGTCTTGTCTGCTGATTTGTGTTGAACCGTTATCGAACTCCAATAAGTCGGCCTCAAGAGAAAGTCACATTAGACACCCACATGCATTTTTAGTGTGAGGAAACTTTCTCTCGACAAATACAGACAACCTGGCTTCATAGAAGTTAAATATGGCAGCGGTGGGATTCGAACCCACGCCTCCGAAGAGACTGGAGCCTTAATTCAGCGCCTTGGACCGCTCGGCCACACTACCCATGTTATTCCTTATTTTGCAGTTCGGCTCATATGAAGAACCTTTATATACAATAGGTATCCTAAGAGAAACAGGCAGGTCTTGTCTGCTGATTTGTGTTGAACCGTGGTCGAACTCCAAAGAGTCGGCAACAAGAGAAAGTCACATTAGACACCCACATGCATTTTTAGTGTGAGGAAACTTTCTCTCGACAAATGCAGATGAGCAGGCTTCTTAGAAGTTAAATATGGCAGCGGTGGGATTCGAACCCACACCTCCGAAGAGACTGGAGTCTTAATCCAGCGCCTTGGACCGCTCGGCCACACTACCCATGTTATTCCTTATTTTGCAGTTCGGCTCATATGAAGAACCTTTATATACAATAAGTATCCTAAGAGAAACAGGCAGGTCTTGTCTGCTGATTTGTGTTGAACCGTGGTCGAACTCCAATGAGTCGGCCACAAGAGAAAGTCACATTAGACACCCACATGCACTTTTAGTGTGAGGAAACTTTCTCTCGACAAATACAGACAACCCGGCTTCTTAGAAGTTAAATATGGCAGCGGTGGGATTCGAACCCATGCCTCCGAAGAGACAGGAGCCTTAATTCAGCGCCTTGGACCGCTCGGCCACACTACCCATGTTAATCCTTGTTTTGCAGTTCGGCTCATATGAAGAACCATTATATACAATAGGTATCCAAAGAGAAACAGGCAGGTCTTGTCTGCTGATTTGTGTTGAACCGTGGTCGAACTCCAATGAGTCGGCCACAAGAGAAAGTCACATTAGACACCCACATGCACTTTTAGTGTGAGGAAACTTTCTCTCGACAAATACAGACAACCCGGCTTCTTAGAAGTTAAACATGGCAGCGGTGGGATTCGAACCCACGCCTCCGAAGAGACTGGAGCCTTAATCCAGCGCCTTGGACC
Source organism: Brienomyrus brachyistius (assembly GCF_023856365.1). Taxonomy (NCBI): domain Eukaryota; kingdom Metazoa; phylum Chordata; class Actinopteri; order Osteoglossiformes; family Mormyridae; genus Brienomyrus; species Brienomyrus brachyistius. Next base: position 1,836,531 of record NW_026042332.1, read on the forward strand.
GCTCGGCCACACTACCCATGTTATTCCTTACTTGGCAGTTCGGCTCATATGAAGAACCTTTATATACAATAAGTATCCTAAGAGAAACAGGCAGGTCTTGTCTGCTGATTTGTGTTGAACCGTGGTCGAACTCCAATGAGTCGGCCTCAAGAGAAAGTCACATTAGACACCCACATGCATTTTTAGTGTGCGGAAACTTCCTCTAGACAAATACAGACAAGCAGGCTTCTTAGAAGTTAAATATGGCAGCCCAGTAACCATGCACTGCGCGCAGAACACCGGGCGTGTCAGTCACCAGAAGGCCATCAGGGCAGCGCACCGACTGGAGCAGCCATGCAGCACCCCTGGACTCCTCCAACGCCTTAAAATAGCGGGAAGAGAGTTCTCCGGGGCGACAAAACGCACACCACTCCGCAGTGCCACCCCAGCATACCCCCGCTCAGAGAGGAGAGCCAGCTCATCTTGCAGCCCCGAGACCCTATCACTAACAATACAGTCCTTTAAAAGGGAGGGATTCAAAATCCACTTTCCTCGCCCACGCTACACCGACCCAGAATCCAGAGCGCAGATGAAATAGTCATGATCGCTTAAAGCGCACTCCCGATAATACAAAGCACGGACGCAGGCAGCGACAGCAGGGGACACTAAAGCGTAATCCAGCCTGCTTCCCTGCAATACTCCCCTGACGCCTGTCCTGGAGAGAACACGCACGCCGGGGTTGCGATCCATCCACAGATCCGCAAGCTGACAGGCACGCATCATATAGAGGAGTGCAGCTCGCCCCATAACAGGCCGCATGGCAGCCCCCGCCCCGCATGTCCAGGTGAGTCAGGGATACGTTGAAATCCCCGATGACGAGAGGACAGGGCCACTGTGCTAGACGCGCAGCCAGACAGTTAAAATAGGAGGCACAACGGGCCCCATCAGTCAGCGCGTGCACGACTACTATACTACAGGCGAAGCCGCCCCCTAAAAGCAGTCTGACTGCCAGGCACTTACCCCCACCATCCAAGTACAGCAGTGATGCTGACTCGACTAGGGGGCCACGACAGAGCAGCGTGACTCCCCAACCAATGATACCCGGTCTTACGGAGGCGGTGGAGAAGACGTCGCCCACCCAAACGTCTCGCACCCGATCAATAAAAGCCCCATCCCACCCAGTCTCCGGCAGACATAAAACAGTAGTGTCTTTGCACATTGTTAAAATAGCCTGCACCTTCGCCCAGGAGCACAGCCCCCGGGCATTCAAGGATGTCAATAAAAGTCATTTAAATAAAAAACAGGCACAAAGAGACACGATAAAACCAGTAAAACCAGGACACGGACCTAAAAGACACAAACCCACTAAAAGCAAGACGTCCCCACACCAAGTAAAAAAAAACCCCAGCACCACCACCCGCCACCTAACCCAATGAGCGGGCGACGTCAGGGATAAACCAATAATATCTCACCGGATAAAAAGGAAATAAAACAATAAAACTCATAAATAAACCATCAATAAATAAGTACAACACCAAACAAAAAAAAAATAAATAAAAACATGGGATGGGGCGCTAAGGGACGATGGCAAAACAAAAAAATAATCCAAACACAATAACCACAACTATTCAGTTAAAAGCCATCGCCATCATCCAGACCCGAGCTCGCAGCACGCAGGGCCGCGTGAGCTGCCGCAGACTGCCTCCTCTCCTTCTGCCTTCGAAGCGCAGCCGCGATGTCAGGCAGGGGGTGCTGACGAAGAGCCCCAGACCGGGGCGATTCTGAATGCTTAGTCTTAGCTAGGGCCTTTCCAGGCCTCCACAGGCGTTGCATTCAGTACTGTTGAAATCGTAGGTGAGCCCTGGTCTAGGGCATCTAAAAGGCGGTAAGTCTCGCTTCCCATGGAGGGCGTCGCCCAGGACGCAGCTGATGGGGAGGGAGAGGGAGACGGGGGAGGGGGGGCAGCATCAGACCGTCCCTCGGCCAGGTGTGACGCCTGGCACACTCCACCCGCAGCCCGAGCGGCGAGCACAGAGTCAGTCACAGGGGAAGACAGGGGAAGGGGCTCCGGGATCAAGGGCTGGGAGACAGGCATCTGAGGTGAGGTGAGCTCGGCCACACTACCTGCACTTTTTTACAAAAAAAAGAAAGAAAAAAAAGGGTTATTTCTGTTGCAGTCAATATGGTTAGAATGAACATCTGAACATGCCCTATATGAGGATGATGTATTGCCATTTGACAATGCTGTGTATGACATAATGCTTTGTGATGTAATGCTGTGTAACTGAAACGATTACTTGCTGAATATGTACACATAATAGAGTGCTGTTTACCATGATCAGCCAATCATGTAAGCATGGATCACAACAGGGCTACTTATTTTAGGAAAGGCAGTTTTAATGCTGTGTCACTGGCGGAAGACCGACTGGAATCAATCCAGTATGTTGTGTGTCTCCAAGTATGACTGAAGATGAGCAGTGACTGTCTTCTCCAGAACTTTTGCCAAAAATGGAATGTAAGTCAGGTCTGTAATTGCTAAGCTAGATTTGAAGCAGCATAAAAATGTATGCAAACGTGGAACAGATCAGGCAGTGTCGTATCCTGCACATACTTGGTAAAAGGAAGTATATGTACTTGACCGTACTTGTGTGCTCATGTACCTGTTTTACCTCATCTTCCATTGCTGAAGACCAGTTCCAAGACTAAGAACACAAGTACATGAGGACGGTAAATGTTGGTCTTGCTCCACCCCAAATGTCAAGCATACATTGGATGCATCCTTGCCAAAAGAGAACAATTCCATGATTCATTGCGCCCCAAGTTCGTTCTTGGAAGGCAAGTTAACAGACCAATTATGGCAAGATCACAAGTACAGTCTTTGAATTCCTGATACAGAGATTCACCCACTGACTTTTGAACTTGTGCAGAGCAGATCCTGCTTCTGGGTATGGAGTGGAGGTATGGCCAAGTGCAAGTCTGATGTCATTTTGTAGGCGGTTTTCTAGCATTTTAGATCATCCGTTTCCCTCGGCAAAAAGCCTAAGAGGAAAGTGAACGGGATTTCAGGAATTGGGCAAAAATAATATCTGTGATTGAGATGAGCTTTAAAAAACCTCAACATTTTGTGGTATGAGAACTCATTTGTTCCTGGTTGCATTTTGACAATTTTTAATGTTTCTTGACATCACTGAAAATGCAAGTAGACTTTCTATTTTCTGTTGTGCATTGAAAAAGCATTACAAACATGGGTCTAAATGTTTCAAAAAAGACATAATACATTATGGCCATGTGTTTTGTGCATTATGAATGCTTCATGAAGCTGTCGTCTGTTTTTTTGGTTTTTCCGATTTGGTTTTGAAATGGAAAATTCAAAGAATGAACAATACACATATTATGCAAGGATTCAAAACACTCCCATCCTACAGCAACTCTGAAGGGGCACAGCTCACTAATGGTACTTTTCACAACACACAAGAAGTACTAATACTGTGTATGTGTAAGTCTGTTACAGTACATTAGTGCAAAAGTTTCACATAAAATATTTTCAGAAAATATAACAGAGCTTTTTAAGCTACTTTATGGTTGTATCCAAATCCATTTTGCTATTTTGACAGCGAAAAAAAAAACTTTGCATCAGTCCAAGGCACTAAAAGGTTGTCCTGACTGTCTTAATGTTTCAGAGGTATGTTTAGCCGTAACAGGCAATGAACCAATGAGAATGAACCACCTCAGCTTTAGAAGGCAGCAGTGCATGAGCTACAGCGGATTGCTATTACAATGGTGCCTTTGCCTGCCAAGCCTGATCGGTTTTCATCTGTGAAAACAGACCTGCTCCTACTGGAGCACATCATTTATGGGAGGACCACTGTTCCAGCTCAGCCTTCCAAGGTGAAACAGGTATGGGATGTAGCAGCGTATGTCCTTGTTTTCTGACATCAGCAGACCATCCGTTCAGTGCTGAAAACGGTATAATGATGTCAGAAGACAGGGAAACCAGAAGGTCCCTGCTGAACCTGGTGTGTTTAAATATCCATGTGTTTGGAACGACTGAATGGTTTGGAGTCTGCAATCTCAGCAGCTGGAGCCAGAGTCTCAGATCTCCAGAGTGCAGGGCAAACTTAATGGTCCACTTATGTGTAAGGCTACAGTACATGTTCACCCACCCAGGACACGGTATGTTAATGGAGCAAAGCCTAGTAAGTTGTTAGCGCTCAAGCTCCTTCAGTGCAACTCCTTTGCTACTATTTCATGTGTGAAATCCAAATATGGTACTATAACCAATAATACTTATGAAATCAATGATTGCAAAAAATAAGGCTCCCAAGAATTCAAGCTGAAGTGTTGCAATATCCTATTGGCCACTGTTAGCCCATCCTCTGTTTCGTATGCTGTCCTTGGCCATGAAGTCTTCTCAACTCTATTACTATATAAACTCTGTGATAATTTCGTTACTTTTAAAACATGGCAAGAACCCTGCTGATTGTTCCAGCTATCGTCACCTGTCCTTAATGAATTCAGATGTGAAGCTGCTAGAGAAGGTGTTAGCTTACCTTTAATCGATAATAGCTAAACTTATAAATCCTGAACAGGTCAGGTCAGGTCAGGGCGGAGAGTGTGTGCTGATGCAGCATGTCGCCGCACCCACCACATGGGGAAACTCCTTGGGATCTCGGCTGGTGACCCACCCAGGCAGACACACGGTCCAGTCCCACCCTTTGGAGATGGCCATCCATCTGCCGCAGCCATGTGTTACGTGGGCGTCCCCTCGGCCTGGTCCAGCCACTCAGGTTATCAGCAATGAGGATCCCATGAGCCGGATCATCCTCAGAGAAACACCATAGCGCCGTAACTGACGCTCCATCACAAAGCAGGTAACGTGCCTCATTCGGGACTCCTCTAGCAACTGCTCCTTCATCACAAAGTCAAACCAGCGATACCCAAGGATTCTCCAAAGAGACAGTACCTTACATTACAACAAGGAAGGAATAGTATTGGTCTCTCCAAGATTCTGAATTAAAAAAAAATAATCGACTTAGTCTTACTGATGTAACCTGTATTATGTCATTACATATCTTGTTTTGATAATACAGTATATTGATACTCTGTAAACATTCAAAAATTGGTCCGTCTTGTTTCATTGTCACCCAAAAACTTCACAACTGTATCGAGAAAGGATCTGCAGCACTTCCGCGTGCATCATAACAATTGTAACTGCATTTACAGTTTTGATTTGAACATTCAAAGCAGCTCAGTTCCGCAGTTTTCACCCTCCCTGAGGTTGATCCGGCTTTTATTTAAATTTTACTTTACACTGTAGAAGGTATCACTTGTTCTCTATTAAAATATATCAGTGTCCTTTACTTGTATGTCATTATCCTGTTAAATTAATTAAAATAATGAGTAATGGTCTCCTTTTACATGATATAATTCTAATACTAAGTTAGGTGAGTAAAGTGGACTTGTAACGTTGCATTGCTGGAGAGAAAAAGCCGAGTCGAGCTTTGCACATGTGCAGTGATGTAGCAGGAGTTTCCATTGACTAGAACCTTCCACGTGGACTTGGCAGTCTGGGAGCATAAGCTTTTCTAGGCAAGTTGTTCGACATGAATGTTTAAATTTATTAGGTTAAATTTCACAATTTGCAATCGCATATTTACAGGTACAGGCAATAGCGTTGTCACAGCGTCATGTTAGGCCAAAGTTAAAACTTGTAGCGGGTTAACGCTAGCTAACTTTAATGTTAGCTAGTTAATATGAACCTTAAACAAGTAAGCATAAGCAAGTAAATCAGTCCGGCATTCACCAGAGAGCCCATACATCACATGACAGGTTAGCCAGGATTCACTGACGTTACTTTTCAAACATACAAAAGCAATTTAACGTGAGAAAGAAAAAACAGGCTGTGGAACAAAACGGACTCCAGCAGCCACACGACTGGGAGTCAGACTCAGAACCATATTTTACTCTACAGGCAATAGCTGGGCTGTAAGTATTGACTAATACGTATTACTACAGCCCACTGTCAGAGGCCCGGTATTATCAAAAATCACTTGTCAATATTACAATTCACAGTAGTAAGACAAATTTTCCTGCTTTATCAAAATATAGGTTTACAAACATGCAGAAGTGACAATTTGTGGGCTTATAAAAGTGCCTCTTTCGTGAAATTCTACTAAATCCTAAATTGTTCACTGACACAAAAACCCCATGAAGAGTTTTCATTGATGATAAAACAGAATTATCCTAATGTGCTCAAAAGGTTCTGCTTATTCCAAACTGGGAAATCTCACTGATTACCAGCAAGATGTAATGTCATGTACTATTGCCTTTGTGCAGTGGGAGCTTTAACACAAGTACTCACACTCTGGACAATTAAAAACATATTTAGGAAAAAACTGTCGTAAAAGATTATACTAATGTTTTATACTTTTACTGGGTTAATGTTTTAAAAAAATCACCAGGGGGTCATTTATCACTGCAATTAGATTCAGGTCAAGAGATTAAAACACAGAAAGCACCTGGAAAACATTTATAGCACAGTGACAAGCAGCACCACTCATATAATCAGCCATAACCATCCAATGCATATTGATCATGAATAATCATGTACTTACATGTTGTCCCTGTGAAGAATGGAGGCACTTTTACAGTCTGCTGACTGCGGCCATTTGACAAACAGGATATGAAGTCATACCAAAACAAAAAGATGACATCTTACAGTCGTGTTCTACTTGGTCTCAAATATTTTTAGTTTTGATTCAGTTTGATAAAAAGCCAACGTGTAAAGCTGTTCATCTTTATGGACAAGAATCAAGAATCCACATTTGTCAATAGACCGATAGGTAACACATTAAGCTCTTTTCTTACTTGATAGACAAATGGTCAAAGTGGTCAAGGCTAAAACAAATTTAACCAAATAATAATAATACAAGGCTATGAGCACTAACAAAAACATCTACTCTGAATGAATTACGAAGGGACGGATCTCAGAACATGCAGGAGATGATGACACACAGGCCAACTCAAAACTACATGTCGTCCAAAATATACACGGCATGTAGGATGAAACAATAAACTGAACCTTTGGAACACTTGTTAGAGGACAAACATTTGGATTATTGCATGTTTAGGTATGTTTATAAGCCAACTTTTCTGTGGCTTCTAAAATTCAGACTCAGCATAGTCAAGTTTTAAAAGCAGCAAAAAGCCTGGAGAATTCTGAATCTCAAACACCATGTTTGTCTTAAAGTCACTGTATGATTCTAAGAGTGGCAGCTTTAGTGTATTTGCACTAGTGATGCTCCGATTGATCGGCCACCGATCATGATCGGCCGATATTGGCAAAAAAAAATAGCTTGATCGGCAAACCCCAAAAGCGCCGATCAAAAAAGCCGATCACTTGACGTAAATTACTTGCGCGACTTTTTCCACACGTGCTTGCATGGCGCACAGGTAAACAGCAGCAGAGCGGAGCTTACCAGTGGCAACATGAGTTCTCCCGTCTGGAAGTTTTTCAAAGTGTCCAATAAAGAAGTAAAGTTTGTCGTTTGCAATGTATGTCGTGATGAAATCCCTCGAGGTGGAAGCAAGCAACGGTATTTTAACACCACTAACATGATTAGGCATCTTAGAACACGCCATACAACTGAATATGCCGAGTATAAGAAACTAAACCAGCCGAAGCCAACAACATCCCCATCCCTCAACCAGCCGACTGCGAGTGATGCATTTAAACGACGTGAACCATACAGCAGGGATAGTACGAGGTGGAAAGACATCACGTTCAGAATTATGGAATTCATTTGCCTCGATGAACAACCTCTATCCGTTGTGGAGGATAAAGGGTTCCGTCGCCTGCTAAGCTGCCTTGATCCACGAATAATTTTAAGTTACTCTGCCTTATTTGGGAAAGATGGCCTACAGTAGCCTTAAGTTCTCATTTTCTAAAATAAACACTTGGTGGTTCTTCAAGATCTTGACTGTAGCCTATTTCTACAGTTTTTTTTTTCAATATAGTTAATTTAGAGTTAGCTTCATTTCTACAAATGGTGCAAACTCTGCTAGATTATAGATAAAAGATTCCCATTCCCCTGCCATTCTGTGATCGGCAGTGATCGGTAATCGGCTCCAAAAATGCTGATCGGAGCATCTCTAATTAGCACAGGTCTTGACATTGGGGAAAGATAATCAGTGAAAAACTGAATGCATGGTAGTGGTGTCATTTCTGCAGGTGGAAATGATGCTATAGCCCTCTGGCAAACATCAACACATCCTCTAAGGACAGGGCAGTCACTCGTTCTGAAAGAATAAAAGTCAGTCAATGTAAGGGGGCACACTATGTAGTACAGAATGTTACTACGACAGGTCAGTGCCCTCTTTCTAAGGAACTTTTCCAATAGGAGTAATAAGAGCAACAGGACCTCGCCGAAATGAACAGCCGGCATTTATTTTCAAAAACAGATATAAACAAAGTGTACCTCTTTTAAGGCTTTTCCCCACAGTTGCAATTACAAAACATAACCGAAACATACAAAATATACTCGGAGCTCTTTCAAAACCCCAAAGCAAAATGTCCAATCCACCCGCGTAGCATATGTTTGCTTTCAAGGTGAGATGAGGTCTCGGCACTTATCTGTAACATGGGACGAAGGCACAAGGCACGGAAAGGTCCGCTTCGGCAGGCAGACGCTCCTCTTCAGTCTTCTCCTTCGTAGCCGCCGCTCGTCCGTCCGATCGACAAGTTTCCATCCAATGTAGAAAAAAAAACAAGCTACATAGCAGCGTAATACCCAATTCTCTCAAAATTAAGCTATCAGATCTGGAGAAAATCTTACTCGAAAACCCATATTCGTTGAACACACAGTAGTTTTGTTGGAGTTAGACTCCGCCGAGTCCGTTGATGAGGAAAGAGATGCATACGTGAGGCGAAGGATGGTTGTAAGTCCGCTCTCTTTATTCCTTGCACAGACCGCGATCCGGGAGCCGCTCAGATGCACAAACAGTACATACCCGAGGAAGCTCAAACTCTATTGTCTGTGTCTGGCTTATATAGCCCGTCTGGGGTGTCAGCAACCCCTTCCCTTGTTAGGCCCAGTAGGTCAAGAGTAAGCATAATGTCACAACAACCCTGCAACACACACCTTCTGCTTTTTCTGCTACACCAGTCTAGGGTGAGGCCTCCTCCCCTGCCTGCCTGCAAGTTGGTTCCTATTTTTTAGTGTGACAAAGTTTAGCACAAAGCTTGGCCCCCCTTCAATTTAGAATTAAAATTTACTAAACCTTATTGCCTGCATACTAACATAGCATTTCTCTCGGTTAATATAACTTCAACCTGGCTACCCGTAGCACTATAGTTAAGCTAAATTACGAAAAACGACAATTGGGTTTTCACAAATGTGATTATTACCTCAATTTTCCTCATTTATACAGCAACCATCTGAGTTAACAGCAAAATTAGGAATATGAACGTCATTAGATATACATCCTTTTCATGCTACGCCTGTGCAACATATAGTTTAAGACCATGCTAGCTAGTGTTGCACATAGCGATCACCAAATGAACTCACCGGAGAAAAGAAAACAATATCCCTGTCCGACTTTCTACGTATACTATGCTCAATGCTTAAAAAAAGAAACGGTTCGCTATTAAGCATTGTTGTGCTATTTATTAGTTTTCTTCACATGAGCTAAATCTCCAACTCACTAACGTTCCACCGCTCGCGGTATTATTTCTCTTCTTCTTCCCGCTCGCTCGTAACCGCAATACTGACCTCCTCCCTCAATACGACACACTGCCATCTACTGGACAGGAAGATCTGAACAAACCTAAAAGTGACATAGAATTCAGATATATAACCAAAATGAATGAACCATTTTTATAGGCTGCTTTAAGTGGATCACATCAACATTTACTGTGTTTTAGTGTCTTTAATATGTATATGGTCTGAACATGCTTTCCAAATCTGCAGCAGTCAGCTTTTTAGCAGAGTGGTACAAGACCGGAACTAACACACTTGAATGCTGTTGCAGCGCGGTCAAAAAGTCCATCTTTGAATCTATAAGGAGAAATGATCTTGTAACAGTTTACTGGATTTAAAGATCAAACGAACTATGAAATGCAACAAATCTACAGAACACATATAGAACCAATTTACCAAAATGTCTTTAAAGTCCCTACAGACAAGTCTATGCTTTAATTTTTAGAGATAAGGTTTGATTGCATAGATAAACTATGGAAGTGTTTTAAGAAAACTGAGCCTCTTCTGTGAATGTGACGCACACAAGAATTTTGTCACAATTTGTGTGTTTAATGGGCATTTTGTTCAAAAGCAATACTAGAATTGCTATTCCATTGTGTACCGCCAGAGGGGGTTATAGCCTAACGGGAACATTAGTTGAAGTTTCGCGGGATTTTCTATAGACAAAGAAACGTCTGGTTTATGTTGTCTGGGCCATGCAAGTGTGTCATTCAGTTTGTACATCTGAAAAAGGCTCTTTCTTGAACAGGTCTTTTTATGAGCATCTGATGACATTTAGGCAACTGTCTGAATATTATTAATCTGACCATACTATTAATACCATGACTGGTGAACTTGCTGAAGCTGCTGTACCAGAGCTTGAAGGTCCTGCTGATTCGCTGCTCGGAGTGCTCCAGCTGGGGGGCGAGCCAGTGTGGCCAGCCAGTGGTAATTTTGACACTATGTCTTTTAGGGTTTTGACAATTGCAGGTAGCTCTGAAGAGAAATGGTGTTTTGCAATGTTTTGGTTAGTGCTGTGTATGAAGGTGAATATTTCATTTAAATACATAGAATTAATATAAAGTCATATGCTATTTCATAAATATGCTACTGAACATGCATAACTTTGAGCATCACCAACAACGCTTTGTGCCTTCTGTGGTAACAATACAAAATTATTGGATGATTTATATTTGAACCATAAAGCCATTTACAGACCTGCCAACCATAGGAAATTTTTTTGAGTACCACAACGGTGGCACTCTCGCAGACTCACACTCGCTTGGTGGGCATGACCGGAGTGCACAAGTGGTGACTTTAGTTGGGGGCAAGAGCGTAAATTTGGTTTTGATATTGGTGGGGACATATAAATCTAACACCCACCTAAACCCACCCCCCATAAGCTTATCAGCACTATAATCATTGGATATTGGTGGGGACATGTCCATGTTAACTCTACACCCTTGGTTGGAGGGGCAGCAATTTATGACTGGCAGGATGCTCGGCCAATCATTTCATGTGGTTTTCTTTTACCACAATTAAAACAGTTAATATGCATGTGATGGTTGTATGTACCATAGAAAACATACCTTTAAGAGCCTTTATGGTCTCCATGTCAAGACAACAGCTGGCACTTTGGGTTGTACTTGGTTTGATATAGCTGTCATCCTCTTCATCCTCTGAATCACTTACCAACTAAAATAAAAAGAAAAGAAAACATTAAGTTGTTACCTTTCTCAGTCTTCAGACGAGTGCGGGTATCCACTAATGTGCAGAGCCATAGAACTCTGGAAGCATGTTTGGGAAACCCTGGGAAGAAGGCTGCACACTGCACTATATTATGTGCTGTAAAGTTAGTTAATAAATGCAAATTTATAATTTACTGACAAATAAACTTGTATTTGTATTGAACAGCTTTAATTTATAATTCAACAAAATATTCTTACCAGGCGTTTTGACATACTCCTTTGACGTCGGGCACAGTCACTTTCTTCAGAATCATAACAGACCTCTGTGGGAATTACAGACCTTTTTTTCCGAATTTCTTTCTTTAGCCTTTCTGCCATTGCAATGGCAGCATCCTTGTTTAGGGTGGGGTTCTTTTCCTATATTCAAATTAAAATGGTCAGGGTTAAAAATGGTAAAAAATATATATTTATTTTATAACATGAATGCATTTTTGCAATAATAACATATGGTACTGGTAATTTGATTACACTTCCAGTAAATAACATTGTTTTACAACTACCAGATCATTTGCATTTACCATGCCTTCAATGGTTGGAAACATTTCAGAGATTCACATTTCTGACAAATCTAACAATAGTGATTGTTTGCTTACCTTCTTTTTTTCATTGACATTTTCAACAAGAAATCTGCTATTTACTTTTCTCTGTCTCTTCACATTCACAGTATTCCAAATATCCTCTCCACGAATGAACTTGTCTCTTTTTTCAGCCATGATTTTCCAGTCATCTGTAATAACGACATTAAAGAAGGATAATGCACACTATTTAGCATATGCACCTTTACTGTACAGTTGCACCGATTGCAATTTTCTTGGCCATTCTGTTTTTTGACCTGCCAATGTGTTTCGATTGTGCTGTTAGTTTTCTAATTTGTTAAAATGAAATGAAAAAGTTTGCAGTTTAGCACACTCCATGCTCTTTTATCTCAAAGCAATGAGCTAACGTAGACTCGGTGGCAAATTTAGACATGGACAACAGACATGCAACCGCATCTACTAGCTACTAAACCAGACTAATGTAATTATTATTAACTTGACAAACTAGTGTAATTAATCTTCAGATTACCTTACCTCCAAGAAGCAATATCTTTGCAGCAATACCGAGTTCTTTCTTCCCGCCTTTTTTTGATGGCCAAAGAACTTCCACCCAACCGTCTTCAGACTCTAAATCGGGGCATTTTGTAACCTGGGTTATGTCCTTCTTGTCTGATTTGTCTACAATATCTAAGCGTTCCACCTCTACAGACCTATCCTGAAAATAAAATAATGCTAAATTGTATTTTGCAGACATCTATGCTGCTATGCGTTGCTTATTAATTAGCAGAGAACAATCTGGTAAATCAAGGAACTAATTGCACACCTTTTTACGATTATCAGTTTGAAAAATTGCATTGTCACGCTGTCATTGGTCACACTTGGCGCACAAGCGTTGCTTAGATCAGCCAATCGAAAAGACGTTTGCTGGTTTAATATTCTATTACCATCGTGACATATAATATTTAGTGTTAATAGCAAGCTGCCTGATCCTCAAAATATAGACGATGAAGTGTTATGATACTGATAATCAGATTTAACTTGCAGATTCTGATTTTCTCTTGAATTTTTATATTCATAAACATCAATATCTGAGGATGGATGAATGTTGTGAGAATGGCAAAAAAAGAGGAAGATATAAGAGATTCTTGGAGGAGGATGATTCGCGAGTACCGATAAAGACTAAATACAGACGCAAGGTGACAAAGGTATTACATCTGAGTTAATTAGCAATTTCATTTATTATACTGTGTAATGTTACTGAATATTTATGATAATTCCATGTTTTGTTCTGGAGGTACAACAGACTAACAAGACCCATTATAAGTCATATATTGATTCCGGAATCCCTATTCCTAGGAAAAGTGCTTACAGGAAAAAAACAAAGCAACGTAAGTCTTATTTTTAAAATGTACCGACTTGTTATATTTATTCAAAGTGAAATCATTTAAATATGTATTGTATAATATAAATTTGACTGAATTAGTGGTGTATGTGAAACATTAAAACGTGTTTTTTTAGCGCTCAGTTGAGCATTCTGAAACAGCTAATGAATCTGAGCAAGAAAGTGTGGGATTTCTTGGACAAGAGACAAAGCAACTGAAGGTAAATAAAATACATTTAAGATAAGTAGATAATCTGCATGAATGGAAACATATAATAGTCTGACTGTACATTTTAAGATTTCAGATGAATTATTTGAAGCCCATGGCCCTGATGTACATGATGAAAATCAAACAGATGTCGTACAGTTACAGGAAGAAAAATGCACATTAGTAAGTTTAAGCTGTTTCATTACAATTAAATAGCAGAATGGAATTCTAAACAAGGTGGACAGGTGCAATGTCATTTATGGAAAAAGTAGAAGCAAATGATCCTGTTTTTTGTCTAGCCCATTGCAGAAGCTGACACTCAACAAAGTAATGAAGATGGCAATGATGAACGCGAGATCCATTCTGAAAAGATTGCCATGAGCAGACAGGTACTGTGAATTTTTGAATCACATTTGCACAAATAATCTTTGGTCCCCAGGAATTGCTGTATGTAAAAGGTGGGCGATAGGACCTAAAGTTAATATTACAGTATTTTTAACTTTTTAGACATTGATGGTATTATATCACGGTATTACATTTTTATATTTACAAACAAAAAACACCTTTCTTGAATGCAGAATTTTATTTTCATAACAAAAGACTTAGTAAACTTCACAATTCCAAATTAATAAAACTGAAGAACAAAGACATAAGAATAATAATAAAAAATAAACTGAAGTATACTATACTTTTCCAAATTATAATAGTTACGATGGGTAATATAACAAAGCACATTTTCTTTGTTGCCAATATATGTACAGTATAGGTAAAATACTATTACTTGAGCATTAATAGCCAGTTTTTCTTTACAAACAGAAGCATCTCTGCCTTGTCACCCACACTTATATGGTGGTTCCCCCATGGTTTACTTTGGTCTTACATGTGTTACAGACTGTGAGCTTTGTGACTTCTAAACTCACAGTTAAGAACTTTCACACTAATAATATGTAAACACATGGCTTAGTGTGTGTCCATTCAAAAAAGTCAGATCAGAAGGTAAACTTTGTGATATACAATATGGAATGGAATATCAAAAACTTGCATGCAGTGGGGATCTTGGTGAGAATGACATCAGCTTGTTATGGAATTGTGATGGAATCCCTGTGTTCAAGAGTTCCAAATGTCAGATTTGGCCTATTCAGTGTCAAATAATTGAGCTAGACCCACAACAGAGAAAGAATAATATTTGTGTCCCTTGTCTTTGGTTTGGGAAAAATAAACCCAACATGTTCACATTGCTACACCCCTTTGTGAGTGAAGCTCTTGTACTTGAGAAAGATGGAATCAAATGGAAGGACGCACAAAACAGAGATCAGGTTTCAAGAGTCCATGTTCTGCTCTGTAGTTCTGATTCTGTTGCTCGACCTCTCCTCAGAAATACTAAGCAGTTTAATGGTACTTATGGATGTGATTTTTGCTACCATAAAGGAGGAGGTCCATACCCATCTTGTACTCCTGAGCCCTCTCTGAGATCAGAGGAAGAGCATTATATCCATGCAATGGCAGCAACACCAAAAGAACCTCGATTTGGTGTCAAGGGGCCCTCCCCACTAATGAAGCTCAGTAAGTTCCAAATGATAAAAGGCTTTGTACCTGAATATCAACACAGTGTGTGTCTGGGTGTTACAAGACAGCTTGCATCTCTGTGGTTTGATTCATGTAATCATGAAAAAGAGTGGTACATTGGAACTAAAACTGATGTTGTTGATAAACAGCTAACTGCAATCCAGCCTCCAGTAGAGGTGACAAGAACACCTCGTTCTGTACAAGATCGCAAATTCTGGAAGGCATCAGAATGGAGGGCTTTTCTTTTGTTTTATGCATTACCAGTTTTTAAAGATGTTCTGCCAAAAAAATTCTGGAATCATCTTTTTCTTTTAGTTTTTGGAATTTACGCATTGCTTCAAGAGAAAGTGGAAATATGCAGCCTTGACTTTGCAGAGCTCTCACTGAAAAACTTTGTCACTGAATTCGAAAGATTGTATGGCACAGAAAATGTAACATTCAATGTTCATTTGTTAACCCATATTGCTACAAGCGTCAGAAACTGAGGACCCCTTTGGGCAACATCTACATTTCCTTTTGAATCCTTCAATGGAACACTCCTGAAATTTTTCAATGGAATTACACATGTACCACAGCAGATTGTAAAGCAGTTCTTACGGTGGAAGAGCTTGAGAGAACATGGTGAAAGATGCATGAAGGATGCTAATGAAAACGTGCAATGCTTGTTTAATGAACTGCAAAATGCCAATGTATTATTAGCAAGTTCACAGCGAATTAACAAACTCGTTAGAGTCTTTGGTAGTCCTTTTGCCCAAGAAAATGTACCTGTTACACACAGGACTGCAGTAGAGCAGTTACTGGGCTTTAAAGTAAATTCCTACTGCTATTATAACCGCTTTATTGTCAATGGAATAGTTTGTCACGCAGAATCCTCTAAATTACGCAAAAGAAACAACTCTGTTGCAGAGCTCAAAGATGGAATGCTATGTAGCATCAAAAGTCTTGTACTAGCCAAGCCCCAATGCATGCATGACTGTGCAATGTGTGACTGCAATAGAAGGTGCTGTGTTTTAGTACAGGAATTGGTAAAAAAAGGGACTCTCAGCTAAATATATCCAGCAAATTTATTCATGAGGTCACACGATCAGACAATGTAATTGCTGTTCATCCAAGTTCTTTCAAAAGGAAATGTGTTGTGATCTGTTTGAAAGCCAGAGCATTTGCAATTCCTCTGCCAAATAATATTGAACGGGATTAGATATGCTGTCTCTTTAGCACTGTTCATAAAATTTCCATGGTGGAGTTTAAACATGAACAGATACATTTGTCTTACTGTTAGGGCTATTTTGAGAAAACCTGAAAGGTATATTCGTCCAGTCATTGCAATGCATTGCAGTTATGGTTATCTTTGTGTTTGCAAATTTTGTAATTACTTTAGGCATTTTAAAAGGGTAGAAGAATTTCAAGTGAAAATGTAGATTGATTTAGCATGTATGTGTTTGTTCTTTATATAGACACACTCATACGTACATTTTTTTCAAATAAACCATGGTGCACAGTAGCTCCTATTTGTGTTATAACTTGTGAAGTGCATTAGTACAAATAGCTGTGAAAAGTAAATTAAATACATATAAGTGTGTGTCTAGAAATGAGTGGAAATGTGTTTTGTGTTTTTGTGGAAATGAGTGGGAACTGCTGACATACTTAAAATGTATTTTCTAATATTTTAAATACTGTGCTATTTTTGTTTTCACAAATTTTGGTTAGCGACTTTGAAGAATGAAATAAATATACAGTAATTGAAGTATATATGACTTTCTGAATTTATTTTATGTGTATTTTAAGAAACAAAAAAATACATTTAATGTGTATTACACAAAACTAATTACTATGCTGTTTTAAGTATACTGCTGAAAGCTATATCTAGCATCTCTAAAGTATATTTCAAGTGTACTTACTGTAATAAGGAAAATGATAGCATGTTTTAAGTATGTGCCATATACTTTTAGTATACTGGATATATATTTAAGTATACTATTTTTTTACAAGGGCAAGAACTCCAAATAGCAGGCTGAGGAGCTTGTACATGTGTTGTTTGTGATGAACAGTGGTGGGCAGAGCCAACCGAAAAGTTAGCTTCAATACCCTCTAATCTGCCAACTCCAAAGTTCAGTTTGATAACGCTAAACCTGTAAACCACTAAAAATTTAGCAGAAGCTAACAATTAGCACTAACCGCTAACTTTTATTTCACATGCGTGTTTTTTATGCTACTGGTTTTTGTTTTATTTATTTTTCTTTTTAATTGTATTTTAATGGTGCTTTTCACTGTTTATAATTTGTTAGGTTCTGGTTTTATTTCATTTTATATGTTGCTGATTGAGAAGCACTCTGACTATGGCATTGAGGTTGCTGTTTTAAATGTGCTATATAAATAAACTGTCATTGCCATTTTATTATATGAATATAGCTTTGGTTTAGTTTTTGACGTCTGAACCCTTAAAAACATACCTAGAGAGCTAAAATTTAACACTGAAGTCCAGTCTGTCGGACTAGAGTGATTAACAGGTGATATTTATAACTTGGAGTTTGGGATTATTCTGTGTTGAAATTTTAAGTGATATTCTATTCACAAGATGTAAGCATTTTTGTTGGTGAAGCCCTATTTCACAATTGGCCATTTTGTTTTTAGTGAAGAACTTAGGGACTACAAACATGGTGCCATTTACCCTGAACTACGAAGGAAGGTCTCAGCTCTGTATTGGTCTATTGTTCTGTCAATCAGAACCTGGAAAATACAACCAGGGGCTTGTATGACAGAGCAGGATTTCTCACTTAGCCGAATTACTTGTTGGATTTAGGGTAGTCTGAGCTAAATGTATCTGAACAAAGAAAGTCCAGAAGAAGCTAAATGGTCTGCTGACAGGTTTCAGAGTTGGCAGAAAAGCTAATCTAATGAAAAATGTAGCTTCGCTAATTAGCTGTAGGCAGATTAATGGAACACTGCCCTCCACTGGTAATGAATTTGAAGCCCTGTGATTTTTTTTTTTTTTTTTTCGATGAGAATATTTGTTTAGTTAACCAAAGACAGGCTTCAGGAAGTACAGAAGCCTCTTGTAAATGTCAGTATCTCAGACTTTGTATGTTGTTTAATACTCCCCTGCTAAATTGTAGTATGTATCAGGTTTCACATTCATGTTTGTTTCATATCATTTGAAACGACATTTGCACCATTTTTTTAGTTTTAGTTTAGTTTTAGTTTTTTTTTTTTACAAATTAAGACTGAATGTGTCTGAAAATGCTAAATGGTGTAACTATAAAAGAGTTCGAAATATTTTAAGTATTTAATCCATTTGGAGCATATGTACGTGTAAATTAATTTGAAATATCACATAAAAACAGATTTTATTAGGATTAATCATTTTTTGTTATATTGAGTGGAACATACCTAGAAAACACTTTTGTTAAATAATCTTTGACAAATTATGTAAAAATAATTTAGACTATATTTTAATCCGTTTTTCCATGTGTTATCATTTTATGAAAAATATTGCTTATTTAAGTTATCACACTACGTGATGTATTTTGACTGACTAGATGAAAGTGATTAAAATTGTACCAAATGATGACAATTGTATAAAACCATTTGCATCTATGTACTAAAATATTTGGAAATTTGTGTAAAGCAATGAGAAATGATGTAATGTTGTGCAGACGTGCATTATGGTGTAGGGATTACTCTTGTTGTTTTGTAAATGTTAATTGTCATGTGAGGAAAAACTGTAACATTATGTCAAAATAAATATTGTAGGAATGTATTTGTGGGACTTTTGTTGAGTACATTTACCTATACAAGTACATTTGTATTTCTGTATGAGAACTCCCACATTCCACTCTTGATGCCACCCTCCCAAAATCTCTTGCCACCCCATGTAAACATTTCTGTAACCACCACTGCAGTTACAGCCACCGCCTGTGGCAAGTTTTCTAGGAGCCACTCTACTTTATAAATGACAAAATCATTGCTCACAGCTTCACTTTCTACCTGCTGCAGCAAAGAATATACTTCTTGCCTAAATATTGCTTTAAAAGACATTCTGAAGTGAGGTAGTAGCGTATTAACAGGGGCACAGCTGGGGTGTAATGGCGGTGGCCATAGCCTGTCGTGTAGCGGCTGTCGCTTCATTGATTAGATCTTACAGGATTGTCTCAGTCCTTTTTCCGTGACCACACCCCTTTGAGAGCTTGAGAGCTGTGATTGGACAGCGATTACATTTCCTGGTGGCACAGTTTCGGCAAGTACTTGAAAATGAGCCAATGTAGCAGAGCAAAGATGGTCACTGCTTTTCGGAGTGATGTGGCACAATTTCATTATTAAAATGTGTGTAATGTAAACCCTTCTTTTTCTGGAGGGTAGTTGAACACGGTCAATTAAATGATTGTTTTGTTTTCATTGTGTCGCGTTCTCTTCACGACACTCAAAAGCAATGCCTCTTGTCCGTCGCATTTCCACATAGCACAGTGTCTGCATGCTGTTCACTGTAAAAGAATATATCGCGTTGACTGTTTTCCCCCAAAAGCCAAACTCGGGTTTGCATTCCAAGGCGGCACGAAATCTGCCCCATAAGTAGCAGATGGTATAAAAAGTCTTTTAAAGACCCGTGACGGCGCCGGCCTTCTTACTGATCCTGCTCGTCTGAGCTTCCTCCTCCTTTTTATATTGCCTCCCCAGCAAGAGACAGCATATGTCCAGGCGCTGGCCACGACAGAATGGTACAATATGTAGCAGTTTCTACTTATTCTGATACAATGTACTTTTAAATGGCTTACTTATTTTAAACAAACCTTTTATATTGGTTTATATTATAAACCATTATAATGGGATCACGTGATTTCAACAAGTACCTAGCTGGTAGCTACCATCAGAAATGCTGTCACCAAGATCTAAACATGCTGGAATAGTGTTGCTTTTAAGAATGCTATTCAAATACAGTAGACCAGGGTGTAATGTCTGGACACTATAATCGGCACCACCTGTCCCCAGTCTCCTCTAAACATAACTACTACCTATTATTTTAAACGGAACTACTCCAGAGAAGCTGAACACTATAGGGATCAACATCATCTGTTCTGTCGATAATTAGAGGAAATATCCATCACATGTTCAATAATTGTAATCGTCCTTTTAATTTACTGATGTTACCGATAAATATTCATCATGCGCGTTGCATGCACTTTTCTACTGAAACTACTCTGAGGTCTCACACTGAGTTCAACCTACCGCATGGATTGGTTGTAATGTGAACGAGATCATCTCAAGTTAAACCAATGACTGGCTTTCTCCAGATATGAGTGACAGCTGAGGAAAGAGGCTGCGTACAGGCAATAGCGGAGAGATGGAAAGAGAACCATAAGTTCAGAAACATTAAAAGTACATTAAAAGCTGACTGTAAGAGCACCTGAGTAATATATTCCATCTTATCCTGTCTAATTATTAGTTTTGTAGTAGTGACGCTTTTATCAAATGTGTACAGTTCATAGGTATTTTTGCAATTTTCAAATGCTTTGGGAAGCCAAATTTTGAGCCATCTGACTGCAATCAAAAAACTAAAAATGCCAAAAGACATATTTTCTCAGCAAATTTAAAAGTGCTGGCTAACAGTAAGTGTAAATATTCTCAGATTATTATCCACGTTGGCACTAATGATGTCTGATTGAGGCATTTGGAGATACCTAAGATATATTTCATAGAGGTGTGCAACCTTGCAAAGACGATGTCTGTGTCAGTAATGTGCTTTGGCCACATCTCTGCTAGACGTGGTGATGAAATGTACAGCAGATTATCATTGCTGTACCGCTGGCTGTCAGAATGGTGCCCGATAAATGGTGTGGGATTTAAAGACAATTGGCTGACGTTCTGGGGTAGGCCTGGGCTTTTGAAGAAGGAAGGTAATCACCCCTTGTGGGATGGTGCTGATCTCCTGTCCAAAAGCATTGCTCATGGTCTCAAGGCCAGTCGCTGACAAGCCAGATCCAAGTCCAGGCGGCAGGCAAACCGGCATAACTGACCGTCTGCTAGTCGCTTAGAGTCGTCACCCAGGGTTCATGTTATTGAGACTGTGTCTGTTTCCCGCACTTCTAATCGTGGAGGTGTATTCCACCATAGTGGATGTCATAATAACTTTAATGAAAACTGAACCAAATCCATTGTTAGATAATAGGTGTAATGTGAGCCTAAAATCCTGGACTTTTAAATGTAAGATCACAGGCACTAAGGCATTACTAATAAATGAAATGATTACTGATTTTAGTCTTGGTGCGTTATACTTTACTGAGACCTGGGTTAAACCAAATGAATTCATGGCATTAAATGAATCTACTTCAGCTGAATACAGTTATAAGCATAACCCTCGACCAAATGGCAAAGGTGGTGGTGTTGCTGCAATATTTCAGTCTAATCTAGGAGTGTCCAAGAAAAGTGGTTATAGCTTCTGAACATTTGAAATTCTTGTTCTTAGTTTTGCTGGCTCATCTCCTTGTGGTCCTTCACCTCCAGTCATCATCATTGTGTAAACACCACCTGGTCCATACAGAGTTTTTTCTTTAACAAATCTGGTGGTCACTACTGACAAAGCCATGATTGTTGGTGATTTTAATATTCACATGGAGAATGACAGTGATCCTTTAACAACAACGTTTGCTGCTATTCTTGACTCTGTAGATGTATGTCAGAATGTAGTCAGGCCTATTCATGCCTGTAACCCAGGACCTCGTAAGGATGTTAAGATGATTCAAGGACCCCGGAGTGACAGAAGCCCTAAAAAATTTGGAAAATAACTGGATTGGTCTGGACTTTTTCCCAATATGATATGCTTTTGTGGGGCACAAAATCTTTAGCAACGCCCCTGCCTGTAACCATACCCTGGATTCAGGGACGGATTATGGGTTGTGGGCCCCTGGGCAAAACGTTCGCGAGGGCCCCCCCACCACCACCAGCACCACCACCACAACCACCACAATTCAAGGGCCCTTGGCAGCCAAACGCCCTCCCTATAGGGTCAGGGGCCCTTGTAGGCAGAGGATCAAAGAATGTAGGCCTTCTAAAATAGACAAACGAAAATACATTGTTGATAAGTGTTGCAAATTGTTTTGGGCTAGGGGCCCCATGGGCCCCCTGCACCCCAAGGGCCCCTGGGCAGCGGCCCCGCTGGCCCGGTCCGTAATCCGTCCCTGCCTGGATTTGATTATTAGCCATGGTATTTGGGTGGAACACACATCTATTATCCCTCAGAATCCTCTACTTTCAGATC
The DNA here is from genome assembly GCF_023856365.1 of Brienomyrus brachyistius. NCBI lineage: Eukaryota > Metazoa > Chordata > Actinopteri > Osteoglossiformes > Mormyridae > Brienomyrus > Brienomyrus brachyistius. Next base: position 1,858,935 of record NW_026042332.1, read on the forward strand.
ATTAATACAGTACAGCCTCCCTTCGGCCCCAGCTGCAAAGTACAATATCAGACGTCCCATCGCCCCATTATCAACAACAGTGTTTCTTGACCAACTTCCATAGTCCTTCAACCTTACATCTGAAGCCTCATGCGAAAATGAACTTGAACAGGTATCTGTGAACATGGTAAAATCCTTTCGCAGCACTCTAGGTCTTGTAACTCCACTTTAAACAAAGAGATAGAGATAAGAAAGCTGCACCCTGGTATTCTGAACTTCACTTCGTCCTCAACTAAACTAGTAGTTTTCTGATCAGTCTGGAAAGAGAGTCTCTCCAAGTACAGATAAGCACTAGTGACTGCTAGGTCTGTGTATCTTTCCAGAAAAATAGAAGAGAACAAAAACAATTCTAACTTCCAGTCTGAATCTGTGTCTAGGTTAACACAGAATTCTTCAACCCTAAACTCGCAAGTCCCACAGGCTCTTAGGAGTGATGTCTTTATTACATTTTTTAATGGTAAAATAACTAAGATTAGAAAGACCATCACTTCTGTGGCCACATACAGCTACCAGCCTTCTACTAGTCCTGTTCCTACTGATATTGACACTTTTAAATCTTTCTGTCCTAAAAACAATCAGAACTTTTGAGCTTGGTTTTGAGCACGATCCTGTTAAACTTGTTAAACTCATCTCTTAGGCTTGGATATATTCCGAAACCTTTTAAAATAGCAGTTATTAGACCTGTTCTAAAGAAACCAAGTCTTGAACCTAGTGATTTAGGAAACTATAGACCCACGCAAGGATTGCAAATCTTCCTTAATGTATTAGGATGAATTTGCGGACGATTACGTTGCCCACGTGGCATGGAATTAACCCTTCTACTGAAATATTCTGGGAAGTCATAATTGTGGATTAATTCTGTGATTATGTGGACTGATCATCCTGAAATTCAGATAAATCGTCCATGATTCACCCAGAATATTATTGAACTGCACAAACGTTGTTTTTTACCAATCACCTGTAACACCTATTTTGTCATATATACCTTGAGTCTCATAAAAAGAAACCAGGTTGCTTATCTAAGCCATTAGATCGGCATGCAGTATGCTTATCTTGGTTACAGGAGACAGGGGAGGGTCGTTACACAGCACCTTATATTCTCTTTAGGGGGAACAGGGAGGCTTTGCGCAAAGACACCTAGCACAAGGATGCCTATTGTACAATGTTACCGCAAGCAGCATCACTCGGACAAAAGGGGGAATTGGAGAACATATTGCCTGAGGGGAAGGGGTGAGCCTGGCCAGCTCATCCCCTGCCCTCACGCAACGCTACATTTAGTATAAAGGAAGAGGAAAACTCAGTGTTAACCGAAGCTCAGCCGTGGGATAGAGCGCGCATCGCCCGGCACTTTCTCAGGACTTACATCTTGGTTTCCTGCCAGGACTGAAAGGGACTCCCCAGTCTAAGAGTGAAGGTAGGTGATGATGGCACATCCGAGTGTGAATAGTTTTGCAGCAGCTTATGCGTTTAATTGATCATGGGGATTAACTATCACCGCTCGTTATAATAATTCACATTTACTATATTTTATTGTTTCTTTTCTATATATACTTCTTCGTATAATATAAACTATTCTATATCCCTTGTAGTACGAGGTTATTTTGCATTGCTTTCAATACGATAGTTTGGTATTGATGTCAGTGTGAGGATATTTTGTATTACTTATTAAAGCGTTTTTGAGTGAACCTAAGCGTGCCTGTTTGTTCCTTCGAGAGGCCTACATCCCTCTCACATCCATTTTAATACACTTTCATTTCAAAGATCCTAGAAAACGTTGTTCATCAACTGTCTTCTTTTCTATGGAAAACTAATGCTAATGAATTATATATATCAGTCTGGCTTTAGATCAAACCACAGGGAAGACAGCTTCAATCAAAGTATTGAATGATTTGCTTATGGCTTCTGACCGTGGCTGGATATCGTTGTTGGTATTACTAGATCTAACTGCAGCATTTGATACTGTGGACGATAATATTCCCTTGGACCACCTAGAATCTGTGGTTGACATTAATGTAACAGCTCTTTCTTGGTTTCACTCTTATTTAACTGATTATTATAAGTTTACCCATGAAATATAATTTCCTTCCAGACAAGTCCAGAATTAACACTCATTTCTCATGCATAGTAAAATTAGCTTTAGCTTACACAACCCTTAAGACATACAAGCCAAGCATGAGTGACCTTGGGTCTAAGGCAGATGCAAAGCCATTGATGTGCAAATCATTGTAGCTCTTGCAGAATGTAGTACTCAGCAAAAGTGCTACTTATAATATGTAACAGACTCTGAGTCTCAATCATGCTCAGTCCAAGGTAAGGTATCCAACACTTGACACCCCAAGATTTTTGGATTCCCTCTGGCCCAGCCCTCATCTTAATTAAGATCAAATCATTATGATATGACTTGGATATTGGGAGAACCAGAACTAACCACTGTTACTGAGAAACCAGAACAAATGAAAAACACATATACAGAGCATCTGCAAAAATAAATCTGTATTTTAATAACAGATAATAAAAAGAAATAATAATAATAATACATTTATTTTATATAGTGCTTTTATACTAGATACTCAAAGTCACTTTACAAAGGCAAATCAGGGAAAAACAAACACAGACACACACATTAGGCAAACAAACAGGACAAAGTTCTATCAACAATTACAGGCAATTTTCAAAAGAGGCTCTTAAGAGAGTCTTTAAAAGATAAGAGAGATGAGGAGTTCCTAATGTCACTAGGAAGGGAGTTCCATAGAGAGGGGGCAGTAACAGAAAAGGTCCTGTCATGCTGTCAGTAATTAGTGATTTTAGGAGATTACTGGAGATTACTGTAAGCAGAATGAAGGCAATGTTTGGGGGAATGTCTATATAGTAGATCAGTTAGATATGATGGGGTAGGGTAAGCGGTTTGGAAAATGGATGGATGGATGGATGGGGCAAGACAGTGAAGAGATTTGCAGATGAAGAGCAAAACCTTAAACGAAATGCGCTGCTACATAGGAAGCCAGTCATACATCTGCTGTGCGATGTGTAAGGGAGTAAGAGAGCACAACAGATGTGTGACCTCTAGGTCTGTTCCCTCTGCAAATATTCCCCAATCTGAAGTGTCAAAACAGCCTTATACAGTAGGGCCCCGGCGCGGCTTCCTCAGTCCACACCTCAATAAGAGAGCACAAGTTCTCAAGGACATCTAGACTGGCAGACTCCACCGGAGAGCCAGCAACATCATCAAAGACTCCTCACACCCTGGATACTACCTTTTCTCCCCCCTCTCCTCTATCTTATCTAATCTGATCTTATGTTATATAATCTTCCATCCATCCATCATCTCCCGCTTATCCGAGGTCAGGTCACGGGGACAGCAGTCTCAGCAGGGAAACCCAGACTTCCCTCTCCCCGGCCACTTCAGCCAGCTCCTCTGGGGGAATCCAGAGGTGTTCCCAGGCTAGCCGAGAGACATAGTCCCTCCAGCGTGTCCTGGGTCTTCCCCTGGGCCTCCTCCCAGTAGGACATGCCCGGAACACATAACCAGGGAGGCATCCTAAGCAGATGCCTGAGCCACCTCATCTGGCTCCTCTCAATGTGGAGGAGCAGCGGTTCTACTCTGAGTCTCTCCCGAATGACCGAGCTCTTCACCCTATCTCTAAGGGAGAGCCCAGCCACCCTGCGGAAAAAACTCATTTTGGCCGCTTGTACTCGCGATCTAGTTCTTTCGGTCGCTACCCATAGCTCAAGACCATAGGTGAGGGTAGGAACGTAGATTGACTGGTAAAGCGAGAGCTTTGCCTTTTGGCTCAGCTCTTTCTTCATCACGACAGGCCGATGCAGTGCCCGCATCACTACTGACGCCGTACTGATCCGCCTGTCGATCTCTCGTTCCATCCATCCCTCACTCGTGAACAAAACCCCGAAATACTTAAACTCCTCCACTTGGGGAAGGACCCCCTCCCCGACCAGGAGAGAGCATTCCACCCTTTTCCAGCTGAGGACCATGGTCTCAGACTTGGAGGTGCTGATTCTCATCCCAGCCGCTTCACACTCAGCTGCGAACTGTCCCAGTGAGAGCCGAAGGTCACGGTCCAATGAAGCCAACAGAACCACATCATCTGCGAAAAGCAGAGACCTAATCCTGAGGTCACCAAACCTGACACCTTCAACGCCCTGGCTGCGCCTAGAAATTCCATCCATAAAAGCTACAAACGGAATCGGTGACAAAGGACAACCCTGACGGAGTCCAACTCTCACCGGAAACGAGTCCAACTTATTGCCGACCATGCGGACCAAGCTATAACACCAGTCATACAGGGACCGAACAGCTGTTATAAGGAAGCCCGGCACCCCATACTTCCGGAGCACTCCCAACAGGACTCCCCGAGAGAGACAGTCGAATGCCTTCTCCAAGTCCACAAAACACATTTAGACTGGTTGGGCAAAATCGTATGAACGCTCAAAGACCCTGCTGAGAGTATATAGCTGGTCCACTGTCCCACGGCCAGGGCGAAAACCACACTGCTCCTCCTGAATCTGAGGTTTGACAATCCGACAGACCTTCCTCTCCAGAACCCCCAAATAGACCTTACCAGGGAGGCTAAGTAGTGTGATCCCCATATAGTTGGAACACACCCTCCGGTCCCCTTTCTTGAAGAGGGGGACCACCATCCCGGTCTGCCAATCCAGAGGCACCGCCCCCGATGTCCACGCAATGCTGCAGATGCGTGTCAACAAAGACAGCCCCACAACATCCAGAGCCTTAAGGAACTCCAGGCGGATCTCATGCACCCCCAGGGCCCGGCCACTGAGGAGCTTTTTAACCACCTCAGTGACCTCCGCCCCAGAGATAGGAGAGTCCACTCCCAAGTCCCCAGACTCTGCCTCCTCATTGGAAGGCGTGTCAGTGGGATTGAGGAGGTCTTTGAAGTATTCCCTCCACCGACCCAAAACGTCCCGAGTTGAGGTCAGCAGTGCCCCATCACCACCATAAACAGTGTTGATGTTGCACCGCTTTCCCTTCCTGAGATGTCGGATGGTGGACCAGGATCTCCTTAAAGCCATCCGGAAGTCGTTTTCCATGGCCTCGCCAAACTCCTCCCACACCCAAGTTTTTGCCTTGGCGACCACCAAAGCTGCATTCCTCTTGGCCTGCCGGTACCCGTCAGCTGCCTCTGGAGTCCCACAGGCCAAAAAGGCCCGATAGGACTCCTTCTTCAGCTTGACGACATCCCTCACCACCGGTGTCCACCAACAGGTCGGGGATTGTTGTCACGACAGGCACCGACCACCTTATGGCTACAGCTCCAGTCACCTGCCTAAACAATTGAGGCGTGGAACATGGCCCATTCGGACTTAATGTCCCCCGCCTGCCCCAGGACATGGGAGAAGTCCTGCCGGAGGTAGGAGTTGAAACTCCTCCTGACAGGGGATTCCGTCAGACGTTCCCAGCAGACCCTCACTATATGCTTGGGCCTGCCAGGACTGGTCGGCTTCCTCCCCCACTAGCGGAGCCAACCCACCACTAGGTAGTGATCAGTTGACAGCTTTGCCCCTTTCTTCACCCGAGTGTCCAAGACATGCCTACACGACTACAAAGTCAAGTATCGAACTGCGGCTTAGGGTGTCCTGGTGCTAAGTGCACATATGGACGCCCTTATGCTTGAACTTGGTGTTCATTATGGACAATCCGTGATGAACACAGAAGTCCAATAACAAGACACCACTCAGGTTCAAATCGGGGGGGGGGCGTTCTTCCCAATCACACCCCTCCAGGTCTCACTGTCATTGCCCAAGTGAGCATTGAAGTCCCCCAGCAGAACAAGAGTGTCCCCAGGAGGAGTGCTCTCCAACACCCCTTCCAAGGACTCCAAAATGGGTGTGGGTATTCTGAACTGCCACTTAGCGCATAAGTGCAAACAACAGTCAGGACCCATCCCCCCACCTGAAAGCGAAGGGAGGTTACCCTCTCGTCCACTGCGGTAAACCCCAATGTACAGGCGCCCAGCCAAGGGGCAATAAGTATGCCCACCCCTGCTCGGAGCCTCTCCCCGTAAGCAACTCCAGAGTGGAGGAGGGTCCAAGCCCCCTCAGGCAGACTGGTTCCAGAGCCCAAGCCGACCCATATCTAGTCAGAACCTCATGCACCAGCTCAGGCTCCTTCCCCGTCAGAGAGGTGACATTCCATGTCCCTAGAGCTAGCTTCTGCAGCCGAGGATCGGACCGCCAAGGTCCCCGCCTTTGGCCACTGCTCAACTCGCACTGCACCTGACCCCTATGACCCCTCCTACAGGTGATGAGCCCATTGATGTGCTTTGTTCAGGCTGTGCCTGACCAGGCTCCATGGGTGCAGGCCTGGCCACCAGGCGCTCGCCATCGAGCCCCACCCTCAGACCTGGCTCAGGGGGGGCCTCGGTGACCCGCGTCCGGGCAAGGGAAATCGTGGATCCAATGATTTTCTTACCATAAGGTGTCTAGTGAGCCTAATTTGTCTGGTTCCTCACCCTGGACCTGTTTGCCTTGGGTGACCCTACCAGGGGCATAAAGCCCCGGACAACATAGCTCCTGGGATCATAGGAACACGCAAACCCCTCAAACACGATAAAGGGTCGGCTCAAAGACATCTTATCTTATCCAATCATATCTTAACTAATCTTATATAAACTTATCTTTTATAACCTTGTCTTAGTCTTATATAAACTTATCTTAACTTATATAATCTTATCGTATATAATCTTATCTTATATAACCTTATCTTAACTTATATAAACTTATCTTATATAAACTTATCTTATATAACCTTAACTTATATAACATTATCTTATATAACCTTATCTTAACTTATATAAACTTATCTTATATAAACTTATCTTATATAACTTTAACTTACATAACCTTAACTTATATAACCTTATCTTAACTTATATAATCTTATCGTATATAACCTTATCTTAACTTATATAATCTTATCTTATATAAACGTATCTTATATAATCTTAACTTATATAACAACTTAAAAAAACTTATCTTATATAACCTCATCTAATCAACCTTAATCAAAACAGTAAGAAAATAATTGACAAGGCCCAATAATAGTCAGCAGTCACTTCTGCTGCAGCCAGAGATGGCGCTGAATCTGCTCCAAGCTCCGCCGGTTCGCCGCCTTGCGTCTCAGGCACCCGCGAATTAGATTGCAGCAGCCTGTCAGAGAATAATTTGGCACATAGTTAGTCAGAAAAAAACACTCCCCGTCAGGAGACTCAAGTCACGGGACAAAAAATAAGCTGCTCACCAGAAGAGACCCATGGGGGGAATTTCAGGCGGCCTGAAATGATTGCCGTCTGGTTGTGGAAGGGTAGGTAGCCGCACACTAGAGTAAATAGTGTAACCCCCACAGACCAGACTGTGGCGGGGCCAGCCAGATACTCTCTGCTCAGGAACCACTCTGGGGGAGCGAAGATCTTTGTGCCTGAAACAACAAAGCAAAATCTTTCATAAACTCACAAAATCTTTCATAAACCTATATTTTTACTGAAACAAGTTAGATTAGGACTCATGAACACAAATCCAACTCCCCTGCAGGAAGTTTGATCACATGTCCAGATTTCTTGATCACTGCAGTGTTTCCCCTGGGTTTGCAGCTTTTTTTTTTGTTTGTTTTGGGGGGGCAGACAGTCACCGACAGGATTCATGGTCTTCATGTGTTTCTTTTAATGACAGCAGTCAATATAACAACTGAACTAAACATCAGAACATTTCTTTTTATGACAATAATCCATAAAATGTCACTGCAGTGTATCTTTCTGGGCTTCTGGAAGGACATTTCTAGAGCCTCTTGATATGGGAAGTCAGAAACGTCCGGCCCATTTATTCCCGATCTGCAGGCAGGCTGCAAGATGGTCTTCCTTGCAGCCTATTGCGGATGTTTGTCCTCCACCCTGGGAGCAGATATTTTTGTCTGCTTTTCAGGTGGTTGACGCGACATATTTTCCAACGTGTGCTCCCTGTCCGCTGGTGGGAGTGTGCTCACCTGTGTGCGTGCACGTGTCTGTGTGTGTGCATCGGGGCAGAACTCCATGTGCGATACAGAGACCAGAGGACAATTGTAAACGCACGACCGTGTAGAGACAAAAATGACAAGCTGTTGTGTAAATAAGATGAATAACATAAGGCTGTTTACTTTTGATAAAGGCACAATGTATAGCCCTGTTCTATAGGAAAGGTAACCTTAAATGACTTCTGTTGTGATCTGGAGCTATATAGAAAATAAAATTAAATAAAATTAACTTGACCTTCAACGGGGGGTGGGAGGTGCCGTTGGAGAGGCGGGGTGCCCCCCTTATATAATGGTAGACCTGCGTGAAGTTGGTCCCCCATATGCTTCAGATACTGGTCTCAATTGTATGTGCCGCGTTTGTGCCGTTAAAATTTTTTTTGTGCTGTTTTAGTTTCTGACATATAAATGTTTGTTTACATGTTGACGTCAGCAGTTTGAAGTTGGCCCCCCATTTCCAGCAGACCAATTGCAATCGTGTGTGTTGCGTTTGTGCTGGTTTGTGCCGTTAAAACTGTCCTTTGTGCTGCTTCAGTGCAGAGATATTATTTATTTACATGGTCATGTGACTCCGCCGTTAACTTTGCCCCCCATTTCCTTCCGAACCGGTCTCAGTAGTGCCCTTTAAAAATTCTGTACTATTTTTTCTGAGTTATACCTCTTAGTTTATGCCTTTACATGATTGTGTTTGATGATTCCGCGACAAAGCTGGACATAGACTTAGTCAGCCCCACCAGTCAGATACTGCATTTCAGGATCCTGCTGAATAAATTCAGATTCTCAGCGACTGACAGCCATATGCATTTCATATGTAGCATGGAATTAGGTAGTAATAAGGTAGTAATAGCAATAAGGGAGCACTGCATTTTCACGTGAGCAATGCCATCTTAGAAAGGGGGGGGGGGGAGCGTTAATATTTGTGAGGTCTATATGTGTGCATTAACTATACACACACACACACACACACACACACACACACACACACACACACACACACACACACACACACACATATATATATAGTCAAGCCCAGAATTATTCATACACCTGCCAAATTTTGACTTTACGTTACTTTTATTCAACCAGCAAGTTTTTTCTTGATTGGAAATGACACAAGCGTCTCCCAGAAGATAATAAGACATGTACAAGAGGTATCATTGTGGAAAAAAAATATTTCTCAGCTTTTACTTACATTTGAACAAAAAGTGGCATGTCCAGAATTGTTCATACTGTACCTTTTGCAAACTTGGCTAAAGAGCAGATAAAAATATCAGCGTCTTATTCGCGTTGCGTACCATGTGATAAGAAGGGACCCCGATGGAAAGAAATTACAGATGCGGTGACATTTCATATCGCCAAAGATATGGTGCCCATTTGCACTATTGAAAAACGGGGTTTTCCAGAAGCTAAAAACAATCGACTCCAAATATGAGCTCCCAAGCCGAAAGTATCATACCGAAGTAGCCCTACCACGTTTATATAGCAAAACAAAAAATTGCACAGCTGCTGGAGAATGTGCTGTGTTACTCAACTACCTCAGACCTGTGATCCAGCCGAAACATGCAGCCATACATGAGTTTGTATGCTAGTGTTTCATATGCATTAATGAAATGTAAAGAGGGGAAGCATTTAGGCATCCTATAAGTAAACAAATGTCTGTGCTGTACAGTGTGTAATTGTAGTTCGCCTTTTTGCTGTACAGAGAATGGTGTAAAGGACCCAAGAATTGACGAGCCACTGGTGTTTCTAAAAAGGCTGTCAGTGCCTCACATTCAGCTGGACAAGAAGAAGAGATATGGCTGTGGTACAAGCCGAGCTCGGCCTCCCCACCCACCAGCTTATCACAGAGGGCCCAACAAGGTGGGCTTCAAGGCAAAGGATGGTAGAGCGAGTTCTGGAACAGGAAAAAGCCATAGCCCGGATCTTGGGGTCTGAGAAGAAAACTCAGCACCTCATGCCGACATGGCAAGACATAGATATTTTATAATCAGTAAACAAAGCTGTGAAACCACACCAAGAATTCACTGAGGCCCAGTCTGGGGAGACTTATGTCAGTGTCTCTTACCTCAAACCGATGCTTCATCTGTTCAGAAGCAGTCTCTTACAGCCAGATGAGGGAGATACTGAACTAACAAAACTAAACAAAAACAACATACTGGGGTACCTTAATAGAAGATGAACTGTCACAGATGAACCCTTGGACATGTCTTCACTAATGGAGCCCAGATTCCGCACGACTTACACTGAACATAACAAGGTGGAACAAATTAAGGAAAGAGCTGTTATGGAGCTGAAGTTTCTCCTTGCTGACGAAGCAGCACAGCCTGAGCTGAAGAAGAAAAAGACATTGGCAAGCTTCTTCAAGAAGAAAGTGCCTTCTACCTCCCAGTCCAAGTCAGAAAAAGTCAAAAATGAGTTGGCAGCCTATATGCTGTCCCCTGACATAGACCCAGACACAGATACAAGTAAAAAAATCGGAGATTTTAGCTTTAGACAATATCGCCCAGCCCAACATACAGACATACGTATTTTTCGCTGTATTTTTACAAAGAAAGTAAAACTTCATTATCGGACATTTTTATTTAACCGCCATGTACAACAAGTAAGAGGGTCCATGGGAACCAATTTTCCCCTCCAAGGCGGCTGCCTGCCAAAAGCCAGCCAAAGGGAGTAACCCCCCTCCTTCTGGGGATGTGCCTAAATTCTCGTCTAAACCCGCCCATCTGTTCACTTGCAGGGTGTTACCATGAGATGGCGCTTTCTTTACTAAAACACAATTTAGTTGTGGTCACAAGTTTACACACACAGGTACAACAGGTATCAACCAGAATCTTTTGGTATCCATTAGCAAGCTTCTGGCATAATTCTGGCTGAATATTTGACCACTCTTCTTTGCAGAATTTCTAGTTAAATTAAACTAGCTGGGTTCCTGACACGGACCCGGCTTTTAAGCATAACCCACAAATTTTCAATAGGGTTGAGATCGGGGGTATTTCACAAAGCAGGATTTCTTGCTTAGCCGAATAACTTCTTGGAGTTAAGGTGAACTGAAGACACAGCCGAAGTTTTTACACCAGAGACAAACAGGGCTAGGTACTTGGCTAGCGCTCATGCTGGTACATACTAATCCAGCGCTATGATATTGTACAGTACATACAAAAACCCCTCGGAAGTGCAAAGCATGTGCTTTCAATCTCTGCCTTCAACCAGACAGGAACTGTTTTGAAGCTTGGCATCTTGATCAGGAGCGACAATTTGTTGTTCTAATATTCATTTATTGTTTTGTATTAGTCCTGTAATATAATGTGATTGCATATTTTATTTATCAACGTTTAATCTGTTGCATGTTATAAACTGTAAAAAGGCTAGTATTGTGTCTTTTCTTACAGTTTTTTTCAATCGCTAAGACAGAGTTGAATCTAGGGTAGTATCTCTTTACATGCCTGATCCATCCTTGGCATTTCTCTGGAGAAATATCTTGGCATCCAGCATTCATTGTTTGGTCTTGTGTCAATTTGTTTATATTATATGGCTTTTACCATCTATTTTAGAAAGGGTCTTGATAGTAATTTAAGAAAATTACATATTTCAGTTTTGACGGTCTTGTTAGCAGTTTTAGGGTCAGTATGTTGGTATCTGCAAAATGACCTCTGAAAATTTAATGTTGTGAGTGAGACAGGAATCCATGACTTTTAGTCATGATTGCATTTAGTCATTGATTGCATTTTGTATAAGATAATGTTGTGGTGACTGTTTGAAGAGTTTTGAGAAAGCAACTCCAGAATTGCAGTATCTGTCTTAGCAATTGAAAAAAACTGTAAAATTCACACTGCCTTTCCAAACTGATTGGTGTGAGGAGCAGTGACAGACATTCCATGGGCCATTGACAGTATGCAAAGGTGTGGTGACTCCAAAGTCACTTCAAAGTTGTAACACTTTAGTAATCACACCAAATACAATTTTGTTTGTGTAGCCAGCCCCAATGTCTATAAGCCTCAGAGCTCAAAAGTCTTGGCTAAAAATGTTTATGATGTGATTTTTTACAATTTGTCAGCACCACTGAAAATAGGTTTTAACAAAAAGATAGAATAATCACTCTCTAAATGATCTCCAATTATTGGTGCTGAATAAAAGTATTTGTAGCAATTTGGGATAAATGTTTTTTTAGATAGGTGAAATATTTTAGTTTTTCCAAATTGTTGAAATAATAAAAATCATTTTGGGAACGAAACTGCCAATTGCCAAAAGTCATTTATTGAATCAGTCACTTGTTTGATGAAACTTTAAACCTTGCTCACCTAGTTAGACACAACTTGCAGACTTGTAACTTGGCTTCTGATGAGCCACACCTGTTCCTGATATTTACCTGAGGACAGGTGTGGCTCATCAGAAGCCAGGTAGGATAGAAAACCTGCTGGGCAGTAGCCCTCCAGGACCGGAGTTGGAGACCTCTGCACTAAGGAATGTGTCTGTTTTATTCAAGCACCGTACAGAACCATTTGATTTTTTTATTTTCATTTTCCACTCTGTCCACCTTTATTCTCCACAATCATCCTTATTACTTTGTTTAGGCCTGTAATTAGTCTGTTACACACATCTTGGGTCACTCTCCTTTTCCAAAACTACTGGTAAGACTTACTCTGGTAAGTCACTTCAGCTTTCATAATCACTGCTCTCCCTGGTGGATGGATAAATCATTGCAAGTACTTTACAGACAGAGGTAAGGGGCAGATCATGCCGGCCCCCTTGTTCATTACATCATCGTGGGGGATCTCATTACAGTCAATGTCCCACCCAGGACCCAGCAGGGGCCAGTCATGGACCAGCCAAGGCCCCATCATGGAAACAGGGGAAAATTCAAGTGGCTACATCTGTAGACATTGCAACACACAGTGCAGGCAAAATGACAAGAGTTTATTATACATTGTTGTAGAGTATTAAGCATTAACTGGTCGCATTTGCTGCCGTGGCGTTCACTAGCTACCTTGTAGCAAAACGCTATGTACGTCTGCACGTAATTTAGAGTTATGTGATGTGCTTTACCACTGTAAATGGCACACAATCGCTTTTCACACCGCAAGAGCCACTTTACATATTGTCGTTTTGCTTTTTCACTCCCACAACTCAAGAAATGGACGTCCTGTGCTGTGCTGAGTTGGTAGAACACATGATAACCTGGGTCAAGCCTGCAAGTAACGAGGCAGTATGTAACGGTCGGTCATTTGTGAAAATATCTAGCAGGATCCTGAAATGCGGTATCTGGCTGGTGGGGCTGACTAAGTCTACGTCCAGCTTTGACACGGAGTCATCAAACGCTCCACCTTCTGTTCACATGAGAAACACGAGCCTGAGCACTATACGGCGATCATGTGAAGGTGTAAAGTAAGAGGTATAACTCAGAAAAATAACAGCACAGACAATTTTTAAACGGCACAAACTACTGAGACTGGTTCGGAGGCAAATGGGGGGCTAACTTAACAGCAGAGTCACGTGACCATGTAAATAAGCAATATCTCTGCACTGAAGCAGCACAAAGGATAGTTTTAATGGCACAAATGCAGCAAACGGGATTGCGATCGGTCTGGTGGAAATCAGACGCAAATGGGGCATCAACTTCACGCTGATGACGTCACCATGTAAACAGACATTAATATCGCAGAAACTAAAACAGCACAAAGGATAGTTTTAACAGCACAAGCCAGCACAAATGCAACACATACAATTGCGATCAGTCTGGTGGAAATCTGAGAAAAATGGGGCACCAACTTCACACTGATGATGTCACCATGTAAACAGACATTAATATCTCAGAAACTAAAACAGCACAAAGGATAGTTTCAACGGCACAAGCCAGCACAAATGCAACACACACAATAGCAATCGGTCTGGTGGAAATCAGACGCAAATGGGGCACCAACTTCACACTGATGATGTCACCATGTAAACAGACATTAATATCTCAGAAACTAAAACAGCACAAAGGATAGTTTTAACAGCACAAGCCAGCACAAATGCAACACACACAATTGCGATCAGTCTGGTGGAAATCAGAGGAAAATGGGGCATCAACTTCACGCTGATGATGTCACCATGTAAACAGACATTAATATCTCAGAAACTAAAACAGCACAAAGGATAGTTTTAACAGCACAAGCCAGCACAAAGCAACACACACAATTGCGATCGGTCTGGTGGAAATCAGACGCAAATGGGGCATCAACTTCACGCTGATGATGTCACCATGTAAACAGACATTAACATCTCAGAAACTAAAACAGCACAAAGGATCGTTTTAATGGCCCAATCTGGCACAAGCGCGGCACATACGATTGAGACCAGTTTGGTTGAAATCTGAAACATATGGGGGGCAACTTCACGCAGGTTAATGGTAGGGGAAACACTGCACTGGAAAACACTGCACTGGACTACCCGCCACTTGCTATTGAACCAGGGGTTAGTTTGACAGGTTTTAATTAGCCTCTCTCACTGACCTGAATATTTTGTGTAGTGGGAATCTGTCCAGATATCGCCACAGCCAAAGTCGATGAGCTTGACCTCCAGAGTGTCTGTCCTGATCAAAAGGTTCTCTGACTTCAGGTCTCGATGGAGGACGCCTGAGTCCTGGCAGTGACGCAAGGCGTGGAGGACCTGCACCATCACGTGCCTGGCAACACCTTCTGACAGGAGGCCTCCTTTCCTTTTGCAAAAATCAAAGAGATCTTCGCATGGGTCCGGTCTTTCCAGGATCATAATATAATCCTGTGGTCCATCAAACCAGTCGATGAGCTTGAGCACGTTGGCACAAGATGACTCATTGCTAACAAGCTTCATCAGCGCCACCTCCAATGGCATGGGCCCGTCAAGTCCAGGCTATGAATGGGAGGGAAGGATATACATATGTTTAGACAGAAATTCTTCCAAATAAACCCAGCTCTATGACTGAAAACACTTACCAGTTCTAGCTTCTTTTCAGTCTTTCTGGCATATTTGATTGCCACCTAGAGGTAAAAAAAAAAAAACACAAATTTAGTGTAGGATTTATTGAGAAATCATCACCTTTTATAGGTGCCTGTAACAGGTGCAATAAAAGGGATCCCTATGAGAGATATTACTACGCATGTCGCGGCTACACCATTTGGTCACTTACTGGGAAGCCATCTGCCTTGCGAATGCCGGCAAAAACTGCCCCATAGCCACCCGTTCCAAGTAGATGGCCCTGGAGGTACAGGTCCTCCAAATGTTCTACAACATTAAGCAGGTACACTTCAGAAAAAGAGTCCATACAGCATTTTCTACAGGATAACACAGTTGAAGACACTTCACTAATAACTTTAAATAGCATGCATTAATATTTCTTTACCACATGCCAATCCTAAACTTGGCTTTTAAATTCAGTATTATCATTAGTTTGCCTTTTAGATGCTGCAGTCAGAGTAAGATCGGGTTCAGAATCAAAACGTATTGAATCAATTTGGGTATGTTTGCTTTTCAAACGTTCAGCGACATTTTTTTTTATCAATCAATGAATCAATTGTTGCATTTATTTGTTTAATCTATAAGTCCAGTACACTATTCGCATCTGCTTTTGCAGCAAGCCTTATGAAAGAGATTTACATGGCTTTCTTAGGTGTCATTTTCATTCTCTATCAAAAGACTTCAACTTCCAACCTTTGCGGGGAGTTTTGGACCCGACTTCGTCGGTACTCCGGACTTCCGTACTCTCTCTCCTTCTTTTCGCAGGAGATTCATCAGCGGAATCGGAGTGGGAGCGTTTTTTACCCATTTTTACTGCTATGAGTAATAGATAATGAAAGAGTAAAGACGTTCTTCTGCAATGCTAAGCAAGAAGTAATTAAATGATGCTTTTGTGGCTGACCAGTTACGGATGGATGGATGAGCATCATTCAAATATTGTTGATTTTTGAACAACAGACGGCATCATGCACGGGGTTACATGGGCTGAAGCCCAGAGGTCCCTCACTCCCCCCCCCCCCCGTCGTAAAATTGAAAAAAAAGAAGAGACGTTTGAATATATTATTTAGCAATAATATAATTAGTTTTTAATTTGCATATTCTCCCCCTGTCATCGTGGTGTTTCTTCCGGGTTCTCCGGTTTCCCTGTATTTCAAGAACATGCTGAGGCTAATTGGACTTGCTAAATTGCCCGTAGCTATGCATGTGTGAGTGAATGGTGTGTGAGTGTGCCCTGCGATGGGCTGCCCCCCCATCCTGGGTTGTTCCCTACCTCGTGCCCATTGCTTGCGGGATAGGCTCCGGACCCCCGCGACCCAGTAGGATAAGCGGTTTGGAAAATGGATGGATGGATAATTAGTTGTGAATTTGCATATTGGTGTTTCTTCCGGGTTCTCTGGTTTCCCCGTAGTCCAAAATCATGCACGATTATTGAATATGGATGAATTGTTAATTGTTCTGTAATAAGCTGTGGTTCATTCGTTCTAAAGCTCAAAATATCTCCAAGTAGTACATCAGAAATCACGGAGTGACAAGGAATCTGCCATTACAACGCATTAAAACGCAGAAACAACTTAACCGGATCCTATCACATAGGAAATGCAGTCTAAAGTTTCTGACTCAGTCATAAACAGCGTGGCTGGTTTGTGGGAATATTTAACAAAAATGATTAAGGAGAAAAAAGCGAACCAGATCACCGAAAGGCAGTCGTATTCCGCTGAATGGGAATACACTGGGCACCGCATCTAATGATCACGTTTGTCTGGGAGAAATTGATCATTATATATGCGGATGATGGTTATTACCGCTTTTTTCTGCTTCTTAATTATGTCTCAGACAGATTACCATCTGATTCACATATGTATATTTATATTAAAATACGGACAGCGTCGCAATTTACTTCATTTTATTGACGATTTAAAACTACAGTAGTTGTCTCAAACGCTTTTCAAATTACAGTACCTTACCAATTAAATTTCTGAAGTGCGTATAATGCCAATACGATATAACACAATACAGTACTGTACATAATATTCAATTCAATTTTATGTATACAGCGCATCTTCGTAACCTTACGTTGTCTCAAAGCATGATATGTTCCCAAGGCAGTCTGTGTTTCTCATCTTTCTGGCTCTTTACTGTAGGCTGTGAAAACGATCGTTTCTATTTATGTAGGCTCCTGAAACGTATGTAATATATTACCTATATTGTTAAAATACAGAAAACAACACACAGACAAATAAAAAAAGGTCATGGATTTTAAAATGGTTTGTTACTTAATACTCAGGCGCTTGTTAATATTGATTCAAAAGTTCAAAACAACAGACATGAACTTGGCACTTGCTACATTATAAGTGTGTATCAGATGTATAGTAACACTACGGAGCCCCTGTGTCTCCATATCTCTGCATCGGAAAATTAGATGAATAAGCAATACACTTTTGTCCAATATTGCCGGTGCCAGCCCAGAAATTAGCCAGAGCTTATTAGCGAAATAACGTTACATCATGTATTATTCTGTGGGAAACGAAAGATCGATCTGCTGGCCAGATGTAATAAGAATCATAAACAATGCAGATCGTAAGTAAAGTAAAATATAAATAAAAGACTGTGTTCCGTTTTGATCAATTGATCCCCCAAATAACTAATAAATTATTAACCAACAAAGTGATTGACTTATTTATCCTCCGTTGTTTCGGCTTGGCGGTGTAATTATGTGTGGAGTTTAAGCTACGATCTTAAAGTTCCCAGTTTCTATTGTGCGGTGTGACACATGAAAGTGACCAGGAGTTACAAAAGGCATGACAACCCAGGAACTTGTAAACCGGGACCAGGTTCCGTAACTTCGCTGTGAAAGCGCCTTACATATGGAATCAGATTTGTGCCAATATTATCAAGCAAACTTTTTTGACATCAAGCAAAAACAAGGCTAAAGAAAAAAACTAACTGAAGCAAAAAAAAATGTCATCTCAAAAGTAAAAATTATAACTTGCAAACACATGATTGGTCTTTTGATTATGTTTTCATTTGTTTACGTTGCAAGCTTACTCGCTCGCGCTCCCCGACTTTTTTGTTTATAGTTCTGACATAAACGTCTCGCGTGGGCGGGTTTTTTTTTCAGAGTCGCGTCCCCATTGGCTAATACGTTTTTGACTGACAGGTCAGTTCCCCCCCACCGCGACCCTAAATAAAAATAAGAAGTGGGTTCAGAAAATGGATGTATAGTGTAATAGAAACTGTGTTGCGATATTGTAAGAGAAGAATATTGTAAGAATATTTCTGACAGTTTGACGGCTAAGGAATGCAGTGAACTACATTACTGTAATGGGAACACGTGATCTTTTAGCATGTAAATGTTGAGATTACCCAGCTCCATGCCAAAGACATGGCTGAACTTGAAGCTCACCCACAACCCAAAAACCAAACCAAAAAACACTGTTACTCATATTTATATTCAATTTGCTATTGATAAATAATTTGATAAATAATAAAACTATCTAATAAAAAATCAATTATATGTTCAATATTCATTATTTTAGTATATATTTTGGCTATTATCGTCTCACACTGTAGCCCATGATGCAGTAGATATAGCACATAGATTATGAGTTTACTCAGAAATGTCAGTCTTGATTTAATTGAACATTTTAAAAGTAGAATGTCTTATTTATTGTCCCTTGAAACCTTATCGTTTAGCCCAAGGAAGATCTAGAGTCTAGATCTACAGCTGCATCATTAGCCATGCCATTGTCTAATATAACATTGTCTAGTCCAGTGGATCCCAAACTCTCTCTGCAGGGCCCCCCTTTCCCAGATAGGAACATTATTGATCCCCCCCACCCCATTCAATCTACACAGGTTCAGAATCAAACTTTATTTAATAAAGTTTTCTAATCGAGCGAAACAAATGCAATTACAAATGGTGCAATTTCATCACTGTGGGAGAAATAAAGAGCATAGTGAAGTTATGAAGAAGAATAAACAGCTGTCTCCACAGGAATGGCTGGGAAATTAACCAGCTCCCAGTCAGAAGAAAACGTAAAAGGGGATCATCTCAAGTCTCACACTTTTCCGTGGCTGGTGTGGACTTGCTTTGTGCTGCACATCTTCTCAATTCAGGGTTGCAGCTGGGAAACAGTCACTCTTAGTTCCTTTTCAATGTGCAGCTTTGATCTGTATTTTGTCTTAATAGAGACCACAGCAGAAAAGCTTACAGGTAGGATGTAGCAAAAGGAAGGAGTGTGCCCACAGCTTTCCCTCCTAACACTGAGTAATCCTTCTCCACTCCAATTCAAAATGCAGCCAGTGTTTTAGACTTAAACTGCAATGAACTGTTCCTCCTCTGCAGTGCTGAAATCCTCATCTGGTGTAGCACTGAAGGGGTCTCCGATCCAGTCAAATATTTTAGGCTCCTGGAAACGTTTTTGTAGAGTGGAGAGGTGAGCTTTCATGCATGGGATCATTGTGTTCTGAAGTTTGTTGAGCTCAATGAATGTTTTCAGGTTCCCAAATGAGTCTATATTTCCCTCAGTAACTCGCTGCTCCCACATCTCCAGTTTTCTTGTGAATGATGTGATTTTATCTGCCCGATGTGGAAGGTGTGTATCGGTGCCTTGCATCTGCAGATTTAGCTCACTGAGTTTCTGAAACATGTTACTCAAGTATGCAACTTTCAGGAGGAATTTGTCATTTTTAAACTTATTGGCAAGCTCGTGACCCTCTTCCTCCATGAAAGCGCTGATCTCATCTCGGAGCTCAAAGATTCTGGTAAAAACTTTCCCGCATGACAGACAACGAGCCTCACTGTGAAACAAAGCAGCTGTGTGGTTGGAGCCCATTTCCTCGCACAGGGCAGGAAAAATCCGGACTTTGATGGTGCGTATTTTAATGCAGTTTACTGTAGCGATGACATCCGTCATTACATCGTTTAGCTCGGGACTCAGCTGTTTAGACACCGACGCTTCTCAGTGGATCATACAGTGTGTCCATCGCACATTGGGGGAGATGCGCTTCACGAGTGCTTGCAGTCCGCCCCGTTTCCCAGCCATAGCCTGAGCCCCGTCGGTGTTTATGATTTTAAGCATTTATTCTGCAGTGGCTCTGCCAGTAATTTGCTTACAGAATCCTTGAAATTTGTTGCTTGAAATCCTCAGCATCGATACATCTGATGTACGTTATGAATAAACAGTCTCTGTCACTGTCAGAGGGGCGGCATGGTGGTGCAGTGGTTAGCACTGTCGCCTCCCACCTCTGGGACCCGGGTTCGAGTCTCCGCCTGGGTCACATGTGTGCGGAGTTTGCATGTTCTCCCCGTGTCGTCGTGGGGTTTCCTCCGGGTACTCCGGTTTCCCCACAGTCCAATAACATGCTGAGGCTAATTGGAGTTGCTGAATTGCCCGTAGGTGTGCATGTGTGAGTGAATGGTGTGTGAGTGTGCCCTGCGATGGGCTGGCCACCCATCCTGGGTTGTTCCCTGCCTCGTGCCCATTGATTCCGGGATAGGCTCCGGACCCCCCGCGACCCAATAGGATAAGCGGTTTGGAAAATGGATGGATGGATGGATGTCACTGTCAGTAGCTTCATCCACCTGCAGCGTGAAGTGGCGTCTGTCCCGCATCTTGTCAGTCAGCTGCTCCTCTATGTCTTCTGACATGTCATGAATGCACATCGCAATCATATTGTTTTATAATGGAATTGCCTTTTACATGCTGGCTGTTGTTTCATCTATCATAGTTGCAACCATATCGATAGCGGAGGGAAGCATTAATTCCTCAGCTATTGTGTGTGGTGTTTGACAGTGAGCAATTCAGTAGGCAACTTTATATGATGCTAGTTGAGCGTTTTTAGGCAAAGATACTGTATAACTTTAGTAATGATGCTTTGTTGTGCATGGTGGTTTGTGAGTTTTCCTTTAAAGAAACCAACTGGCTTATCTTTATGCTTAGGGTTTGTTGTCTCCAGATGACGTCTTCATTTGTTTGGCTTCAGACTGTCAGCAGCGAGTATTTTCAGACACACAACACACTGTGGTCTCTCCTGGTTACCCACCATTGTCGTTGTGAAACCAAGGGCCAGATATGACTCATCATATTTTCTCTTCTTTGCTTTGGAGCTTGAACTTGCAGCTGATGAAGAGTCAGCCTCTGCTGGAGGCTTGGCTGGGTGCACAAACTTGTCCATGTTTTTGCTAGCAGTGTTCGAGTGGAACGTAGGCTATCCTATTGGCGTGCCCCCCTGCAATACCTGGGGTGCACCCCCCAGTCTGAGAACCACTGGTCTACTCTAATATAATGGGTATGGGGTTTAGGCACAACAGACTTTCTTATTCTGTAAAACACGTCACATTGCTTCCAGGTCAGGTCTGCGCTACAATCTAAGTTGAATATACTGCTATTTTACTCAAGAGATGCTTTCACAAGCTACCAAAGATGGGTGCAGGTTGACATCTAAAACTCCTGCCACCAAAATGGATAAGGGCTTTAAGCTATACGCTTCCTCATACATAAGCAACTACAAGTGAATGTATCTGCTTATGTTATCTAATGTTATTAGGATAGAGCCTTAAGAAAAATTGGATTTTATAATGTTAGCTAACGTTAGTAGTCCTGAATGGGGATAATTCAGTACGTCACTAGCAATCTAACACCAACAAGTTAATCTTAACCGATAGAGAACTCTCTGCAAATTTCTGATTTCTTATTGCTAGCTATTAGAGCTTCATAGTCTTGCTGTCGCTTATTTTCCCCCAGTATCATACAAAGACAGGCTGAGTGGTGATGTTAGCACCTGGGCAGCCTGTCACATGGCTATGAGGAAGCCACACAGCCTGAGAGTAACTTTAGGGATGTGTTGGGTGTTCTGTTGGAGTTCTCAGTCTGTTCCAGGTCAGGGACAGTATTTATCAAGCTTCTCAGGATATAAGTAGGAGTAGAATGATCAGTGATCATGACCCGGCCCCCTTGACTAATAATATTATGGTTCTTTATGGCATATTTGTGGTTCTCCCCTATTTATAAATTCATGTCTCACATTATATATCCATAATATCCAAAGATTTCATGTGATGGAAACTTATGGTTGAAATTCCTTGATTTTGTGCATTATAATATACAGCAGAAATCACTGCTAGGATTGTCCCACTTCTAGAACTTTACTGGTCATGACAAGAACATTTCCTTCTTCTCACTAACATTTGGATATTTAAATCCAAGAAAATGCCAACAATAAAAACCAATAGCTTTCTCCTTCTCAGACAAGTGGATGTAATGAGACCTGGTTTCTGGTTCGGTCATGTGACCTTTGATATAACCCCTATTAAAATACACAGTTTGTTACTAGTGTGATATTTGTGTGTTTGATGTTGATCTGCCCGGCAACTAGATGGCCAGCCATTGGTTCAGGTGTCGGATTCCTGGTCATCCCTATTCATGAACTTGATGAGAATACCATCAAGAAATCGCCAGACCACCGCAAAGCCCAGTAAAGAAACCAGTCCTGAAGCCTGCTGGTGAAGACCTGCTACCCAACAGTGAACTGCAACCCCAAGACAAAACCTTTCACCTTAAACCTTCACAAAGAGAGAAATTCAAAGGGGCTCCACTCCAACAACCGCTCAAAACACCGCACCATCTGGAGTGCTACCATTCCCTCAGCTCATCACCTCTACAACCTACTGTCATCCACCTAAAGAAACAGATCCATATACTACATCTGTCATGTTAGTTGTCGTGTTAGTTAAGAATAAATGCATGTTTTTTTACACAACTTCAGCCTCCGTTCATTGAGTGCTCACTGCCTCTGTGCGAACTGGCTGTTACGCTCTGAAACCTCAAACTCGCCTGAAATATCATGAGACTCTCTCTCTCAACAGCCATGAGGGGAACTTTGCTACCAATCGTTTACATGATCTGGTAATGCAGCTCACTGGACGTGCATTCTAATACAGGTTACTAAGTGATATTGGTAATTGGTAAATCCCATTTAAGTCTCACATTTGCAAACTCACGGAGATTCACAGTTGAGTTTGGAGGAACCAACCATTCGGTATAACCGCACTGCACTGCTGGAATTCATGGACACTTTGTTGATATAGATATAAATAGGCAGCTACAAGTTCATAACGTCTTTCGGACGTTATTTAATGAGGCCATAAAGCAAAGATACATGTCAACCAGAAATCTTTGTGCCGACTGACCACCAGTAGCGAATAAGTTAACCTCATGAAATTTTTAAATGTGAAGAAAATAAATCGATGGATGAAGGAAAATAACACATAATTTCGATTCTATGTTTGATAAGAAAATAAACTAATTAGAAGCCATCAATTAACAAATCAATAACAAATAGCCGTTGCCATCGATGACTATGTTGTTTTGGATTGCAGTGATTCTCAGCTATCAGTCCGTCATATAACATTAGTGGGTGGCCTGTCAGTCAGCTCAAAAGCTTGAGTGCCTAAATGAAGATGTACAGAGGTCTGTTTCTCTTCATTTAATGTAATGTAACATATAACAGTAGTCAGTGTTGACGTAGACAAACTTGGTCTCCCAGACAGCTTTCCAACATGTACTCTAAATGTTTTCATGCTGCATGTTGCCAAGCCATTAGCTTCTGTCATCTTGGCCAGATTGTTTTGTTACCCCACCTCTTTTACATATCCACTGGCCAGGGGACACACGGTATAAGCATGTATTCCATACAACTAAATGGATTTTGTTGCAGTTTTATTTGCCTAGACATTGCTGGGCTGACTGTACTTTAAGATGACGGCTATCATAGGGCATTATGGTGTGTGTATGCGTTTCATTTTAATATATTAAACTTCTTTTTCATAGCATTGCTTAGGGAAGTTCTTATGAAACTTGAGATGGTGTTTGATCAACAAAAAATCATTATTGGTCTTGGGCTAAGTTGTTGGACCTAGGCATTGACGAAGGTCTGCTGCCCCTGCAAGACCTTCATCAACTCAGTCTGGAGCAGAGGATGCAGCAGGATCCAGACCTTAAACTAAAACTGATGAGCATTTCTCAGGGTCGGCATGGTGATGCAGTGGTTGGCACTGTTGCCTCATATCTCTGGGACCCAGGTTTGAGTCTCAGCCTGAGTCACATGCGTGTGGAGTTTGCATGTTCTCCCCATGTCCTCGTGGGGTTTCCTCTGGGTACTCCGGTTTCCCCCACAGTCCAAAAACATGCTGAGGCTAATTGGAGTTACTAAATTGCCCATAGGTGTGTGTGTGTGAGTGAATGGTGTGTGAGTGTGCCCTGCGATGGGCTGGCCCCCCATCCTGGGTTGTTCCCTGCCTCGTGCCCATTGCTTCCTGGATAGGCTCCGGACCCCCCGCGACCCAGTAGGATAAGCGGTTTGGAAAATAGATGGATGGATGGATTTCTCAGGGTTTTTTTTATATAATAAACAGATTGCATTCTATTCTGATGGTGCTTCTGAAACTAGAAGTGATCGTCTTTTAGGATTATTTCTGTTAGGGCCTTGGGGGTGAGAACACAAAATGGCATCCAGAGGGCGGTCTGTTCATTCAGCCTTACCTCTAGTGCCAAGCCCCACATCTCAGCATCTCACCAGCTGTTGCGCGGCAGGGGGTGGTTAGCGCCATGCCTTTCACCTGTTTTAAAAGCACTTTAGAACAACATGCACCAACACCACATTTGAGCGGGCGAAGGGGGGCATGGGGTCTTTTCACACCCCCATTCTCTGTTCGCCATTTGGAGCTGGGGGCTGAGAGGAAGAGCTGGCCGCCTGGCCGGGGTCTGAGCTGCTGGGCTTCTCGGCTGCTGCGGGGTCCTGGGTGGTCTTCTGGTCTCCTCGCCAGAGGAAACAATAGGGGTCCACATAGAGTATATATGGGGAGTGAGAGTATGTGTACAGCATTCATTTCTGTGTGTCTAAATGTTGGGTGAATGTGTAAATATTTGTTTATGTGTGCATGAGGGTGGGAACGTATGCTTGTATATGTGTGTGCCTGTTTGTTTATACACACATGTCAGGTTGGGTCCTAGACTCCACCTGAAATAACATCTCGGACTCTATTCCCCCCCGCCACACTCCCTGCTGGTGGATGGGGCCCCCGGCCGCTGGTGCGTTGGTGGTTCTCAATGTCCGGGACTGGGTGCTCGGGTGGGTGCTGGTTTCACCTTCAGCGGTTGCCTGGCGGGGTCTTGCCCTCCTGGCTCGGTCGGGCCCTTGCTGGCAGGTTGGGGCGCCCTTGGATCTCTGGGCTCGGGGCCCGGTCTGCCCTGGTGGGGCCGGCCGCTGGTGGAGCCTGCGGGCTCGCCTCCAGGCCCCCTGGGGCTCCTGCACTGTGGCTGCCGGATGGCCTCCCTCCAGAGCTCTCCTCTGCCCTTTTCTGGGTGAGGGCTGCTATTCTCCCTGTGGTGGTCCTCTGGGGCTCCCATGCCCTGGGGGGCCTCTGCATGTCTGGGGCCCGGGTCTCCTCTGTGTCTGCTTCATGTCCTGAGGGGTGGGGCTCCGCACACACACTACTAGACATTTACATGGAGAAATCTTTTGAACACCAGCGCGCTCACACACACAGGTGTACAAACTGGTACTCACAGACACACACTGTCTCGGCTGTTGCTTCTTAACATGGTCATTGTGATTCGTACAGATGTTGGTTGTTTTCTCTCATCAGCAGGTATTGAAGCAGATTATCTGTGTTTTTTTTTCCTCTTTTCCCTCCCTCTGTATTTCCCTTCTTCTCAGTTTTCGTCCTTCTTTCCCCCTCTTTCTCCCTCTCATGAGGAAATAAATAAAAATAAATAAATAGAAATAAAGTAGTCCTCCGCAGAGCGGGGGTGGTGGAGGGAAAAAAAATAAATAAATAAATAAAAATCCCTGATGACGAGAGGACAGGGCCACTGTGCTACACGCACAGCCAGACAGTCAAAATAGGAGGCACAACGGGCCCCATCAGTCAGCGCGTGCACGACTACTATACTACAGGCGAAGCCGCCCCCTAAAAGCAGTCTGACTGCCAGGCACTTACCCCCACCGTCCAAGTACAGCAGTGATGCTGACTCGACTAGGGGACCACGACAGAGCAACGCGACGCCCCAACCAATGATACCCGGCCTAAAGGAAGCAGTGGAGAAGAAGACGTCGCCCGCCCATACGTCTCGCACCCGATCAATAAAAGCCCCATCCCACCCAGTCTCCTGGAGACATAAAACGGTAGTGTCTTTGCACATTATTAAAATAGCCTGCACCTTTGCCCAGGAGCACAGCCCCAGGGCATTCAAAGAAGTCAATAAAAGAGTCATTTTAAAAGCAGGCACAAGGAGACACGATAAAACCAGTAAAACCGGGGCACGGAGCTAAAACACACACAAAACCACTGAAAGCGAGACGTCCCCACACCAGATAAAACCGCCAGCACCACCACCCGCCACCCAACTCAATGAGCGGGCGACGTCAGGGATAAAAGACACAGAGCGCACCGGATAAAAAGGAAATAAAACAATAAAACTGATAAATAAATGATCAAGAAATAAGTATACCCACAGACAACAAAAACATAAAACAGGGGATGGGGCGCTAAGGGATGATGGTAAATCATAAAAATAAACCAAACAAAATAAATAGACAAGAAACATACATCAAAAAAAAGGAAACAGAAAACCACAAAGCATTCAGTTAAAAGTCATCGCCATCGTCCGGACCCGAGCTTGCAGCACTGCCGCAGACTGCATCTTCTCCTTCTGCTGGTGAAACGAAAACACGATGTTGTAAATAAGGCAGTCGTGGGATTCGAACCCACACCTCCCAAGAAACGAGAGTTTAAATCCAGCTCCTTGGACCGCTCGGCCACACTACCCACGTTATTCCTTATTTTGCAATTCGGCTCATATGAAGAACCTTTATATACAATAGGTATCCTAAGAGAAACAGGCAGGTCTTGTACGCTGATTTGTGTTGAACCGTTATCGAACTCCAATAAGTCGGCCTCAAGAGAAAGTCACATTAGACACCCACATGCATTTTTAGCGTGAGGAAACTCTCTCTAGACATATACAGACAACCAGGCTTCTTAGAAGTTAAATATGGCAGCGGTGGGATTCGAACCCACGCCTCCGAAGAGACTGGAGCCTTAATCCAGCGCCTTTTTTTTCTTTTTTTTTTATTAAACACTCAGACAGACAGCGCTGCACATATGCCACCAGCAAAGGGCAGTACAGGGAGGCAGGGTCGGGACAGGGGCAAGCCTACCGCCCAGAACCCCACTCAGCAGTCTTCATCATGGAGGCGTGCTTTAATAGAAAAAGTCAATGAATAAAACCATAATTAAACAATACAATTAAAAGCCAATTTACCGAAAGACAAACAACACAAACCCGAAAAAAAGTTAATAAATCCCACCCCGCAAATTAAATAAAACAAATAGTAAAAGAATACAGACAGAAAAAAAAACCTAAAAAACATCCCAAACCAAACGCCCACCCACAAAAGAAAGAAAAAGAACCCGGTTTACATAATCATGCAAAAACCGGGGCAAGTCATGAGGCCCGGCAGATAATAAAAGCACCTTAGTTAAAACCATCCGCAACCGTCGCTTACAAATCAAAACAGGGTCTAAAACAACACCAGCGTAGCGAGCCTTGTTACGCCGCAGCCACACAGCGTATTTGGCTACGGTTAAAAACAAATTTAAAAAGGTGCTGGCGGGGTGACACTTTTCCATTCCAAATAAAAACATGACTTGCCACCCCGCCTCAGTAAAAGCAGGCACAGGCCCCACCGCCCGGCAACCTTGTCCACCACTCCTAGAGCCCAGACAATAAAATCCACTAACTATTTACAGCCAAAGAACATGTGTGTGAGGCCCTCCTCCACGTCCCGGCACACTGGGCAGAGCGGAGACGCGCCCAAGCCCAGTCTATGCAGGCTCCACATTGTCAGTAGGGCATTGTGCCTCTGTCTGTAATCAAAATAGGCGAGGGCTGGGTCCACTGGGCAGGCCAGCACATTACCCCACAGCAGGACAGGCTCCAGGGCAGGGAAGCGGGTGCTCCAAAACTCCTGCGCCACCGGAGGGGCAAAAGCACGTTGCCTGCAGAGGCGGCTGAAATCGCGGGTCACACACGCCCCTAGAGGGACTAGAGACCCGGCCATCCGCCTCACATACACCGCGGGAAAACGAGGGGCCACATCGCGGGGTCCACCAATGCGCTCAATGGCGCGCACCCAGTCAGGAGGGAGGGCAGCCCGAGCAGCCAGACACTGCCTGGTGACAGTGACCCTAGAGGCCCTCCCGAACACCACCTCAACCTGGTCGTAAATCGCTGCGGGCGGCAAGAAGCCAGGGCGCACCTCATAGAAGAGGTCTCTCACCTGACGCACTCCGGCTGCCCACCAGTGCCGGAAGTCGAGGGGCCGCCCCACGGAGAGGATGCGCGGGTTCAGCAGCAGCGGCTGCCGTAGAAGAAGCTGCCGCCCCTCAGGCACCACAACAGTGTGCTCCTGGAACTCACCCCACGCCAGCAAGAGCTTCTCATAATGGGAGGGGATGCCATGCATCATGCCGGGCCGGAGGCGCATCCATAGGGCGTCTTCAGCCAGCTCACTCCCAGCACACTGTACCAGACGGAGCGAGAGCACCTCCTTCCAAAGGGAGGGGCGACCCTCGTCCAGAAAGGCCTGTAGCATCCGCACACACAGGGCCTTCGACCGAACCATGGGGTCCAGGAGGCCCAGTCCACCCCTGTCCGGGGGCCAATCAAGGCTGCGTAAGCCACCATGACTCTGCCCCCTCCCCCCAGAGGAAGCGCAGGATGACTTTCCGCAACCGGGCGTAATGTACGTGGGGCAGGGGAGTAACTCAGGTGATACCACAGGACTGATAACACCAAAGCATTGAGCAGGAACACCTTCTGCTGCAGAGAGAGGATGCGGCCCGACCACCCGGCCAGCCGCCGCTCCACATCACCCGTCAGGTCGTCCCACATCCTCCCCATAGCAACCTCAGTGCTCACCCCGAGCAGGACGCCCAGGAGGCGCACCTCCCCCTCAGCCTCAGTCAGGCCCAGCTCAGCGGGCAGACGCTCAACCGAGCCCAAACGCAGGTAGACCAACTTATGCAGGTTAACCCTGGCCCCAGTGACGTCACAGTACCGCTGAACGCTGCGCAACGCAGCCCCCACACTGGCCGCATTGGGCACGAGTAGGGTGGTGTCATCAGCGTGCTGAAAGACAAGGGGGGCAGTACATGTCAGGCCGATGGGCACCCTAGCAGCACCAAGGGCAGAGGCCACCAGGAGGCCGAGGGGTTCGACCGCCAAGGTATACAAGGCGGCCGACAGGGGGCAGCCCTGCCGCACTGACCGCGTCATTCGGAAGGAGGCTGTCACATAGCCATTACAGGCGACTGCGGACATGGCGGAACCGCACAAGAGGCGCATCCAGGTGAGGAAGCCTGGGCCGAAACCAAATACCTCCAGCACACGCAGAAGGTATGGGTGCTCGACCCTGTCAAAAGCCTTGGCGAAGTTCAGCTTCACCAAGTAACCAGGCGTACCTGCCGTCTCCATGTAACCCACTGCCGCCTGCACATCCCGGATGGTGTCCAGGATGCTGCGGCCCATCACTCCGTACGTCTGGGTGGTGCGGATGAGAGACGGCACCACCCAACTGAGGCGGGAGGCCAAGACCGATGCCAACACCTTGTAATCGGTATTGAGCATGGTGAGGGGCCGGTAATTTGCTAGATGCCCCCTGTCTCCTGTATGATTAAAAAGCAGCTTTACCAACCCCAGCCGCATGGAGCCACAGATCTCACCACGGGCGAGAACGTCGCTATAAACGGCCTGCAACACAGGCACAATAACACCCTTAAAGGCCCTATAGAAGTCTGCCGTCAGACCATCAGAGCCAGGACACTTACGCGGCTGAAGCTGGTCTATGGCTGCCTCAATCTCATCCTCGGACAAGGGGGCATCACACAGGGCCACATCCTCCGGAGCGAGGCGCGCCTCCAGCAGGTCCATAAGGGGGGAGAGGGCATCCAAATCAGGGCACTCACTGGTAAACATGGCAGCCCAGTAACCATGCACTGCGCGCAGAACACCGGGCGTGTCAGTCACCAGAAGGCCATCAGGGCAGCGCACGGACCGGAGCAGTCTCGCAGCACCCCTGGACTCCTCCAACGCCTTAAAATAGCGGGGGGAGAGTTCTCCCGGGGCGACAAAACGCACCCCACTCCGCAGTGCCACCCCAGCATACCCCCGCTCAGAGAGGAGAGCCAGCTCATCTTGCAGCACCGAGACCCTATCACTAACAATACAGTCCTTTAAAAGGGAGGGATTCAAAATCCACGTCCCTTGCCCACGCTGCACCGACCCAGAATCGAGAGCGCAGATGAAATATTCATGATCGCTTAAAGCGCACTCCCGATAATACAAAGCACGGACGCGGGCAGCGACAGCAGGGGACACTAAAGCGTAATCCAGCCTGCTTCCCTGCAATACTCCCCTGATGCCTGTCCTGGAGAGAACACGCACGCCGGGGTTGCGATCCATCCACAGATCCGCAAGCTGACAGGCACGCATCATACAGAGGAGTGCAGCTCGCCCCATAACAGGCCGCATGGCAGCCCCCGCCCCGCATGTCCAGGTGAGTCAGGGATACGTTGAAATCCCCGATGACGAGAGGACAGGGCCACTGTGCTAGACGCGCAGCCAGACAGTTAAAATAGGAGGCACAACGGGCCCCATCAGTCAGCGCGTGCACGACTACTATACTACAGGCAAAGCCGCCCCCTAAAAGCAGTCTGACTGCCAGGCACTTACCCCCACCATCCAAGTGCTGACTCGACTAGGGGGCCACGACAGAGCAGTTTGACTCCCCAACCAATGATACCCGGTCTTACGGAGGCGGTGGAGAAGAAGACGTCGCCCACCCATACGTCTCGCACCCAATCTATAAAAGCCCCATCCCAGCCAGTCTCCTGGAGGCATAAAACGGTAGTGTCTTTGCACATTGTTAAAATAGCCTGCACCTTCGGGAGCACAGCCCCCGGGCATTCAAGGATGTCAATAAAAACCCCAGAACCATCACCCGCCACCCAACCCAATGAGCGGGCGACGTCAGGGATAAACCAATAATATCTCACCGGATAAAAAGGAAATAAAACAATAAAACTCATAAATAAACCATCAATAAATAAGTACAACACCAAACAAAAAAAAAAAAACTAAAAACATGGGATGGGGCGCTAAGGGACGATGGCAAAACAAAAAAATAATCCAAACACAATAACCACAACTATTCAGTTAAAAGCCATCGCCATCATCCAGACCCGAGCTCGCAGCACGCAGGGCCGCGTGAGCTGCCGCAGACTGCCTCCTCTCCTTCTGCCTTCGAAGCGCAGCCGCGATGTCAGGCAGGGGGTGCTGACGAAGAGCCCCAGACCGGGGCGATTCTGAATGCTTAGTCTTAGCTAGGGCCTTTCCAGGCCTCCACAGGCGTTGCATTCAGTACTGTTGAAATCGTAGGTGAGCCCTGGTCTAGGGCATCTAAAAGGCGGTAAGTCTCGCTTCCCATGGAGGGCGTCGCCCAGGACGCAGCTGATGGGGAGGGAGAGGGAGACGGGGGAGGGGGGGCAGCATCAGACCGTCCCTCGGCCAGGTGTGACGCCTGGCACACTCCACCCGCAGCCCGAGCGGCGAGCACAGAGTCAGTCACAGGGGAAGACAGGGGAAGGGGCTCCGGGATCAAGGGCTGGGAGACAGGCATCTGAGGTGAGGTGAGCTCGGCCACACTACCTGCACTTTTTTACAAAAAAAAGAAAGAAAAAAAAGGGTTATTTCTGTTGCAGTCAATATGGTTAGAATGAACGTCTGAACATGCCCTATATGAGGATGATGTATTGCCATTTGACAATGCTGTGTATGACATAATGCTTTGTGATGTAATGCTGTGTAACTGAAACGATTACTTGCTGAATATGTACACATAATAGAGTGCTGTTTACCATGATCAGCCAATCATGTAAGCATGGATCACAACAGGGCTACTTATTTTGGGAAAGGCAGTTTTAATGCTGTGTCACTGGCGGAAGACCGACTGGAATCAATCCAGTATGTTGTGTGTCTCCAAGTATGACTGAAGTTGAGCAGTGACTGTCTTCTCCAGAACTTTTGCCAAAAATGGAATGTAAGTCAGGTTTGTAATTGCTAAGCTAGATTTGAAGCAGCATAAAAATGTATGCATACGTGGAACAGATCAGGCAGTGTCGTATCCTGCACATACTTGGTAAAAGGAAGTATATGTACTTGACTGTACTTGTGTGCTCATGTACCTGTTTTACCTCATCTTCCATTGCTGAAGAGCAGTTCCAAGACTAAGAACACAAGAACATGAGGACGGTAAATGTTGGTCTTGCTCCACCCCAAATGTCAAGCATACATTGGATGCATCCTTGCCAAAAGAAAACAATTCCATGATTCATTGCGCCCCAAGTTCGTTCTTGGAAGGCAAGTTAACAGACCAATTATAGCAAGATCACAAGTACAGTCTTTGAATTCCTGATACAGAGATTCACCCACTGACTTTTTAACTTGTGCAGAGCAGATCCTGCTTCTGGGTATGGAGTGGAGGTATGGCCAAGTGCAAGTCTGATGTCATTTTGTAGGCGGTTTTCTAGCATTTTAGATCATCCGTTTCCCTCGGCAAAAAGCCTAAGAGGAAAGTGAACGGGATTTCAGGAATTGGGCAAAAATAATATCTGTGATTGAGATGAGCGTTTAAAAACCTCAACATTTTGTGGTATGAGAACTCATTTGTTCCTGGTTGCATTTTGACAATTTTTAATGTTTCTTGACATCACTGAAAATGCAAGTAGACTTTCTATTTTCTGTTGTGTATTGAAAAAGCATTACAAACATGGGTCTAAATGTTTCAAAAAAAGACATAATACATTATGGCCATGTGTTTTGTGCATTATGAATGCTTCATGAAGCTGCCGTCTGTTTTTTTGGTTTTTCCGATTTGGTTTTGAAATGGAAAATTCAAAGAATGAACGACACACATATTATGCACGGATTCAAAATACTCCCAACCTACAGCAACTCTGAAGGGGCACAGCTCACTAATGGTACTTATCACAACACACAAGAAGTACTAATACTGTGTATGTGTAAGTCTGTTACAGTACATTAGTGCAAAAGTTTCACATAAAATATTTTCAGAAAATATAAGAGCTTTTTAAGCTACTTTATGGTTGTATCCAAATCCATTTTGCTATTTTGACAGCGAAAAAAAAAACTTTGCATCAGTCCAAGGCACTAAAAGGTTGTCCTGACTGTCTTAATGTTTCAGAGGTATGTTTAGCCGTAACAGGCAATGAACCAATGAGAATGAACCACCTCAGCTTTAGAAGGCAGCAGTGCATGAGCTACAGCGGATTGCTATTACAATGGTGCCTTTGCCTGCCAAGCCTGATCGGTTTTCATCTGTGAAAACAGACCTGCTCCTACTGGAGCACATCATTTATGGGAGGACCACTGTTCCAGCTCAGCCTTCCAAGGTGAAACAGGTATGGGATGTAGCAGCGTATGTCCTCGTTTTCTGACATCAGCAGACCATCCGTTCAGTGCTGGAAACGGTATAATGATGTCAGAAGACAGGGAAACCAGAAGGTCCCTGCTGAACCTGGTGTGTTTAAATATCCATGTGTTTGGAACGACTGAATGGTTTGGAGTCTGCAATCTCAGCAGCTGGAGCCAGAGTCTCAGATCTCCAGAGTGCAGGGCAAACTTAATGGTCCACTTATGTGTAAGGCTACAGTACATGTTCACCCACCCAGGACACGGTATGTTAATGGAGCAAAGCCTAGTAAGTTGTTAGCGCTCAAGCTCCTTCAGTGCAACTCCTTTGCTACTATTTCATGTGTGAAATCCAAATATGGTACTATAACCAATAATACTTATGAAATCAATGATTGCAAAAAATAAGGCTCCCAAGAATTCAAGCTGAAGTGTTGCAATATCCTATTGGCCACTGTTAGCCCATCCTCTGTTTCGTATGCTGTCCTTGGCCATGAAGTCTTCTCAACTCTATTACTATATAAACTCTGTGATAATTTCGTTACTTTTAAAACATGGCAAGAACCCTGCTGATTGTTCCAGCTATCGTCACCTGTCCTTAATGAATTCAGATGTGAAGCTGCTGGAGAAGGTGTTAGCTTACCTTTAATCGATAATAGCTAAACTTATAAATCCTGAACAGGTCAGGTCAGGTCAGGGCGGAGAGTGTGTGCTGATGTAGCATGTCGCCGCACCCACCACATGGGGAAACTCCTTGGGATCTCGGCTGGTGACCCACCCAGGCAGACACACGGTCCAGTCCCACCCTTTGGAGATGGCCATCCATCTGCCGCAGCCATGTGTTACGTGGGCGTCCCCTCGGCCTGGTCCAGCCACTCAGGTTATCAGCAATGAGGATCCCATGAGCCGGATCATCCTCAGAGAAACACCATAGCGCCGTAACTGACGCTCCATCACAAAGCAGGTAACGTGCCTCATTCGGGACTCCTCTAGCAACTGCTCCTTCATCACAAAGTCAAACCAGCGATACCCAAGGATTCTCCAAAGAGACAGTACCTTACATTACAACAAGGAAGGAATAGTATTGGTCTCTCCAAGATTCTGAATTAAAAAAAAATAATCGACTTAGTCTTACTGATGTAACCTGTATTATGTCATTACATATCTTGTTTTGATAATACAGTATATTGATACTCTGTAAACATTCAAAAATTGGTCCGTCTTGTTTCATTGTCACCCAAAAACTTCACAACTGTATCGAGAAAGGATCTGCAGCACTTCCGCGTGCATCATAACAATTGTAACTGCATTTACAGTTTTGATTTGAACATTCAAAGCAGCTCAGTTCCGCAGTTTTCACCCTCCCTGAGGTTGATCCGGCTTTTATTTAAATTTTACTTTACACTGTAGAAGGTATCACTTGTTCTCTATTAAAATATATCAGTGTCCTTTACTTGTATGTCATTATCCTGTTAAATTAATTAAAATAATGAGTAATGGTCTCCTTTTACATGATATAATTCTAATACTAAGTTAGGTGAGTAAAGTGGACTTGTAACGTTGCATTGCTGGAGAGAAAAAGCCGAGTCGAGCTTTGCACATGTGCAGTGATGTAGCAGGAGTTTCCATTGACTAGAACCTTCCACGTGGACTTGGCAGTCTGGGAGCATAAGCTTTTCTAGGCAAGTTGTTCGACATGAATGTTTAAATTTATTAGGTTAAATTTCACAATTTACAATCGCATATTTACAGGTACAGGCAATAGCGTTGTCACAGCGTCATGTTAGGCCAAAGTTAAAACTTGTAGCGGGTTAACGCTAGCTAACTTTAATGTTAGCTAGTTAATATGAACCTTAAACAAGTAAGCATAAGCAAGTAAATCAGTCCGGCATTCACCAGAGAGCCCATACATCACATGAC
Source organism: Brienomyrus brachyistius (assembly GCF_023856365.1). Classification (NCBI taxonomy): domain Eukaryota; kingdom Metazoa; phylum Chordata; class Actinopteri; order Osteoglossiformes; family Mormyridae; genus Brienomyrus; species Brienomyrus brachyistius. The sequence goes on from NW_026042332.1 coordinate 1,894,461, forward strand.
AGGTTAGCCAGGATTCACTGACGTTACTTTTCAAACATACAAAAGCAATTTAACGTGAGAAAGAAAAAACAGGCTGTGGAACAAAACGGACTCCAGCAGCCACACGACTGGGAGTCAGACTCAGAACCATATTTTACTCTACAGGCAATAGCTGGGCTGTAAGTATTGACTAATACGTATTACTACAGCCCACTGTCAGAGGCCCGGTATTATCAAAAATCACTTGTCAATATTACAATTCACAGTAGTAAGACAAATTTTCCTGCTTTATCAAAATATAGGTTTACAAACATGCAGAAGTGACAATTTGTGGGCTTATAAAAGTGCCTCTTTCGTGAAATTCTACTAAATCCTAAATTGTTCACTGACACAAAAACCCCATGAAGAGTTTTCATTGATGATAAAACAGAATTATCCTAATGTGCTCAAAAGGTTCTGCTTATTCCAAACTGGGAAATCTCACTGATTACCAGCAAGATGTAATGTCATGTACTATTGCTTTTGTGCAGTGGGAGCTTTAACACAAGTACTCACACTCTGGACAATTAAAAACATATTTAGGAAAAAACTGTCGTAAAAGATTATACTAATGTTTTATACTTTTACTGGGTTAATGTTTTAAAAAAATCACCAGGGGGTCATTTATCACACTGCAATTAGATTCAGGTCAAGAGATTAAAACACAGAAAGCACCTGGAAAACATTTATAGCACAGTGACAAGCAGCACCACTCATATAATCAGCCATAACCATCCAATGCATATTGATCATGAATAATCATGTACTTACATGTTGTCCCTGTGAAGAATGGAGGCACTTTTACAGTCTGCTGACTGCGGCCATTTGACAAACAGGATATGAAGTCATACCAAAACAAAAAGATGACATCTTACAGTCGTGTTCTACTTGGTCTCAAATATTTTTAGTTTTGATTCAGTTTGATAAAAAGCCAACGTGTAAAGCTGTTCATCTTTATGGACAAGAATCAAGAATCCACATTTGTCAATAGACCGATAGGTAACACATTAAGCTCTTTTCTTACTTGATAGACAAATGGTCAAAGTGGTCAAGGCTAAAACAAATTTAACCAAATAATAATAATACAAGGCTATGAGCACTAACAAAAACATCTACTCTGAATGAATTACGAAGGGACGGATCTCAGAACATGCAGGAGATGATGACACACAGGCCAACTCAAAACTACATGTCGTCCAAAATATACACGGCATGTAGGATGAAACAATAAACTGAACCTTTGGAACACTTGTTAGAGGACAAACATTTGGATTATTGCATGTTTAGGTATGTTTATAAGCCAACTTTTCTGTGGCTTCTAAAATTCAGACTCAGCATAGTCAAGTTTTAAAAGCAGCAAAAAGCCTGGAGAATTCTGAATCTCAAACACCATGTTTGTCTTAAAGTCACTGTATGATTCTAAGAGTGGCAGCTTTAGTGTATTTGCACTAGTGATGCTCCGATTGATCGGCCACCGATCATGATCGGCCGATATTGGCAAAAAAAATAGCTTGATCGGCAAACCCCAAAAGCGCCGATCAAAAAAGCCGATCACTTGACGTAAATTACTTGCGCGACTTTTTCCACACGTGCTTGCATGGCGCACAGGTAAACAGCAGCAGAGCGGAGCTTACCAGTGGCAACATGAGTTCTCCCGTCTGGAAGTTTTTCAAAGTGTCCAATAAAGAAGTAAAGTTTGTCGTTTGCAATGTATGTCGTGATGAAATCCCTCGAGGTGGAAGCAAGCAACGGTATTTTAACACCACTAACATGATTAGGCATCTTAGAACACGCCATACAACTGAATATGCCGAGTATAAGAAACTAAACCAGCCGAAGCCAACAACATCCCCATCCCTCAACCAGCCGACTGCGAGTGATGCATTTAAACGACGTGAACCATACAGCAGGGATAGTACGAGGTGGAAAGACATCACGTTCAGAATTATGGAATTCATTTGCCTCGATGAACAACCTCTATCCGTTGTGGAGGATAAAGGGTTCCGTCGCCTGCTAAGCTGCCTTGATCCACGAATAATTTTAAGTTACTCTGCCTTATTTGGGAAAGATGGCCTACAGTAGCCTTAAGTTCTCATTTTCTAAAATAAACACTTGGTGGTTCTTCAAGATCTTGACTGTAGCCTATTTCTACAGTTTTTTTTTTCAATATAGTTAATTTAGAGTTAGCTTCATTTCTACAAATGGTGCAAACTCTGCTAGATTATAGATAAAAGATTCCCATTCCCCTGCCATTCTGTGATCGGCAGTGATCGGTAATCGGCTCCAAAAATGCTGATCGGAGCATCTCTAATTAGCACAGGTCTTGACATTGGGGAAAGATAATCAGTGAAAAACTGAATGCATGGTAGTGGTGTCATTTCTGCAGGTGGAAATGATGCTATAGCCCTCTGGCAAACATCAACACATCCTCTAAGGACAGGGCAGTCACTCGTTCTGAAAGAGTAAAAGTCAGTCAATGTAAGGGGGCACACTATGTAGTACAGAATGTTACTACGACAGGTCAGTGCCCTCTTTCTAAGGAACTTTTCCAATAGGAGTAATAAGAGCAACAGGACCTCGCCGAAATGAACAGCCGGCATTTATTTTCAAAAACAGATATAAACAAAGTGTACCTCTTTTAAGGCTTTTCCCCACAGTTGCAATTACAAAACATAACCGAAACATACAAAATATACTCGGAGCTCTTTCAAAACCCCAAAGCAAAATGTCCAATCCACCCGCGTAGCATATGTTTGCTTTCAAGGTGAGATGAGGTCTCGGCGCTTATCTGTAACATGGGACGAAGGCACAAGGCACGGAAAGGTCCGCTTCGGCAGGCAGACGCTCCTCTTCAGTCTTCTCCTTCGTAGCCGCCGCTCGTCCGTCCGATCGACAAGTTTCCATCCAATGTAGAAAAAAAAACAAGCTACATAGCAGCGTAATACCCAATTCTCTCAAAATTAAGCTATCAGATCTGGAGAAAATCTTACTCGAAAACCCATATTCGTTGAACACACAGTAGTTTTGTTGGAGTTAGACTCCGCCGAGTCCGTTGATGAGGAAAGAGATGCATACGTGAGGCGAAGGATGGTTGTAAGTCCGCTCTCTTTATTCCTTGCACAGACCGCGATCCGGGAGCCGCTCAGATGCACAAACAGTACATACCCGAGGAAGCTCAAACTCTATTGTCTGTGTCTGGCTTATATAGCCCGTCTGGGGCGTCAGCAACCCCTTCCCTTGTTAGGCCCAGTAGGTCAAGAGTAAGCATAATGTCACAACAACCCTGCAACACACACCTTCTGCTTTTTCTGCTACACCAGTCTAGGGTGAGGCCTCCTCCCCTGCCTGCCTGCAAGTTGGTTCCTATTTTTTAGTGTGACAAAGTTTAGCACAAAGCTTGGCCCCCCTTCAATTTAGAATTAAAATTTACTAAACCTTATTGCCTGCATACTAACATAGCATTTCTCTCGGTTAATATAACTTCAACCTGGCTACCCGTAGCACTATAGTTAAGCTAAATTACGAAAAACGACAATTGGGTTTTCACAAATGTGATTATTACCTCAATTTTCCTCATTTATACAGCAACCATCTGAGTTAACAGCAAAATTAGGAATATGAACGTCATTAGATATACATCCTTTTCATGCTACGTCTGTGCAACATATAGTTTAAGACCATGCTAGCTAGTGTTGCACATAGCGATCACCAAATGAACTCACCGGAGAAAAGAAAACAATATCCCTGTCCGACTTTCTACGTATACTATGCTCAATGCTTAAAAAAAGAAACGGTTCGCTATTAAGCATTGTTGTGCTATTTATTAGTTTTCTTCACATGAGCTAAATCTCCAACTCACTAACGTTCCACCGCTCGCGGTATTATTTCTCTTCTTCTTCCCGCTCGCTCGTAACCGCAATACTGACCTCCTCCCTCAATACGACACACTGCCATCTACTGGACAGGAAGATCTGAACAAACCTAAAAGTGACATAGAATTCAGATATATAACCAAAATGAATGAACCATTTTTATAGGCTGCTTTAAGTGGATCACATCAACATTTACTGTGTTTTAGTGTATTTAATATGTATATGGTCTGAACATGCTTTCCAAATCTGCAGCAGTCAGCTTCTTAGCAGAGTGGTACAAGACCGGAACTAACACACTTGAATGCTGTTGCAGCGCGGTCAAAAACTGCAGAGTTGAAAGTCCATCTTTGAATCTATAAGGAGAAATGATCTTGTAACAGTTTACTGGATTTAAAGATCAAACGAACTATGAAATGCAACAAATCTACAGAACACATATGGAACCAATTTACCAAAATGTCTTTAAAGTCCCTACAGACAAGTCTATGCTTTAATTTTTAGAGATAAGGTTTGATTGCATAGATAAACTATGGAAGTGTTTTAAGAAAACCGAGCCTCTTCTGTGAATGTGACGCACACAAGAATTTTGCCACAATTTGTGTGTTTAATGGGCATTTTGTTCAAAAGCAATACTAGAATTGCTATTCCATTGTTTACCGCTAGAGGGGGTTATAGCCTAACGGGAACATTAGTTGAAGTTTCGCGGGATTTTCTATAGACAAAGAAACGTCTGGTTTATGTTGTCTGGGCCATGCAAGTGTGTCATTCAGTTTGTACATCTGAAAAAGGCTCTTTCTTGAACAGGTCTTTTTATGAGCATCTGATGACATTTAGGCAACTTTCTGAATATTATTAATCTGAATAAAAAATAGCACATGCAATATGCACGTATAAATATGGCATTTTATTATTTGTTTTCCCCATTACTCGGTCAGCTCTGAAACTAGCCTACTATTGGTAAAACGGACATGACTGAGTGATCTCAATTTTGTAATTAACATAACAACTAATAACAATACAATATGTCTTGGTTGGTTTTAGCTGTTTTAAGTGTGTTCATGTCTTCTTCCCAGAAAATGCTACTAAGGATGATGAGCGTATTGCCCATGCTGCTGGACTTTGCAAAAAATTGGTGGGACATTTCTCACAGGACTGGAAGCAGAAGGTGGCACTGAAAGAAGCACAACAAGAGCATAACCTCCCAGAGCATTTACTCATCACAGAATGCAAAACCAGGTGGGGTTCAAGGCAAAAGATGATGGAGAGGGTCTTGGAGCAGCGGCAGGCCCTATCTGATGTCCTCTTGGCAGAGCGTAAAACACGGCATCTGGTTCCCTCATGGCAGGACCTAGATGTGCTTGAGTCTGTAACCTTGGCGTTACACCCTTTGCAAGAATTCACTGATGCTCTTTCCGGGGAAAGCTATGTAAGTGTTTCATATGTTAAACCTGTACTTCATCTTTTGAAGACCTCATTTCAAAGGTAGATGACTCTGATTTAACCAAAACTATAAAAGCAAATATCTTGGATTATATGATTACAAAGTATGATGACGCAGCAACACAAGAACTACTGGACATTGCATCTTTCAGTGACTCCAGGTTCAAGGGCAACTACATTAGGATGGAACATATCTATTTTTTTATTGTATTCTAAACTGCCTCTCTGTTTTAGGAGGGAACACTTTCTGACAACACTGAGGCCCAAAGCATGGATCCACCAAGTGACAAGAAGGCAAAGCGATCACTGGGCAGTTTGCTGAAAACAAATCCAGGCTCCACTCCCACTCCATCTTCCATGCAGCTGGGGCAAGCTGTTGAAGCTGAACTGAACAGCTACTTGCTGTCCCCGACCATTGACAGTGAGGCAGACCCTTTGCCTTGGTGGAAACTCCACTAGGTCACCTACCCAAAGCTAAGCAAACTAGCTCAGAAATATCTTTGTATACCTGCCACTAGCTCACCCTCTGAGAAGCTCTTTAGCACATCAGGGAATGTGGGCCCTTGTGAAAAAATAGTATGCCATTAACATATTTAAGCACACCCTATTTAGAGAATACTTCTATCAGACTTTTTTGACCCAGCTTTAAGTATATTTAATATACTAAAGTTGTGATAATGATATAAATTTAATATATTAAAAATATATTCAGTGTATTGACTTCATACTTTTTTGACCGAGCTTATTTCATACTTAAATATACTTTAAATATATTTAATGGAATGTACTTTTAAACATACTTGTAAGATGCTGCAAATATATTGCCCATATACTATTTACATGATATGTAAGCATTAATAGTCTAATTTTACTGCAATTTAAATGTTTCTGCATTCTACTACAGACATTAAGTATGCATATTAATATGGAAGAGTTATTCCGTTAAAACTGGGAAGAAAACTCGAGACAACATTAACAAAAGTTTTTTTATTATGTGTATCAACCACAACATATAAATCAAACCAACAAAAGAACAATCAGCATCAACACTTTACTTGCTGTTTGTTTGTTTTGCAAAGCTCTCGTTATTGCACTTTCTCCTCAAGATATTCTTCACCTCTTGGGAAGAGGTCCCTGGGAATTGTGCGATGACGCAATCTGTTGATAAAATTTCAGATCACTTTTACTGAACCAGACAAATGGTGAGCATTACTGTAAATCAAGAGTTTCAAATGAAGGCAAACCAAAAATTTGAAATCTCATCTGCAAAACCCGTGTGTACGCAGGTTACCCTTTGCTCACAACCAGTCCCCTAATTAGAGTTGCAATAGTAACCTGCACACACAAAGGGGCTTTCTGGACATCCCTTCCCTAACATCTGCATAATGTAATTCCACACATCATTGGAGCGATCAGGAGTTTGGTTGAGATCCCTCTCTTTTCACATTTATAAAGCTTTTCTAAAGTTTCAGTGCCATAGAACTGATATGATTGAGAATAGATTTGTTTAAAAGACACAATAAATCTTTGCGGAAATGCAAACTTTACAAAAATTACTAAACTAATGGGCAACTTGCCTAAATTGTGCACAGAACATACCTATTAATGCTTCGACCTTTTCAGGGTCCAGCTGGTCTTTCTCTGGCAGGTCCTTATGATTGCTTGCATGCTTCCCTGTGATCGATGAGGATGCCAATGTCTCCTTCCCGAAAAGCAGTAGTGCCAGCTCTTGTGTATAAAGTGACATCCTGGTTTTGCTCAAACGATCAAAGAGCCTTTTCTGGACTTGAATGCTGGAGTTAGGCAATGTTACCTGAAAGTAAAATGTTAATTAATTTATTTTTTCTTTATGATTAACTTCCTTTTAGTCATGTACTTCAGACTTACAATACCATGTCCAACAAAGGTTAAGATGCTGCGTAAAACATAATATGGGTAACCTATCTATGTGCTAATTAACAATATTTCCCATCTTTAGAACTTATCATATAAGGATAGCGGACCTTTATTATAACCATTAATGTTTTGAAAATGAGAAGTAATACAAAAATTACCAACTTGCCATTTTTGCTCATTTAATGCAATGTACAAACATTTACACTTGTTTGATGTTTACAAAATTTCTCAGTTGATGTACATGCTTATTTAATTTTGTTTCATTGGTACAGAACTAGGGCGGCATGGTGGTGCAGTGGTAAGGACTGTTGCCTCACACCTCTGGGACCCGGGTTCAAGTCTCCGCCTGGATCACATGTGTGTGGAGTTTGCATGTTCTCCCCATGTCGTCGTGGGGTTTCCTCCGGGTACTCTGGTTTCCCCCCACAGTCCAAAAACATGCTGAGGCTAATTGGAGTTGCTAAATTGCCCATAGGTGTGAATGGTGTGTGAGTTTGCCCTGCGATGGGCTGGCCCCCCATCCTGGGTTGTTCCCTGCCTCGTGCCCATTGCTTCTGGGATAGGCTCCGGATCCCCCGCGACCCAGTAGGATAAGCGGTTTGGAAAATGGATGGATGGTACAGAACTAATACCAATCTACCATGCCAGGAACCGTACCAAATTGAAATTTCTGGTAGTGAACCAACCACCGAATACACAATAGTAGCAACAGCATTTGTGATTATGTAACCCATCCATGTAGGAGCAGTAGGGCATGCAGCGGCAGTAGTGATGTGGGATGATACCTTGATCAGCGCCACATTACTAGCCTAGGAATTGAACTAGCAACCCTGTGATCACAAGAACAACTCCCTAACCGTTAGGCTACCACTGCCCATCACCAGCTGATGTGAGGCAAAGACTGTTTCTGTTCTTTCAGCATCCTGCTTGCCTCACCTGGAGTATTATGTGGATAACCTTAGCTGAATATCATGTAGAAGTGGGCTATGCTCTTTGAAATCTAATACTCCTGATGCATCAAACAAGGATAGCTATATAAACTGAAAGAAAGTTAGTTAAATGAATAATTAAAATTTTAAAATATGACAATAACATGAGTTAGATGCAGTTACTGCCTATTTTGTAAGGAACTATTAAAGGTCATCTGCAATCTTTAACACAATAATTACAAGAAAGGGCTTAATACCATGACTGGTGAACTTGCTGAAGCTTGGAGGAGGATGATTCGCGAGTACCGATAAAGACTAAATACAGACGCAAGGTGACAAAGGTATTACATCTGAGTTAATTAGCAATTTCATTTATTATACTGTGTAATGTTACTGAATATTTATGATAATTCCATGTTTTGTTCTGGAGGTACAACAGACTAACAAGACCCATTATAAGTCATATATTGAATCCGGAATCCCTATTCCTAGGAAAAGTGCTTACAGGAAAAAAACAAAGCAACGTAAGTCTTATTTTTAAAATGTACCGACTTGTTATATTTATTCAAAGTGAAATCATTTAAATATGTATTGTACAATATAAATTTGACTGAATTAGTGGTGTATGTGAAACATTAAAACGTGTTTTTTTAGCGCTCAGTTGAGCATTCTGAAACAGCTAATGAATCTGAGCAAGAAAGTGTGGGATTTCTTGGACAAGAGACAAAGCAACTGAAGGTAAATAAAATACATTTAAGATAAGTAGATATTCTGCATGAATGGAAACATATAATAGTCTGACTGTACATTTTAAGATTTCAGATGAATTATTTGAAGCCCATGGCCCTGATGTACATGATGAAAATCAAACAGATGTCGTACAGTTACAGGAAGAAAAATGCACATTAGTAAGTTTAAGCTGTTTCATTACAATTAAATAGCAGAATGGAATTCTAAACAAGGTGGACAGGTGCAATGTCATTTATGGAAAAAGTAGAAGCAAATGATCCTGTTTTTTGTCTAGCACATTGCAGAAGCTGACACTCAACAAAGTAATGAAGATGGTAATGATGAACGCGAGATCCATTCTGAAAAGATTGCCATGAGCAGACAGGTACTGTGAATTTTTGAATCACATTTGCACAAATAATCTTTGGTCCCCAGGAATTGCTGTATGTAAAAGGTGGGCGATAGGACCTAAAGTTAATATTACAGTATTTTTCACTTTTTAGACATTGATGGTATTATATCACGGTATTACATTTTTATATTTACAAACAAAAAACACCTTTCTTGAATGCAGAATTTTATTTTCATAACAAAAGACTTAGTAAACTTCACAATTCCAAATTAATAAAACTGAAGAACAAAGACATAAGAATAATAATAAAAAATAAACTGAAGTGTACTATACTTTTCCAAATTATAATAGTTACGATGGGTAATATAACAAAGCACATTTTCTTTGTTGCCAATATATGTACAGTATAGGTAAAATGCTATTACTTGAGCATTAATAGCCAGTTTTTCTTTACAAACAGAAGCATCCCTGCCTTGTCACCCACACTTATATGGTGGTTCCCCCATGGTATACTTTGGTCTTACATGTGTTACAGACTGTGAGCTTTGTGACTTCTAAACTCACAATTAAGAACTTTCACACTAATAATATGTAAACACATGGCTTAGTGTGTGTCCACGGCTGTGATGTTGCCTGTGCTGCCATGTAATATGACTGACTCGGAATTTCTTTATCCATTCATCTTAATGTGGATCTGATATCTGATCAGCTGAACCAAACCTGACAACATAAGGAAATGTTTGAGACCCATTGCTATGGCGTAGGATAAAACAGGATATCAAAATGGATATTATTAAAACATTTATAATACATTTCAAATAAGAGTTTCAGAGACTCTAACTTCTGATATGGTCTCTTAATTTTTTTGTTGTATACGTTAATCTTGTTTTCTCTCTAGGTGGATGAAACTGATGATTGTGATCCCCTTTACCCTGGTGCACCTCTGACCAAAGGACAGAGTCTGCTTTTACTGATGTCATACATTCTTCAACACAGCCTCACAGGGAAAGCGCTTGACTGAGAAAGGTAACAACTTAATGTTTTCTTTTCTTTTTATTTTAGTTGGTAAGTGATTCAGAGGATGAAGAGGATGACGGCTATATCAAACCAAGTACAACCCAAAGGTTGTTTAATGAACATTTCCCAGGACTGGTGCCTTCAACAGTTTATCTCTTTCACAAAGCATATGGAGAGTATGGACATTATGAACCTCATTTCTACTGTTCCTCCTGTTCAGGCTATATTGGGATGAGTCACAATAGTCCAAAGCATTGTATTTTGTGTAGGGCTGAATTTAATGTCAATGAAAGCCTATTGAACGGCTCGTATTTTCTGGTTCTTAACTTGGCGTCACAAATTAACGATGTTTTAGAAAATCCTAATCTTTCATGGTGCAAAAAAGTCAGATCAGAAGGTAAACTTTGTGATATACAATATGGAATGGAATATCAAAAACTTGCATGCAGTGGGGATCTTGGTGAGAATGACATCAGCTTGTTATGGAATTGTGATGGAATCCCTGTGTTCAAGAGTTCCAAATGTCAGATTTGGCCTATTCAGTGTCAAATAATTGAGCTAGACCCACAACAGAGAAAGACTAATATTTGTGTCCCTTGTCTTTGGTTTGGGAAAAATAAACCCAACATGTTCACATCGCTACACCTCTTTGTGAGTGAAGCTCTTGTACTTGAGAAAGATGGAATCAAATGGAAGGACGCACAAAACAGAGATCAGGTTTCAAGAGTCCATGTTCTGCTCTGTAGTTCTGATTCTGTTGCTCGACCTCTCCTCAGAAATACTAAGCAGTTTAATGGTACTTATGGATGTGATTTTTGCTACCATAAAGGAGGAGGTCCATACGCATCTTGTACTCCTGAGCCCTCTCTGAGATCAGAGGAAGAGCATTATATCCATGCAATGGCAGCAACACCAAAAGAACCTCGATTTCAAGGGGCCCTCCCCACTAATGAAGCTCAGTAAGTTCCAAATGATAAAAGGCTTTGTACCTGAATATCAACACAGTGTGTGTCTGGGTGTTACAAGACAGCTTGCATCTCTGTGGTTTGATTCATGTAATCATGAAAAAGAGTGGTACATTGGAACTAAAACTGATGTTGTTGATAAACAGCTAACTGCAATCCAGCCTCCAGTAGAGGTGACAAGAACACCTCGTTCTGTACAAGATTGCAAATTCTGGAAGGCATCAGAATGGAGGGCTTTTCTTTTGTTTTATGCATTACCAGTTTTTAAAGATGTTCTGCCAAAAAAATTCTGGAATCATCTTTTTCTTTTAGTTTTTGGAATTTACGCATTGCTTCAAGAGAAAGTGGAAATATGCAGCCTTGACTTTGCAGAGCTCTCACTGAAAAACTTTGTCACTGAATTCGAAAGATTGTATGGAACATTCAATGTTCATTTGTTAACCCATATTGCTACAAGCGTCAGAAACTGGGGGCCCCTTTGGGCAACATCTACATTTTCTTTTGAATCCTTCAATGGAACACTCCTGAAATTTTTCAATGGAATTACACATGTACCACAGCAGATTGTAAAGCAGTTCTTACGGTGGAAGAGCTTGAGAGAACATGGTGAAAGATGCATGAAGGATGCTAATGAAAACGTGCAATGCTTGTTTAATGAACTGCAAAATGCCAATGTATTATTAGCAAGTTCACAGTGAATTAACGAACTCGTTAGAGTCTTTGGTAGTCCTTTTGCCCAAGAAAATGTACCTGTTACACACAGGATTGCAGTAGAGCAGTTACTGGGCTTTAAAGTAAATTCCTACTGCTATTATAACCGCTTTATTGTCAATGGAATAGTTTGTCACGCAGAATCCTCTAAATTACGCAAAAGAAACAACTCTGTTGTAGAGCTCAAAGATGGAATGCTATGTAGCATCAAAAGTCTTGTACTAGCCAAGCCCCAATGCATGCATGACTGTGCAATGTGTGACTGCAATAGAAGGTGCTGTGTTTTAGTACAGGAATTGGTAAAAAAAGGGGGCATTTGTGCAGAGACTCTCAGCTAAATATATCCAGCAAATTTATTCATGAGGTCACACGATCAGACAATGTAATTGCTGTTCATCCAAGTTCTTTCAAAAGGAAATGTGTTGTGATCTGTTTGAAAGCCAGAGCATTTGCAATTCCTCTGCCAAATAATATTGAACGGGATTAGATATGCTGTCTCTTTAGCACTGTTCATAAAATTTCCATGGTGGAGTTTAAACATGAACAGATACATTTGTCTTACTGTTAGGGCTATTTTGAGAAAACCTGAAAGGTATATTCGTCCAGTCATTGCAATGCATTGCAGTTATGGTTATCTTTGTGTTTGCAAATTTTGTAATTACTTTAGGCATTTTAAAAGGGTAGAAGAATTTCAAGTGAAAATGTAGATTGATTTAGCATGTGTGTGTTTGTTCTTTATATAGACACACTCATACGTACATTTTTTTCAAATAAACCATTGTGCACAGTAGCTCCTATTTGTGTTATAACTTGTGAAGTGCATTAGTACAAATAGCTGTGAAAAGTAAATTAAATACATATAAGTGTGTGTCTAGAAATGAGTGGAAATGTGTTTTGTGTTTTTGTGGAAATGAGTGGGAACTGCTGACATACTTAAAATGTATTTTCTAATATTTTAAATACTGTGCTATTTTTGTTTTCACAAATTTTGGTTAGCAACTTTGAAGAATGAAATAAATATACAGTAATTGAAGTATATATGACTTTCTGAATTTATTTTATGTATATTTTAAGAAACAAAAAAATACATTTAATGTGTATTACACAAAACTAATTACTATACTGTTTTAAGTATACTGCTGAAAGCTATATCTAGCATCTCTAAAGTATATTTCAAGTGTACTTACTGTAATAAGGAAAATGATAGCATGTTTTAAGTATGTGCCATATACTTTTAGTATACTGGATATATATTTAAGTATACTATTTTTTTACAAGGGCAAGAACTCCAAATAGCAGGCTGAGGAGCTTGTACATGTGTTGTTTGTGATGAACAGTGGTGGGCAGAGCCAACCGAAAAGTTAGCTTCAATACCCTCTAATCTGCCAACTCCAAAGTTCAGTTTGATAACGCTAAACCTGTAAACCACAAAAAATTTAGCAGAAGCTAACAATTAGCACTAACCGCTAACTTTTATTTCACATGCGTGTTTTTTATGCTACTGGTTTTTGTTTTATTTATTTTTCTTTTTAATTGTATTTTAATGGTGCTTTTCACTGTTTATAATTTGTTAGGTTCTGGTTTTATTTCATTTTATATGTTGCTGATTGAGAAGCACTCTGACTACAGCATTGAGGTTGCTGTTTTAAATGTGCTATATAAATAAACTGTCATTGCCATTTTATTATATGAATATAGCTTTGGTTTAGTTTTTGACGTCTGAACCCTTAAAAACATACCTAGAGAGCTAAAATTTAACACTGAAGTCCAGTCTGTCGGACTAGAGTGATTAACAGGTGATATTTATAACTTGGAGTTTGAGAATATTCTGTGTTGAAATTTTAAGTGATATTCTATTCACAAGATGTAAGCATTTTTGTTGGTGAAGCCCTATTTCACAATTGGCCATTTTGTTTTTAGTGAAGAACTTAGGGACTACAAACATGGTGCCATTTACCCTGAACTACGAAGGAAGGTCTCAGCTCTGTATTGGTCTATTGTTCTGTCAATCAGAACCTGGAAAATACAACCAGGGGCTTGTATGACAGAGCAGGATTTCTCACTTAGCCGAATTACTTGTTGGATTTAGGGTAGTCTGAACTAAATGTATCTGAACAAAGAAAGTCCAGAAGAAGCTAAATGGTCTGCTGACAGTTTTCAGAGTTGGCAGAAAAGCTAATCTAATGAAAAATGTAGCTTCGCTAATTAGCTGTAGGCAGATTAATGGAACACTGCCCTCCACTGGTAATGAATTTGAAGCCCTGTGATTTTTATTTTTTTTTTTCGATGAGAATATTTGTTTAGTTAACCAAAGACAGGCTTCAGGAAGTACAGAAGCCTCTTGTAAATGTCAGTATCTCAGACTTTGTATGTTGTTTAATACTCCCCTGCTAAATTGTAGTATGTATCAGGTTTCACATTCATGTTTGTTTCATATCATTTGAAACGACATTTGCACCATTTTTTTAGTTTTAGTTTAGTTTTAGTTTTTTTTTTTTACAAATTAAGACTGAATGTGTCTGAAAATGCTAAATGGTGTAACTATAAAAGAGTTCGAAATATTTTAAGTATTTAATCCATTTGGAGCATATGTACGTGTAAATTAATTTGAAATATCACATAAAAACAGATTTTATTAGGATTAATAATTTTTTGTTATATTGAGTGGAACATACCTTGAAAACACTTTTGTTAAATAATCTTTGACAAATTATGTAAAAATTATTTAGACTATATTTTAATCCGTTTTTCCATGTGTTATCATTTTATGAAAAATATTGCTTATTTAAGTTATCACACTACGTGATGTATTTTGACTGACTAGATGAAAGTGATTAAAATTGTACCAAATGATGACAATTGTATAAAACCATTTGCATCTATGTACTAAAATATTTGGAAATTTGTGTAAAGCAATGAGAAATGATGTAATGTTGTGCAGACGTGCATTATGGTGTAGGGATTACTCTTGTTGTTTTGTAAATGTTAATTGTCATGTGAGGAAAAACTGTAACATTATGTCAAAATAAATATTGTAGGAATGTATTTGTGGGACTTTTGTTGAGTACATTTACCTATACAAGTACATTTGTATTTCTGTATGAGAACTCCCACATTCCGCTCTTGATGCCACCCTCCCAAAATCTCTTGCCACCCCATGTAAACATTTCTGTAACCACCACTGCAGTTACAGCCACCGCCTGTGGCAAGTTTTCTAGGAGCCACTCTACTTTATAAATGACAAAATCATTGCTCACAGCTTCACTTTCTACCTGCTGCAGCAAAGAATATACTTCTTGCCTAAATATTGCTTTAAAAGACATTCTGAAGTGAGGTAGTAGCGTATTAACAGGGGCACAGCTGGGGTGTAATGGCGGTGGCCATAGCCTGTCGTGTAGCGGCTGTCGCATCATTGATTAGATCTTACAGGATTGTCTCAGTCCTTTTTCCGTGACCACACCCCTTTGAGAGCTTGAGAGCTGTGATTGGACAGCGATTACATTTCCTGGTGGCACAGTTTCAGCAAGTACTTTTCAAAAATGAGCCAATGTAGCAGAGCAAAGATGGTCACTGCTTTTCGGAGTGATGTGGCACAATTTCATTATTAAAATGTGTGTAATGTAAACCCTTCTTTTTCTGGAGGGTAGTTGAACACGGTCAATTAAATGATTGTTTTGTTTTCATTGTGTCGCGTTCTCTTCACGACACTCAAAAGCAATGCCTCTTGTCCGTCGCATTTCCACATAGCACGGTGTCTGCATGCTGTTCACTGTAAAAGAATATATCGCGTTGACTGTTTTCCCCCAAAAGCCAAACTCGGGTTTGCATTCCAAGGCGGCACGAAATCTGCGCCATAAGTAGCAGATGGTATAAAAAGTCTTTTAAAGACCCGTGACGGCGCCGGCCTTCTTACTGATCCTGCTCGTCTGAGCTTCCTCCTCCTTTTTATATTGCCTCCCCAGCAAGAGACAGCATATGTCCAGGCGCTGGCCACGACAGAATGGTACAATATGTAGCAGTTTCTACTTATTCTGATACAATGTACTTTTAAATGGCTTACTTATTTTAAACAAACCTTTTATATTGGTTTATATTATAAACCATTATAATGGGATCACGTGATTTCAACAAGTACCTAGCTGGTAGCTACCATCAGAAATGCTGTCACCAGATTTAAACACGCTGGAATAGTGTTGCTTTTAAGAATGCTATTCAAATACAGTAGACCAGGGTGTAATGTCTGGACACTATAATGGGCACCACCTGTCCCCAGTCTCCTCTAAATATAACTACTACCTATTATTTTAAACGGAACTACTCCAGAGAAGCTGAACACTATAGGGATCAACATCATCTGTTCTGTCGATAATTAGAGCCAATATCCATCACATGTTCAATAATTGTAATCGTCCTTTTAATTTACTGATGTTACCGATAAATATTCATCATGCGCGTTGCATGCACTTTTCTACTGAAACTACTCTGAGGTCTCACACTGAGTTCAACCTACCGCATGGATTGGTTGAAATGTGAACGAGATCATCTCAAGTTAAACCAATGACTGGCTTTCTCCAGATATGAGTGACAGCTGAGGAAAGAGGCTGCGTACAGGCAATAGCGGAGAGATGGAAAGAGAACCATAAGTTCAGAAACATTAAAAGTACATTAAAAGCTGACTGTAAGCGCACCTGAGTAATATATTCCATCTTATCCTGTCTAATTATTAGTTTTGTAGTAGTGACACTTTTATCAAATGTGTACAGTTCATAGGTATTTTTGCAATTTTCAAATGCTTTGGGAAGCCAAATTTTGAGCCATCTGACTGCAATCAAAAAACTAAAAATGCCAAAAGACATATTTTCTCAGCAAATTTAAAAGTGCTGGCTAACAGTAAGTGTAAATATTCTCAGATTATTATCCACGTTGGCACTAATGATGTCTGATTGAGGCATTTGGAGATACCTAAGATAAATTTCATAGAGGTGTGCAACCTTGCAAAGACGATGTCTGTGTCAGTAATGTGCTTTGGCCACATCTCTGCTAGACGTGGTGATGAAATGTACAGCAGATTATCATTGCTGTACCGCTGGCTGTCAGAATTGTGCCCGATAAATGGTGTGGGATTTAAAGACAATTGGCCGACGTTCTGGGGTAGGCCTGGGCTTTTGAAGAAGGAAGGTAATCACCCCTTGTGGGATGGTGCTGATCTCCTGTCCAAAAGCATTGCTCATGGTCTCAAGGCCAGTCGCTGACAAGCCAGATCCAAGTCCAGGCGGCAGGCAAACCGGCATAACTGACCGTCTGCTAGTCGCTTAGAGTCGTCACCCAGGGTTCATGTTATTGAGACTGTGTCTGTTTCCCGCACTTCTAATCGTGGAGGTGTATTCCACCATAGTGGATGTCATAATAACTTTAATGAAAACTGAACCAAATCCATTGTTAGATAATAGGTGTAATGTGAGCCTAAAATCCTGGACTTTTAAATGTAAGATCACAGGCACTAAGGCATTACTAATAAATGAAATGATTACTGATTTTAGTCTTGGTGCGTTATACTTTACTGAGACCTGGGTTAAACCAAATGAATTCATGGCATTAAATGAATCTACTTCAGCTGAATACAGTTATAAGCATAACCCTCGACCAAATGGCAAAGGTGGTGGTGTTGCTGCAATATTTCAGTCTAATCTAGGAGTGTCCAAGAAAAGTGGTTATAGCTTCTGAACATTTGAAATTCTTGTTCTTAGTTTTGCTGGCTCATCTCCTTGTGGTCCTTCACCTCCAGTCATCATCATTGTGTAAACACCACCTGGTCCATACAGAGTTTTTTTTTTAACAAATCTGGTGGTCACTAATGACAAAGCCATGATTGTTGGTGATTTTAATATTCACATGGAGAATGACAGTGATCCTTTAACAACAACGTTTGCTGCTATTCTTGACTCTGTAGATGTATGTCAGAATGTAGTCGGGCCTATTCATGCCTGTAACCCAGGACCTCGTAAGGATGTTAAGATGATTCAAGGACCCCGGAGTGACAGAAGCCCTAAAAAATTTGGAAAATAACTGGATTGGTCTGGACTTTTTCCCAATATGATTTTTTTTGTTCGGCACAAAATCTTTAGCAACGCCCCTGCCTGTAACCATACCCTGGATTCAGGGACGGATTATGGGTTGTGGGGGCCCCTGGGCAAAATGTTCGCGAGGGCCCCCCCACCACCACCAGCACCACCACCACAACCACCACAATTCAAGGGCCCTTGGCAGCCAAACGCCCTCCCTATAGGGTCAGGGGCCCTTGTAGGCAGAGGATCAAAGAATGTAGGCCCTCTAAAATAGACAAACGAAAATACATTGTTGATAAGTGTTGCAAATTGTTTTGGGCTAGGGGCCCCACGGGCCCCCTGCACCCCAAGGGCCCCTGGGCAGCGGCCCCGCTGGCCCGGTCCGTAATCCGTCCCTGCCAGGATTTGATTATTAGCCATGGTATTTGGGTGGAACACACATCTATTATCCCTCAGAATCCTCTACTTTCAGATCATTAATACAGTACAGCCTCCCTTCAGCCCCAGCTGCAAAGTACAATATCAGACGTCCCATCACCCCATTATCAACAACAATGTTTCTTGACCAACTTCCATAGTCCTTCAACCTTACATCTGAAGCCTCATGTGAAAAATGAACTTGAACAGGTATCTGTGAACATGGTAAAATCCTTTCGCAGCACTCTAGGTCTTGTAACTCCACTTTAAACAAAGAGATAGAGATAAGAAAGCTGCACCCTGGTATTCTGAACTTCACTTCGTGCTCAACTAAACTAGTAGTTTTCTGATCAGTCTGGAAAGAGAGTCTCTCCAAGTACAGATAAGCACTAGTGACTGCTAGGTCTGTGTATCTTTCCAGATAAATAGAAGAGAACAAAAACAATTCTAACTTCCAGTCTGAATCTGTGTCTAGGTTAACACAGAATTCTTCAACCCTAAACTCGCAAGTCCCACAGGCTCTTAGGAGTGATGACTTTATTACATTTTTTAATGGTAAAATAACTAAGATTAGAAAGACCATCACTTCTGTGGCCACATACAGCTACCAGCCTTCTACTAGTCCTGTTCCTACTGATATTGACACTTTTAAATCTTTCTGTCCTAAAAACAATCAGAACTTTTGAGCTTGGTTTTGAGCACGATCCTGTTAAACTTGTTAAACTCATCTCTTAGGCTTGGATATATTCCGAAACCTTTTAAAATAGCAGTTATTAGACCTGTTCTAAAGAAACCAAGTCTTGAACCTAGTGATTTAGGAAACTATAGACCCACGCCAGGATTGCAAATCTTCCTTAATGTATTAGGATGAATTTGTGGACGATTACGTTGCCCACGTGGCATGGAATTAACCCTTCTACTGAAATATTCTGGGAAGTCATAATTGTGGATTAATTCTGTGATTATGTGGACTGATCATCCTGAAATTCAGATAAATCGTCCATGATTCACCCAGAATATTATTGAACTGCACAAACGTTGTTTTTTACCAATCACCTGTAACACCTATTTTGTCATATATACCTTGAGTCTCATAAAAAGAAACCAGGTTGCTTATCTAAGCCATTAGATCGGCATGCAGTATGCTTATCTTGGTTACAGGAGACAGGGGAGGGTCGTTACACAGCACCTTATATTCTCTTTAGGGGGAAAAGGGAGGCATTGCGCAAAGACACCTAGCACAAGGATGCCTATTGTACAATGTTACCGCAAGCAGCATCACTCGGACAAAAGGGGGAATTGGATAACATATTGCCTGAGGGGAAGGGGTGAGCCTGGCCAGCTCATCCCCTGCCCTCACGCAACGCTAAATTTAGTATAAAGGAAGAGGAAAACTCAGTGTTGACCGAAGCTCAGCCGTGGGATAGAGCGCGCATCACCCGGCACTTTCTCGGGACTTACATCTTGGTTTCCTGCCAGGACTAAAAGGGGCTCCCCAGTCTAAGAGTGAAGGTAGGTGATGATGGCACATCCGAGTGTGAATAGTTTTGCAGCAGCTTATGCGTTTAATTGATCATGGGGATTAACTATCACCGCTCGTTATAATAATTCACATTTACTATATTTTATTGTTTCTTTTCTATATATACTTCTTCGTATAATATATACTATTCTATATCCCTTGTAGTACGAGGTTATTTTGCATTGCTTTCAATACGATAGTTTGGTATTGATGTCAGTGTGAGGTTATTTTGTATTACTTATTAAAGCGTTTTTGAGTGAACCTAAGCGTGCCTGTTTGTTCCTTCGAGAGGCCTACATCCCTCTCACATCCATTTTAATACACTTTCATTTCAAAGATCCTAGAAAACGTTGTTCATCAACTGTCTTCTTTTCTATGGAAAACTAATGCTAATGAATTATATCAGTCTGGCTTTAGATCAAACCACAGGGAAGACAGCTTCAATCAAAGTATTGAATGATTTGCTTATGGCTTCTGACCGTGGCTGGATACCTTTGTTGGTATTACTAGATCTAACTGCAGCATTTGATACTGTGGACGATAAAATTCCCTTGGACCACCTAGAATCTGTGGTTGACATTAATGTAACAGCTCTTTCTTGGTTTCACTCTTATTTAACTGATTATTATAAGTTTATCCATGAAATATAATTTCCTTCCAGACAAGTCCAGAATTAACACTCATTTCTCATGCATAGTAAAATTAGCTTTAGCTTACACAACCCTTAAGACATACAAGCCAAGCATGAGTGACCTTGGGTCTAAGGCAGATGCAAAGCCATTTATGTGCAAATCATTGTAGCTCTTGCAGAATGTAGTACTCAGCAAAAGTGCTACTTATAATATGTAACAGACTCTGAGTCTCAATCATGCTCAGTCCAAGGTAAGGTATCCAACACTTGACACCCCAAGATTTTTGGATTCCCTCTGGCCCAGCCCTCGTCTTAATTAAGATCAAATCATTATGATATGACTTGGATATTGGGAGAACCAGAACTAACCACTGTTACTGAGAAACCAGAACAAATGAAAAACACATATACAGAGCATCTGCATAAATAAATCTGTATTTTAATAACAGATAATAAAAAGAAATAATAATAACAATACATTTATTTTATATAGTGCTTTTATACTAGATACTCAAAGTCACTTTACAAAGGCAAATCAGGGAAAAACAAACACAGACACACACATTAGGCAAACAAACAGGACAAAGTTCTATCAACAATTACAGGCAATTTTGAAAAGAGGCTCTTAAGAGAGTCTTATACAGTAGGGCCCCGGCGCGGCTTCCTCAGTCCACACCTCAATAAGAGAGCACAAGTTCTCAAGGACATCTAGACTGGCAGACTCCACCGGAGAGCCAGCAACATCATCAAAGACTCCTCACACCCTGGATACTACCTTTTCTCCCCCCTCTCCTCTATCTTATCTAATCTGATCTTATGTTATATAATCTTCCATCCATCCATCATCTCCCGCTTATCCGAGGTCAGGTCACGGGGGCAGCAGTCTCAGCAGGGAAACCCAGACTTCCCTCTCCCCGGCCACTTCAGCCAGCTCCTCTGGGGGAATCCAGAGGTGTTCCCAGGCTAGCCGAGAGACATAGTCCCTCCAGCGTGTCCTGGGTCTTCCCCTGGGCCTCCTCCCAGTAGGACATGCCCGGAACACATAACCAGGGAGGCATCCTAAGCAGATGCCTGAGCCACCTCATCTGGCTCCTCTCAATGTGGAGGAGCAGCGGTTCTACTCTGAGTCTCTCCCGAATGACCGAGCTCTTCACCCTATCTCTAAGGGAGAGCCCAGCCACCCTGCGGAAAAAACTCATTTTGGCCGCTTGTACTCGCGATCTAGTTCTTTCGGTCGCTACCCATAGCTCAAGACCATAGGTGAGGGTAGGAACGTAGATTGACTGGTAAAGCGAGAGCTTTGCCTTTTGGCTCAGCTCTTTCTTCATCACGACAGGCCGATGCAGTGCCCGCATCACTACTGACGCCGTACCGATCCGCCTGTCGATCTCTCGTTCCATCCATCCCTCACTCGTGAACAAAACCCCGAAATACTTAAACTCCTCCACTTGGGGAAGGACCCCCTCCCCGACCAGGAGAGAGCATTCCACCCTTTTCCAGCTGAGGACCATGGTCTCAGACTTGGAGGTGCTGATTCTCATCCCAGCCGCTTCACACTCAGCTGCGAACTGTCCCAGTGAGAGCCGAAGGTCACGGTCCAATGAAGCCAACAGAACTACATCATCTGCGAAAAGCAGAGACCTAATCCTGAGGTCACCAAACCTGACACCTTCAACGCCCTGGCTGCGCCTAGAAATTCCATCCATAAAAGCTACAAACGGAATCGGTGACAAAGGACAACCCTGACGGAGTCCAACTCTCACCGGAAACGAGTCCAACTTATTGCCGACCATGCGGACCAAGCTATAACACCAGTCATACAGGGACCGAACAGCTGTTATAAGGAAGCCCGGCACCCCATACTTCCGGAGCACTCCCAACAGGACTCCCCGAGAGAGACAGTCGAATGCCTTCTCCAAGTCCACAAAACACATTTAGACTGGTTGGGCAAAATCGTATGAACGCTCCAAGACCCTGCTGAGAGTATACAGCTGGTCCACTGTCCCACGGCCAGGGCGAAAACCACACTGCTCCTCCTGAATCTGAGGTTTGACAATCCGACAGACCTTCCTCTCCAGAACCCCCAAATAGACCTTACCAGGGAGGCTAAGTAGTGTGATCCCCATATAGTTGGAACACACCCTCCGGTCCCCTTTCTTGAAGAGGGGGACCACCATCCCGGTCTGCCAATTCAGAGGCACCGCCCCCGATGTCCACGCAATGCTGCAGATGCGTGTCAACAAAGACAGCCCCACAACATCCAGAGCCTTAAGGAACTCCAGGCGGATCTCATGCACCCCCAGGGCCCGGCCACTGAGGAGCTTTTTAACCACCTCAGTGACCTCCGCCCCAGAGATAGGAGAGTCCACTCCCAAGTCCCCAGACTTTGCCTCCTCATTGGAAGGCGTGTCAGTGGGATTGAGGAGGTCTTTGAAGTATTCCCTCCACCGACCCAAAACGTCCCGAGTTGAGGTCAGCAGTGCCCCATCACCACCATAAACAGTGTTGATGTTGCACCGTTTTCCCTTCCTGAGACGTCGGATGGTGGACCAGGATCTCCTTAAAGCCATCCGGAAGTCGTTTTCCATGGCCTCGCCAAACTCCTCCCACACCCAAGTTTTTGCCTTGGCGACCACCAAAGCTGCATTCCTCTTGGCCTGCTGGTACCCGTCAGCTGCCTCTGGAGTCCCACAGGCCAAAAAGGCCCGATAGGACTCCTTCTTCAGCTTGACGACATCCCTCACCACCGGTGTCCACCAACAGGTCGGGGATTGTTGTCACGACAGGCACCGACCACCTTATGGCTACAGCTCCAGTCACCTGACTAAACAATTGAGGCGTGGAACATGGCCCATTCGGACTTAATGTCCCCCGCCTGCCCCAGGACATGGGAGAAGTCCTGCCGGAGGTAGGAGTTGAAACTCCTCCTGACAGGGGATTCCGTCAGACGTTCCCAGCAGACCCTCACTATATGCTTGGGCCTGCCAGGACTGGCCGGCTTCCTCCCCCACTAGCGGAGCCAACCCACCACTAGGTAGTGATCAGTTGACAGCTTTGCCCCTTTCTTCACCTGAGTGTCCAAGACATGCCTACACGACTACAAAGTCAAGTATCGAACTGCGGCTTAGGGTGTCCTGGTGCTAAGTGCACATATGGACGCCCTTATGCTTGAACTTGGTGTTCATTATGGACAATCCGTGATGAACACAGAAGTCCAATAACAAGACACCACTCAGGTTCAAATCGGGGGGGGGGGGGGCGTTCTTCCCAATCACACCCCTCCAGGTCTCACTGTCATTGCCCAAGTGAGCATTGAAGTCCCCCAGCAGAACAAGAGTGTCCCCAGGAGGAGTGCTCTCCAACACCCCTTCCAAGGACTCCAAAATGGGTGTGGGTATTCTGAACTGCCACTTAGCGCATAAGTGCAAACAACAGTCAGGACCCATCCCCCCACCTGAAAGCGAAGGGAGGTTACCCTCTCGTCCACTGCGGTAAACCCCAATGTACAGGCGCCCAGCCAGGGGGCAATAAGTATGCCCACCCCTGCTCGGCGCCTCTCCCCGCGAGCAACTCCAGAGTGGAGGAGGGTCCAAGCCCCCTCAGGCAGACTGGTTCCAGAGCCCAAGCCGACCCATATCTAGTCAGAACCTCATAACCTCATGCACCAGCTCAGGCTCCTTCCCCGTCAGAGAGGTGACATTCCATGTCCCTAGAGCTAGCTTCTGCAGCCGAGGATCGGACCGCCAAGGTCCCCGCCTTTGGCCACTGCTCAACTCGCACTGCACCTGACCCCTATGACCCCTCCTACAGGTGATGAGCCCATTGATGTGCTTTGTTCAGGCTGTGCCTGACCAGGCTCCATGGGTGCAGGCCTGGCCACCAGGCGCTCGCCATCGAGCCCCACCCTCAGACCTGGCTCAGGGGGGGCCTCGGTGACCCGCGTCCGGGCAAGGGAAATCGTGGATCCAATGATTTTCTTACCATAAGGTGTCTAGTGAGCCTAATTTGTCTGGTTCCTCACCCTGGACCTGTTTGCCTTGGGTGACCCTACCAGGGGCATAAAGCCCCGGACAACATAGCTCCTGGGATCATTGGAACACGCAAACCCCTCAAACACGATAAAGGGTCGGCTCAAAGACATCTTATCTTATCCAATCATATCTTAACTAATCTTATATAAACTTATCTTTTATAACCTTATCTTAGTCTTATATAAACTTATCTTAACTTATATAATCTTATCGTATATAATCTTATCTTATATAACCTTATCTTAACTTATATAAACTTATCTTATATAACCTTAACTTATATAACCTTAACTTATATAATCTTATCGTATATAAACTTATCTTATATAAACTTATCTTATATAACCTTAACTTATATAACCTTAACTTATATAACCTTATCTTAACTTATATAATCTTATCTTATATAAACGTATCTTATATAATTTTAACTTATATAACAACTTACAAAACAATACAAAACAACAACAATACAAAACTTATCTTATATAACCTTATCTAATCAACCTTAATCAAAACAGTAAGAAAAGGCCCAATAATAGTCAGCAGTCACTTCTGCTGCAGCCAGAGATGGCGCTGAATCTGCTCCAAGCTCCACCGGTTCGCCGCCTTGCGTCTCAGGCACCCGCGAATTAGATTGCAGCAGCCTGTCAGAGAATAATTTGGCACATAGTTAGTCAGAAAAAAACACTCCCCGTCAGGAGACTCAAGTCACGGGACAAAAAATAAGCTGCTCACCAGAAGAGACCCATGGGGGGAATTTCAGGCGGCCTGAAATGATTGCCGTCTGGTTGTGGAAGGGTAGGTAGCCGCACACTAGATTAAATAGTGTAACCCCCACAGACCAGACTGTGGCGGGGCCAGCCAGATACTCTCTGCTCAGGAACCACTCTGGGGGAGCAAAGATCTTTGTGCCTGAAACAACAAAGCAAAATCTTTCATAAACTCACAAAATCTTTCATAAACCTATATTTTTACTGAAACGAGTTAGATTAGGACTCATGAACACAAATCCAACTCCCCTGCAGGAAGTTTGATCACATGTCCAGATTTCTTGATCACTGCAGTGTTTCCCCTGGGTTTGTAGCTTTTTTTTTTTTGTTTGTTTTGGGGGGGGGGGGGGGGCAGACAGTCACCGACAGGATTCATGGTCTTCATGTGTTTCTTTTAATGACAGCAGTCAATATAACAACTGAACTAAACATCAGAACATTTCTTTTTATGACAATTATCCATAAAATGTCACTGCAGTGTATCTTTCTGGGCTTCTGGAAGGACATTTCTAGAGCCTCTTGATATGGGAAGTCAGAAACGTCCGGCCCATTTATTCCCGATCTGCAGGCAGGCTGCAAGATGGTCTTCCTTGCAGCCTATTGCGGATGTTTGTCCTCCACCCTGGGAGCAGATATTTTTGTCTGCTTTTCAGGTGGTTGACGCGACATATTTTCCAACGTGTGCTCCCTGTCCGCTGGTGGGAGTGTGCTCACCTGTGTGCGTGCACGTGTCTGTGTGTGTGCATCGGGGCAGAACTCCATGTGCGATACAGAGACCAGAGGACAATTGTAAACGCGACGACCGTGTAGAGACAAAAATGACAAGCTGTTGTGTAAATAAGATGAATAACATAAGGCTGTTTACTTTTGATAAAGGCACAATGTATAGCCCTGTTCTATAGGAAAGGTAACCTTAAATGACTTCTGTTGTGATCTGGAGCTATATAGCTATATAAAGAGCTATATAAAATTAAATAAAATTAACTTGACCTTCAACGGGGGGTGGGAGGTGCCGTTGGAGAGGCGGGGTGCCCCCCTTATATAATGGTAGACCTGCGTGAAGTTGGTCCCCCATATGCTTCAGATACTGGTCTCAATTGTATGTGCCGCGTTTGTGCCGTTAAAATTTTTTTTGTGCTGTTTTAGTTTCTGACATATAAATGTTTGTTTACATGTAGACGTCAGCAGTTTGAAGTTGGCCCCCCATTTCCAGCAGACCAATTGCAATCGTGTGTGTTGCGTTTGTGCTGGTTTGTGCCGTTAAAACTGTCCTTTGTGCTGCTTCAGTGCAGAGATATTATTTATTTACATGGTCACGTGACTCCGCCGTTAACTTTGCCCCCCATTTGCTTCCGAACCGGTCTCAGTAGTGCCCTTTAAAAATTCTGTACTATTTTTTCTGAGTTATACCTCTTAGTTTATGCCTTTACTTGATTGCGTTTGATGATTCCGCGACAAAGCTGGACATAGACTTAGTCAGCCCCACCAGCCAGATACTGCATTTCAGGATCCTGCTGAATAATTCAGATTCTCAGCGACTGATAGCCATATGCATTTCATATGTAGCATGGAATTAGGTAGTAATAAGGTAGTAATAGCAATAAGGGAGCACTGCATTTTCACGTGAGCAATGCCATCTTAGAAAGGGGGGGGGGGGAGCGTTAATATTTGTGAGGTCTATATGTGTGCATTAACTATACACACACACACACACACACACACACATATATATAGTCAAGCCCAGAATTATTCATACACCTGCCAAATTTTGACTTTACGTTACTTTTATTCAACCAGCAAGTTTTTTCTTGATTGGAAATGACACAGGCGTCTCCCAGAAGATAATAAGACATGTACAAGAGGTATCATTGTGGAAAAAAAATATTTCTCAGCTTTTACTTACATTTGAACAAAAAGTGGCATGTCCAGAATTGTTCATACTGTACCTTTTGCAAACTTGGCTAAAGAGCAGATAAAAATATCAGCGTCTTATTCGCGTTGCGTACCATGTGATAAGAAGGGACCCCGATGGAAAGAAATTACAGATGCGGTGACATTTCATATCGCCAAAGATATGGTGCCCATTTGCACTATTGAAAAACGGGGTTTTCCAGAAGCTAAAAACAATCGACCCCAAATATGAGCTCCCAAGCCGAAAGTATCATACCGAAGTAGCCCTACCACGTTTATATAGCAAAACAAAAAATTGCACAGCTGCTGGAGAATGTGCTGTGTTACTCAACTACCTCAGACCTGTGATCCAGCCGAAACATGCAGCCATACATGAGTTTGTATGCTAGTGTTTCATATGCATTAATGAAATGTAAAGAGGGGAAGCATTTAGGCATCCTATAAGTAAACAAATGTCTGTGCTGTACAGTGTGTAATTGTAGTTCGCCTTTTTGCTGTACAGAGAATGGTGTAAAGGACCCAAGAATTGACGAGCCACTGGTGTTTCTAAAAAGGCTGTCAGTGCCTCACATTCAGCTGGACAAGAAGAAGAGATATGGCTGTGGTACAAGCCGAGCTCGGCCTCCCCACCCACCAGCTTATCACAGAGGGCCCAACAAGGTGGGCTTCAAGGCAAAGGATGGTAGAGCGAGTTCTGGAACAGGAAAAAGCCATAGCCCGGATCTTGGGGTCTGAGAAGAAAACTCAGCACCTCATGCCGACATGGCAAGACATAGATATTTTATAATCAGTAAACAAAGCTGTGAAACCACACCAAGAATTCACTGAGGCCCAGTCTGGGGAGACTTATGTCAGTGTCTCTTACCTCAAACCGATGCTTCATCTGTTCAGAAGCAGTCTCTTACAGCCAGATGAGGGAGATACTGAACTAACAAAACTAAACAAAAACAACATACTGGGGTACCTTAATAGAAGATGAACTGTCACAGATGAACCCTTGGACATGTCTTCACTAATGGAGCCCAGATTCCGCACGACTTACACTGAACATAACAAGGTGGAACAAATTAAGGAAAGAGCTGTTATGGAGCTGAAGTTTCTCCTTGCTGACGAAGCAGCACAGCCTGAGCTGAAGAAGAAAAAGACATTGGCAAGCTTCTTCAAGAAGAAAGTGCCTTCTACCTCCCAGTCCAAGTCAGAAAAAGTCAAAAATGAGTTGGCAGCCTATATGCTGTCCCCTGACATAGACCCAGACACAGATACAAGTAAAAAAATCGGAGATTTTAGCTTTAGACAATATCGCCCAGCCCAACATACAGACATACGTATTTTTCGCTGTATTTTTACAAAGAAAGTAAAACTTCATTATCGGACATTTTTATTTAACCGCCATGTACAACAAGTAAGAGGGTCCATGGGAACCAATTTTCCCCTCCAAGGCGGCTGCCTGCCAAAAGCCAGCCAAAGGGAGTAACCCCCCTCCTTCTGGGGATGTGCCTAAATTCTCGTCTAAACCCGCCCATCTGTTCACTTGCAGGGTGTTACCATGAGATGGCGCTTTCTTTACTAAAACACAATTTAGTTGTGGTCACAAGTTTACACACACAGGTACAACAGGTATCAACCAGAATCTTTTGGTATCCATTAGCAAGCTTCTGGCATAATTCTGGCTGAATATTTGACCACTCTTCTTTGCAGAATTTCTAGTTAAATTAAACTAGCTGGGTTCCTGACACGGACCCGGCTTTTAAGCATAACCCACAAATTTTCAATAGGGTTGAGATCGGGGGTATTTCACAAAGCAGGATTTCTTGCTTAGCCGAATAACTTCTTGGAGTTAAGGTGAACTGAAGACACAGCCGAAGTTTTTACACCAGAGACAAACAGGGCTAGGTACTTGGCTAGCGCTCATGCTGGTACATACTAATCCAGCGCTATGATATTGTACAGTACATACAAAAACCCCTCGGAAGTGCAAAGCATGTGCTTTCAATCTCTGCCTTCAACCAGACAGGAACTGTTTTGAAGCTTGGCATCTTGATCAGGAGCGACAATTTGTTGTTCTAATATTCATTTATTGTTTTGTATTAGTCCTGTAATATAATGTGATTGCATATTTTATTTATCAACGTTTAATCTGTTGCATGTGATAAACTGTAAAAAGGCTAGTATTGTGTCTTTTCTTACAGTTTTTTTCAATCGCTAAGACAGAGTAGAATCTAGGGTAGTATCTCTTTACATGCCTGATCCATCCTTGGCATTTCTCTGGAGAAATATCTTGGCATCCAGCATTCATTGTTTGGTCTTGTGTCAATTTGTTTATATTATATGGCTTTTACCATCTATTTTAGAAAGGGTCTTGATAGTAATTTAAGAAAATTACATATTTCAGTTTTGACGGTCTTGTTAGCAGTTTTAGGGTCAGTATGTTGGTATGTGCAAAATGGCCTCTGAAAATTTAATGTTGTGAGTGAGACAGGAATCCATGACTTTTAGTCATGATTGCATTTAGTCATTGATTGCATTTTGTATAAGATAATGTTGTGGTGACTGTTTGAAGAGTTTTGAGAAAGCAACTCCAGAATTGCAGTATCTGTCTTAGCAATTGAAAAAAACTGTAAAATTCACACTGCCTTTCCAAACTGATTGGTGTGAGGAGCAGTGACAGACATTCCATGGGCCATTGACAGTATGCAAAGGTGTGGTGACTCCAAAGTCACTTCAAAGTTGTAACACTTTAGTAATCACACCAAATACAATTTTGTTTGTGTAGCCAGCCCCAATGTCTATAAGCCTCAGAGCTCAAAAGTCTTGGCTAAAAATGTTTATGATGTGATTTTTTACAATTTGTCAGCACCACTGAAAATAGGTTTTAACAAAAAGATAGAATAATCACTCTCTAAATGATCTCCAATTATTGGTGCTGAATAAAAGTATTTGTAGCAATTTGGGATAAATGTTTTTTTAGATAGGTGAAATATTTTAGTTTTTCCAAATTGTTGAAATAATAAAAATCATTTTGGGAACGAAACTGCCAATTGCCAAAAGTCATTTATTGAATCAGTCACTTGTTTGATGAAACTTTAAACCTTTCTCACCTAGTTAGACACAACTTGCAGACTTGTAACTTGGCTTCTGATGAGCCACACCTGTTCCTGATATTTACCTGAGGACAGGTGTGGCTCATCAGAAGCCAGGTAGGATAGAAAACCTGCTGGGCAGTAGCCCTCCAGGACCGGAGTTGGAGACCTCTGCACTAAGGAATGTGTCTGTTTTATTCAAGCACCGTACAGAACCATTTGATTTTTTTATTTTCATTTTCCACTCTGTCCACCTTTATTCTCCACAATCATCCTTATTACTTTGTTTAGGCCTGTAATTAGTCTGTTACACACATCTTGGGTCACTCTCCTTTTCCAAAACTACTGGTAAGACTTACTCTGGTAAGTCACTTCAGCTTTCATAATCACTGCTCTCCCTGGTGGTTGGATAAATCATTGCAAGTACTTTACAGACAGAGGTAAGGGGCAGATCATGCCGGCCCCCTTGTTCATTACATCATCGTGGGGGATCTCATTACAGTCAATGTCCCACCCAGGACCCAGCAGGGGCCAGTCATGGACCAGCCAAGGCCCCATCATGGAAACATGGGAAAATTCAAGTGGCTACATCTGTAGACATTGCAACACACAGTGCAGGCAAAATGACAAGAGTTTATTATACATTGTTGTAGAGTATTAAGCATTAACTGGTCGCATTTGCTGCCGTGGCGTTCACTAGCTACCTTGTAGCAAAACGCTATGTACGTCTGCACGTAATTTAGAGTTATGTGATGTGCTTTACCACTGTAAATGGCACACAATCGCTTTTCACACCGCAAGAGCCACTTTACATATTGTCGTTTTGCTTTTTCACTCCCACAACTCAAGAAATGGACGTCCTGTGCTGTGCTGAGTTGGTAGAACACATGATAACCTGGGTCAAGCCTGCACGTAACGAGGCAGTATGTAACGGTCGGTCATTTGTGAAAATATCTAGCAGGATCCTGAAATGCGGTATCTGGCTGGTGGGGCTGACTAAGTCTACGTCCAGCTTTGACACGGAGTCATCAAACGCTCCACCTTCTGTTCACATGAGAAACACGAGCCTGAGCACTATACGGCGATCATGTGAAGGCGTAAAGTAAGAGGTATAACTCAGAAAAATAACAGCACAGACAATTTTTAAACGGGACAAACTACTGAGACCGGTTCGGAGGCAAATGGGGGGCTAACTTAACAGCAGAGTCACGTGACCATGTAAATAAGCAATATCTCTGCACTGAAGCAGCACAAAGGATAGTTTTAATGGCACAAATGCAGCAAACGGGATTGCGATCGGTCTGGTGGAAATCAGACGCAAATGGGGCATCAACTTCACGCTGATGACGTCACCATGTAAACAGACATTAATATCGCAGAAACTAAAACAGCACAAAGGATAGTTTTAACAGCACAAGCCAGCACAAATGCAACACATACAATTGCGATCGGTCTGGTGGAAATCAGAGAAAAATGGGGCACCAACTTCACACTGATGATGTCACCATGTAAACAGACATTAATATCTCAGAAACTAAAACAGCACAAAGGATAGTTTTAACAGCACAAGCCAGCACAAAGCAACACACACAATTGCGATTGGTCTGGTGGAAATCAGACGCAAATGGGGCATCAACTTCACGCTGATGATGTCACCATGTAAACAGACATTAATATCTCAGAAACTAAAACAGCACAAAGGATAGTTTTAACAGCACAAGCCAGCACAAAGCAACACACACAATTGCGATCGGTCTGGTGGAAATCAGACGCAAATGGGGCATCAACTTCACGCTGATGACGTCACCATGTAAACAGACATAAATATCTCAGAAACTAAAACAGCACAAAGGATAGTTTTCAAAGCACAAGCCAGCACAAAGCAACACACACAATTGCGATCGGTCTGGTGGAAATCAGACGCAAATGGGGCATCAACTTCACGCTGATGACGTCACCATGTAAACAGACATTAATATCTCAGAAACTAAAACAGCACAAAGGATAGTTTTAACAGCACAAGCCAGCACAAATGCAACACACACAATTGCGATCAGTCTGGTGGAAATCAGAGGAAAATGGGGCATCAACTTCACGCTGATGATGTCACCATGTAAACAGACATTAATATCTCAGAAACTAAAACAGCACAAAGGATAGTTTTCACAGCACAAGCCAGCACAAAGCAACACACACAATTGCGATCGGGCTGGTGGAAATCAGACGCAAATGGGGCATCAACTTCACGCTGATGACGTCACCATGTAAACAGACATTAATATCGCAGAAACTAAAACAGCACAAAGGATAGTTTTAACAGCACAAGCCAGCACAAATGCAACACATACAATTGCGATCGGTCTGGTGGAAATCAGACGCAAATGGGGCATCAACTTCACGCTGATGACGTCACCATGTAAACAGACATTAATATCTCAGAAACTAAAACAGCACAAAGGATAGTTTTAACAGCACAAGCCAGCACAAATGCAACACACACAATTGCGATCAGTCTGGTGGAAATCAGAGGAAAATGGGGCATCAACTTCACGCTGATGATGTCACCATGTAAACAGACATTAATATCTCAGAAACTAAAACAGCACAAAGGATAGTTTTCACAGCACAAGCCAGCACAAAGCAACACACACAATTGCGATCGGGCTGGTGGAAATCAGACGCAAATGGGGCATCAACTTCACGCTGATGACGTCACCATGTAAACAGACATTAATATCGCAGAAACTAAAACAGCACAAAGGATAGTTTTAACAGCACAAGCCAGCACAAAGCAACACACACAATTGCGATCGGTCTGGTGGAAATCAGACGCAAATGGGGCATCAACTTCACGCTGATGACGTCACCATGTAAACAGACATTAATATCTCAGAAACTAAAACAGCACAAAGGATCGTTTTAATGGCCCAATCTGGCACAAGCGCGGCACATACGATTGAGACCAGTTTGGTTGAAATCTGAAACATATGGGGGGCAACTTCACGCAGGTTAATGGTAGGGGAAACACTGCACTGGAAAACACTGCACTGGACTACCCGCCACTTGCTATTGAACCAGGGGTTAGTTTGACAGGTTTTAATTAGCCTCTCTCACTGACCTGAAAATTTTGTGTAGTGGGAATCTGTCCAGATATCGCCACAGCCAAAGTCGATGAGCTTGACCTCCAGAGTGTCTGTCCTGATCAAAAGGTTCTCTGACTTCAGGTCTCGATGGAGGACGCCTGAGTCCTGGCAGTGACGCAAGGCGTGGAGGACCTGCACCATCACGTGCCTGGCAACACCTTCTGACAGGAGGCCTCCTTTCCTTTTGCAAAAATCAAAGAGATCTTCGCATGGGTCCGGTCTTTCCAGGATCATAATATAATCCTGTGGTCCATCAAACCAGTCGATGAGCTTGAGCACGTTGGCACAAGATGACTCATTGCTAACAAGCTTCATCAGCGCCACCTCCAATGGCATGGGCCCGTCAAGTCCAGGCTATGAATGGGAGGGAAGGATATACATATGTTTAGACAGAAATTCTTCCAAATAAACCCAGCTCTATGACTGAAAACACTTACCAGTTCTAGCTTCTTTTCAGTCTTTCTGGCATATTTGATTGCCACCTAGAGGTAAAAAAAAAAAAACACAAATTTAGTGTAGGATTTATTGAGAAATCATCACCTTTTATAGGTGCCTGTAACAGGTGCAATAAAAGGGATCCCTATGAGAGATATTACTACGCATGTCGCGGCTACACCATTTGGTCACTTACTGGGAAGCCATCTGCCTTGCGAATGCCGGCAAAAACTGCCCCATAGCCACCCGTTCCAAGTAGATGGCCCTGGAGGTACAGGTCCTCCAAATGTTCTACAACATTAAGCAGGTACACTTCAGAAAAAGAGTCCATACAGCATTTTCTACAGGATAACACAGTTGAAGACACTTCACTAATAACTTTAAATAGCATGCATTAATATTTCTTTACCACATGCCAATCCTAAACTTGGCTTTTAAATTCAGTATTATCATTAGTTTGCCTTTTAGATGCTGCAGTCAGAGTAAGATCGGGTTCAGAATCAAAACGTATTGAATCAATTTGGGTATGTTTGCTTTTCAAACGTTCAGCGACATTTTTTTTTTATCAATCAATGAATCAATTGTTGCATTTATTTGTTTAATCTATAAGTCCAGTACACTATTCGCATCTGCTTTTGCAGCAAGCCTTATGAAAGAGATTTACATGGCTTTCTTAGGTGTCATTTTCATTCTCTATCAAAAGACTTCAACTTCCAACCTTTGCGGGGAGTTTTGGACGCGACTTCGTCGGTACTCCGGACTTCCGTACTCTCTCTCCTTCTTTTCGCAGGAGATTCATCAGCGGAATCGGAGTGGGAGCGTTTTTTACCCATTTTTACTGCTATGAGTAATAGATAATGAAAGAGTAAAGACGTTCTTCTGCAATGCTAAGCAAGAAGTAATTGAATGATGCTTTTGTGGCTGACCAGTTACGGATGGATGGATGAGCATCATTCAAATATTGTTGATTTTTGAACAACAGACGGCATCATGCACGGGGTTACATGGGCTGAAGCCCAGAGGTCCCTCACCCCCCCGTCGTAAAATTGAAAAAAAAAAGAAGAGACGTTTGAATATATTATTTAGCAATAATATAATTAGTTTTTAATTTGCATATTCTCCCCCTGTCATCGTGGTGTTTCTTCCGGGTTCTCCGGTTTCCCTGTATTTCAAGAACATGCTGAGGCTAATTGGACTTGCTAAATTGCCCGTAGCTATGCATGTGTGAGTGAATGGTGTGTGAGTGTGCCCTGCGATGGGCTGCCCCCCCATCCTGGGTTGTTCCCTACCTCGTGCCCATTGCTTGCGGGATAGGCTCCGGACCCCCGCGACCCAGTAGGATAAGCGGTTTGGAAAATGGATGGATGGATAATTAGTTGTGAATTTGCATATTGGTGTTTCTTCCGGGTTCTCTGGTTTCCCCGTAGTCCAAAATCATGCACGATTATTGAATATGGATGAATTGTTAATTGTTCTGTAATAAGCTGTGGTTCATTCGTTCTAAAGCTCAAAATATCTCCAAGTAGTACATCAGAAATCACGGAGTGACAAGGAATCTGCCATTACGATTAAAACAACTTAACCGATCACATAGGAAATGCAGTCTAAAGTTTCTGACTCAGTCATAAACAGCGTGGCTGGTTTGTGGGAATATTTAACAAAAATGATTAAGGAGAAAAAAGCGAACCAGATCACCGAAAGGCAGTCGTATTCCGCTGAATGGGAATACACTGGGCACCGCATCTAATGATCACGTTTGTCTGGGAGAAATTGATCATTATATATGCGGATGATGGTTATTACCGCTTTTTTCTGCTTCTTAATTATGTCTCAGACAGATTACCATCTGATTCACATATGTATATTTATATTAAAATACGGACAGCGTCGCAATTTACTTCATTTTATTGACGATTTAAAACTACAGTAGTTGTCTCAAACGCTTTTCAAATTACAGTACCTTACCAATTAAATTTCTGAAGTGCGTATAATGCCAATACGATATAACACAATACAGTACTGTACATAATATTCAATTCAATTTTATGTATACAGCGCATCTTCGTAACCTTACGTTGTCTGAAAGCATGATATGTTCCCAAGGCAGTCTGTGTTTCTCATCTTTCTGGCTCTTTACTGTAGGCTGTGAAAACGATCGTTTCTATTTATGTAGGCTCCTGAAACGTATGTAATATATTACCTATATTGTTAAAATACAGAAAACAACACACAGACAAATAAAAAAAGGTCATGGATTTTAAAATGGTTTGTTACTTAATACTCAGGCGCTTGTTAATATTGATTCAAAAGTTCAAAACAACAGACATGAACTTGGCACTTGCTACATTATAAGTGTGTATCAGATGTATAGTAACACTACGGAGCCCCTGTGTCTCCATATCTCTGCATCGGAAAATTAGATGAATAAGCAATGCACTTTTGTCCAATATTGCCTGTGCCCGCCCAGAAATTAGCCAGAGCTTATTAGCGAAATAACGTTACATCATGTATTATTCTGTGGGAAACGAAAGATCGATCTGCTGGCCAGATGTAATAAGAATCATAAACAATGCAGATCGTAAGTAAAAGTAAAATATAAATAAAAGTTCTGAACTGTGTTCCGTTTTGATCAATTGATCCCCCAAATAACTAATAAATTATTAACCAACAAAGTGATTGACTTATTTATCCTCCGTTGTTTCGGCTTGGCGGTGTAATTATGTGTGGAGTTTAAGCTACGATCTTAAAGTTCCCAGTTTCTATTGTGCGGTGTGACACATGAAAGTGACCAGGAGTTACAAAAGGCATGACAACCCAGGAACTTGTAAACCGGGACCAGGTTCCGTAACTTCGCTGTGAAAGCGCCTTACATATGGAATCAGATTTGTGCCAATATTATCAAGCAAACTTTTTTGACATCAAGCAAAAACAAGGCTAAAGAAAAAAACTAACTGAAGCAAAAAAAAAATGTCATCTCAAAAGTCAAAATTATAACTTGCAAACACATGATTGGTCTTTTGATTATGTTTTCATTTGTTTACGTTGCAAGCTTACTCGCTCGCGCTCCCCGACTTTTTTGTTTATAGTTCTGACATAAACGTCTCGCGTGGGCGGGTTTTTTTTTTCAGAGTCGCGTCCCCATTGGCTAATACGTTTTTGACTGACAGGTCAGTTCCCCCCCACCGCGACCCTAAATAAGACAAGTGGTTTCAGAAAATGGATGTATAGTGTAATAGAAACTGTGTTGCGATATTGTAAGAGAAGAATATTGTAAGAATATTTCTGACAGTTTGACGGCTAAGGAATGCAGTGAACTACATTACTGTAATGGGAACACGTGATCTTTTAGCATGTAAATGTTGAGATTACCCAGCTCCATGCCAAAGACATGGCTGAACTTGAAGCTCACCCACAACCCAAAAACCAAACCAAAAAACACTGTTACTCATATTTATATTCAATTTGCTATTGATAAATAATTTGATAAATAATAAAACTATCTAATAAAAAATCAATTATATGTTCAATATTCATTATTTTAGTATATATTTTGGCTATTATCGTCTCACACTGTAGCCCATGATGCAGTAGATATAGCACATAGATTATGAGTTTACTCAGAAATGTCAGTCTTGATTTAATTGAACATTTTAAAAATAGAATGTCTTATTTATTGTCCCTTGAAACCTTATCGTTTAGCCCAAGGAAGATCTAGAGTCTAGATCTACAGCTGCATCATTAGCCATGCCATTGTCTAATATAACATTGTCTAGTCCAGTGGATCCCAAACTCTCTCTGCAGGGCCCCCCTTTCCCAGATAGGAACATTATTGATCCCCCCCACCCCATTCAATCTACACAGGTTCAGAATCAAACTTTATTTAATAAAGTTTTCTAATCGAGCGAAACAAATGCAATTACAAATGGTGCAATTTCATCACTGTGGGAGAAATAAAGAGCATAGTGAAGTTATAAAGAAGAATAAACAGCTGTCTCCACAGGAATGGCTGGGAAATTAACCAGCTCCCAGTCAGAAGAAAACGTAAAAGGGGATCATCTCAAGTCTCACACTTTTCCGTGGCTGGTGTGGACTTGCTTTGTGCTGCACATCTTCTCAATTCAGGGTTGCAGCTGGGAAACAGTCACTCTTAGTTCCTTTTCAATGTGCAGCTTTGATCTGTATTTTGTCTTAATAGAGACCACAGCAGAAAAGCTTACAGGTAGGATGTAGCAAAAGGAAGGAGTGTGCCCACAGCTTTCCCTCCTAACACTGAGTAATCCTTCTCCACTCCAATTCAAAATGCAGCCAGTGTTTTAGACTTAAACTGCAATGAACTGTTCCTCCTCTGCAGTGCTGAAATCCTCATCTGGTGTAGCACTGAAGGGGTCTCCGATCCAGTCAAATATTTTAGGCTCCTGGAAACGTTTTTGTAGAGTGGAGAGGTGAGCTTTCATGTATGGGATCATTGTGTTCTGAAGTTTGTTGAGCTCAATGAATGTTTTCAGGTTCCCAAATGAGTCTATATTTCCCTCAGTAACTCGCTGCTCCCACATCTCCAGTTTTCTTGTGAATGATGTGATTTTATCTGCCCGATGTGGAAGGTGTGTATCGGTGCCTTGCATCTGCAGATTTAGCTCACTGAGTTTCTGAAACATGTTACTCAAGTATGCAACTTTCAGGAGGAATTTGTCATTTTTAAACTTATTGGCAAGCTCGTGACCCTCTTCCTCCATGAAAGCGCTGATCTCATCTCGGAGCTCAAATATTCTGGTAAAAACTTTCCCGCGTGACAGACAACGAGCCTCACTGTGAAACAAAGCAGCTGTGTGGTTGGAGCCCATTTCCTCGCACAGGGCAGGAAAAATCCGGACTTTGATGGTGCGTATTTTAATGCAGTTTACTGTAGCGATGACATCCGTCATTACATCGTTTAGCTCGGGACTCAGCTGTTTAGACACCGACGCTTCTCAGTGGATCATACAGTGTGTCCATCGCACATTGGGGGAGATGCGCTTCACGAGTGCTTGCAGTCCGCCCCGTTTCCCAGCCATAGCCTGAGCCCCGTCGGTGTTTATGATTTTAAGCATTTATTCTGCAGTGGCTCTGCCAGTAATTTGCTTACAGAATCCTTGAAAATTGCTGCTTGAAATCCTCAGCATCGATACATCTGATGTACGTTATGAATAAACAGTCTCTGTCACTGTCAGTAGCTTCATCCACCTGCAGCGTGAAGTGGCGTCTTTCCCGCACCTTGTCAGTCAGCTGCTCCTCTATGTCTTCTGACATGTCATGAATGCACATCGCAATCATATTGTTTTATAATGGAATTGCCTTTTACATGCTGGCTGTTGTTTCATCAATCATAGTTGCAACCATATCGATAGCGGAGGGAAGCATTAATTCCTCAGCTATTGTGTGTGGTGTTTGACAGTGAGCAATTCAGTAGGCAACTTTATATGATGCTAGTTGAGCGTTTTTAGGCAAAGATACTGTATAACTTTAGTAATGATGCTTTGTTGTGCACGGCGGTTTGTGAGTTTTCCTTTAAAGAAACCAACTGGCTTATCTTTATGCTTAGGGTTTGTTGTCTCCAGATGACGTCTTAATTTGTTTGGCTTCAGACTGTCAGCAGCGAGTATTTTCAGACACACAACACACTGTGGTCTCTCCTGGTTACCCACCATTGTCGTTGTGAAACCAAGGGCCAGATATGACTCATCATATTTTCTCTTCTTTGCTTTGGAGCTTGAACTTGCAGCTGATGAAGAGTCAGCCTCTACTGGAGGCTTGGCTGGGTGCACAAACTTGTCCATGTTTTTGCTAGCAGTGTTCGAGTGGAACGTAGGCTATCCTATTGACGTGCCCCCCTGCAATACCTGGGGTGCACCCCCCAGTCTGAGAACCACTGGTCTACTCTAATATAATGGGTATGGGGTTTAGGCACAACAGACTTTCTTATTCTGTAAAACACGTCACATTGCTTCCAGGTCAGGTCTGCGCTACAATCTAAGTTGAATATACTGCTATTTTACTCAAGAGATGCTTTCACAAGCTACCAAAGATGGGTGCAGGTTGACATCTAAAACTCCTGCCACCAAAATGGATAAGGGCTTTAAGCTATACGCTTCCTCATACATAAGCAACTACAAGTGAATGTATCTGCTTATGTTATCTAATGTTATTAGGATACAGCCTTAAGAAAAATTGGATTTTATAATGTTAGCTAACGTTAGTAGTCCTGAATGGGGATAATTCAGTACGTCACTAGCAATCTAACACCAACAAGTTAATCTTAACCGATAGAGAACTCTCTGCAAATTTCTGATTTCTTATTGTTAGCTATTAGAGCTTCATAGTCTTGCTGTTGCTTATTTTCCCCCAGTATCATACAAAGACAGGCTGAGTGGTGATGTTAGCACCTGGGCAGCCTGTCACATGGCTATGAGGAAGCCACACAGCCTGAGAGTAACTTTAGGGATGTGTTGGGTGTTCTGTTGGAGTTCTCAGTCTGTTCCAGTTCAGGGACAGTATTTATCAAGCTTCTTAGGATATAAGTAGGAGTAGAATGATCAGTGATCATGATCCGGCCCCCTTGACTAATAATATTATGGTTCTTTATGGCATATTTGTGGTTCTCCCCTATTTATAAATTCATGTCTCACATTATATATCCATAATATCCAAAGATTTCATGTGATGGAAACTTATGGTTGAAATTCCTTGATTTTGTGCATTATAATATACAGCAGAAATCACTGCTAGGATTGTCCCACTTCTAGAACTTTACTGGTCATGACAAGTACATTTTCTTCTTCTCACTAACATTTGGATATTTAAATCCAATAAAATGCCAACAATAAAAACCAATAGCTTTCTCCTTCTCAGACAAGTGGATGTAATGAGACCTGGTTTCTGGTTCGGTCATGTGACCTTTGATATAACCCCTATTAAAATGCACAGTTTGTTACTAGTGTGGTATTTGTGTGTTTGATGTTGATCTGCCCGGCAACTAGATGGCCAGCCATTGGTTCAGGTGTCGGATTCCTGGTCATCCCTATTCATGAACTTGATGAGAATACCATCAAGAAATCGCCAGACCACCGCAAAGCCCAGTAAAGAAACCAGTCCTGAAGCCTGCTGGTGAAGACCTGCTACCCAACAGTGAACTGCAACCCCAAGACAAAACCTTTTACCTTAAACCTTCACAAAGAGAGAAATTCAAAGGGGCTCCACTCCAACAACCGCTCAAAACACCGCACCTTCTGGAGTGCTACCATTCCCTCAGCTCATCACCTCTACAACCTACTGTCATCCACCTAAAGAAACAGATTCATATACTACATCTGTCATGTTAGTTGTCGTGTTAGTTAAGAATAAATGCATGTTTTTTTACACAACTTCAGCCTCCGTTCATTGAGTGCTCACTGCCTCTGTGCGAACTGGCTGTTACGCTCTGAAACCTCAAACTCGCCTGAAATATCATGAGACTCTCTCTCTCAACAGCCATGAGGGGAACTTTGCTACCAATCGTTTACATGATCTGGTAATGCAGCTCACTGGACGTGCATTCTAACACAGGTTACTAAGTGATATTGGTAATTGGTAAATCCCATTTATGTCTCACATTTGCAAACTCACGGAGATTCACAGTTGAGTTTGGAGGAACCAACCATTCGGTATAACCGCACTGCACTGCTGGAATTCATGGACACTTTGTTGATATAGATATAAGTAGGCAGCTACAAGTTCATAACGTCTTTCGGACGTTATTTAATGAGGCCATAAAGCAAAGATACATGTCAACCAGAAATCTTTGTGCCGACTGACCACCAGTAGCGAATAAGTTAACCTCATGAAATTTTTAAATGTGAAGAAAATAAATCGATGGATGAAGGAAAATAACACATAATTTCGATTCTATGTTTGATAAGAAAATAAACTAATTAGAAGCCATCAATTAACAAATCAATAACAAATAGCCGTTGCCATCGATGACTATGTTGTTTTGGATTGCAGTGATTCTCAGCTATCAGTCCGTCATATAACATTAGTGGGTGGCCTGTCAGTCAGCTCAAAAGCTTGAGTGCCTAAATGAAGATGTACAGAGGTCTGTTTCTCTTCATTTAATGTAATGTAACATATAACAGTAGTCAGTGTTGACGTAGACAAACTTGGTCTCCCAGACAGCTTTCCAACATGTACTCTAAATGTTTTCATGCTGCATGTTGCCAAGCCATTAGCTTCTGTCATCTTGGCCAGATTGTTTTGTTACCCCACCTCTTTTACATATCCACTGGCCAGGGGACACACGGTATAAGCATGTATTCCATACAACTAAATGGATTTTGTTGCAGTTTTATTTGCCTAGAC
Organism: Brienomyrus brachyistius; assembly: GCF_023856365.1. NCBI lineage: Eukaryota > Metazoa > Chordata > Actinopteri > Osteoglossiformes > Mormyridae > Brienomyrus > Brienomyrus brachyistius. The sequence goes on from NW_026042332.1 coordinate 1,936,768, forward strand.
ATTGCTGGGCTGACTGTACTTTAAGATGACGGCTATCATAGGGCATTATGGTGTGTGTATGCGTTTCATTTTAATATATTAAACTTCTTTTTCATAGCATTGCTTAGGGAAGTTCTTATGAAACTTGAGATGGTGTTTGATCAACAAAAAATCATTATTGGTCTTGGGCAAAGTTGTTGGACCTAGGCATTGACGAAGGTCTGCTGCCCCTGCAAGACCTTCATCAACTCAGTCTGGAGCAGAGGATGCAGCAGGATCCAGACCTTAAACTAAAACTGATGAGCATTTCTCAGGGTCGGCATGGTGATGCAGTGGTTGGCACTGTTGCCTCATATCTCTGGGACCCAGGTTTGAGTCTCAGCCTGGGTCACATGCGTGTGGAGTTTGCATGTTCTCCCCATGTCCTCGTGGGGTTTCCTCTGGGTACTCCGGTTTCCCCCACAGTCCAAAAACATGCTGAGGCTAATTGGAGTTACTAAATTGCCCATAGGTGTGTGTGTGTGAGTGAATGGTGTGTGAGTGTGCCCTGCGATGGGCTGGCCCCCCATCCTGGGTTGTTCCCTGCCTCGTGCCCATTGCTTCCTGGATAGGCTCCGGACCCCCCGCGACCCAGTAGGATAAGCGGTTTGGAAAATAGATGGATGGATGGATTTCTCAGGGTTTTTTTTATATAATAAACAGACTGCATTCTATTCTGACGGTGCTTCTGAAACTAGAAGTGATCATCTTTTAGGATTATTCCTGTTAGGGCCTTGGGGGTGAGAACACAAAATGGCATCCAGAGGGCGGTCTGTTCATTCAGCCTTACCTCTAGTGCCAAGCCCCACATCTCAGCATCTCACCAGCTGTTGCGCGGCAGGGGGTGGTTAGCGCCATGCCTTTCACCTGTTTTAAAAGCACTTTAGAACAACATGCACCAACACCACATCTGAGCGGGCGAAGGGGGGCATGGGGTCTTTTCACACCCCCATTCTCTGTTCGCCATTTGGAGCTGGGGGCTGAGAGGAAGAGCTGGCCGCCTGGCCGGGGTCTGAGCTGCTGGGCTTCTCGGCTGCTGCGGGGTCCTGGGTGGTCTTCTGGTCTCCTCGCCAGAGGAAACAATAGGGGTCCACATAGAGTATATATGGGGAGTGAGAGTATGTGTACAGCATTCATTTCTGTGTGTCTAAATGTTGGGTGAATGTGTAAATATTTGTTTATGTGTGCATGAGGGTGGGAACGTATGCTTGTATATGTGTGTGCCTGTTTGTCTATACGCACATGTCAGGTTGGGTCCTAGACTCCACCTGAAATATCATCTCGGACTCTATTCCCCCCGCCACACTCCCTGCTGGTGGATGGGGCCCCCGGCCGCTGGTGCGTTGGTGGTTCTCGATGTCCGGGACTGGGTGCTTGGGTGGGTGCTGGTTTCACCTTCAGCGGTTGCCTGGCGGGGTCTTGCCCTCCTGGCTCAGTCGGGCCCTTGCTGGCGGGTTGGGGCGCCCTTGGATCTCTGGGCCGGGGGCCCGGTCTGCCCTGGTGGGGCCGGCCGCTGGTGTAGCCTGCGGGCTCGCCTCCAGGCCCCCTGGGGCTCCTGCACTGTGGCTGCCGGATGGCCTCCCTCCGGAGCTCTCCTCTGCCCTTTTCTGGGTGAGGGCTGCTATTCTCCCTGTGGTGGTCCTCCGGGGCTCCCATGCCCTGGGGGGCCTCTGGATGTCTGGGGCCCGGGTCTCCTCCGTGTCTGCTTCATGTCCTGAGGGGTGGGGCTGTGGCTCCCCACACACACTACTAGACATTTACATGGAGAAATCTTTTGAACACCAGCGCGCTCACACACACAGGTGTGCACACAGGTGTACAAACTGGTACTCACAGACACACACTGTCTCGGCTGTTGCTTCTTAACATGGTCATTGTGATTCGTACAGATGTTGGTTGTTTTCTCTCATCAGCAGGTATTGAAGCAGATTATCTGTGTTTTTTTTTCCTCTTTTCCCTACCTCTCTGTTTCCCTTCTTCTCAGTTTTCGTCCTTCTTTCCCCCTCTTTCTCCCTCTCATGAGGAAATAAATAAAAATAAATAAATAGAAATAAAGTAGTCCTCCGCAGAGCGGGGGTGGTGGAGGGAAAAAAAAATAAAAATAAATAAAAATCCCTGATGACGAGAGGACAGGGCCACTGTGCTACACGCACAGCCAGACAGTCAAAATAGGAGGCACAACGGGCCCCATCAGTCGGCGCGTGCACGACTACTATACTACAGGCGAAGCCGCCCCCTAAAAGCAGTCTGACTGCCAGGCACTTACCCCCACCGTCCAAGTACAGCAGTGATGCTGACTCGACTAGGGGGCCACGACAGAGCAGCGTGACTCCCCAACCGTTGATACCCGGTCTTACGGAGGCGGTGGAGAAGACGTCGCCCCCCCATACGTCTCGCACCCGATCAATAAAAGCCCCATCCCACCCAGTCTCCTGCAGACATAAAACAGTAGTGTCTTTGCACATTGTTAAAATAGCCTGCACCTTCGCCCAGGAGCACAGCCCCCGGGCATTCAAGGATGTCAATAAAAGTCATTTAAATAAAAAACAGGCACAAAGAGACACGATAAAACCAGTAAAACCAGGACACGGACCTAAAAGACACAAACCCACTAAAAGCAAGACGTCCCCACACCAAGTAAAAAAAAACCCCAGCACCACCACCCGCCACCCAACCCAATGAGCGGGCGACGTCAGGGATAAACCAATAATATCTCACCGGATAAAAAGGAAATAAAACAATAAAACTCATAAATAAACCATCAATAAATAAGTACAACACCAAACAAAAAAAAAAAACTAAAAACATGGGATGGGGCGCTAAGGGACGATGGCAAAACAAAAAAATAATCCAAACACAATAACCACAACTATTCAGTTAAAAGCCATCGCCATCATCCAGACCCGAGCTCGCAGCACGCAGGGATTGGGCAAAAATAATATCTGTGATTGAGATGAGCGTTAAAAAACCTCAACATTTTGTGGTATGAGAACTCATTTGTTCCTGGTTGCATTTTGACAATTTTTTATGTTTCTTGACATCACTGAAAATGCAAGTAGACTTTCTATTTTCTGTTGTGCATTGAAAAAGCATTACAAACATGGGTCTAAATGTTTCAAAAAAGGCATAATACATTATGGCCATTATGGCCATGTGTTTTGTGCATTATGAATGCTTCATGAAGCTGTCGTCTGTTTTTTTTGTTTTTCTGATTTGGTTTTGAAATGGAAAATTCAAAGAATGAACGATACACATATTATGCACGGATTCAAAACACTCCCATCCTACAGCAACTCTGAAGGGGCACAGCTCACTAATGGTACTTATCACAACACACAAGAAGTACTAATACTGTGTATGTGTAAGTCTGTTACAGTACATTAGTGCAAAAGTTTCACATAAAAATTTTTCAGAAAATATAACAGAGCTTTTTAAGCTACTTTATATTTGTATCCAAATCCATTTCGCTATATTGACAGCGGAAAAAAAAAACTTTGCATCAGTGCAAGGCACTAAAAGGTTGTCCTGACTGTTTTAATGTTTCAGAGGTATGTTTAGGTGTAACAGGCAATGAACCAATGAGAATGAACCACCTCAGCTTTAGAAGGCAGCAGTGCATGAGCTACAGCAGATTGCTATTACAATGGTGCCTTTGCCTGCCAAGCCTGATCGGTTTTCATCTGTGAAAACAGACCTGCTCCTGCTGGAGCACATCATTTATGGGAGGACCACTGTTCCAGCTCAGCCTTCCAAGGTGAAACAGGTATGGGATGTAGCAGTGAGTATGTCCTCGTTTTCTGACATCAGCAGACCATCCGCTCAGTGCTGAGAGCGGTATAATGATGTCAGAAGACAGGGAAACCAGAAGCTCCCTGCTGAACCTGGTGTGTTTAAATATCCATGTGTTTGGCACGACTGAATGGCTTGGAGTCTGCAATCTCAGCAGCTGGACCCAGAGTCTCAGATCTCCAGAGTGCAGGGCAAACTTAATGGTCCGCTTATGTGTAAGGCTACAGTACATGTTCACCCACCCAGGACACGGTATGTTAATGGAGCAAAGCCTAGTAAGTTGTTAGCGCTCAAGCTCCTTCAGTGCAACTCCTTTGCTACTATTTCATGTGTGAAATCCAAATATGGTACTATAACCAATAATACTTAAATCAATGATTGCAAAAAATAAGGCTCCCAAGAATTCAAGCTGAAGTGTTGCAATATCCTATTGGCCACTGTTAGCCCATCCTCTGTTTCGTATGCTGTCCTTGGCCATGAGGTCTTCTCAACTCTATTACTCTATAAACTCTGTGATAATTTCGTTACTTTTAAAACATGGCAAGAACCCTGCTGATTGTTCCAGCTATCGTCACCTGTCCTTAATGAATTCAGATGTGAAGCTGCTAGAGAAGGTGTTAGCTTACCTTTAATCGATAATAGCTAAACTTATAAATCCTGAACAGGTCAGGTCAGGTCAGGGCGGGGAGTGTGTGCTGATGCAGCGTGTCGCCGCACCCACCACATGGGGAAACTCCTTGGGATCTCAGTTGGCGACCCCCCAGGCAGACACACGGTCCAGTCCCACCCTCTGGAGATGGCCATCCATCTGCCGCAGCCATGTGTTACGTGGGCGTCCCCTCGGCCTGGTCCAGCCACTCAGGTTATCAGCAATGAGGATCCCATGAGCCGGATCATCCTCAGAGAAACACCATAGCGCCGTAACTGACGCTCCATCACAAAGCAGGTAACGTGCCTCATTCGGGACTCCTCTAGCAACTGCTCCTTCATCACAAAGTCAAACCAGCGATACCCAAGGATTCTCCAAAGAGACAGTACCTTACATTACAACAAGGAAGGAATAGTATTGGTCTCTCCAAGATTCTGAATTTAAAAAAAATAATCGACTTAATCTTACTGATGTAACCTGTATTATGTCATTACATATCTCGTTTTGATAATACAGTATATTGATACTCTGTAAACATTCAAAAATTGGTCCGTCTTGTTTCATTGTCACCCAAAAACTTCACAACTGTATCGAGAAAGGATCTGCAGCACTTCCGCGTGCATCATAACAATTGTAACTGCATTTACAGTTTTGATTTGAACATTCAAAGCAGCTCAGTTCCGCAGTTTTCACCCTCCCTGAGGTTGATCCGGCTTTTATTAAAATTTTACTTTACACTGTAGAAGGTAACACTTGTTCTCTATTAAAATATATCAGGGTCCTTTACTTGTATGTCATTATCCTGTTAAATTAATTAAAATAATGAGTAATGGTCTCCTTTTACATGATATAATTCTAATACTAAGTTAGGTGAGTAAAGTGGACTTGTAACGTTGCATTGCTGGAGAGAAAAAGCCGAGTCGAGCTTTGCACATGTGCAGTGATGTAGCAGGAGTTTCCATTGACTAGAACCTTCCACGTGGACTTGGCAGTCTGGGAGCATAAGCTTTTCTAGGTAAGTTGTTCGACATGAATGTTTAAATTTATTAGGTTAAATTTCACAATTTACAATCGCATATTTACAGGTACAGGCAATAGCGTTGTCACAGCGTCATGTTAGGCCAAAGTTAACCCGCTACAAGTTTTAACGCTAGCTAACTTTAATGTTAGCTAGTTAACATGAACCTTAAACAGTGAAGTATGAAGTCATACAAAAAACAAAAAAGAAGGTGACATCTTACAGTCGTGTTCTACTTGCTCTCAAACATTTTTTGTTTTGATTCAGTTTGATAAAAAGCCAACGTGTAAAGCTGTTCATCTTTATGGACAAGAATCAAGAATCCACATTTGTCAATAGACTGACAGGTAACACATGAAGCTCTTTTCTTCTTAAATTATAATTCTTATTTGATAGACAAATGGTCAAAGTGGTCAAGGCTAAAACAAATTTAACCAAATAATAATACAAGGCTATGAGCACTAACAAAAACCTCTACTCTGAATGAATTACGAAGGGACGGATCTCAGAACATGCAGGAGATGATGACACACAGGCCAACTCAAAACTACATGTCGTCCAAAATATACACGGCATGTAGGATGAAACAATAAACTGAACCTTTGGAACACTTGTTAGAGGACAAACATTTGGATTATTGCATGTTTAGGTATGTTTATAAGCCAACTTCTCAGTGGCTTCTAAAATTCAGACTCAGCATAGTCAAGTTTTAAAAGCAGCAAAAAGCCTGGAGAATTCTGAATATCAAACTCCATGTTTGTCTCAAAGTCACTGTATGATTCTAAGAGTGGCAGCTTTAGCGTATCTGCACAGGTCTTTGACATTGGGGAAAGATAATCAGTCAAAAACTGAATGCATGGTAGTGGTGTCATTCCTGCAAGTGGAAATGATGCTATAGCCCTCTGGCAAACATCAACACATCCTCTAAGGACAGGGCAGTCACTCGTTCTGAAAGGATAAGTCAGTCAATGTAAGGGGGCACACTATGTAGTACAGAATGTTACTACGACAGGTCAGTGCCCTCTTTCTAAGGAACTTTTCCAATAGGAGTAATAAGAGCAACAGGACCTCGCCGAAATGAACAGCCGGCATTTATTTTCAAAAACAGATATAAACAAAGTGTACCTCTTTTAAGGCTTTTCCCCACAGTTGCAATTACAAAACATAACCGAAACATACAAAATATACTCGGAGCTCTTTCAAAACCCCAAAGCAAAATGTCCAATCCACCCGCGTAGCATATGTTTGCTTTCAAGGTGAGATGAGGTCTCGGCGCTTATCTGTAACATGGGACGAAGGCACAAGGCACGGAAAGGTCCGCTTCGGCAGGCAGACGCTCCTCTTCAGTCTTCTCCTTCGTAGCCGCCGCTCGTCCGTCCGATCGACAAGTTTCCATCCAATGTAGAAAAAAAAACAAGCTACATAGCAGCGTAATACCCAATTCTCTCAAAATTAAGCTATCAGATCTGGAGAAAATCTTACTCGAAAACCCATATTCGTTGAACACACAGTAGTTTTGTTGGAGTTAGACTCCGCCGAGTCCGTTGATGAGGAAAGAGATGCATACGTGAGGCGAAGGATGGTTGTAAGTCCGCTCTCTTTATTCCTTGCACAGACCGCGATCCGGGAGCCGCTCAGATGCACAAACAGTACATACCCGAGGAAGCTCAAACTCTATTGTCTGTGTCTGGCTTATATAGCCCGTCTGGGGCGTCAGCAACCCCTTCCCTTGTTAGGCCCAGTAGGTCAAGAGTAAGCATAATGTCACAACAACCCTGCAACACACACCTTCTGCTTTTTCTGCTACACCAGTCTAGGGTGAGGCCTCCTCCCCTGCCTGCCTGCAAGTTGGTTCCTATTTTTTAGTGTGACAAGGTTTAGCACAAAGCTTGGCCCCCCTTCAATTTAGAATTAAAATTTACTAAACCTTATTGCCTGCATACTAGCATAGCATTTCTCTCGGTTAATATGGCTTCAACCTGGCTTCCCGTAGCACTATAGTTAAGCTAAATAACGAAAAACGACAATTGGGTTTTCACAAATGTGATTATTACCTCAATTTTCCTCATTTATACAGCAACCATCTGAGTTAACAGCAAAATTAGGAATATGAACGTCATTAGATATACATCCTTTTCATGCTACGCCTGTGCAACATATAGTTTAAGACCATGCTAGCTAGTGTTGCACATAGCGATCACCAAATGAACTCACCGGAGAAAAGAAAACAATATCCCTGTCCGACTTTCTACGTATACTATGCTCAATGCTTAAAAAAAGAAACGGTTCGCTATTAAACATTGTTGCGCTATTTATTAATTTTCTTCACATGAGCTAAATCTCCAACTCACTAACGTTCCACCGCTCGCGGTATTATTTCTCTTCTTCTTCCTGCTCGCTAGTAACTGCAAATCTGACCTCCTCCCTCAATACGACATACTGCCATCTACTGGACAGGAAGATCTGAACAAACCTAAAAGTGACATAGAATTCAGATATATAACCAAAATGAATGAACCATTTTTATAGGCTGCTTTAAGTGGATCACATCAACATTTACTGTGTTTTAGGGTCTTTAATATGTATATGGTCTGAACATGCTTTCCAAATCTGCAGCAGTCAGCTTCTTAGCAGAATGGTACAAGACCGGAACTAACACACTTGAATGCTGTTGCAGCGCGGTCAAAAACTGCAGAGTTGAAAGTCCATCTTTGAATCTATAAGGAGAAATGATCTTGTAACAGTTTACTGGATTTAAAGATCAAACGAACTATGAAATGCAACAAATCTACAGAACACATATAGAACCAACTTACCAAAATGTCTTTAAAGTCCCTACAGACAAGTCTATGCTTTAATTTTTAGAGATAAGGTTTGATTGCATAGATAAACTATGGAAGTGTTTTAAGAAAACTGAGCCTCTTCTGTGAATGTGACGCACACAAGAATTTTGTCACAATTTGTGTGTTTAATGGGTATTTTGTTCAAAAGCAATACTAGAATTGCTATTCCATTGTGTACCGCTAGAGGGGGTTATAGCCTAACGGGAACATTAGTTGAAGTTTCGCGGGATTTTCTATAGACAAAGAAACGTCTGGTTTATGTTGTCTGGGCCATGCAAGTGTGTCATTCAGTTTGTACATCTGAAAAAGGCTCTTTCTTGAACAGGTCTTTTTATGAGCATCTGATGACATTTAGGCAACTGTCTGAATATTATTAATCTGAATAAAAAATAGCACATGCAATATGCACGTATAAATATGGCAGTTATTATTTGTTTCCCCATTACTCGGTCAGCTCTGAAACTAGCCTACTATTGGTAAAACGGACATGACTGAGTGATCTCAATTTTGTAATTAACATAACAACTGGTAACAATACAATATATCTTGGTTGGTTTTAGCTGTTTTAAGTGTGTTCATGTCTTCTTCCCAGAAAATGCTACTAAGGATGATCAGCGTATTGCCCATGCTGCTGGACTTTGCAAAAAATTGGTGGGACATTTCTCACACGACTGGAAGCAGAAGGTGGCACTGAAAGAAGCACAACAAGAGCATAACCTCCCAGAGCATTCACTCATCACGGAATGCAAAACCAGGTGGGGCTCAAGGCAAAAGATGATGGAGAGGGTCTTGGAGCAGCGGCAGGCCCTATCTGATGTCCTCTTGGCAGAGTGTAAAACACAGCATCTGGTTCCCTCATGGCAGGACCTAGATGTGCTTAAGTCTGTAACCTTGGCGTTACACCCTTTGCAAGAATTCATTGATGCTCTTTCCGGGGAAAGCTATGTAAGTGTTTCATATGTTAAACCTGTACTTCATCTTTTGAAGACCTCATTTCAAAGGTAGATGACTCTGATTTAACCAAAACTATAAAAGCAAATATCTTGGATTATATGATTACAAAGTATGATGACGCAGCAACACAAGAACTACTGGACATTGCGTCTTTCATTGACTCCAGGTTCAAGGGCAACTACATTAGCAAAGAAAAAGTCAAAGACATCAAGACAAGGGTGATGTCAGAAATGGAAGAAACAGCACAGAAAGTAATTAGGTTACACATTTTATGACATGCCCGAATACTGTAATCGCATGTTGCATTATCTGAATGTGGATGGAACATATCTATTTTTTTATTGTATTCTAAACTGCCTCTCTGTTTTAGTAGGGAACACTTTCTGACAACACTGAGGCCCAAAGCATGGATCCACCAAGTGACAAGAAGGCAAAGCGATCATTGGGCAGTTTGCTGAAAACAAATCCAGGCTCCACTCCCACTCCATCTTCCATGCAGCTGGGGCAAGCTGTTGAAGCTGAACTGAACAGCTACTTGCTGTCCCCGACCATTGACAGTGAGGCAGACCCTTTGCCTTGGTGGAAACTCCACCAGGTCACCTACCCAAAGCTAAGCAAACTAGCTCAGAAATATCTTTGTATACCTGCCACTAGCTCACCCTCTGAGAGGCTCTTTAGCACATCAGGGAATGTGGGCCCTTGTGAAAAAATAGTATGCCATTAACATATTTAAGCACACCCTATTTAGAGAATACTTCTATCAGACTTTTTTGACCCAGCTTTAAGTATATTTAATATACTAAAGTTGTGATAATGATATTAATTTAATATATTAAAAATATATTCAGTGTATTGACGTCATACTTTTTTGACCGAGCTTATTTCATACTTAAATATACTTTAAATATATTTAATGGAATGTACTTTTAAACATACTTGTAAGATGCTGCAAATATATTGCCCATATACTATTTACATGATATGTAAGCATTAATAGTCTAATTTTACTGCAATTTAAATGTTTCTGCATTCTACTACAGACATTAAGTATGCATATTAATATGGAAGAGTTATTCCGTTAAAACTGGGAAGAAAACTCGAGACAACATTAAGAAAAGTTTTTTTATTATGTGTATCAACCACAACATATAAATCAAACCAACAAAAGAACAATCAGCATCAACACTTTACTTGCTGTTTGTTTGTTTTGCAAAGCTCTCGTTATTGCACTTTCTCCTCAAGATATTCTTCACCTCTTGGGAAGAGGTCCCTGGGAATTGTGCGATGACGCAATCTGTTGATAAAATTTCAGATCACTTTTACTGAACCAGACAAATGGTGAGCATTACTGTAAATCAAGAGTTTCAAATGAAGGCAAACCAAAAATTTGAAATCTCATCTGCAAAACCCGTGTGTACGCAGGTTACCCTTTGCTCACAACCAGTCCCCTAATTAGAGTTGCAATAGTAACCTGCACACACAAAGGGGCTTTCTGGACATCCCTTCCCTAACATCTGCATAATGTAATTCCACACATCATTGGAGCGATCAGGAGTTTGGTTGAGATCCCTCTCTTTTCACATTTATAAAGCTTTTCTAAAGTTTCAGTGCCATAGAACTGATATGATTGAGAATAGATTTGTTTAAAAGACACAATAAATCTTTGCGGAAATGCAAACTTTACAAAAATTACTAAACTAATGGGCAACTTGCCTAAATTGTGCACAGAACATACCTATTAATGCTTTGACTTTTTCAGGGTCCAGCTGGTCTTTCTCTGGCAGGTCCTTATGATTGCTTGCATGCTTCCCTGTGATCGATGAGGATGCCAATGTCTCCTTCCCGAAAAGCAGTAGTGCCAGCTCTTGTGTATAAAGTGACATCCTGGTTTTGCTCAAACGATCAAAGAGCCTTTTCTGGACTTGAATGCTGGAGTTAGGCAATGTTACCTGAAAGTAAAATGTTAATTAATTTAATTTTTCTTTATGATTAACTTCCTTTTAGTCATGTACTTCAGACTTACAATACCATGTCCAACAAAGGTTAAGATGCTGCGTAAAACATAATATGGGAAACCTATCTATGTGCTAATCAGGGGCGCCGCTAAGGGGGGGAAAGTTGGGACAATTCTAAGGGCCCACGCCCTTTAGGGGCCCCAAGAGATCTGAATGGGTGTGGTAGGGGGGCCCAACCTCATATTTTGTCATAGGGCCCAAAATTGCTAGCGGCGCCCCTGGTGCTAATTAACAATATTTCCCATCTTTAGAACTTATCATATAAGGATAGCGGACCTTTATTATAACCATTAATGTTTTGAAAATGAGAAGTAATACAAAAATTACCAACTTGCCATTTTTGCTCATTTAATGCAATGTACAAACATTTACACTTGTTTGATGTTTACAAAATTTCTCAGTTGATGTACATGCTTATTTAATTTTGTTTCATTGGTACAGAACTAGGGCGGCATGGTGGTGCAGTGGTTAGGACTGTTGCCTCACACCTCTGGGACCCGGGTTCGGGTCTCCGCCTGGATCACATGTGTGTGGAGTTTGCATGTTCTCCCCATGTCGTTGTGGGGTTTCCTCCGGGTACTCTGGTTTCCCCCCACAGTCCAAAAACATGCTGAGGCTAATTGGAGTTGCTAAATTGCCCATAGGTGTGAATGGTGTGTGAGTGTGCCCTGCGATGGGCTGGCCCCCCATCCTGGGTTGTTCCCTGCCTCGTGCCCATTGCTTCTGGGATAGGCTCCGGATCCCCCGTGACCCAGTAGGATAAGCGGTTTGGAAAATGGATGGATGGTACAGAACTAATACCAATCTACCATGCCAGGAACCGTACCAAATTGAAAGTTCTGGTAGTGAACCAACCACCGAATACACAATAGTAGCAACAGCATTTGTGATTATGTAACCCATCCATGTAGGAGCAGTAGGGCATGCAGCGGCAGTAGTGATGTGGGACGATACCTTGATCAGCGCCACATTACTAGCCTAGGAATTGAACTAGCAACCCTGTGATCACAAGAACAACTCCCTAACCGTTAGGCTACCACTGCCCATCACCAGCTGATGTGAGGCAAAGACTGTTTCTGTTCTTTCAGCATCCTGCTTGCCTCACCTGGAGTATTATGTGGATAACCTTAGCTGAATATCATGTAGAAGTGGGCTATGCTCTTTGAAATCTAATACTTCTGATGCATCAAACAAGGATAGCTATATAAACTGAAAGAAATTTAGTTAAATGAATAATAAAAATTTTAAAATATGACAATAACATGAGTTAGATGCAGTTACTGCCTATTTTGTAAGGAACTATTAAAGGTCATCTGCAATCTGTAACACAATAATTACAAGAAAGGGCTTAATACCATGACTGGTGAACTTGCTGAAGCTGCTGTACCAGAGCTTGAAGGTCCTGCTGATTCGCTGCTCGGAGTGCTCCAGCTGGGGGGCGAGCCAGTGTGGCCAGCCAGTGGTAATTTTGACACTACGTCTTTTAGGGTTTTGACAATTGCAGGTAGCTCTGAAGAGAAATGGTGTTTTGCAATGTTTTGGTTAGTGCTGTGTATGAAGGTGAATATTTCATTTAAATACATAGAATTAATACAAAGTCATATGCTATTTCATAAATATGCTACTGAACATGCATAACTTTGAGCATCACCAACAACGCTTTGTGCCTTCTGTGGTAACAATACAAAATTATTGGATGATTTATATTTGAACCATAAAGCCATTTACAGACCTGCCAACCATAGGAAATTTTTTTGAGTACCACAACGGTGGCACTCGCAGACTCACACTCGCTTGGTGAGCATGACCGGAGTGCACAAGTGGTGACTTTAGTTGGGGGCAAGAGCGTAAATTTGGTTTTGATATTGGTGGGGACATATAAATCTAACACCCACCTAAACCCACCCCCCATAAGCTTATCAACACTATAATCGTTGGATATTGGTGGGGACATGTCCATGTTAATTCTACACCCTTGGTTGGAGGGGCAGCAATTTATGACTGGCAGGATGCTCGGCCAATCATTTCATGTGGTTTTCTTTTACCACAATTAAAACAGTTAATATGCATGTGATGGTTGTATGTACCATAGAAAACATACCTTTAAGAGCCTTTATGGTCTCCATGTCAAGACAACAGCTGGCACTTTGGGTTGTACTTGGTTTGATATAGCCGTCATCCTCGTCATCCTCTGAATCACTTACCAACTAAAATAAAAAGAAAAGAAAACATTAAGTTGTTACCTTTCTCAGTCTTCAGACGAGTGCGGGTATCCACTAATGTGCAGAGCCATAGAACTCTGGAAGCATGTTTGGGAAACCCTGGGAAGAAGGCTGCACACTGCACTATATTATGTGCTGTAAAGTTAGTTAATAAATGCAAATTTATAATTTACTGACAAATAAACTTGTATTTGTATTGAACAGCTTTAATTTATAATTCAACAAAATATTCTTACCAGGCGTTTTGACATACTCCTTTGACGTCGGGCACAGTCACTTTCTTCAGAATCATAACACACCGCTGTGGGAATTACAGACCTTTTTTTCAGAATTTCTTTCTTTAGCCTTTCTGCCATTGCAATGGCAGCATCCTTGTTTAGGGTGGGGTTCTTTTCCTATATTCAAATTAAAATGGTCAGGGTTAAAAATGGTAAAAAAATATATATTTATTTTATAACATGAATGCATTTTTGCAATAATAACATATGGTACTGGTAATTTGATTACACTTCCAGTAAATAACATTGTTTTACAACTACCAGATCATTTGCATTTACCATGCCTTCAATGGTTGGAAACATTTCAGAGTTTCACATTTCTGACAAATCTAACAATAGTGATTGTTTGCTTACCTTCTATTTTTCATTGACATTTTCAACAAGAAATCTGCTATTTACTTTTCTCTGTCTCTTCACATTCACAGTATTCCAAATATCCTCTCCACGAATGAACTTGTCTCTTTTTTCAGCCATGATTTTCCAGTCATCTGTAATAACGACATTAAAGAAGGATAATGCACACTATTTAGCATATGCACCTTTACTGTACAGTTGCACCGATTGCAATTTTCTTGGCCATTCTGTTTTTTGACCTGCCAATGTGTTTCGATTGTGCTGTTAGTTTTCTAATTTGTTAAAATGAAATGAAAAATTTTGCAGTTTAGCACACTCCATGCACTTTTATCTCAAAGCAATGAGCTAACGTAGACTCGGTGGCAAATTTAGACATGGACAACAGACATGCTAACCGCATCTACTAGCTACTAAACCAGACTAATGTAATTATTATTAACTAGACAAACTAGTGTAATTAATCTTCAGATTAGCTTACCTCCAAGAAGCAATATCTTTGCAGCAATACCGAGTTCTTTCTTCCCGCCTTTTTTTGATGGCCAAAGAACTTCCACCCAACCGTCTTCAGACTCTAAATCGGGGCATTTTGTAACCTGGGTTATGTCCTTCTTGTCTGATTTGTCTACAATATCTAAGCGTTCCACCTCTACAGACCTATCCTGAAAATAAAATAATGCTAAATTGTATTTTGCAGACATCTATGCCGCTATGCGTTGCTTATTAATTAGCAGAGAACAATCTGGTAAATCAAGGAACTAATTGCACACCTTTTTACCGATTATCAGTTTGAAAAATTGCATTGTCGCGCTGTCATTGGTCACACTTGGCGCGCAAGCGCTGCTTAGATCAGCCAATGGAAAAGACGTTTGCTGGTTTAATATTCTATTACCATCGTGACATATAATATTTAGTGTTAATAGCAAGTTGCCTGATCCTCAAAATATAGACGATGAAGTGTTACGATAACTTGCGTTCATAGTGGGGTACCGCAGGGTTCGATTTTAGGACCACTATTGTTCCTAATTTACATAAATGATATGGATACCAATATATACAGTAAACTGCTGAAATTTGCAGATGACACCAAGGTGGGTGGTGTAGCAGATACTGAATTAGTGGCTCAGCAGCTACAGCGGGATCTTGATTTAATTAGTGACTGGGCCGATACCTGGCAGATGAAATTTAACGTCGATAAATGTAAGGTACTCCATCTAGGGAGCAGAAATATAAAGTACAGGTATTTCATGGGTGTCACTGAAATAAAGGTAGCTGATCATGAGAAAGACCTTGGTGTGTATGTTGATGCTTCCATGTCCCATTCTCGCCAGTGTGGGGAAGCAATAAAAAAGGCCAATAGGATGTTGGGGTATATCTCCAGGTGTGTGGAGTTTAAGTCAAGGGAGGTAATGCTAAGATTATACAATTCCTTGGTGAGACCTCACCTAGAATATTGTGTGCAGGTTTGGTCACCATATCTTAAAAAGGACATTGTGGCCTTAGAAAAGGTGCAGCGTAGGGCCACAAAAATGATTTCTGGTCTTAGAGGAATGTCATATGAGGAACGGTTACTTGAGCTAAATCTGTTCAGTCTCAAGCAAAGGAGACTGAGGGGGGACATGATCCGGGTATATAAGATTCTAACAGGTTTGGATGCTGTTCAACCAAATAGTTACTTCAGCATTAGTTTAAATACACGAACTCGTGGCTATAGGTGGAAATTAGCGGGAGAACACTTCAAGCTGGATTTAAGGAAGCACTTCTTTACACAGCGTGTAGTCGGAGTATGGAATAGCCTTCCTGATAATGTAGTGCAAGCTGAATCCTTGGGTTCCTTTAAATCAGAGCTAGATAAGATTTTAACGACTCTGAGCTATTAGTTTAGTTCTCCCCAAGCGAGCTTGATGGGCCGAATGGCCTCCTCTCGTTTGTATAGTTCTTATGTTCTTATGTTCTTATGATACTGATAATCAGATGTAACTTGCAGATTCTGATTTTCTCTTGAATTTTTATATTCATAAACATCAATATCTGAGGATGGATGAATGGTGTGAGAATGGCAAAAAAAGAGGAAGATATAAGAGATTCTTGGAGGAGGATGATTCGCGAGTACCGATAAAGACTAAATACAGACGCAAGGTGACAAAGGTATTACATCTGAGTTAATTAGCAATTTCATTTATTATACTGTGTAATGTTACTGAATATTTAAGATAATTCCATGTTTTGTTCTGGAGGTACAACAGACTAACAAGACCCATTATAAGTCATATATTGAATCCGGAATCCCTATTCCTAGGAAAAGTGCTTACAGGAAAAAAACAAAGCAACGTAAGTCTTATTTTTAAAATGTACCGACTTGTTATATTTATTCAAAGTGAAATCATTTAAATATGTATTGTATAATATAAATTTGACTGAATTAGTGGTGTATGTGAAACATTAAAACGTGTTTTTTTAGCGCTCAGTTGAGCATTCTGAAACAGCTAATGAATCTGAGCAAGAAAGTGTGGGATTTCTTGGACAAGAGACAAAGCAACTGAAGGTAAATAAAATACATTTAAGATAAGTAGATAATCTGCATGAATGGAAACATATAATAGTCTGACTGTACATTTTAAGATTTCAGATGAATTATTTGAAGCCCATGGCCCTGATGTACATGATGAAAATCAAACAGATGTCGTACAGTTACAGGAAGAAAAATGCACATTAGTAAGTTTAAGCTGTTTCATTACAATTAAATAGCAGAATGGAATTCTAAACAAGGTGGACAGGTGCAATGTCATTTATGGAAAAAGTAGAAGCAAATGATCCTGTTTTTTGTCTAGCCCATTGCAGAAGCTGACACTCAACAAAGTAATGAAGATGGCAATGATGAACGCGAGATCCATTCTGAAAAGATTGCCATGAGCAGACAGGTACTGTGAATTTTTGAATCACATTTGCACAAATAATCTTTGGTCCCCAGGAATTGCTGTATGTAAAAGGTGGGCGATAGGACCTAAAGTTAATATTACAGTATTTTTAACTTTTTAGACATTGATGGTATTATATCACGGTATTACATTTTTATATTTACAAACAAAAAACACCTTTCTTGAATGCAGAATTTTATTTTCATAACAAAAGACTTAGTAAACTTCACAATTCCAAATTAATAAAACTGAAGAACAAAGACATAAGAATAATAATAAAAAATAAACTGAAGTATACTATACTTTTCCAAATTATAATAGTTACGATGGGTAATATAACAAAGCACATTTTCTTTGTTGCCAATATATGTACAGTATAGGTAAAATACTATTACTTGAGCATTAATAGCCAGTTTTTCTTTACAAACAGAAGCATCTCTGCCTTGTCACCCACACTTATATGGTGGTTCCCCCATGGTTTACTTTGGTCTTACATGTGTTACAGACTGTGAGCTTTGTGACTTCTAAACTCACAGTTAAGAACTTTCACACTAATAATATGTAAACACATGGCTTAGTGTGTGTCCATTCAAAAAAGTCAGATCAGAAGGTAAACTTTGTGATATACAATATGGAATGGAATATCAAAAACTTGCATGCAGTGGGGATCTTGGTGAGAATGACATCAGCTTGTTATGGAATTGTGATGGAATCCCTGTGTTCAAGAGTTCCAAATGTCAGATTTGGCCTATTCAGTGTCAAATAATTGAGCTAGACCCACAACAGAGAAAGAATAATATTTGTGTCCCTTGTCTTTGGTTTGGGAAAAATAAACCCAACATGTTCACATTGCTACACCCCTTTGTGAGTGAAGCTCTTGTACTTGAGAAAGATGGAATCAAATGGAAGGACGCACAAAACAGAGATCAGGTTTCAAGAGTCCATGTTCTGCTCTGTAGTTCTGATTCTGTTGCTCGACCTCTCCTCAGAAATACTAAGCAGTTTAATGGTACTTATGGATGTGATTTTTGCTACCATAAAGGAGGAGGTCCATACGCATCTTGTACTCCTGAGCCCTCTCTGAGATCAGAGGAAGAGCATTATATCCATGCAATGGCAGCAACACCAAAAGAACCTCGATTTGGTGTCAAGGGGCCCTCCCCACTAATGAAGCTCAGTAAGTTCCAAATGATAAAAGGCTTTGTACCTGAATATCAACACAGTGTGTGTCTGGGTGTTACAAGACAGCTTGCATCTCTGTGGTTTGATTCATGTAATCATGAAAAAGAGTGGTACATTGGAACTAAAACTGATGTTGTTGATAAACAGCTAACTGCAATCCAGCCTCCAGTAGAGGTGACAAGAACACCTCGTTCTGTACAAGATCGCAAATTCTGGAAGGCATCAGAATGGAGGGCTTTTCTTTTGTTTTATGCATTACCAGTTTTTAAAGATGTTCTGCCAAAAAAATTCTGGAATCATCTTTTTCTTTTAGTTTTTGGAATTTACGCATTGCTTCAAGAGAAAGTGGAAATATGCAGCCTTGACTTTGCAGAGCTCTCACTGAAAAACTTTGTCACTGAATTCGAAAGATTGTATGGCACAGAAAATGTAACATTCAATGTTCATTTGTTAACCCATATTGCTACAAGCGTCAGAAACTGGGGGCCCCTTTGGGCAACATCTACATTTTCTTTTGAATCCTTCAATGGAACACTCCATGTGAAAGATGCATGATGAAAGATGCATGAAGGATGCTAATGAAAATATGCAATGCTTGTTTAATGAACTGCAAAATGCCAATGTAGTATTAGCAAGTTCACAGCGAATTAACGAACTCGTTAGAGTCTTTGGTAGTCCTTTTGCCCAAGAAAATGTACCTGTTACACACAGGATTGCAGTAGAGCAGTTACTGGGCTTTAAAGTAAATTCCTACTGCTATTATAACCGCTTTATTGTCAATGGAATAGTTTGTCACGCAGAATCCTCTAAATTACGCAAAAGAAACAACTCTGTTGTAGAGCTCAAAGATGGAATGCTATGTAGCATCAAAAGTCTTGTACTAGCCAAGCCCCAATGCATGCATGACTGTGCAATGTGTGACTGCAATAGAAGGTGCTGTGTTTTAGTACAGGAATTGGTAAAAAAAAAAAAAAGGGGGCATTTGTGCAGAGACTCTCAGCTAAATATATCCAGCGAATTTATTCATGAGGTCACACGATCAGACAATGTAATTGCTGTTCATCCAAGTTCTTTCAAAAGGAAATGTGTTGTGATCTGTTTGAAAGCCAGAGCATTTGCAATTCCTCTGCCAAATAATATTGAACGGGATTAGATATGCTGTCTCTTTAGCGCTGTTCATAAAATTTCCATGGTGGAGTTTAAACATGAACAGATACATTTGTCTTACTGTTAGGGCTATTTTGAGAAAACCTGAAAGGTATATTCGTCCAGTCATTGCAATGCATTGCAGTTATGGTTATCTTTGTGTTTGCAAATTTTGTAATTACTTTAGGCATTTTAAAAGGGTAGAAGAATTTCAAGTGAAAATGTAGATTGATTTAGCATGTATGTGTTTGTTCTTTATATAGACACACTCATACGTACATTTTTTTCAAATAAACCATTGTGCACAGTAGCTCCTATTTGTGTTATAACTTGTGAAGTGCATTAGTACAAATAGCTGTGAAAAGTAAATTAAATACATATAAGTGTGTGTCTAGAAATGAGTGGAAATGTGTTTTGTGTTTTTGTGGAAATGAGTGGGAACTGCTGACATACTTAAAATGTATTTTCTAATATTTTAAATACTGTGCTATTTTTGTTTTCACAAATTTTGGTTAGCAACTTTGAAGAATGAAATAAATATACAGTAATTGAAGTATATATGACTTTCTGAATTTATTTTATGTATATTTTAAGAAACAAAAAAATACATTTAATGTGTATTACACAAAACTAATTACTATACTGTTTTAAGTATACTGCTGAAAGCTATATCTAGCATCTCTAAAGTATATTTCAAGTGTACTTACTGTAATAAGGAAAATGATAGCATGTTTTAAGTATGTGCCATATACTTTTAGTATACTGGATATATATTTAAGTATACTATTTTTTTACAAGGGCAAGAACTCCAAATAGCAGGCTGAGGAGCTTGTACATGTGTTGTTTGTGATGAACAGTGGTGGGCAGAGCCAACCGAAAAGTTAGCTTCAATACCCTCTAATCTGCCAACTCCAAAGTTCAGTTTGATAACGCTAAACCTGTAAACCACTAAAAATTTAGCAGAAGCTAACAATTAGCACTAACCGCTAACTTTTATTTCACATGCGTGTTTTTTATGCTACTGGTTTTTGTTTTATTTATTTTTCTTTTTAATTGTATTTTAATGGTGCTTTTCACTGTTTATAATTTGTTAGGTTCTGGTTTTATTTCATTTTATATGTTGCTGATTGAGAAGCACTCTGACTACGGCATTGAGGTTGCTGTTTTAAATGTGCTATATAAATAAACTGTCATTGCCATTTTATTATGTGAATATAGCTTTGGTTTAGTTTTTGACGTCTGAACCCTTAAAAACATACCTAGAGAGCTAAAATTTAACACTGAAGTCCAGTCTGTCGGACTAGAGTGATTAACAGGTGATATTTATAACTTGGAGTTTGGGATTATTCTGTGTTGAAATTTTAAGTGATATTCTATTCACAAGATGTAAGCATTTTTGTTGGTGAAGCCCTATTTCACAATTGGCCATTTTGTTTTTAGTGAAGAACTTAGGGACTACAAACATGGTGCCATTTACCCTGAACTACGAAGGAAGGTCTCAGCTCTGCATTGGTCTATTGTTCTGTCAATCAGAACCTGGAAAATACAACCAGGGGCTTGTATGACAGAGCAGGATTTCTCACTTAGCCGAATTACTTGTTGGATTTAGGGTAGTCTGAGCTAAATGTATCTGAACAAAGAAAGTCCAGAAGAAGCTAAATGGTCTGCTGACAGGTTTCAGAGTTGGCAGAAATGCTAATCTAATGAAAAATGTAGCTTCGCTAATTAGCTGTAGGCAGATTAATGGAACACTGCCCTCCACTGGTAATGAATTTGAAGCCCTGTGATTTTTATTTTTTTTTTTCGATGAGAATATTTGTTTAGTTAACCAAAGACAGGCTTCAGGAAGTACAGAAGCCTCTTGTAAATGTCAGTATCTCAGACTTTGTATGTTGTTTAATACTCCCCTGCTAAATTGGAGTATGTATCAGGTTTCACATTCATGTTTGTTTCATATCATTTGAAACGACATTTGCACCATTTTTTTAGTTTTAGTTTAGTTTTAGTTTTTTTTTTTTTACAAATTAAGACTGAATGTGTCTGAAAATGCTAAATGGTGTAACTATAAAAGAGTTCGAAATATTTTAAGTATTTAATCCATTTGGAGCATATGTACGTGTAAATTAATTTGAAATATCACATAAAAACAGATTTTATTAGGATTAATAATTTTTTGTTATATTGAGTGGAACATACCTTGAAAACACTTTTGTTAAATAATCTTTGACAAATTATGTAAAAAATTTTTAGACTATATTTTAATCCGTTTTTCCATGTGTTATCATTTTATGAAAAATACTGCTTATTTAAGTTATCACACTACGTGATCTATTTTGACTGACTAGATGAAAGTGATTAAAATTGTACCAAATGATGACAATTGTATAAAACCATTTGCATCTATGTACTAAAATATTTGGAAATTTGTGTAAAGCAATGAGAAATGATGTAATGTTGTGCAGACGTGCATTATGGTGTAGGGATTACACTTGTTGTTTTGTAAATGTTAATTGTCATGTGAGGAAAAACTGTAACATTATGTCAAAATAAATATTGTAGGAATGTATTTGTGGGACTTTTGTTGAGTACATTTACCTATACAAGTACATTTGTATTTCTGTATGAGAACTCCCACATTCCGCTCTTGATGCCACCCTCCCAAAATCTCTTACCACCCCATGTAAACATTTCTGTAACCACCACTGCAGTTACAGCCACCGCCTGTGGCAAGTTTTCTAGGAGCCACTCTACTTTATAAATGACAAAATCATTGCTCACAGCTTCACTTTCTACCTGCTGCAGCAAAGAATATACTTCTTGCCTAAATATTGCTTTAAAAGACATTCTGAAGTGAGGTAGTAGCGTATTAACAGGGGCACAGCTGGGGTGTAATGGCGGTGGCCATAGCCTGTCGTGTAGCGGCTGTCGCATCATTGGTTAGATCTTACAGGATTGTCTCAGTCCTTTTTCCGTGACCACACCCCTTTGAGAGCTTGAGAGCTGTGATTGGACAGCGATTACATTTCCTGGTGGCACAGTTTCGGCAAGTACTTTTCAAAAATGAGCCAATGTAGCAGAGCAAAGATGGTCACTGCTTTTCGGAGTGATGTGGCACAATTTCATTATTAAAATGTGTGTAATGTAAACCCTTCTTTTTCTGGAGGGTAGTTGAACACGGTCAATTAAATGATTGTTTTGTTTTCATTGTGTCGCGTTCTCTTCACGACACTCACGAAAAGCAATGCCTCTTGTCCGTCGCATTTCCACATAGCACGGTGTCTGCATGCTGTGCACTGTAAAACAATATATCGCGTTGACTGTTTTCCCCCAAAAGCCAAACTCGGGTTTGCATTCCAAGGCGGCACGAAATCTGCGCCATAAGTAGCAGATGGTATAAAAAGTCTTTTAAAGACCCGTGACGGCGCCGGCCTTCTTACTGATCCTGCTCGTCTGAGCTTCCTCCTCCTTTTTATATTGCCTCCCCAGCAAGAAACAGCATATGTCCAGGCGCTGGCCACGACAGAATGGTACAATATGTAGCAGTTTCTACTTATTCTGATACAATGTACTTTTAAATGGCTTACTTATTTTAAACAAACCTTTTATATTGGTTTATATTATAAACCATTATAATGGGATCACGTGATTTCAACAAGTACCTAGCTGGTAGCTACCATCAGAAATGCTGTCACCAAGATCTAAACATGCTGGAATAGTGTTGCTTTTAAGAATGCTATTCAAATACAGTAGACCAGGGTGTAATGTCTGGACACTATAATGGGCACCACCTGTCCCCAGTCTCCTCTAAATATAACTACTACCTATTATTTTAAACGGAACTACTCCAAAGAAGCTGAACACTATAGGGATCAACATCATCTGTTCTGTCGATAATTAGAGGAAATATCCATCACATGTTCAATAATTGTAATCGTCCTTTTAATTTACTGATGTTACCGATAAATATTCATCATGCGCGTTGCATGCACTTTTCTACTGAAACTACTCTGAGGTCTCACACTGAGTTCAACCTACCGCATGGATTGGTTGTAATGTGAACGAGATCATCTCAAGTTAAACCAATGACTGGCTTTCTCCAGATATGAGTGACAGCTGAGGAAAGAGGCTGCGTACAGGCAATAGCGGAGAGATGGAAAGAGAACCATAAGTTCAGAAACATTAAAAGTACATTAAAAGCTGACTGTAAGAGCACCTGAGTAATATATTCCATCTTATCCTGTCTAATTATTAGTTTTGTAGTAGTGACGCTTTTATCAAATGTGTACAGTTCATAGGTATTTTTGCAATTTTCAAATGCTTTGGGAAGCCAAATTTTGAGCCATCTGACTGCAATCAAAAAACTAAAAATGCCAAAAGACATATTTTCTCAGCAAATTTAAAAGTGCTGGCTAACAGTAAGTGTAAATATTCTCAGATTATTATCCACGTTGGCACTAATGATGTCTGATTGAGTTATTTGGAGATACCTAAGATAAATTTCATAGAGGTGTGCAACCTTGCAAAGACGATGTCTATGTCAGTAATGTGCTTTGGCCACATCTCTGCTAGACGTGGTGATGAAATGTACAGCAGATTATCATTGCTGTACCGCTGGCTGTCAGAATGGTGCCCGATAAATGGTGTGGGATTTAAAGACAATTGGCCGATGTTCTGGGGTAGGCCTGGGCTTTTGAAGAAGGAAGGTAATCACCCCTTGTGGGATGGTGCTGATCTCCTGTCCAAAAGCATTGCTCATGGTCTCAAGGCCAGTCGCTGACAAGCCAGATCCAAGTCCAGGCGGCAGGCAAACCGGCATAACTGACCGTCTGCTAGTCGCTTAGAGTCGTCACCCAGGGTTCATGTTATTGAGACTGTGTCTGTTTCCCGCACTTCTAATCGTGGAGGTGTATTCCACCATAGTGGATGTCATAATAACTTTAATGAAAACTGAACCAAATCCATTGTTAGATAATAGGTGTAATGTGAGCCTAAAATCCTGGACTTTTAAATGTAAGATCACAGGCACTAAGGCATTACTAATAAATGAAATGATTACTGATTTTAGTCTTGGTGCGTTATGCTTTACTGAGACCTGGGTTAAACCAAATGAATTCATGGCATTAAATGAATCTACTTCAGCTGAATACAGTTATAAGCATAACCCTCGACCAAATGGCAAAGGTGGTGGTGTTGCTGCAATATTTCAGTCTAATCTAGGAGTGTCCAAGAAAAGTGGTTATAGCTTCTGAACATTTGAAATTCTTGTTCTTAGTTTTGCTGGCTCATCTCCTTGTGGTCCTTCACCTCCAGTCATCATCATTGTGTAAACACCACCTGGTCCATACAGAGTTTTTTTTTAACAAATCTGGTGGTCACTACTGACAAAGCCATGATTGTTGATGATTTTAGTATTCACATGGAGAATGACAGTGATCCTTTAACAACAACGTTTGCTGCTATTCTTGACTCTGTAGATGTATGTCAGAATGTAGTCAGGCCTATTCATGCCTGTAACCCAGGACCTCGTAAGGATGTTAAGATGATTCAAGGACCCCGGAGTGACAGAAGCCCTAAAAAATTTGGAAAATAACTGGATTGGTCTGGACTTTTTCCCAATATGATATGCTTTTTTGGGGCACAAAATCTTTAGCAGCGCCCCTGCCTGTAACCATACCCTGGATTCAGGGACGGATTATGGGTTGTGTGGGCCCCTGGGCAAAACGTTCGCGAGGGCCCCCCCACCACCACCAGCACCACCACCACAACCACCACAATTCAAGGGCCCTTGGCAGCCAAACACCCTCCCTATAGGGTCAGGGGCCCTTGTAGGCAGAGGATCAAAGAATGTAGGCCCTCTAAAATAGACAAACGAAAATACATTGTTGATAAGTGTTGCAAATTGTTTTGGGCTAGGGGCCCCATGGGCCCCCTGCACCCCAAGGGCCCCTGGGCAGCGGCCCCGCTGGCCCGGTCCGTAATCCGTCCCTGCCTGGATTTGATTATTAGCCATGGTATTTGGGTGGAACACACATCTATTATCCCTCAGAATCCTCTACTTTCAGATCATTAATACAGTACAGCCTCCCTTCGGCCCCAGCTGCAAAGTACAATATCAGACGTCCCATCACCCCATTATCAACAACAATGTTTCTTGACCAACTTCCATAGTCCTTCAACCTTACATCTGAAGCCTCATGTGAAAATGAACTTGAACAGGTATCTGTGAACATGGTAAAATCCTTTCGCAGCACTCTAGGTCTTGTAACTCCACTTTAAACAAAGAGATAGAGATAAGAAAGCTGCACCCTGGTATTCTGAACTTCACTTCGTGCTCAACTAAACTAGTAGTTTTCTGATCAGTCTGGAAAGAGAGTCTCTCCAAGTACAGATAAGCACTAGTGACTGCTAGGTCTGTGTATCTTTCCAGAAAAATAGAAGAGAACAAAAACAATTCTAACTTCCAGTCTGAATCTGTGTCTAGGTTAACACAGAATTCTTCAACCCTAAACTCGCAAGTCCCACAGGCTCTTAGGAGTGATGTCTTTATTACATTTTTTAATGGTAAAATAACTAAGATTAGAAAGACCATCACTTCTGTGGCCACATACAGCTACCAGCCTTCTACTAGTCCTGTTCCTACTGATATTGACACTTTTAAATCTTTCTGTCCTAAAAACAATCAGAACTTTTGAGCTTGGTTTTGAGCACGATCCTGTTAAACTTGTTAAACTCATCTCTTAGGCTTGGATATATTCCGAAACCTTTTAAAATAGCAGTTATTAGACCTGTTCTAAAGAAACCAAGTCTTGAACCTAGTGATTTAGGAAACTATAGACCCACGCAAGGATTGCAAATCTTCCTTAATGTATTAGGATGAATTTGCGGACGATTACGTTGCCCACGTGGCATGGAATTAACCCTTCTACTGAAATATTCTGGGAAGTCATAATTGTGGATTAATTCTGTGATTATGTGGACTGATCATCCTGAAATTCAGATAAATCGTCCATGATTCACCCAGAATATTATTGAACTGCACAAACGTTGTTTTTTACCAATCACCTGTAACACCTATTTTGTCATATATACCTTGAGTCTCATAAAAAGAAACCAGGTTGCTTATCTAAGCCATTAGATCGGCATGCAGTATGCTTATCTTGGTTACAGGAGACAGGGGAGGGTCGTTACACAGCACCTTATATTCTCTTTAGGGGGAACAGGGAGGCTTTGCGCAAAGACACCTAGCACAAGGATGCCTATTGTACAATGTTACCGCAAGCAGCATCACTCGGACAAAAGGGGGAATTGGAGAACATATTGCCTGAGGGGAAGGGGTGAGCCTGGCCAGCTCATCCCCTGCCCTCACGCAACGCTAAATTTAGTATAAAGGAAGAGGAAAACTCAGTGTTAACCGAAGCTCAGCCGTGGGATAGAGCGCGCATCGCCCGGCACTTTCTCAGGACTTACATCTTGGTTTCCTGCCAGGACTGAAAGGGACTCCCCAGTCTAAGAGTGAAGGTAGGTGATGATGGCACATCCGAGTGTGAATAGTTTTGCAGCAGCTTATGCGTTTAATTGATCATGGGGATTAACTATCACCGCTCGTTATAATAATTCACATTTACTATATTTTATTGTTTCTTTTCTATATATACTTCTTCGTATAATATATACTATTCTATATCCCTTGTAGTACGAGGTTATTTTGCATTGCTTTCAATACGATAGTTTGGTATTGATGTCAGTGTGAGGTTATTTTGTATTACTTATTAAAGCGTTTTTGAGTGAACCTAAGCGTGCCTGTTTGTTCCTTCGAGAGACCTACATCCCTCTCACATCCATTTTAATACACTTTCATTTCAAAGATCCTAGAAAACGTTGTTCATCAACTGTCTTCTTTTCTATGGAAAACTAATGCTAATGAATTATATCAGTCTGGCTTTAGATCAAACCACAGGGAAAACAGCTTCAATCAAAGTATTGAATGATTTGCTTATGGCTTCTGACCGTGGCTGGATATCTTTGTTGGTATTACTAGATCTAACTGCAGCTTTTGATACTGTGGACGATAATATTCCCTTGGACCACCTAGAATCTGTGGTTGACATTAATGTAACAGCTCTTTCTTGGTTTCACTCTTATTTAACTGATTATTATAAGTTTACCCATGAAATATAATTTCCTTCCAGACAAGTCCAGAATTAACACTCATTTCTCATGCATAGTAAAATTAGCTTTAGCTTACACAACCCTTAAGACATACAAGCCAAGCATGAGTGACCTTGGGTCTAAGGCAGATGCAAAGCCATTGCTGTGCAAATCATTGGGAACAGCTCTTGCAGAATGTAGTACTCAGCAAAAGTGCTAGTTATAATATGTAACAGACTCTGAGTCTCAATCATGCTCAGTCCAAGGTAAGGTATCCAACACTTGACACCCCAAGATTTTTGGATTCCCTCTGGCCCAGCCCTCGTCTTAATTAAGATCAAATCATTATGATATGACTTGGATATTGGGAGAACCAGAACTAACCACTGTTACTGAGAAACCAGAACAAATGAAAAACACATATACAGAGCATCTGCATAAATAAATCTGTATTTTAATAACAGATAATAAAAAGAAATAATAATAATAATACATTTATTTTATATAGTGCTTTTATACTAGATACTCAAAGTCACTTTACAAAGGCAAATCAGGGAAAAACAAACACACACACACACATTAGGCAAACAAACAGGACAAAGTTCTATCAACAATTACAGGCAATTTTGAAAAGAGGCTCTTAAGAGAGTCTTTAAAAGATAAGAGAGATGAGGAGTTCCTAATGTCACTAGGAAGGGAGTTCCATAGAGAGGGGGCAGTAACAGAAAAGGTCCTGTCATGCTGTGAGTAATTAGTGATTTTAGGAGATTACTGGAGATTACTGTCAGCAGAATGAAGGCAATGTTTGGGGGAATGTCTATATAGTAGATCAGTTAGATATGATGGGGTAGGGTAAGCGGTTTGGAAAATGGATGGATGGATGGCTGGGGCAAGACAGTGAAGAGATTTGCAGATGAAGAGCAAAACCTTAAACGAAATGCGCTGCTACATAGGAAGCCAGTCATACATCTGCTGTGCGATGTGTAAGGGAGTAAGAGAGCACAACAGATGTGTGACCTCTAGGTCTGTTCCCTCTGCAAATATTCCCCAATCTGTAGTGTCAAAACAGCCTTATACAGTAGGGCCCCGGCGCGGCTTCCTCAGTCCACACCTCAATAAGAGGGCACAAGTTCTCAAGGACATCTAGACTGGCAGACTCCACCGGAGAGCCAGCAACATCATCAAAGACTCCTCACACCCTGGATACTACCTTTTCTCCCCCCTCTCCTCTATCTTATCTAATCTGATCTTATGTTATATAATCTTCCATCCATCCATCATCTCCCGCTTATCCGAGGTCAGGTCATGGTGGCAGCAGACTCAGCAGGGAAACCCAGACTTCCCTCTCCCCGGCCACTTCAGCCAGCTCCTCCGGGGGGAATCCCGAGGTGTTCCCAGGCTAGCCGAGAGACATAGTCCCTCCAGCGTGTCCTGGGTCTTCCCCTGGGCCTCCTCCCAGTAGGACATGCCCGGAACACATAACCAGGGAGGCATCCTAAGCAGATGCCTGAGCCACCTCATCTGGCTCCTCTCAATGTGGAGGAGCAGCGGTTCTACTCTGAGTCTCTCCCGAATGACCGAGCTCTTCACCCTATCTCTAAGGGAGAGCCCAGCCACCCTGCGGAAAAAACTCATTTTGGCCGCTTGTACTCGCGATCTAGTTCTTTCGGTGGCTACCCATAGCTCAAGACCATAGGTGAGGGTAGGAACGTAGATTGACTGGTAAAGCGAGAGCTTTGCCTTTTGGCTCAGCTCTTTCTTCATCACGACAGGCCGATGCAGTGCCCGCATCACTACTGACGCCGTACCGATCCGCCTGTCGATCTCTCGTTCCATCCATCCCTCACTCGTGAACAAAACCCCGAAATACTTAAACTCCTCCACTTGGAGAAGGACCCCCTCCCCGACCAGGAGAGAGCATTCCACCCTTTTCCAGCTGAGGACCATGGTCTCAGACTTGGAGGTGCTGATTCTCATCCCAGCCGCTTCACATTCAACTGTCCCAGTGAGAGCCGAAGGTCACGGTCCAATGAAGCCAACAGAACCACATCATCTGCGAAAAGCACAGACCTAATCCTGAGGTCACCAAACCTGACACCTTCAACGCCCTGGCTGCACCTAGAAATTCCATCCATAAAAGCTACAAATGGAATCGGTGACAAAGGACAACCCTGACGGAGTCCAACTCTCACCGGAAACGAGTCCAACTTATTGCCGACCATGCGGACCAAGCTATAACACCAGTCATACAGGGACCGAACAGCCGTTATAAGGAAGCCCGGCACCCCATACTTCCGGAGCACTCCCAACAGGACTCCCCGAGAAAGACAGTCGAATGCCTTCTCCAAGTCCACAAAACACATTTAGACTGGTTGGGCAAAATCGTATGAACGCTCCAAGACCCTGCTGAGAGTATACAGCTGGTCCACTGTCCCACGGCCAGGGCGAAAACCACACTGCTCCTCCTGAATCTGAGGTTTGACAATCCGACAGACCTTCCTCTCCAGAACCCCCAAATAGACCTTACCAGGGAGGCTAAGTAGTGTGATCCCCATATAGTTGGAACACACCCTCCGGTCCCCTTTCTTGAAGAGGGGGACCACCATCCCGGTCTGCCAATCCAGAGGCACCGCCCCCGATGTCCACGCAATGCTGCAGATGCGTGTCAACAAAGACAGCCCCACAACATCCAGAGCCTTAAGGAACTCCAGGCGGATCTCATGCACCCCCAGGGCCCGGCCACTGAGGAGCTTTTTAACCACCTCAGTGACCTCCGCCCCAGAGATAGGAGAGTCCACTCCCAAGTCCCCAGACTCTGCCTCCTCATTGGAAGGCGTGTCAGTGGGATTGAGGAGGTCTTTGAAGTATTCCCTCCACCGACCCAAAACGTCCCGAGTTGAGGTCAGCAGTGCCCCATCACCACCATCAACAGTGTTGATGTTGCACCGCTTTCCCTTCCTGAGACGTCGGATGGTGGACCAGGATCTCCTTAAAGCCATCCGGAAGTCGTTTTCCATGGCCTCGCCAAACTCCTCCCACACCCAAGTTTTTGCCTTGGCGACCACCAAAGCTGCATTCCTCTTGGCCTGCCGGTACCCGTCAGCTGCCTCTGGAGTCCCACAGGCCAAAAAGGCCCGATAGGACTCCTTCTTCAGCTTGACGACATCCCTCACCACCGGTGTCCACCAACAGGTCGGGGATTGTTGTCACGACAGGCACCGACCACCATATGGCTACAGCTCCAGTCACCTGCCTAAACAATTGAGGCGTGGAACATGGCCCATTCGGACTTAATGTCCCCCGCCTGCCCCAGGACATGGGAGAAGTCCTGCCGGAGGTAGGAGTTGAAACTCCTCCTGACAGGGGATTCCGTCAGACGTTCCCAGCAGACCCTCACTATATGCTTGGGCCTGCCAGGACTGGCCGGCTTCCTCCCCCACTAGCGGAGCCAACCCACCACTAGGTAGTGATCAGTTGACAGCTTTGCCCCTTTCTTCACCCGAGTGTCCAAGACATGCCTACACGACTACAAAGTCGAGTATCGAACTGCGGCTTAGGGTGTCCTGGTGCTAAGTGCACATATGGACACCCTTATGCTTGAACTTGGTGTTCATTATGGACAATCCATGATGAACACAGAAGTCCAATAACAAGACACCACTCAGGTTCAAATCGGGGGGGGGGCCGTTCTTCCCAATCACACCCCTCCAGGTCTCACTGTCATTGCCCAAGTGAGCATTGAAGTCCCCCAGCAGAACAAGAGTGTCCCCAGGAGGAGTGCTCTCCAACACCCCTTCCAAGGACTCCAAAATGGGTGTGGGTATTCTGAACTGCCACTTCAGAGCGCATAAGTGCAAACAACAGTCAGGACCCATCCCCCCACCTGAAAGCGAAGGGAGGTTACCCTCTCGTCCACTGCGGTAAACCCCAATGTACAGGCGCCCAGCCAGGGGGCAATAAGTATGCCCACCCCTGCTCGGCGCCTCTCCCCGCGAGCAACTCCAGAGTGGAGGAGGGTCCAAGCCCCCTCAGGCAGACTGGTTCCAGAGCCCAAGCCGACCCATATCTAGTCAGAACCTCATAACCTCATGCACCAGCTCAGGCTCCTTCCCCGTCAGAGAGGTGACATTCCATGTCCCTAGAGCTAGCTTCTGTAGCCGAGGATCGGACCGCCAAGGTCCCCGCCTTTGGCCACTGCTCAACTCGCACTGCACCTGACCCCTATGACCCCTCCTACAGGTGATGAGCCCATTGATGTGCTTTGTTCAGGCTGTGCCTGACCAGGCTCCATGGGTGCAGGCCTGGCCACCAGGCGCTCGCCATTGAGCCCCACCCTCAGACCTGGCTCAGGGGGGGCCTCGGTGACCCGCGTCCGGGCAAGGGAAATCGTGGATCCAATGATTTTCTTACCATAAGGTGTCTAGTGAGCCTAATTTGTCTGGTTCCTCACCCTGGACCTGTTTGCCTTGGGTGACCCTACCAGGGGCATAAAGCCCCGGACAACATAGCTCCTGGGATCATTGGAACACGCAAACCCCTCAAACACGATAAAGGGTCGGCTCAAAGACATCTTATCTTATCCAATCATATCTTAACTAATCTTATATAAACTTATCTTTTATAACCTTATCTTAGTCTTATATAAACTTATCTTAACTTATATAATCTTATCTTCTATAAAGTTATCTTGTATAACCTTATCTTAACTTATATAAACTTATCTTATATAAACTTATCTTATATAACCTTAACTTATATAACCTTAACTTATATAACCTTATCTTAACTTATATAATCTTATCGTATATAATCTTATCGTATATAACCTTATCTTAACTTATATAATCTTATCTTATATAAACGTATCTTATATAATTTTAACTTATATGACAACTTACAAAACAATACAAAACAACAACAATACAAAACTTATCTTATATAACCTTATCTAATCAACCTTAATCAAAACAGTAAGAAAATAATTGACAAGGCCCAATAATAGTCAGCAGTCACTTCTGCTGCAGCCAGAGATGGCGCTGAATCTGCTCCAAGCTCCGCCGGTTCGCCGCCTTGCGTCTCAGGCACCCGCGAATTAGATTGCAGCAGCCTGTCAGAGAATAATTTGGCACATAGTTAGTCAGAAAAAAACACTCCCCGTCAGGAGACTCAAGTCACGGGACAAAAAATAAGCTGCTCACCAGAAGAGACCCATGGGGGGAATTTCAGGCGGCCTGAAATGATTGCCGTCTGGTTGTGGAAGGGTAGGTAGCCGCACACTAGATTAAATAGTGTAACCCCCACAGACCAGACTGTGGCGGGACCAGCCAGATACTCTCTGCTCAGGAACCACTCTGGGGGAGCGAAGATCTTTGTGCCTGAAACAACAAAGCAAAATCTTTCATAAACTCACAAAATCTTTCATAAACCTATATTTTTACTGAAACGAGTTAGATTAGGACTCATGAACACAAATCCAACTCCCCTGCAGGAAGTTTGATCACATGTCCAGATTTCTTGATCACTGCAGTGTTTCCCCTGGGTTTGTAGCTTTATTTTTTTTGTTTGTTTTGGGGGGGGGGGGGGGCAGACAGTCACCGACAGGATTCATGGTCTTCATGTGTTTCTTTTAATGACAGCAGTCAATATAACAACTGAACTAAACATCAGAACATTTCTTTTTATGACAATTATCCATAAAATGTCACTGCAGTGTATCTTTCTGGGCTTCTGGAAGGACATTTCTAGAGCCTCTTGATATGGGAAGTCAGAAACGTCCGGCCCATTTATTCCCGATCTGCAGGCAGGCTGCAAGATGGTCTTCCTTGCAGCCTATTGTGGATGTTTGTCCTCCACCCTGGGAGCAGATATTTTTGTCTGCTTTTCAGGTGGTTGACGCGACATATTTTCCGACGTGCGCTCCCTGTCTGCTGGTGGGAGTGTGCTCACCTGTGTGCGTGCACGTGTCTGTGTGTGTGCATCGGGGCAGAACTCCATGTGCGATACAGAGACCAGAGGACAATTGTAAACGCACGACCGTGTAGAGACAAAAATGACAAGCTGTTGTGTAAATAAGATGAATAACATAAGGCTGTTTACTTTTGATAAAGGCACAATGTATAGCCCTGTTCTATAGGAAAGGTAACCTTAAATGACTTCTGTTGTGATCTGGAGCTATATAGAAAATAAAATTAAATAAAATTAACTTGACCTTCAATGGGGGGTGGGAGGTGCCGTTGGAGAGGCGGGGTGCCCCCCTTATATAATGGTAGACCTGCGTGAAGTTGGTCCCCCATATGCTTCAGATACTGGTCTCAATTGTATGTGCCGCGTTTGTGCCGTAAAAATTTTTTTTGTGCTGTTTTAGTTTCTGACATATAAATGTTTGTTTACATGTTGACGTCAGCAGTTTGAAGTTGGCCCCCCATTTCCAGCAGACCAATTGCAATCGTGTGTGTTGCGTTTGTGCTGGTTTGTGCCGTTAAAACTGTCCTTTGTGCTGCTTCAGTGCAGAGATATTATTTATTTACATGGTCACGTGACTCCGCCGTTAACTTTGCCCCCCATTTGCTTCCGAACCGGTCTCAGTAGTGCCCTTTAAAAATTCTGTACTATTTTTTCTGAGTTATACCTCTTAGTTTATGCCTTTACTTGATTGCGTTTGATGACTTCGCGACAAAGCTGGACATAGACTTAGTCAGTCCCACCAGCCAGATACTGCATTTCAGGATCCTGCTGAATAATTCAGATTCTCAGCGACTGACAGCCATATGCATTTCATATGTAGCATGGAATTAGGTAGTAATAAGGTAGTAATAGCAATAAGGGAGCGCTGCATTTTCACGTGAGCAATGCCATCTTAGAAAGGGGGGGGGAGTGTTAATATTTGTGAGGTCTATATGTGTGCATTAACTATACACACACACACACACACACACACATATATATAGTCAAGCCCAGAATTATTCATACACCTGCCAAATTTTGACTTTAATTTACTTTTATTCAACCAGCAAGTTTTTTCTTGATTGGAAATGACACAAGCGTCTCCCAGAAGATAATAAGACATGTACAAGAGGTATCATTGTGGAAAAAAAATATTTCTCAGCTTTTACTTACATTTGAACAAAAAGTGGCATGTCCAGAATTGTTCATACTGTACCTTTTGCAAACTTGGCTAAAGAGCAGATAAAAATATCAGCGTCTTATTCGCGTTGCGTACCATGTGATAAGAAGGGACCCCGATGGAAAGAAATTACAGATGCGGTGACATTTCATATCGCCAAAGATATGGTGCCCATTTGCACTATTGAAAAACGGGGTTTTCCAGAAGCTAAAAACAATCGACCCCAAATATGAGCTCCCAAGCCGAAAGTATTATACCGAAGTAGCCCTACCATGTTCATACAGCAAAACAAAAAATTGCACAGCTGCTGGAGAATGTGCTGTGTTACTCAACTACCTCAGACCTGTGATCCAGCCGAAACATGCAGCCATACATGAGTTTGTATGCTAGTGTTTCATATGCATTAATGAAATGTAAAGAGGGGAAACATTTAAGCATCCTAAAAGTAAACAAATGTCTGTGCTGTACAGTGTGTAATTGTAGTTCGCCTTTTTGCTGTACAGAGAATGGTGTAAAGGACCCAAGAATTGACGAGCCACTGGTGTTTCTAAAAAGGCTGTCAGTGCCTCACATTCAGCTGGACAAGAAGAAGAGATATGGCTGTGGTACAAGCCGAGCTCGGCCTCCCCACCCACCAGCTTATCACAGAGGGCCCAACAAGGTGGGCTTCAAGGCAAAGGATGGTAGAGCGAGTTCTGGAACAGGAAAAAGCCATAACCCGGATCTTGGGGTCTGAGAAGCAAACTCGTCACCTCATGTCGACATGGCAAGACATAGATATTTTATAATCAGTAAACAAAGCTGTGAAACCACACCAAGAATTCACTGAGGCCCAGTCTGGGGAGACTTATGTCAGTGTCTCTTACCTCAAACCGATGCTTCATCTGTTCAGAAGCAGTCTCTTACAGCCAGATGAGGGAGATACTGAACTAACAAAACTAAACAAAAACAACATACTGGGGTACCTTAATAGAAGATGAACTGTCACAGATGAACCCTTGGACATGTCTTCACTAATGGAGCCCAGATTCCGGATGACTTACACTGAACATAACAAGGTGGAACAAATTAAGGAAAGAGCTGTTATGGAGCTGAAGTTTCTCCTTGCTGACGAAGCCACACCACAACCTGACCCTACTTTGCAGGTGCAAGATGAAGATGCAGCACAGCCTGAGCTGAAGAAGAAAAAGACATTGGCAAGCTTCTTCAAGAAGAAAGTGCCTTCTACCTCCCAGTCCAAGTCAGAAAAAGTCAAAAATGAGTTGGCAGCCTATATGCTGTCCCCTGACATAGACCCAGACACAGATACAAGTAAAAAAATTGGAGATTTTAGTTTTAGACAATATCGCCCAGCCCAGCATACAGACATACGTATTTTTCGCTGTAGTTTTACAAAGAAAGTAAAACTTCATTATCGGACATTTTTATTTAACCGCCATGTACAACAAGTAAGAGGGTCCATGGGAACCAATTTTCCCCTCCAAGGCGGCTGCCTGCCAAAAGCCAGCCAAAGGGAGTAACCCCCCTCCTTCTGGGGGTGTGCCTAAATTCTCGTCTAAACCCGCCCATCTGTTCACTTGCAGGGTGTTACCATGAGATGGCGCTTTCTTTACAAAAACATAATTTAGTTGTGGTCACAAGTTTACACACACAGGTACAACAGGTATCAACCAGAATCTTTTGGTAGCCATTAGCAAGCTTCTGGCATAATTCTGGCTGAATATTTGACCACTCTTCTTTGCAGAATTTCTAGTTAAATTAAACTAGCTGGGTTCCTGACACGGACCCGGCTTTTAAGCATAACCCACAAATTTTCAATAGGGTTGAGATCGGGGGTATTTCACAAAGCAGGATTTCTTGCTTAGCCGAATAACTTGTTGTAGTTAAGGTGAACTGAAGACACAGCCGAAGTTTTTACACCAGAGACAAACAGGGTTAGGTACTTGGCTAGCGCTCATGCTGGTACATACTAATCCAGCGCTATGATATTGTACAGTACATACAAAAACCCCTCGGAAGTGCAAAGCATGTGCTTTCAATCTCTGCCTTCAACCAGACAGGAACTGTTTTGAAGCTTGGCATCTTGATCAGGAGCGACAATTTGTTGTTCTAATATTCATTTATTGTTTTGTATTAGTCCTGTAATATAATGTGATTGCATATTTTATTTATCAACGTTTAATCTGTTGCATGTTATAAACTGTAAAAAGGCTAGTATTGTGTCTTTTCTTACAGTTTTTTTCAATCGCTAAGACAGAGTAGAATCTAGGGTAGTATCTCTTTACATGCCTGATCCATCCTTGGCATTTCTCTGGAGAAATATCTTGGCATCCAGCATTCATTGTTTGGTCTTGTGTCAATTTGTTTATATTATATGGCTTTTACCATCTATTTTAGAAAGGGTCTTGATAGTAATTTAAGAAAATTACATATTTCAGTTTTGACGGTCTTGTTAGCAGTTTTAGGGTCAGTATGTTGGTATCTGCAAAATGACCTCTGAAAATTTAATGTTGTGAGTGAGACAGGAATCCATGACTTTTAGTCATGATTGCATTTAGTCATTGATTGCATTTTGTATAAGATAATGTTGTGGTGACTGTTTGAAGAGTTTTGAGAAAGCAACTCCAGAATTGCAGTATCTGTCTTAGCAATTGAAAAAAACTGTAAAATTCACACTGCCTTTCCACACTGATTGGTGTGAGGAGCAGTGACAGACATTCCATGGGCCATTGACAGTATGCAAAGGTGTGGTGACTCCAAAGTCACTTCAAAGTTGTAACACTTTAGTAATCACACCAAATACAATTTTGTTTGTGTAGCCAGCCCCAATGTCTATAAGCCTCAGAGCTCAAAAGTCTTGGCTAAAAATGTTTATGATGTGATTTTTTACAATTTGTCAGCACCACTGAAAATAGGTTTTAACAAAAAGATAGAATAATCACTCTCTAAATGATCTCCAATTATTGGTGCTGAATAAAAGTATTTGTAGCAATTTGGGATAAATGTTTTTTTAGATAGGTGAAATATTTTAGTTTTTCCAAATTGTTGAAATAATAAAAATCATTTTGGGAACGAAACTGCCAATTGCCAAAAGTCATTTATTGAATCAGTCACTTGTTTGATGAAACTTTAAACCTTTCTCACCTAGTTAGACACAACTTGCAGACTTGTAACTTGGCTTCTGATGAGCCACACCTGTTCCTGATATTTACCTGAGGACAGGTGTGGCTCATCAGAAGCCAGGTAGGATAGAAAACCTGCTGGGCAGTAGCCCTCCAGGACCGGAGTTGGAGACCTCTGCACTAAGGAATGTGTCTGTTTTATTCAAGCACCGTACAGAACCATTTGATTTTTTTATTTTCATTTTCCACTCTGTCCACCTTTATTCTCCACAATCATCCTTATTACTTTGTTTAGGCCTGTAATTAGTCTGTTACACACATCTTGGGTCACTCTCCTTTTCCAAAACTACTGGTAAGACTTACTCTGGTAAGTCACTTCAGCTTTCATAATCACTGCTCTCCCTGGTGGATGGATAAATCATTGCAAGTACTTTACAGACAGAGGTAAGGGGCAGATCATGCCGGCCCCCTTGTTCATTACATCATCGTGGGGGATCTCATTACAGTCAATGTCCCACCCAGGACCCAGCAGGGGCCAGTCATGGACCAGCCAAGGCCCCATCATGGAAACAGGGGAAAATTCAAGTGGCTACATCTGTAGACATTGCAACACACAGTGCAGGCAAAATGACAAGAGTTTATTATACATTGTTGTAGAGTATTAAGCATTAACTGGTCGCATTTGCTGCCGTGGCGTTCACTAGCTACCTTGTAGCAAAACGCTATGTACGTCTGCACGTAATTTAGAGTTATGTGATGTGCTTTACCACTGTAAATGGCACACAATCGCTTTTCACACCGCAAGAGCCACTTTACATATTGTCGTTTTGCTTTTTCACTCCCACAACTCAAGAAATGGACGTCCTGTGCTGTGCTGAGTTGGTAGAACACATGATAACCTGGGTCAAGCCTGCAAGTAACGAGGCAGTATGTAACGGTCGGTCATTTGTGAAAATATCTAGCAGGATCCTGAAATGCGGTATCTGGCTGGTGGGGCTGACTAAGTCTACGTCCAGCTTTGACACGGAGTCATCAAACGCTCCACCTTCTGTTCACATGAGAAACACGAGCCTGAGCACTATACGGCGATCATGTGAAGGCGTAAAGTAAGAGGTATAACTCAGAAAAATAACAGCACAGACAATTTTTAAACGGCACAAACTACTGAGACCGGTTCGGAGGCAAATGGGGGGCTAACTTAACAGCAGAGTCACGTGACCATGTAAATAAGCAATATCTCTGCACTGAAGCAGCACAAAGGATAGTTTTAATGGCCCAAATGCAGCAAACGGGATTGCGATCGGCCTGGTGGAAATCAGACGCAAATGGGGCACCAACTTCACGCTGATGACGTCACCATGTACACAGACATTAATGTCTCAGAAACTAAAACAGCACAAAGGATAGTTTTAATGGCACAACCCAGCACAAATGCAACACACACAACTGTGATCGGTCTGGTGGAAATCAGAGGAAAATGGGGCACCAACTTCACGCTGATGACGTCACTATGTACACAGACAATATCTCAGAAACTAAAACAGCACAAAGGATAGTTTTAACAGCACAAGCCAGCACAAAGCAACACACACAATTGCGATCGGCCTGGTGGAAATCAGACGCAAATGGGGCACCAACTTCACGCTGATGACGTCACCATGTAAACAGACATTAATATCTCAGAAACTAAAACAGCACAAAGGATAGTTTTAATGGCACAACCCAGCACAAATGCAACACACACAGTTGCGATCGGTCTGGTGGAAATCAGAGGAAAATGGGGCACCAACTTCACGCTGATGACGTCACCATGTACACAGACAATATCTCAGAAACTAAAACAGCACAAAGGATCGTTTTAATGGCCCAATCTGGCACAAGCGCGGCACATACGATTGAGACCAGTTTGGTTGAAATCTGAAACATATGGGGGGCAACTTCACGCAGGTTAATGGTAGGGGAAACACTGCACTGGAAAACACTGCACTGGACTACCCGCCACTTGCTATTGAACCAGGGGTTAGTTTGACAGGTTTTAATTAGCCCCTCTCACTGACCTGAATATTTTGTGTAGTGGGAATCTGTCCAGATATCGCCACAGCCAAAGTCGATGAGCTTGACCTCCAGAGTGTCTGTCCTGATCAAAAGGTTCTCTGACTTCAGGTCTCGATGGAGGACGCCTGAGTCCTGGCAGTGACGCAAGGCGTGGAGGACCTGCACCATCACGTGCCTGGCAACACCTTCTGACAGGAGGCCTCCTTTCCTTTTGCAAAAATCAAAGAGATCTTCGCATGGGTCCGGTCTTTCCAGGATCATAATATAATCCTGTGGTCCATCAAACCAGTCGATGAGCTTGAGCACGTTGGCACAAGATGACTCATTGCTAACAAGCTTCATCAGCGCCACCTCCAATGGCATGGGCCCGTCAAGTCCAGGCTATGAATGGGAGGGAAGGATATACATATATTTAGACAGAAATTCTTCCAAATAAACCCAGCTCTATGACTGAAAACACTTACCAGTTCTAGCTTCTTTTCAGTTTTTCTGGCATATTTGATTGCCACCTAGAGGTAAAAAAAAAAAACACAAATTTAGTGTAGGATTTATTGAGAAAGCATCACCTTTTATAGGTGCCTGTAACAGGTGCAATAAAAGGGATCCCTATGAGAGATATTACTACGCATGTCGCGGCTACACCATTTGGTCACTTACTGGGAAGCCATCTGCCTTGCGAATGCCGGCAAAAACTGCCCCATAGCCACCCGTTCCAAGTAGATGGCCCTGGAGGTACAGGTCCTCCAAATGTTCTACAACATTAAGCAGGTACACTTCAGAAAAAGAGTCCATACAGCATTTTCTACAGGATAATACAGTTGCAGACACTTCACTAATAACTTTAAATAGCATGCATTAACATTTCTTTACCACATGCCTATCCTAAACTTGGCTTTTAAATACAGTATTATCATTAGTTTGCCTTTTAGATGGTGCAGTCCGAGTAAGCTCGGCTTCTGAATCAAAACAGCTACAGTACTAGTATTGAATCAATTTGGGTATGTTTACTTTTCAAACGTTCAGCGATATTTTTTATCAATCAATGTTGCATTTATTTATTTGTTTAATCTATAAGTCCAGTACACTGTTCACATCTGGTCTTGCAGCAAGCCTTATGAAAGAGATTTACATGGCTTTCTTAGGTGTCATTTTCATTCTCTATCGAAAGACGATAAAATTTAAATTCCAACCTTTGCGGGGAGTTTTGGACCTGACTTCGCCGGTACTCCGAACTTCCGTACTCTCTCTCCTTCTTTTCGCAGGAGATTCGTCAGCAGAATCGAAGTGGGAGCGTTTTTTACCCATTTTTGCTATCATGAGTAATCGATACTGAAGGAGTAAAGACGTCCTTCTGAATGCTAAGCAAGATGCAATTAAATGATGCTTTTGTGGCTGACCAGTTACGGATGGATGGATGAGCATCATTCAAATATTGTTGATTTTAGAACAACAGACGGCATCATGCACGGGGTTACATGGGCTGCAGCCCAGAGGCCCCTCAGTCCCCCCGTCGTAAAATTGAATAATAAAAGAGACATTTGAATATATTATTTAGCAATAATATAATTAGTTGTGAATTTACATATTCTCCCCCTGTCATCGTGGTGTTGCTTCCGGGTTCTCCGGTAGTCCAAGAACATGCAGAGGCTAATTGGACTTGCTAAATTGCCCGTAGCTATGCATGTGACAGTGAATGGTGTGTGAGTGTCCCCTGTGATGGGCTGGCCCCCATCCTGGGTTGTTCCCTGCCTCGTGCCCATTGCTTGCGGGATAGGTTCCGGACCCCCGCGACCCAGTAAGATAAGCGCTTTGGAAAATGGATGGATGGGATGGATGGATGGTGTTTCTTCCGGGTTCTCCGGTTTCCCCGTAGTCCAAAATCATGCACGACTATTGAATATGGATGAATTGTTAATTGTTAGTTACCTGTTCTCTAACAAGCTGTGATTCATTCGTTCTAAAGCTCAAAATATCTCCAACTAGTACATCAGAAATCACGGAGTGACAAGGAATCTGCCATTACGATTAAAACGCAGAAACAACTTAACCGATCACATAGGAAATGCAGTCTAAAGTTTCTGGCTCAGTCATAAACAGCGTGGCTGGTTTGTGGGAATATTTAACAAATTGATTAAGGAGAAAAAAGCGAACCAGATCACCGAAAGGCAGTCGTATTCCGCTGAATGGGAATACACTGGGCACCGCATCTAATGATCACGTTTGTCTGGGAGAAATTGATCATTTTATATGCGGATGATGGTTATTACCGCTTTTTTCTGCTTCTTAATTATGTCTCAGATTACCATCTGATTCACATTTGTATATTATATTAAAATAAGGACAGTGTCACGCTTCATGATCACTGGCTAGGCAAACGGGCAGGCGAGCAGACAGGAAGCAGGCAGACAGGCGAATTAACGGGGCAAAACGAGGGTTTAATTGGAATCATGGGTTGACAAACACCAGGTAACATCAATGACAGACAACGGGTTCGTGTACAACAGAGACTTAAATACAGGGAACTAATCAGAAAAGAACATGATGCGACTTGGCACAATCAGGGAATCACACGTGGGTAATTAGGGGGCGTGGCACACACGAGGAGCGGACGGAGCGGGTGTCACAGACAGCGTCGCTATTTACTTCATTTTATTGACGATTTAAAACTACAGTAGTTGTCTGAAACGCTTTTCAAATTACAGTACTGTACCAATTAAATTTCTGAAGTGCGTATAATGCCAATACGATATAACACAATACAGCGCTGTACATAATATTCAATTCAATTTTATGTATACAGCGCATCTTCATAACCTAACGTTGTCTCAAAGCAAACGATCGTTTCTATTTATGTAAGCTCCTGAAACGTATGTAATATATTACCTATATTGTTAAAATACAGAAAACAACACACAGACAAATAAAAAAAGGTCATGGATCTTAAAATGGTTTGTTACTTAATACTCAGGCGCTTGTTAATATTGATTCAAAAGTTCAAAACAACAGACATGAACTTGGCACTTGCTACATTATAAGTGTGTATCAGATGTATAGTAACACTACGGAGCCCCTGTGTCTCCATATCTCTGCATCGGAAAATTAGATGAATAAGCAATACACTTTTGTCCAATATTGCCTGTGCCAGCCCAGAAATTAGCCAGAGCTTATTAGCGGAATAACGTTACATCATGTATTATTCTGTGGGAAACGAAAGATCGATCTGCTGGCCAGATGTAATAAGAATCATAAACAATGCAGATCGTAAGTAAAAGTAAAATATAAATAAAAGTTCTGAACTGTGTTCCGTTTTGATCAATTGATCCCCCAAATAACTAATAAATTATTAACTAACAAAGTGATTGACTTATTTATCCACCGTTGTTTCGGCGTGGCGGTGTAATTATGTGTGGAGTTTAAGCAACGACCTTAAAGTTCCTAGTTTCTATTGTGCGGTGTGACACATGAAAGTGACCAGGAGTTACAAAAGGCATGACAACCCAGGAACTTGTAAACCGGGACCAGGTTCCGTAACTTCGCTGTGAAAGCGCCTTACATATGGAATCTGTGCCAATATTATCAAGCAAACTTTTTTGACATCAAGCAAAAACAAGGCTAAAGAAAAAAACTAACTGAAGCAAAAAAAATGTCATCTCAAAAGTAAAAATTATAACTTGCAAACACATGATTGGTCTTTTGATTATGTTTTCATTTGTTTACGTTGCAAGCTTCCTCGCTCTCGCTCCCCGACTGTTTTGTTTATAGTTCTGACATAAACGTCTTGCGTGGGCGGGTTTTTTTTTCAGGGTCGCGTCCCCATTGGCTAATACGTTTTTGACTGACAGGTCAGTTCCCCCCCCACCGCGACCCTAAATAAGACAAGTGGTTTCAGAAAATGGATGTATAGTGTAATAGAAACTGTGTTGCGATATTGTAAGAGAAGAATATTGTAAGAATATTTCTGATGGTTTGACGGCTAAGGAATGCAGTGAACTACATTACTGTAATAGGAACACGTGATCTTTTAGCATGTAAATGTTGA
This sequence comes from Brienomyrus brachyistius, assembly GCF_023856365.1. Classification (NCBI taxonomy): domain Eukaryota; kingdom Metazoa; phylum Chordata; class Actinopteri; order Osteoglossiformes; family Mormyridae; genus Brienomyrus; species Brienomyrus brachyistius. Next base: position 1,980,638 of record NW_026042332.1, read on the forward strand.
GATTACCCAGCTCCATGCCAAAGACATGGCTGAACTTGAAGCTCACCCACAACCCAAAAACCAAACCAAACAACACTGTTACTCATATTTATATTCAATTTGCTATTGATAAATAATTTGATAAATAATAAAACTATCTAATAAAAAATCAATTATATATTCAATATTCATTATTTTTGTATATATTTTGGCTATTATCATCTCACACTGTAGCCCATGATGCAGTAGATATAGCACATAGATTATGAGTTTACTCAGAAATGTCAGTCTGGATTTAATTGAACATTTTAAAAGTAGAATGTCTTATTTATTGTCCCTTGAAACCTTATCGTTTAGCCCAAGGAAGATCTAGAGTCTAGATCTACAGCTGCATCATTAGCCATGCCATTGTCTAATATAACATTGTCTAGTCCAGTGGATCCCAAACTCTCTCTGCAGGGCCCCCCTTTCCCAGATAGGAACATTATTGATCCCCCCCACCCCATTCAATCTACACAGGTTCAGAATCAAACTTTATTTAATAAAGTTTTCTAATCGAGCGAAACAAATGCAATTACAAATGGTGCAATTTCATCACTGTGGGAGAAATAAAGAGCATAGTGAAGTTATGAAGAAGAATAAACAGCTGTCTCCACAGGAATGGCTGGGAAATTAACCAGCTCCCAGTCAGAAGAAAACGTAAAAGGGGATCATCTCAAGTCTCACACTTTTCCGTGGCTGGTGTGGACTTGCTTTGTGCTGCACATCTTCTCAATTCAGGGTTGCAGCTGGGAAACAGTCACTCTTAGTTCCTTTTCAATGTGCAGCTTTGATGTGTATTTTGTCTTAATAGAGACCACAGCAGAAAAGCTTATAGGTAGGATGTAGCAAAAGGGAGGAGTGTGCCCACAGCTTTCCCTCCTAGCACTGAGTAATCCTTCTCCACTCCAATCCAAAATGCAGCCAGTGTTTTAGACTTAAACTGCAGGCTCATTGATGAATCTGAGGTGACAACAATGAACTGTTCCTCCTCTGCAGTGTACCACTGAAGGGGTCTCGGATCCAGTCAAATATTTTAGGCTCCTGGAAACGTTTTTGTAGAGTGGAGAGGTGAGCTTTCATGCATGGGATCATTGTGTTCTGAAGTTTGTTGAGCTCAATGAATGTTTTCAAGTTCCCAAAGGAGTCTATATTTCCCTCAGTAACTCGCTGATCCCACATCTCCAGTTTTCTTGTGAATGATGTGATTTTATCTGCCCGATGTGGAAGGTGTGTATCGGTGGCTTGCATCTGTAGATTTAGCCCATTGAGTTTCTGAAACATCTTACTCAAGTATGCAACTTTCAGGAGGAATTTGTCATTTTTAAACTTATTGGCAAGCTCGTGACCCTCTTCCTCCATGAAAGCGCTGATCTCATCTCGGAGCTCAAATATTCTGGTAAAACCTTTCCCGCGTGACAGACAACGAGCCTCACTGTGAAACAAAGCAGCTGTGTGGTTGGAGCCCATTTCCTCGCACAGGGCAGGAAAAATCCGGGCTTTGATGGGGCGTGTTTTAATGCAGTTTACTGTAGCGATGACATCCGTCATTACATCGTTTAGCTCGGGACTCAGCTGTTTAGACACCGACGCTTCTCAGTGGATCATACAGTGTGTCCATCGCACATTGGGGGAGAAGCGCTTCACGAGTGCTTGCAGTCCGCCCCGTTTCCCAGCCATAGCCTGAGCCCCGTCGGTGTTTATGATTTTAAGCATTTATTCTGCAGTGGCTCTGCCAGTAATTTGCTTACAGAATCCTTGAAATTTGCTGCTTGAAATCCTCAGCATCGATACATCTGATGTATGTTATGAATAAACAGTCTCTGTCACTGTCAGTAGCTTCATCCACCTGCAGCGTGAAGTGGCGTCTGTCCCGCACCTTGTCAGTCAGCTGCTCCTCTATGTCTTCTGACATGTCATGAATGCAGCTTGCGATCATATTGTTTTATAACAGAATTGCCTTTTACTTGCTGGCTGTTGCTTCATCAATCATAGTTGCAACCATATCGATGGTGGAGGGAAATATTAAATCCTCAGCTATTGTGCGTGGTGTTTGACAGTGAGCAACTCGGTAGGCAACTTTATATGATGCCAGTTGAGCGTTTTTAGGCAAAGATACTGTATAACTTTAGTAATGATGCTTTGTTGTGCACGGCGGTTTGTGAGTTTTCCTTTAAAGAAACCAACTGGCTTATCTTTATGCTTAGGGTTTGTTGTCTCCAGATGATGTCTTAATTTGTTTGGCTTCAGACTGTCAGCAGCGAGTATTTTCAGACACACAACACACTGTGGTCTCTCCTGGTTACCCACCATTGTCGTTGTGAAACCAAGGGCCAGATATGACTCATCATAATTTCTCTTCTTTGCTTTGGAGCTTGAAGTTGCAGCTGATGAAGAGTCAGCCTCTGCTGGAGGCTTGGCTGGGTGCACAAACTTGTCCATGTTTTTGCTAGCAGTGTTCGAGTGGAGCGTAGGCTATCCTATTGGTCTGCCCCCCTGCAATACCTAGGGTGCACCCCCCAGTCTGAGAACCACTGGTCTACTCTAATATAATGGGTATGGGGTTTAGGCACAACAGACTTTCTTATTCTGTAAAACAGGTCACATTGCTTCCAGGTCAGGTCTGTGCTACGATCAAAGTTGAACATGCTGCTGTTTTATTCAAGAGATGCTTTCACAAGCTACCAAAGATGGGTGCAGGTTGACATCTAAAACTCCTGCCACCAAAATGGATAAGGGCTTTAAGCTATACGCTTCCTCATACATAAGCAACTACAAGGGAATGTATCTGCTTATGTTAGCTAATGTTATTAGGATAGAGCTTTAAGAAAAAAATGGATTTTATAATGTTAGCTAACATTAGTAGTCCTGAATGGGGCTAATTCAGTACGTCACTAGCAATCTAACACCAACAAGTTAATCTTAGCCGATAGAGAACTCTCTGCAAATTTCTGATTTCTTATTGTTAGCTATTTGAGCTTCATAGTCTTGCTGTCGCTTATTTTCCCCCAGTATCATACAAAGACAGGCTGAGTGGTGATGTTAGCACCTGGGCAGCCTGTCACATGGCTATGAGGAAGCCACACAGCCTGAGAGTAACTTTAGGGATGTGTTGGGTGTTCTGTTGGAGTTCTCAGTCTGTTCCAGTTCAGGGACAGTATTTATCAAGCTTCTCAGGATATAAGTAGGAGTAGAATGATCAGTGATCATGATCCGGCCCCCTTGACTAATAATATTATGGTTCTTTATGGCATATTTGTGGTTCTCCCCTATTTATAAATTCATGTCTCACATTATATATCCATAATATCCAAAGATTTCATGTGATGGAAACTTACGGTTGAAATTCCTTGATTTTGTGCATTATAATATACAGCAGAAATCACTGCTAGGATTGTCCCACTTCTAGAACTTTACTGGTCATGACAAGTACATTTTCTTCTTCTCACTAACATTTGGATATTTAAATCCAATAAAATGCCAACAATAAAAACCAATAGCTTTCTCCTTCTCAGACAAGTGGATGTAATGAGACCTGGTTTCTGGTTCGGTCATGTGACCTTTGATATAACCCCTATTAAAATACACAGTTTGTTACTAATGTGGTATTTGTGTGTTTGATGTTGATCTGCCCGGCAACTAGATGGCCAGCCATTGGTTCAGGTGTCGGATTCCTGGTCATCCCTATTCATGAACTTGATGAGAATACCATCAAGAAATCGCCAGACCACCGCAAAGCCCAGTAAAGAAACCAGTCCTGAAGCCTGCTGGTGAAGACCTGCTACCCAACAGTGAACTGCAACCCCAAGACAAAACCTTTCACCTTAAACCTTCACAAAGAGAGAAATTCAAAGGGGCTCCACTCCAACAACCGCTCAAAACACCGCACCTTCTGGAGTGCTACCATTCCCTCAGCTCATCAATTCTACAACCTACTGTCATCCACCTAAAGAAACAGATTCATATACTACATCTGTCATGTTAGTTGTCGTGTTAGTTCAGAATAAATGCATGTTTTTTACACAACTTCAGCCTCCGTTCATTGAGTGCTCACTGCCTCTGTGCGAACTGGCTGTTACGCTCTGAAACCTCAAACTCGCCTGAAATATCACGAGACTCTCTCTCTCAACAGCCATGAGGGGAACTTTGCTACCAATCGTTTACATGATCTGGTAATGCAGCTCACTGGACGTGCATTCTAACACAGGTTACTAAGTGATATTGGTAATTGGTAAATCCCATTTAAGTCTCACATTTGCAAACTCACGGAGATTCACAGTTGAGTTTGGAGGAACCAACCATTCGGTATAACCGCACTGCACTGCTGGAATTCATGGACACTTTGTTGATATAGATGAAATAGGCAGCTACAAGTTCATAACGTCTTTCGGACTTTATTTAATGAGGCCATAAAGCAAAGATACATGTCAACCAGAAATCTTTGTGCCGACTGACCACCAGTAGTGAATAAGTTAACCTCATGAAATTTTTTAATGTGAAGAAAATAAATCGATGGATGAAGGAAAATAACACATAATTTCGATTCTATGTTTGATAAGAAAATAAACTAATTAGAAGCCATCAATTAACAAATCAATAACAAATAGCCGTTGCCATCGATGACTATGTTGTTTTGGATTGCAGTGATTCTCAGCTATCAGTCCGTCGTATAACATTAGTGGGTGGCCTGTCAGTCAGCTAAAAAGCTTGAGTGCCTAAATGAAGATGTACAGAGGTCTGTTTCTATTGATTTAAGGTAATGTAACATATAAACAGTAGTCAGCGTTGACGTAGACAAACTTGGTCTCCCAGACAGCTTTCCAACATGTACTCTAAATGTTTTCATGCTGCATGTTGCCAAGCCATTAGCTTCTGTCATCTTGGCCAGATTGTTTTGTTACCCCACCTCTTTTACAAATCCACTGGCCAGGGGACACATGGTATAAGCATGTATTCCATACAACTAAATGGATTTTGTTGCAGTTTTATTTGCCTAGACATTGCTGGGCTGACTGTACTTTAAGATGACGGCTATCATAGGGCATTATGGTGTGTGTATGCGTTTCATTTTAATATATTAAACTTCTTTTTCATAGCATTACTTAGGGAAGTTCTTATGAAACTTGAGATGGTGTTTGATCAACAAAAAATCATTATTGGTCTTGGGCTAAGTTGTTGGACCTAGGCACTGACGAAGATCTGCTGCCCCTGCAAGACCATCATCAACTCAGTCTGGAACAGAGGATGCAGCAGGATCCAGACCTTAAACTAAAACTGATGAGCATTTCTCAGGGTCGGCATGGTGATGCAGTGGTTGGCACTGTTGCCTCATATCTCTGGGACCCAGGTTTGAGTCTCAGCCTGGGTCACATGTGTGTGGAGTTTGCATGTTCTCCCCATGTCCTCGTGGGGTTTCCTCTGGGTACTCCGGTTTCCCCCGCAGTCCAAAAACATGCTGAGGCTAATTGGAGTTACTAAATTGCCCATAGGTGTGTGTGTGTGAGTGAATGGTGTGTGAGTGTGCCCTGCGATGGGCTGGCCCCCCATCCTGGTGTTGTTCCCTGCCTCGTGCCCATTGCTTCCTGGATAGGCTACGGGCCCCCCGCGACCCAGTAGGATAAGCGGTTTGGAAAATGGATGGATGGATGGATTTCTCAGGGTTTTTTTTATATAATAAACTGATTGCATTCTATTCTGACGGTGCTTCTGAAACTAGAAGTGATCATCTTTTAGGATTATTCCTGTTAGGGCCTTGGGGGTGAGAACACAGAATGGCATCCAGAGGGCGGTCTGTTCATTCAGCCTTACCTCTAGTGCCAAGCCCCACATCTCAGCATCTCACCAGCTGTTGCGTGGCAGGGGGTGGTTAGCGCCATGCCTTTCACCTGTTTTAAAAGCACTTTAGAACAACATGCACCAACACCACATTTGAGCGGGCGAAGGGGGGCATGGGGTCTTTTCACACCCCCATTCTCTGTTCGCCATTTGGAGCTGGGGGCTGAGAGGAACAGCTGGCCGTCTGGCCGGGGTCTGAGCTGCTGGGCTTCTCGGCTGCTGCGGGGTCCTGGGTGGTCTTCTGGTCTCCTCGCCAGAGGAAACAATAGGGGTCCACATAGAGTATATATGGGGAGTGAGAGTATGTGTACAGCATTCATTTCTGTGTGTCTAAATGTTGGGTGAATGTGTAAATATTTGTTTATGTGTGCATGAGGGTGGGAACGTATGCTTGTATATGTGTGTGCCTGTTGGTCTATACGCACATGTCAGGTTGGGTCCTAGACTCCACCTGAAATAACATCTCGGACTCTATTCCCCCCCGCCACACTCCCTGCTGGTGGATGGGGCCCCCGGCCGCTGATGCGTTGGTGGTTCTCGATGTCTGGGACTGGGTGCTCGGGTGGGTGCTGGTTTCACCTTCAGCGGTTGCCTGGCAGGGTCTTGCCCTCCTGGCTCAGTCGGGCCCTTGCTGGTGGGTTGGGGCACCTTTGGATCTCTGGGCCGGGGGCCCGGTCTGTCCTGGTGGGGCCGGCCGCTGGTGGAGCCTGCGGGCTCGCCTCCAGGCCCCCTGGGGCTCCTGCACTGTGGCTGCCGGATGGCCTCCCTCCAGAGCTCTCCTCTGCCCTTTTCTGGGTGAGGGCTGCTATTCTCCCTATGGTGGTCCTCCGGGGCTCCCATGCCCTGGGGGGCCTCTGCATGTCTGGGGCCCGGGTCTCCTCTGTGTCTGCTTCATGTCCTGAGGGGTGGGGCTCCCCACACACACTACTAGACATTTACATGGAGAAATCTTTTGAACACCAGCGCGCTCACACACACAGGTGTACAAACTGGTACTCACAGACACACACTGTCTCGATCGGCTGTTGCTTCTTAACATGGTCATTGTGATTCGTACAGATGTTGGTTGTTTTCTCTCATCAGCAGGTACTGAAGCAGATTATCTGTGTTTTTTTTTCCTCTTTTCCCTCCCTCTCTATTTCCCTTCTTCTCAGTTTTCGTCCTTCTTTCCCCCTCTTTCTCCCTCTCATGAGGAAATAAATAAAAATAAATAAATAGAAATAAAGTAGTCCTCCGCAGAGCGGGGGTGGTGGAGGGAAAAAAAATAAATAAATAAAAATCCCGATGACGAGAGGACAGGGCCACTGTGCTACACGCACAGCCAGACAGTCAAAATAGGAGGCACAACGGGCCCCATCAGTCAGCGCGTGCACGACTACTATACTACAGGCGAAGCCGCCCCCTAAAAGCAGTCTGACTGCCAGGCACTTACCCCCACCGTCCAAGTACAGCAGTGATGCTGACGCGACTAGGGGGCCACGACAGAGCAACGCGACGCCCCAACCAATGATACCCGGCCTTACGGAGGCGGTGGAGAAGAAGACGTCGCCCACCCATACGTCTCGCACCCGATCAATAAAAGCCCCATCCCACCCAGTCTCCTGCAGACATAAAACGGTAGTGTCTTTGCACATTGTTAAAATAGCCTGCACCTTCGCCCAGGAGCACAGCCCCCGGGCATTCAAGGATGTCAATAAAAGAGTCATTTTAAAAGCAGGCACAAGGAGACACGATAAAACCAGTAAAAACGGGGCACGGAGCTAAAACACACACAAAACCACTGAAAGCGAGACGTCCCCACACCAGATAAAACCGCCAGCACCACCACCCGCCACCCAACTCAATGAGCGGGCGACGTCAGGGATAAAAGACACAGAGCCCACCGGATAAAAAGGAAATAAAACAATAAAACTCATAAATAAATGATCAAGAAAAAAGTATACCCGCAGACAACAAAAACATAAAACAGGGGATGGGGCGCTAAGGGATGATGGTAAATCATAAAAATAAACCAAACAAAATAAATAGACAAGAAACATACATCAAAAAAAAGGAAACAGAAAACCACAAAGCATTCAGTTAAAAGTCGTCGCCATCGTCCGGACCCGAGCTTGCAGCACTGCCGCAGACTGCATCTTCTCCTTCTGCTGGTGAAGTGAGAACACGATGTTGTAAATAAGGCAGTCGTGGGATTCGAACCCACACCTCCGAAGAGACTGGAGCCTTAATCCAGCGCCTTGGACCGCTTGGTCACACTACCCATGTTATGCCTTATCTTGCAGTTCGGCTCATATGAAGAACCTTTATATACAATAGGCATCCTAAGAGAAACAGGCAGGTCTTGTACGCTGATTTGTGTTGAACCGCGGTCGAACTCCAATGAGTCGGCAACCAGAGAAAGTCACATTAGACACCCACATACATTTTTAGTGTGAGGAAACTTTCTCTATATAAATACAGACAACCACGCTACGTAGAAGTTAAACAGGCCAGCGGTGGGATTCGAACCCACATCTCCGAAGAGACTGGAGCCTTAATCCAGCGCCTTGGACCGCTCGGTCACACTACCGATGTTATGCCTTATCTTGCAGTTCGGCTCATATGAAGAACCTTTATATACAATAGGTATCCTAAGAGAAACAGGCAGGTCTTGAATGCTGATTGGTGTTGAACCGTGGTCGAACTCCAATGAGTCGGCAACAAGAGAAAGTCACATTAGACCCCAACATGCATTTTTAGTGTGAGGAAACTTTCTCTAGACAAATACAGACAACCTGGCTTCTTAGAACTTAAACATGGCAGCGGTGGGATTCGAACCCACGCCTCCGAAGAGACTGGAGCCTTAATCCAGCGCCTTGGACCGCTCGGCCACACTACCCACGTTATTCCTTATTTTAAAGTTCGGCTCATATGAAGAACCTTTATATACAATAGGTATCCTAAGAGAAACAGGCAGGTCTTGTCTGCTGATTTGTGTTGAACCGTGGTCGAACTCCAAAGAGTCGGCAACAAGAGAAAGTCACATTAGACACCCACATGCATTTTTAGTGTGAGGAAACTTCCTCTAGACAAATACAGACAAGCAGGCTTCTTAGAAGTTAAACATGGCAGCGGTGGGATTCGAACCCACACCTCCGAAGAGACTGGAGTCTTAAACCAGCGCCTTGGACCGCTCGGCCACACTACCCATGTTATTCCTTATTTTGCAGTTCGGCTCATATGAAGAACCTTTATATACAATAAGTATCCTAAGAGAAACAGGCAGGTCTTGTCTGCTGATTTGTGTTGAACCGTGGTCGAACTCCAATGAGTCGGCCACAAGAGAAAGTCACATTAGACACCCACATGCACTTTAAGTGTGAGGAAACTTTCTCTCGACAAATACAGACAACCCGGCTTCTTAGAAGTTAAATATGGCAGCGGTGGGATTCGAACCCATGCCTCCGAAGAGACAGGAGCCTTAATTCAGCGCCTTGGACCGCTCGGCCACACTACCCATGTTAATCCTTGTTTTGCAGTTCGGCTCATATGAAGAACCATTATATACAATAGGTATCCAAAGAGAAACAGGCAGGTCTTGTCTGCTGATTTGTGTTGAACCGCGGTCGAACTCCAATGAGTCGGCAACAAGAGAAAGTTACATTAGAGACCCACATGCATTTTTAGTGTGAGGAAACTTCTTCTAGACAAACACAGACAACCAGGCTTCTTAGAAGTTAAACATGGCAGCGGTGGGATTCAAACCCACGCCTCCGAAGAGACTGGAGCCTTAATCCAGCGCCTTGGACCGCTCCGCCACACTACCCATGTTATTCCTTACTTGGCAGTTCGGCTCATATGAAGAAGCTTTATATACAATAGGTATCCTAAGAGAAACAGGCAGGACTTGTATGCTGATTTGTGTTGAACCGTTATCGAACTCCAATAAGTCGGCCTCAAGAGAAAGTCACATTAGACACCCACATGCATTTTTAGTGTGAGGAAACTTTCGCTAGACAAATACAGACAACCAGGCTTCTTAGAAGTTAAACATGGCAGCGGTGGGATTCGAACTCACGCCTCCTAAGAGACTTAAGCCGTAATCAGGCGCCTTGGACCGCTCAGCCACGCTACCCATGTTATACCTTGTTTTGCAGTTCGGCTCATATGAAGAAGCTTTATATACAATAAGTATCCTAAGAGAAACAGGCAGGTCTTGTCTGCTGATTTGTGTTGAACCGTGGTCGAACTCCAAAGAGTCGGCAACAAGAGAAAGTCACATTAGACACCCACATGCATTTTTAGTGTGAGGAAACTTCCTCTAGACAAATACAGAGGAGCAGGCTTCTTAGAAGTTAAACATGGCAGCGGTGGGATTCGAACCCACGCCTCCGAAGAGACTGGAGCCTAAATCCAGCACCTTTGACCGCTCGGCCACACTACCCATGCCGTTCCTTGTTTTACAGTTCGGCCCTTATGAAAAACCTTTATATACAATAGGTATCCTAAGAGAAACAGGCAGGTCTTGTCTGCTGATTTGGTTGAACCGTGGTCGAACTCCAATGAGTCGGCAACAAGAGAAAGTCACATTAGACACCCACATGCATTTTTAGTGTGAGGAAACTTTCTCTCGACAAATGCAGATGAGCAGGCTTCTTAGAAGTTAAATATGGCAGCGGTGGGATTTGAACCCACGCCTCCGAAGAGACTGGAGCCTAAATCCAGCGCCTTGGACCGCTCGGCCACACTACCCATGTTATTCCTTATTTTGCAGTTCGGCTCATATGAAGAACCTTTATATACAATAAGTATCCTAAGAGAAACAGGCAGGCCTTGTCTGCTGATTTGGTTGAACCATGGTCGAACTCCAAAGAGTCGGCAACAAGAGAAAGTCACATTAAACACCCACATGCATTTTTAGTGTGAGGAAACTTTCTCTCGACAAATACAGACAAGCAGGCTTCTTAGAAGTTAAATATGGCAGCGGTGGGATTCGAACCCACGCCTCCGAAGAGACTGGAGCCTTAATCCAGCGCCTTGGACCGCTCGGCCACGCTACCCATGTTATACCTTGTTTTGCAGTTCGGCTCATATGAAGAAGCTTTATATACAATAAGTATCCTAAGAGAAACAGGCAGGTCTTGTCTGCTGATTTGTGTTGAACCGTGGTCGAACTCCAATGAGTCGGCCACAAGAGAAAGTCACATTAGACACCCACATGCATTTTTAGTGTGAGGAAACTTCCTCGAGACAAATACAGACAAGCAGGCTTCTTAGAAGTTAAATATGGCAGCGGTGGGATTCGAACCCACACCTCCGGAGAGACTGGAGTCTTAATCCAGCGCCTTGGACCGCTCGGCCACACTACCCATGTTATTTCTTATTTTGCAGTTCGGCTCATATGAAGAACCTTTATATACAATAAGTATCCTAAGAGAAACAGGCAGGTCTTGTCTGCTGATTTGTGTTGAACCGTGGTCGAACTCCAATGAGTCGGCCACAAGAGAAAGTCACATTAGACACCCACATGCACTTTTAGTGTGAGGAAACTTTCTCTCGACAAATACAGACAACCCGGCTTCTTAGAAGTTAAATATGGCAGCTGTGGGATTCGAACCCATGCCTCCGAAGAGACAGGAGCCTTAATTCAGCGCCTTGGACCGCTCGGCCACACTACCCATGTTAATCCTTGCTTTGCAGTTCGGCTCATATGAAGAACCATTATATACAATAGGTATCCTAAGAGAAACAGGCAGGACTTGTATGCTGATTTGTGTTGAACCGTTATCGAACTCCAATAAGTCGGCCTCAAGAGAAAGTCACATTAGACACCCACATGCATTTTTAGTGTGAGAAAACTTTCTCTAGACAAATACAGACAACCTGGCTTCATAGAAGTTAAATATGGCAGCGGTGGGATTCGAACCCACGCCTCCGAAGAGACTGCAGCCTTAATTCAGCGCCTTGGACCGCTCGGCCACACTACCCATGTTATTCCTTATTTTGCAGTTCGGCTCATATGAAGAACCATTATATACAATAGGTATCCAAAGAGAAACAGGCAGGTCTTGTATGCTGATTTGTGTTGAACCGTGGTCGAACTCCAAAGAGTCGGCAACAAGAGAAAGTCACATTAGACACCCACATACATTTTTAGTGTGAGGAAACTTTCTCTAGACAAATACAGACAACCAGGCTTCTTAGAAGTTAAACATGGCAGCGGTGGGATTCGAACCCACGCCTCCGAAGAGACTGGAGCCTTAACCCAGCGCCTTGGACCGCTCGGCCACACTACCCACGTTATTCCTTATTTTGCAGTTCGGCTCATATGAAGAACCTTTATATACAATAGGTATCCTAAGAGAAACAGGCAGGTCTTGTCTGCTGATTTGTGTTGAACCGTGGTCGAACTCCAAAGAGTCGGCAACAAGAGAAAGTCACATTAGACACCCACATGCATTTTTAGTGTGAGGAAACTTCCTCTAGACAAATACAGACAAGCAGGCTTCTTAGAAGTTAAATATGGCAGCGGTGGGATTCGAACCCACACCTCCGAAGAGACTGGAGTCTTAATCCAGCGCCTTGGACCGCTTCGCCACACTACCCATGTTATTCCTTATTTTGCAGTTCGGCTCATATGAAGAACCTTTATATACAATAAGTATCCAAAGAGAAACAGGCAGGTCTTGTCTGCTGATTTGTGTTGAACCGTGGTCGAACTCCAATGAGTCGGCCACAAGAGAAAGTCACATTAGACACCCACATGCACTTTTAGTGTGAGGAAACTTTCTCTCGACAAATACAGACAACCCGGCTTCTTAGAAGTTAAACATGGCAGCGGTGGGATTCGAACCCACGCCTCCGAAGAGACTGGAGCCTTAATCCAGCGCCTTGGACCGCTCGGCCACACTACCCATGTTAATCCTTGTTTTGCAGTTCGGCTCATATGAAGAACCATTATATACAATAGGTATCCAAAGAGAAACAGGCAGGTCTTGTATGCTGATTTGTGTTGAACCGTGGTCGAACTCCAAAGAGTCGGCAACAAGAGAAAGTCACATTAGACACCCACATACATTTTTAGCGTGAGGAAACCTTCTCTAGACAAATACAGACAACAAGGCTTCTTAGAAGTGAAACATGGCAGCGGTGGGATTCGAACCCACGCCTCCGAAGAGACTGGAGCCTTAATCCAGCGCCTTGGACCGCTCGGCCACACTACCCACGTTATTCCTTATTTTGCAGTTCGGCTCATATGAAGAACCTTTATATACAATAGGTATCCTAAGAGAAACAGGCAGGTCTTGTCTGCTGATTTGTGTTGAACCGTGGTCGAACTCCAAAGAGTCGGCAACAAGAGAAAGTCACATTAGACACCCACATGCATTTTTAGTGTGAGGAAACTTCCTCTAGACAAATACAGACAAGCAGGCTTCTTAGAAGTTAATTATGGCAGCGGTGGGATTCGAACCCACACCTCCGAAGAGACTGGAGTCTTAATCCAGCGCCTTGGACCGCTCGGCCACACTACCCATGTTATGCCTTATTTTGCAGTTCGGCTCATATGAAGAACCTTTATATACAATAAGTATCCAAAGAGAAACAGGCAGGTCTTGTCTGCTGATTTGTGTTGAACCGTGGTCGAACTCCAATGAGTCGGCCACAAGAGAAAGTCACATTAGACACCCACATGCACTTTTAGTGTGAGGAAACTTTCTCTCGACAAATACAGACAACCCGGCTTCTTAGAAGTTAAACAAGGCAGCGGGGGGATTCGAACCCATGCCTCCGAAGAGACAGGAGCCTTAATTCAGCGCCTTGGACCGCTCGGCCACACTACCCATGTTAATCCTTGTTTTGCAGTTCGGCTCATATGAAGAACCATTATATACAATAGGTATCCAAAGAGAAACAGGCAGGTATTGTCTGCTGATTTGTGTTGAACCGCGGTCGAACTCCAATGAGTCGGCAATAAGAGAAAGTTACATTAGAGACCCACATGCATTTTTAGTGTGAGGAAACTTCCTCTAGACAAATACAGACAACCAGGCTTCTTAGAAGTTAAACATGGCAGCGGTGGGATTCGAACCCACGCCTCCGAAGAGACTGGAGCCTTAATCCAGCGCCTTGGACCGCTCGGCCACACTACCCATGTTATTCCTTACTTGGCAGTTCGGCTCATATGAAGAAGCTTTATATACAATAGGTATCCTAAGAGAAACAGGCAGGACTTGTATGATGATTTGTGTTGAACCGTTATCGAACTCCAATAAGTCGGCCTCAAGAGAAAGTCACATTAGACACCCACATGCATTTTTAGTGTGAGGAAACTTTCTCTAGACAAATACAGACAACCAGGCTTCTTAGAAGTTAAACATGGCAGCAGTGGGATTCGAACTCACGCCTCCTAAGAGACTTGAGCCGTAATCCAGCGCCTTGGACCGCTCGGCCACGCTACCCATGTTATACCTTGTTTTGCAGTTCGGCTCATATGAAGAAGCTTTATATACAATAAGTATCCTAAGAGAAACATGCAGGTCTTGTCTGCTGATTTGTGTTGAACCGTGGTCAAACGCCAATGAGTCGGCAACAAGAGAAAGTCACATTAGACACCCACATGCATTTTTAGTGTGAGGAAACTTTCTCTAGACAAATACAGAGGAGCAGGCTTCTTAGAAGTTAAACATGGCAGCGGTGGGATTCGAACCCACGCCTCCGAAGAGACTGGAGCCTAAATCCAGCACCTTTGACCGCTCGGCCACACTACCCATGTCGTTCCTTGTTTTACAGTTCGGCCCTTATGAAAAACCTTTATATACAATAGGTATCCCAAGAGAAACAGGCAGGTCTTGTCTGCTGATTTGGTTGAACCGTGGTCGAACTCCAATGAGTCGGCAACAAGAGAAAGTCACATTAGACACCCACATGCATTTTTAGTGTGAGGAAACTTTCTCTCGACAAATGCAGATGAGCAGGCTTCTTAGAAGTTAAATATGGCAGCGGTGGGATTTGAACCCACGCCTCCGAAGAGACTGGAGCCTAAATCCAGCGCCTTGAACTGCTCGGCCACACTACCCATGTTATTCCTTATTTTGCAGTTCGGCTCATATGAAGAACCTTTATATACAATAAGTATCCTAAGAGAAACAGGCAGGCCTTGTCTGCTGATTTGGTTGAACCATGGTCGAACTCCAAAGAGTCGGCAACAAGAGAAAGTCACATTAAACACCCACATGCATTTTTAGTGTGAGGAAACTTTCTCTCGACAAATACAGACAACCTGGCTTCATAGAAGTTAAATATGGCAGCGGTGGGATTCGAACCCACGCCTCCGAAGAGACTGGAGCCTTAATCCAGCGCCTTGGACCGCTCGGCCACACTACCCATGTTATTCCTTATTTTGCAGTTCGGCTCATATGAAGAACCTTTATATACAATAGGTATCCTAAGAGAAACAGGCAGGTCTTGTCTGCTGATTTGTGTTGAACCGTGGTCGAACTCCAAAGAGTCGGCAACAAGAGAAAGTCACATTAGACACCCACATGCATTTTTAGTGTGAGGAAACTTCCTCTAGACAAATACAGACAAGCAGGCTTCTTAGAAGTTAAATATGGCAGCGGTGGGATTCGAACCCACGCCTCCGAAGAGACTGGAGCCTTAATCCAGCGCCTTGGACCGCTCGGCCACGCTACCCATGTTATACCTTGTTTTGCAGTTCGGCTCATATGAAGAAGCTTTATATACAATAAGTATCCTAAGAGAAACAGGCAGGTCTTGTCTGCTGATTTGTGTTGAACCGTGGTCGAACTCCAATGAGTCGGCCACAAGAGAAAGTCACATTAGACACCCACATGCACTTTTAGTGTGAGGAAACTTTCTCTCGACAAATACAGACAACCCGGCTTCTTAGAAGTTAAATATGGCAGCGGTGGGATTCGAATCCATGCCTCCGAAGAGACAGGAGCCTTAATTCAGCACCTTGGACCGCTCGGCCACACTACCCATGTTAATCCTTGTTTTGCAGTTCGGCTCATATGAAGAACCATTATATACAATAGGTATCCAAAGAGAAACAGGCAGGTCTTGTCTGCTGATTTGTGTTGAACCGTTATCGAACTCCAATAAGTCGGCCTCAAGAGAAGGTCACATTAGACACCCACATGCATTTTTAGGGTGAGGCAACTTTTTCTAGACAAATGCAGAGAAGCAGGCTTCTTAGAAGTTAAACATGGCAGCGGTGGGATTCGAACCCACGCCTCCGAAGAGACTGGAGCCTAAATCCAGCGCCTTTGACCGCTCGGCCACACTACCCATGTCGTTTCTTATTTCATAGCTCGGCCCTTATGAAAAACCTTTATATACAATAGGAATCCTAAGAGAAACAGGCAGGTCTTGTCTGCCGATTTGTGTTGAACCGTGGTCGAACTCCAATGAGTCGGCAACAAGAGAAAGTCACATTAGACACCCACATGCATTTTTAGTGTGAGGAAACTTTCTCTCGACAAATGCAGATGAGCAGGCTTCTTAGAAGTTAAACATGGCAGCGGTGGGATTCGAACCCACGCCTCCGAAGAGACTGGAGCCTTAATCCAGCGCCTAAGACCGCTCGGTCACACTACCAATGTTATTCCTTATTTTGCAGTTCGGCTCATATGAAGAACCTTTATATACAATAAGTATCCAAAGAGAAACAGGCAGGTCTTGTCTGCTGATTTGGTTGAACCGTGGTCGAACTCCAAAGAGTCGGCATCAAGAGAAAGTCACATTAAATACCCACATGCATTTTTAGTGCGAGGAAACTTCCTCTAGACAAATACAGACAACCAGGCTTCTTAGAAGTTAAACATGGCAGCGGTGGGATTCGAACCCACGCCTCCGAAGAGACTGGAGCCTTAATCCAGCGCCTTGGACCGCTCGGCCACGCTACCCATGTTATACCTTGTTTTGCAGTTCGGCTCATATGAAGAAGCTTTATATACAATAAGTATCCTAAGAGAAACAGGCAGGTCTTGTCTGCTGATTTGTGTTGAACCGTGGTCGAACTCCAATGAGTCGGCCACAAGAGAAAGTCACATTAGACACCCACATGCACTTTTAGTGTGAGGAAACTTTCTCTCGACAAATACAGACAACCCGGCTTCTTAGAAGTTAAATATGGCAGCGGTGGGATTCGAATCCATGCCTCCGAAGAGACAGGAGCCTTAATTCAGCACCTTGGACCGCTCGGCCACACTACCCATGTTAATCCTTGTTTTGCAGTTCGGCTCATATGAAGAACCATTATATACAATAGGTATCCAAAGAGAAACAGGCAGGTCTTGTCTGCTGATTTGTGTTGAACCGCGGTCGAACTCCAATGAGTCGGCAACAAGAGAAAGTCACATTAGAGATCCACTTGCATTTTTAGTGTGAGGAAACTTCCTCTAGACAAATACAGACAACCAGGCTTCTTAGAAGTTAAACATGGCAGCGGTGGGATTCGAACCCACGCCTCCGAAGAGACTGGAGCCTTAATCCAGCGCCTTGGACCGCTCGGCCACACTACCCATGTTATTCCTTACTTGGCAGTTCGGCTCATATGAAGAAGCTTTATATACAATAGGTAAACTAAGAGAAACAGGCAGGTCTTGTATGCTGATTTGTGTTGAACCGTTATCGAACTCCAATAAGTCGGCCTCAAGAGAAAGTCACATTAGACACCCACATGCATTTTTAGGGTGAGGCAACTTTTTCTAGACAAATGCAGAGAAGCAGGCTTCTTAGAAGTTAAACATGGCAGCGGTGGGATTCGAACCCACGCCTCCGAAGAGACTGGAGCCTAAATCCAGCGCCTTTGACCGCTCGGCCACACTACCCATGTCGTTTCTTATTTCATAGCTCGGCCCTTATGAAAAACCTTTATATACAATAGGAATCCTAAGAGAAACAGGCAGGTCTTGTCTGCCGATTTGTGTTGAACCGTGGTCGAACTCCAATGAGTCGGCAACAAGAGAAAGTCACATTAGACACCCACATGCATTTTTAGTGTGAGGAAACTTTCTCTCGACAAATGCAGATGAGCAGGCTTCTTAGAAGTTAAACATGGCAGCGGTGGGATTCGAACCCACGCCTCCGAAGAGACTGGAGCCTTAATCCAGCGCCTAAGACCGCTCGGTCACACTACCAATGTTATTCCTTATTTTGCAGTTCGGCTCATATGAAGAACCTTTATATACAATAAGTATCCAAAGAGAAACAGGCAGGTCTTGTCTGCTGATTTGGTTGAACCGTGGTCGAACTCCAAAGAGTCGGCATCAAGAGAAAGTCACATTAAATACCCACATGCATTTTTAGTGCGAGGAAACTTCCTCTAGACAAATACAGACAACCAGGCTTCTTAGAAGTTAAACATGGCAGCGGTGGGATTCGAACCCACGCCTCCGAAGAGACTGGAGCCTTAATCCAGCGCCTTGGACCGATCGGCCACACTACCCACGTCACTCCTTATTTTGCAGTTCGGCTCATATGAAGAACCTTTACATACAATAGGTATCCTAAGAGAAACAGGCAGGTCTTGTCTGCTGATTTGGTTGAACCGTGGTCGAACTCCAAAGAGTCGGCCACAAGAGAAAGTCACATTAAACACCCATATGCATTTTTAGTGTGAGGAAACTTTCTCTCGACAAATACAGACAACCTGGCTTCATAGAAGTTAAATATGGCAGCAGTGGGATTCGAACCCACGCCTCCGAAGAGACTGCAGCCTTAATTCAGCGCCTTGGACCGCTCGGCCACACTACCCACGTTATTCCTTATTTTGCAGTTCGGCTCATATGAAGAACCATTATATACAATAGGTATCCAAAGAGAAACAGGCAGGTCTTGTATGCTGATTTGTGTTGAACCGTGGTCGAACTCCAAAGAGTCGGCAACAAGAGAAAGTCACATTAGACACCCACATACATTTTTAGTGTGAGGAAACTTTCTCTAGACAAATACAGACAACCAGGCTTCTTAGAAGTTAAACATGGCAGCGGTAGGATTCGAACCCATGCCTCCGAAGAGACTGGAGCCTTAATCCAGCGCCTTGGACCGCTCGGCCACACTACCCACGTTATTCCTTATTTTACAGTTCGGCTCATATGAAGAACCTTTATATACAATAGGTATCCTAAGAGAAACAGGCAGGTCTTGTCTGCTGATTTGTGTTGAACCGTGGTCGAACTCCAAAGAGTCGGCAACAAGAGAAAGTCACATTAGACACTCACATGCATTTTTAGTGTGAGGAAACTTCCTCTAGACAAATACAGACAAGCAGGCTTCTTAGAAGTTAAACATGGCAGCGGTGGGATTCGAACCCACACCTCCGAAGAGACTGGAGTCTTAAACCAGCGCCTTGGACCGCTCGGCCACACTACCCATGTTATTCCTTATTTTGCAGTTCGGCTCATATGAAGAACCTTTATATACAATAAGTATCCTAAGAGAAACAGGCAGGTCTTGTCTGCTGATTTGTGTTGAACCGTGGTCGAACTCCAATGAGTCGGCCACAAGAGAAAGTCACATTAGACACCCACATGCACTTTTAGTGTGAGGAAACTTTCTCTCGAGAAATACAGACAACCCGGCTTCTTAGAAGTTAAATATGGCAGCGGTGGGATTCGAACCCATGCCTCCGAAGAGACAGGAGCCTTAATTCAGCGCCTTGGACCGCTCAGCCACACTACCCATGTTAATCCTTGTTTTGCAGTTCGGCTCATATGAAGAACCATTATATACAATAGGTATCCAAAGAGAAACAGGCAGGTCTTGTCTGCTGATTTGTGTTGAACCGCGGTCGAACTCCAATGAGTCGGCAACAAGAGAAAGTCACATTAGACACCCACATACATTTTTAGTGTGAGGAAACTTTCTCTAGACAAATACAGACAACCAGGCTTCTTAGAAGTTAAACATGGCAGCGGTAGGATTCGAACCCATGCCTCCGAAGAGACTGGCGCCTTAATCCAGCGCCTTGGACCGCTCGGCCACACTACCCACGTTATTCCTTATTTTACAGTTCGGCTCATATGAAGAACCTTTATATACAATAGGTATCCTAAGAGAAACAGGCAGGTCTTGTCTGCTGATTTGTGTTGAACCGTGGTCGAACTCCAAAGAGTCGGCAACAAGAGAAAGTCACATTAGACACCCACATGCATTTTTAGTGTGAGGAAACTTCCTCTAGACAAATACAGACAAGCAGGCTTCTTAGAAGTTAAACATGGCAGCGGTGGGATTCGAACCCACACCTCCGAAGAGACTGGAGTCTTAAACCAGCGCCTTGGACCGCTCGGCCACACTACCCATGTTATTCCTTATTTTGCAGTTCGGCTCATATGAAGAACCTTTATATACAATAAGTATCCTAAGAGAAACAGGCAGGTCTTGTCTGCTGATTTGTGTTGAACCGTGGTCGAACTCCAATGAGTCGGCCACAAGAGAAAGTCACATTAGACACCCACATGCACTTTTAGTGTGAGGAAACTTTCTCTCGACAAATACAGACAACCCGGCTTCTTAGAAGTTAAATATGGCAGCGGTGGGATTCGAACCCATGCCTCCGAAGAGACAGGAGCCTTAATTCAGCGCCTTGGACCGCTCAGCCACACTACCCATGTTAATCCTTGTTTTGCAGTTCGGCTCATATGAAGAACCATTATATACAATAGGTATCCAAAGAGAAACAGGCAGGTCTTGTCTGCTGATTTGTGTTGAACCGCGGTCGAACTCCAATGAGTCGGCAACAAGAGAAAGTTACATTAGAGACCCACATGCATTTTTAGTGTGAGGAAACTTCCTCTAGACAAATACAGACAACCAGGCTTCTTAGAAGTTAAACATGGCAGCGGTGGGATTCAAACCCACGCCTCCGAAGAGACTGGAGCCTTAATCCAGCGCCTTTGACAGCTCCGCCACACTACCCATGTTATTCCTTACTTGGCAGTTCGGCTCATATGAAGAAGCTTTATATACAATAAGTATCCTAAGAGAAACAGGCAGGTCTTGTCTGCTGATTTGTGTTGAACCGCGGTCAAACTCCAATGAGTCGGCAACAAGAGAAAGTCACATTAGACACCCACATGCATTTTTAGTGTGAGGAAACTTTCTCTAGACAAACACAGAGGAGCAGGCTTCTTAGAAGTTAAACATGGCAGCGGTGGGATTCGAACCCACGCCTCCGAAGAGACTGGAGCCTAAATCCAGCGCCTTGGACCGCTCGGCCACACTACCCATGTTATTCCTTATTTTGCAGTTCGGCTCATATGAAGAACCTTTATATACAATAAGTATCCTAAGAGAAACAGGCAGGTCTTGTCTGCTGATTTGGTTGAACCGTGGTCGAACTCCAAAGAGTCGGCAACAAGAGAAAGTCACATTAAACACCCACATGCATTTTTAGTGTGAGGAAACTTTCTCTCGACAAATACAGACAACCTGGCTTCATAGAAGTTAAATATGGCAGCGGTGGGATTCGAACCCACGCCTCCGAAGAGACTGGAGCCTTAATCCAGCGCCTTGGACCGCTCGGCCACACTACCCATGTTATTCCATATTTTGCAGTTCGGCTCATATGAAGAACCTTTATATACAATAAGTATCCTAAGAGAAACAGGCAGGCCTTGTCTGCTAATTTGGTTGAACCATGGTCGAACTCCAAAGAGTCGGCAACAAGAGAAAGTCACATTAAACACCCACATGCATTTTTAGTGCGAGGAAACTTTCTCTCGACAAATACAGACAACCTGGCTTCATAGAAGTTAAATATGGCAGCGGTGGGTTTCGAACCCACGCCTCCGAAGAGACTGGAGCCTTAATCCAGCGCCTTGGACCGCTCGGCCACACTACCCATGTTATTCCTTATTTTGCAGTTCGGCTCATATGAAGAACCTTTATATACAATATGTATCCTAAGAGAAACAGGCAGGTCTTGTCTGCTGATTTGTGTTGAACCGTGGTCGAACTCCAAAGAGTCGGCAACAAGAGAAAGTCACATTAGACACCCACATGCATTTTTAGTGTGAGGAAACTTCCTCTAGACAAATACAGACAAGCAGGCTTCTTAGAAGTTAAATATGGCAGCGGTGGGATTCGAACCCACACCTCCGAAGAGACTGGAGTCTTAATCCAGCGCCTTGGACCGCTCGGCCACACTACCCATGTTATTCCTTATTTTGCAGTTCGGCTCATATGAAGAACCTTTATATACAATAAGTATCCTAAGAGAAACAGGCAGGTCTTGTCTGCTGATTTGTGTTGAACCGTGGTCGAACTCCAATGAGTCGGCCACAAGAGAAAGTCACATTAGACACCCACATGCACTTTTAGTGTGAGGAAACTTTCTCTCGACAAATACAGACAACCCGGCTTCTTAGAAGTTAAATATGGCAGCGGTGGGATTCGAACCCATGCCTCCGAAGAGACAGGAGCCTTAATTCAGCGCCTTGGACCGCTCGGCCACACTACCCATGTTAATCCTTGTTTTGCAGTTCGGCTCATATGAAGAACCATTATATACAATAGGTATCCAAAGAGAAACAGGCAGGTCTTGTCTGCTGATTTGTGTTGAACCGCGGTCGAACTCCAATGAGTCGGCAACAAGAGAAAGTCACATTAGAGACCCACATGCATTTTTAGTGTGAGGAAACTTCCTCTAGACAAATACAGACAACCAGGCTTCTTAGAAGTTAAACATGGCAGCGTGGGATTCGAACCCACGCCTCCGAAGAGACTGGAGCCTTAATCCAGCGCCTTGGACCGCTCGGCCACACTACCCATGTTATTCCTTACTTGGCAGTTCGGCTCATATGAAGAAGCTTTATATACAATAGGTATCCTAAGAGAAACAGGCAGGTCTTGTCTGCTGATTTGTGTTGAACCGTTATCGAACTCCAATAAGTCGGCCTCAAGAGAAAGTCACATTAGACACCCACATGCATTTTTAGTGTGAGGAATCTTTCTCTCGACAAATACAGACAACCTGGCTTCATAGAAGTTAAATATGGCAGCGGTGGGATTCGAACCCACGCCTCCGAAGAGACTGGAGCCTTAATCCAGCGCCTTGGACCGCTCGGCCACACTACCCATGTTATTCCATATTTTGCAGTTCGGCTCATATGAAGAACCTTTATATACAATAGGTATCCTAAGAGAAACAGGCAGGTCTTGTCTGCTGATTTCTGTTGAACCGTGGTTGAACTCCAAAGAGTCGGCAACAAGAGAAAGTCACATTAGACACCCACATGCATTTTTAGTGTGAGGAAACTTTCTCTCGACAAATGCAGATGAGCAGGCTTCTTAGAAGTTAAATATGGCAGCGGTGGGATTTGAACCCACGCCTCCGAAGAGACTGGAGCCTAAATCCAGCGCCTTGGACCGCCCGGCCACACTACCCATGTTATTCCTTATTTTGCAGTTCGGCTCATATGAAGAACCTTTATATACAATAAGTATCCTAAGAGAAACAGGCAGGTCTTGTCTGCTGATTTGTGTTGAACCGTGGTCGAACTCCAAAGAGTCGGCAACAAGAGAAAGTCACATTAAACACCCACATGCATTTTTAGTGTGAGGAAACTTTCTCTAGACAAATACAGACAACCTGGCTTCATAGAAGTTAAATATGGCAGCGGTGGGTTTCGAACCCACGCCTCCGAAGAGACTGGAGCCTTAATCCAGCGCCTTGGACCGCTCGGCCACACTACCCATGTTATTCCTTATTTTGCAGTTCGGCTCATATGAAGAACCTTTATATACAATAGGTATCCTAAGAGAAACAGGCAGGTCTTGTCTGCTGATTTGTGTTGAACCGTGGTCGAACTCCAAAGAGTCGGCAACAAGAGAAAGTCACATTAGACACCCACATGCATTTTTAGTGTGAGGAAACTTCCTCTAGACAAATACAGACAAGCAGGCTTCTTAGAAGTTAAATATGGCAGCGGTGGGATTCGAACCTACGCCTCCGAAGAGACTGGAGCCTTAATCCAGCGCCTTGGACCGCTCGGCCACGCTACCCATGTTATACCTTGTTTTGCAGTTCGGCTCATATGAAGAAGCTTTATATACAATAAGTATCCTAAGAGAAACAGGCAGGTCTTGTCTGCTGATTTGTGTTGAACCGTGGTCGAACTCCAATGAGTCGGCCACAAGAGAAAGTCACATTAGACACCCACATGCATTTTTAGTGTTAGGAAACTTCCTCTAGATAAATACAGACAACCCGGCTTCTTAGAAGTTAAATATGGCAGCGGTGGGATTCGAACCCATGCCTCCGAAGAGACAGGAGCCTTAATTCAGCGCCTTGGACCGCTCGGCCACACTACCTATGTTAATCCTTGTTTTGCAGTTCGGCTCATATGAAGAACCATTATATACAATAGGAATCCTAAGAGAAACAGGCAGGTCTTGTCTGCCGATTTGTGTTGAACCGTGGTCGAACTCCAATGAGTCGGCAACAAGAGAAAGTCACATTAGAGACCCACATGCATTTTTAGTGTGAGGAAACTTCCTCTAGACAAATACAGACAACCAGGCTTCTTAGAAGTTAAACATGGCAGCGTGGGATTCGAACCCACGCCTCCGAAGAGACTGGAGCCTTAATCCAGCGCCTTGGACCGCTCGGCCACACTACCCATGTCGTTTCTTATTTTGCAGTTCGGCTCATATGAAGAATCTTTATATACAATAGGTATCCTAAGAGAAACAGGCAGGTCTTGTCTGCTGATTTGTGTTGAACCGTGGTCGAACTCCAAAGAGTCGGCAACAAGAGAAAGTCACATTAGACACCCACATGCATTTTTAGTGTGAGGAAACTTTCTCTCGACAAATGCAGATGAGCAGGCTTCTTAGAAGTTAAATATGGCAGCGGTGGGATTTGAACCCACGCCTCCGAAGAGACTGGAGCCTAAATCCAGCGCCTTGGACCGCTCGGCCACACTACCCATGTTATTCCTTATTTTGCAGTTCGGCTCATATGAAGAACCTTTATATACAATAAGTATCCTAAGAGAAACAGGCAGGCCTTGTCTGCTGATTTGGTTGAACCATGGTCGAACTCCAAAGAGTCGGCAACAAGAGAAAGTCACATTAAACACCCACATGCATTTTTAGTGTGAGGAAACTTTCTCTCGACAAATACAGACAACCCGGCTTCTTAGAAGTTAAATATGGCAGCGGTGGGATTCGAACCCATGCCTCCGAAGAGACAGGAGCCTTAATTCAGCGCCTTGGACCGCTCGGCCACACTACCCATGTTAATCCTTGTTTTGCAGTTCGGCTCATATGAAGAACCATTATATACAATAGGAATCCTAAGAGAAACAGGCAGGTCTTGTCTGCCGATTTGTGTTGAACCGTGGTCGAACTCCAATGAGTCGGCAACAAGAGAAAGTCACATTAGAGACCCACATGCATTTTTAGTGTGAGGAAACTTCCTCTAGACAAATACAGACAACCAGGCTTCTTAGAAGTTAAACATGGCAGCGTGGGATTCGAACCCACGCCTCCGAAGAGACTGGAGCCTTAATCCAGCGCCTTGGACCGCTCGGCCACACTACCCATGTCGTTTCTTATTTTGCAGTTCGGCTCATATGAAGAACCTTTATATACAATAGGTATCCTAAGAGAAACAGGCAGGTCTTGTCTGCTGATTTGTGTTGAACCGTGGTCGAACTCCAAAGAGTCGGCAACAAGAGAAAGTCACATTAGACACCCACATGCATTTTTAGTGTGAGGAAACTTCCTCTAGACAAATACAGACAACCAGGCTTCTTAGAAGTTAAACATGGCAGCGTGGGATTCGAACCCACGCCTCCGAAGAGACTGGAGCCTTAATCCAGCGCCTTGGACCGCTCGGCCACACTACCCATGTCGTTTCTTATTTCATAGCTCGGCCCTTATGAAAAACCTTTATATACAATAGGAATCCTAAGAGAAACAGGCAGGTCTTGTCTGCCGATTTGTGTTGAACCGTGGTCGAACTCCAAAGAGTCGGCATCAAGAGAAAGTCACATTAAATACCCACATGCATTTTTAGTGTGAGGAAACTTCCTCTAGACAAATACAGACAACCAGGCTTCTTAGAAGTTAAACATGGCAGCAGTGGGATTCGAATCCACGCCTCCGAAGAGACTGGAGCCTTAATCCAGCGCCTTGGACCGCTCGGCCACACTACCCATGTTATTCCTTATTTTGCAGTTCGGCTCATATGAAGAACCTTTATATACAATAGGTATCCTAAGAGAAACAGGCAGGTCTTGTCTGCTGATTTGTGTTGAACCGTGGTCGAACTCCAAAGAGTCGGCAACAAGAGAAAGTCACATTAGACACCCACATGCATTTTTAGTGTGAGGAAACTTTCTCTCGACAAATGCAGATGAGCAGGCTTCTTAGAAGTTAAATATGGCAGCGGTGGGATTTGAACCCACGCCTCCGAAGAGACTGGAGCCTAAATCCAGCGCCTTGGACCGCTCGGCCACACTACCCATGTTATTCCTTATTTTGCAGTTCGGCTCATATGAAGAACCTTTATATACAATAAGTATCCTAAGAGAAACAGGCAGGCCTTGTCTGCTGATTTGGTTGAACCATGGTCGAACTCCAAAGAGTCGGCAACAAGAGAAAGTCACATTAAACACCCACATGCATTTTTAGTGTGAGGAAACTTTCTCTCGACAAATACAGACAACCTGGCTTCATAGAAGTTAAATATGGCAGCGGTGGGATTCGAACCCACGCCTCCGAAGAGACTGGAGCCTTAATCCAGCGCCTTGGACCGCTCGGCCACACTACCCATGTTATTCCTTATTTTGCAGTTCGGCTCATATGAAGAACCTTTACATACAATAGGTATCCTAAGAGAAACAGGCAGGTCTTGTCTGCTGATTTGTGTTGAACCGTGGTCGAACTCCAAAGAGTCGGCAACAAGAGAAAGTCACATTAGACACCCACATGCATTTTTAGTGTGAGGAAACTTCCTCTAGACAAATGCAGACAAGCAGGCTTCTTAGAAGTTAAATATGGCAGCGGTGGGATTCGAACCCACGCCTCCGAAGAGACTGGAGCCTTAATCCAGCGCCTTGGACCGCTCTGCCACGCTACCCATGTTATACCTTGTTTTGCAGTTCGGCTCATATGAAGAAGCTTTATATACAATAAGTATCCTAAGAGAAACAGGCAGGTCTTGTCTGCTGATTTGTGTTGAACCGTGGTCGAACTCCAATGAGTCGGCCACAAGAGAAAGTCACATTAGACACCCACATGCATTTTTAGTGTGAGGAAACTTCCTCTAGACAAATACAGACAAGCAGGCTTCTTAGAAGTTAAATATGGCAGCGGTGGGATTCGAACCCACACCTCCGAAGAGACTGGAGTCTTAATCCAGCGCCTTGGACCGCTCGGCCACACTACCCATGTTATTCCTTATTTTGCAGTTCGGCTCATATGATGAACCTTTATATACAATAAGTATCCTAAGAGAAACAGGCAGGTCTTGTCTGCTGATTTGTGTTGAACCGTGGTCGAACTCCAATGAGTCGGCCACAAGAGAAAGTCACATTAGACACCCACATGCACTTTTAGTGTGAGGAAACTTTCTCTCGACAAATACAGACAACCCGGCTTCTTAGAAGTTAAATATGGCAGCGGTGGGATTCGAACCCATGCCTCCGAAGAGACAGGAGCCTTAATTCAGCGCCTTGGACCGCTCGGCCACACTACCCATGTTAATCCTTGTTTTGCAGTTCGGCTCATATGAAGAACCATTATATACAATAGGTATCCAAAGAGAAACAGGCAGGTCTTGTCTGCTGATTTGTGTTGAACCGTGGTCGAACTCCAATGAGTCGGCCACAAGAGAAAGTCACATTAGACACCCACATGCACTTTTAGTGTGAGGAAACTTTCTCTCGACAAATACAGACAACCCGGCTTCTTAGAAGTTAAACATGGCAGCGGTGGGATTCGAACCCACGCCTCCGAAGAGACTGGAGCCTTAATCCAGCGCCTTGGACCGCTCGGCCACACTACCCATGTTATTCCTTACTTGGCAGTTCGGCTCATATGAAGAAGCTTTATATACAATAGGTATCCTAAGAGAAACAGGCAGGTCTTGTATGCTGATTTGTGTTGAACCGTTATCGAACTCCAATAAGTCGGCCTCAAGAGAAAGTCACATTAGACACACACATGCATTTTTAGGGTGAGGCAACTTTTTCTAGACAAATGCAGAGAAGCAGGCTTCTTAGAAGTTAAACATGGCAGTGGTGGGATTCGAACCCACGCCTCCGAAGAGACGGGAGCCTAAATCCAGCGCCTTTGACCGCTCGGCCACACTACCCATGTCGTTTCTTATTTCATAGCTCGGCCCTTATGAAAAACCTTTATATACAATAGGAATCCTAAGAGAAACAGGCAGGTCTTGTCTGCCGATTTGTGTTGAACCGTGGTCGAACTCCAATGAGTCGGCAACAAGAGAAAGTCACATTAGACACCCACATGCATTTTTAGTGTGAGGAAACTTTCTCTCGACAAATGCAGATGAGCAGGCTTCTTAGAAGTTAAACATGGCAGCGGTGGGATTCGAACCCACGCCTCCGAAGAGACTGGAGCCTTAATCCAGCGCCTTGGACCGCTCGGTCACACTACCCATGTTATTCCTTATTTTGCAGTTCGGCTCATATGAAGAACCTTTATATACAATAAGTATCCAAAGAGAAACAGGCAGGTCTTGTCTGCTGATTTGGTTGAACCGTGGTCGAACTCCAAAGAGTCGGCATCAAGAGAAAGTCACATTAAATACCCACATGCATTTTTAGTGTGAGGAAACTTCCTCTAGACAAATACAGACAACCAGGCTTCTTAGAAGTTAAACATGGCAGCGGTGGGATTCGAACCCACGCCTCCGAAGAGACTGGAGCCTTAATCCAGCGCCTTGGACCGCTCGGCCACACTACCCATGTTATTCCTTATTTTGCAGTTCGGCTCATATGAAGAAGCTTTATGTACAATAGGTATCCTAAGAGAAACAGGCAGGTCTTGTATGCTGATTTGTGTTGAACCGTTATCGAACTCCAAAAAGTCGGCCTCAAGAGAAAGTCACATTAGACACCCACATGCATTTTTAGGGTGAAGCAAATTTTTCTAGACAAATGCAGAGAACCAGGCTTCTTAGAAGTTAAACATGGCAGCGGTGGGATTCGAACCCACGCCTCCGAAGAGACTGGAGCCTAAATCCGGCGCCTTTGACCGCTCGGCCACACTACCTATGTCGTTTCTTATTTTATAGCTCGGCCCTTATGAAAAACCTTTATATACAATAGGAATCCTAAGAGAAACAGGCAGGTCTTGTCTGCCGATTTGTGTTGAACCGTGGTCGAACTCCAATGAGTCGGCAACAAGAGAAAGTCACATTAGACACCCACATGCATTTTTAGTGTGAGGAAACTTTCTCTAGACAAATACAGACACCCAGGCTTCTTAGAAGTTAAACATGGCAGCGGTGGGATTCGAACCCACGCCTCCGAAGAGACTGGAGCCTTAATCCAGCGCCTTGGACCGCTCGGCCACACTACCCACGTTACTCCTTATTTTGCAGTTCGGCTCATATGAAGAACCTTTATATACAATAGGTATCCGTAGAGAAACAGGCAGGTCTTGTCTGCTGATTTGGTTGAACCGTGGTCGAACTCCAAAGAGTCGGCCACAAGAGAAAGTCACATTAAACACCCACATGCATTTTTAGTGTGAGGAAACTTTCTCTCGACAAATACAGACAACCTGGCTTCATAGAAGTTAAATATGGCAGCGGTGGGATTCAAACCCACGCCTCCGAAGAGACTGCAGCCTTAATTCAGCGCCTTGGACCGCTCGGCCACACTACCCATGTTACACCTTATTTTGCAGTTCGGCTCATATGAAGAACCATTATATACAATAGGTATCCAAAGAGAAACAGGCAGGTCTTGTATGCTGATTTGTGTTGAACCGTGGTCGAACTCCAAAGAGTCGGCAACAAGAGAAAGTCACATTAGACACCCACATACATTTTTAGTGTGAGGAAACTTTCTCTAGACAAATACAGACAACCAGGCTTCTTAGAAGTTAAACATGGCAGCGGTGGGATTCGAACCCATGCCTCCGAAGAGACTGGAGCCTTAATCCAGCGCCTTGGACCGCTCAGCCACACTACCCACGTTATTCCTTATTTTACAGTTCGGCTCATATGAAGAACCTTTATATACAATAGGTATCCTAAGAGAAACAGGCAGGTCTTGTCTGCTGATTTGTGTTGAACCGTGGTCGAACTCCAAAGAGTCGGCAACAAGAGAAAGTCACATTAGACACCCACATGCATTTTTAGTGTGAGGAAACTTCCTCTAGACAAATACAGACAAGCAGGCTTCTTAGAAGTTAAATATGGCAGCGGTGGGATTCGAACCCACACCTCCGAAGAGACTGGAGTCTTAAACCAGCGCCTTGGACCGCTCGGCCACACTACCCATGTTATTCCTTATTTTACAGTTCGGCTCATATGAAGAACCTTTATATACAATAGGTATCCTAAGAGAAACAGGCAGGTCTTGTCTGCTGATTTGTGTTGAACCGTGGTCGAACTCCAAAGAGTCGGCAACAAGAGAAAGTCACATTAGACACCCACATGCATTTTTAGTGTGAGGAAACTTTCTCTCGACAAATACAGACAACCCGGCTTCTTAGAAGTTAAATATGGCAGCGGAGGGATTCGAACCCATGCCTCCGAAGAGACAGGAGCCTTAATTCAGCGCCTTGGACCGCTCGGCCACACTACCCATGTTAATCCTTGTTTTGCAGTTCGGCTCATATGAAGAACCATTATATACAATAGGTATCCAAAGAGAAACAGGCAGGTCTTGTCTGCTGATTTGTGTTGAACCGCGGTCGAACTCCAATGAGTCGGCAACAAGAGAAAGTCACATTAGAGACCCACATGCATTTTTAGTGTGAGGAAACTTCCTCTAGACAAATACAGACAACCAGGCTTCTTAGAAGTTAAACATGGCAGCGGTGGGATTCGAACCCACGCCTCCGAAGAGACTGGAGCCTTAATCCAGCGCCTTGGACCGCTCGGCCACACTACCCATGTTATTCCTTACTTGGCAGTTCGGCTCATATGAAGAAGCTTTATATACAATAGGTATCCTAAGAGAAACAGGCAGGACTTGTATGCTGATTTGTGTTGAACCGTTATCGAACTCCAATAAGTCGGCCTCAAGAGAAAGTCACATTAGACACCCACATGCATTTTTAGTGTGAGGAAACTTTCTCTCGACAAATACAGACAACCTGGCTTCATAGAAGTTAAATATGGCAGCGGTGGGATTCGAACCTACGCCTCCGAAGAGACTGGAGCCTTAATCCAGCGCCTTGGACCGCTCGGCCACACTACCCATGTTATTCCTTATTTTGCAGTTCGGCTCATATGAAGAACCTTTATATACAATAGGTATCCTAAGAGAAACAGGCAGGTCTTGTCTGCTGATTTGTGTTGAACCGTGGTCGAACTCCAAAGAGTCGGCAACAAGAGAAAGTCACATTAGACACCCACATGCATTTTTAGTGTGAGGAAACTTCCTCTAGACAAATACAGACAACCAGGCTTCTTAGAAGTTAAATATGGCAGCGGTGGGATTCGAACCCACGCCTCCGAAGAGACTGGAGTCTTAATCCAGCGCCTTGGACCGCTCGGCCACACTACCCATGTTACTCCTTATTTTGCAGTTCGGCTCATATGAAGAACCTTTATATACAATAAGTATCCAAAGAGAAACAGGCAGGTCTTGTCTGCTGATTTGTGTTGAACCGCGGTCGAACTCCAATGAGTCGGCAACAAGAGAAAGTCACATTAGAGACCCACATGCATTTTTAGTGTGAGGAAACTTCCTCTAGACAAATACAGACAACCAGGCTTCTTAGAAGTTAAACATGGCAGCGGTGGGATTCGAACCCACGCCTCCGAAGAGACTGGAGCCTTAATCCAGCGCCTTGGACCGCTCGGCCACACTACCCATGTTATTCCTTACTTGGCAGTTCGGCTCATATGAAGAAGCTTTATATACAATAGGTATCCTAAGAGAAGCAGGCAGGACTTGTATGCTGATTTGTGTTGAACCGTTATCGAACTCCAATAAGTCGGCCTCAAGAGAAAGTCACATTAAACACCCACATGCATTTTTAGAGTGAGGCAACTTTCTCTAGACAAATACAGACAACCAGGCTTCTTAGAAGTTAAACATGGCAGCGGTGGGATTCGAACCCATGCCTCCGAAGAGACAGGAGCCTTAATTCAGCGCCTTGGACCGCTCGGCCACACTACCCATGTTAACCCTTGTTTTGCAGTTCGGCTCATATGAAGAACCATTATATACAATAGGTATCCA
This sequence comes from Brienomyrus brachyistius, assembly GCF_023856365.1. Taxonomy (NCBI): domain Eukaryota; kingdom Metazoa; phylum Chordata; class Actinopteri; order Osteoglossiformes; family Mormyridae; genus Brienomyrus; species Brienomyrus brachyistius. Next base: position 2,012,899 of record NW_026042332.1, read on the forward strand.
AAGAGAAACAGGCAGGTCTTGTCTGCTGATTTGTGTTGAACCGCGGTCGAACTCCAATGAGTCGGCAACAAGAGGAAGTCACATTAGAGACCCACATGCATTTTTAGTGTGAGGAAACTTCCTCTAGACAAATACAGACAACCAGGCTTCTTAGAAGTTAAACATGGCAGCGGTGGGATTCGAACCCACGCCTCCGAAGAGACTGGAGCCTTAATCCAGCGCCTTGGACCGCTCGGCCACACTACCCATGTTATTCCTTACTTGGCAGTTCGGCTCATATGAAGAAGCTTTATATACAATAGGTATCCTAAGAGAAACAGGCAGGACTTGTATGCTGATTTGTGTTGAACCGTTATCGAACTCCAATAAGTCGGCCTCAAGAGAAAGTCACATTAAACACCCACAAGCATTTTTAGAGTGAGGCAACTTTCTCTAGACAAATACAGACAACCAGGCTTCTTAGAAGTTAAACATGGCAGCGGTGGGATTCGAACCCATGCCTCCGAAGAGACAGGAGCCTTAATTCAGCGCCTTGGACCGCTCGGCCACACTACCCATGTTAACCCTTGTTTTGCAGTTCGGCTCATATGAAGAACCATTATATACAATAGGTATCCAAAGAGAAACAGGCAGGTCTTGTCTGCTGATTTGTGTTGAACCGCGGTCGAACTCCAATGAGTCGGCAACAAGAGAAAGTCACATTAGAGACCCACATGGATTTTTAGTGTGAGGACACTTCCTTTAGACTAATACAGACAACCAGGCTTCTTAGAAGTTAAACATGGCAGCGGTGGGATTCGAACTCACGCCTCCTAAGAGACTTGAGCCGTAATCCAGCGCCTTGGACCGCTCAGCCACACTACCCATGTTACACCTTATTTTGCAGTTCGGCTCATATGAAGAACCATTATATACAATAGGTATCCAAAGAGAAACAGGCAGGTCTTGTATGCTGATTTGTGTTGAACCGTGGTCGAACTCCAAAGAGTCGGCAACAAGAGAAAGTCACATTAGACACCCACATGCATTTTTAGTGTGAGGAAACTTTCTCTAGACAAATACAGAGGAGCAGGCTTCTTAGAAGTTAAACATGGCAGCGGTGGGATTCGAACCCACGCCTCCGAAGAGACTGCAGCCTTAATTCAGCGCCTTGGACCGCTCAGCCACACTACCCATGTTACACCTTATTTTGCAGTTCGGCTCATATGAAGAACCATTATATACAATAGGTATCCAAAGAGAAACAGGCAGGTCTTGTATGCTGATTTGTGTTGAACCGTGGTCGAACTCCAAAGAGTCGGCAACAAGAGAAAGTCACATTAGACACCCACATACATTTTTAGTGTGAGGAAACTTTCTCTAGACAAATACAGACAACCAGGCTTCTTAGAAGTTAAACATGGCAGCGGTGGGATTCGAACCCATGCCCCCGAAGAGACTGGAGCCTTAATCCAGCGCCTTGGACCGCTCAGCCACACTACCCACGTTATTCCTTATTTTACAGTTCGGCTCATATGAAGAACCTTTATATACAATAGGTATCCTAAGAGAAACAGGCAGGTCTTGTCTGCTGATTTGTGTTGAACCGTGGTCGAACTCCAAAGAGTCGGCAACAAGAGAAAGTCACATTAGACACCCACATGCATTTTTAGTGTGAGGAAACTTTCTCTCGACAAATACAGACAACCCGGCTTCTTAGAAGTTAAATATGGCAGCGGAGGGATTCGAACCCATGCCTCCGAAGAGACAGGAGCCTTAATTCAGCGCCTTGGACCGCTCGGCCACACTACCCATGTTAATCCTTGTTTTGCAGTTCGGCTCATATGAAGAACCATTATATACAATAGGTATCCAAAGAGAAACAGGCAGGACTTGTATGCTGATTTGTGTTGAACCGTTATCGAACTCCAATAAGTCGGCCTCAAGAGAAAGTCACATTAGACACCCACATGCATTTTTAGTGTGAGGAAACTTTCTCTCGACAAATACAGACAACCTGGCTTCATAGAAGTTAAATATGGCAGCGGTGGGATTCGAACCCACGCCTCCGAAGAGACTGGAGCCTTAATCCAGCGCCTTGGACCGCTCGGCCACACTACCCATGTTATTCCTTATTTTGCAGTTCGGCTCATATGAAGAACCTTTATATACAATAGGTATCCTAAGAGAAACAGGCAGGTCTTGTCTGCTGATTTGTGTTGAACCGTGGTCGAACTCCAAAGAGTCGGCAACAAGAGAAAGTCACATTAGACACCCACATGCATTTTTAGTGTGAGGAAACTTCCTCTAGACAAATACAGACAACCAGGCTTCTTAGAAGTTAAATATGGCAGCGGTGGGATTCGAACCCACGCCTCCGAAGAGACAGGAGCCTTAATTCAGCGCCTTGGACCGCTCGGCCACACTACCCATGTTAACCCTTGTTTTGCAGTTCGGCTCATATGAAGAACCATTATATACAATAGGTATCCAAAGAGAAACAGGCAGGTCTTGTCTGCTGATTTGTGTTGAACCGCGGTCGAACTCCAATGAGTCGGCAACAAGAGAAAGTCACATTAGAGACCCACATGCATTTTTAGTGTGAGGAAACTTCCTCTAGACAAATACAGACAACCAGGCTTCTTAGAAGTTAAACATGGCAGCGGTGGGATTCGAACCCACGCCTCCGAAGAGACTGGAGCCTTAATCCAGCGCCTTGGACCGCTCGGCCACACTACCCATGTTATTCCTTACTTGGCAGTTCGGCTCATATGAAGAAGCTTTATATACAATAGGTATCCTAAGAGAAACAGGCAGGACTTGTATGCTGATTTGTGTGGAACCGTTATCGAACTCCAATAAGTCGGCCTCAAGAGAAAGTCACATTAAACACCCACAAGCATTTTTAGAGTGAGGCAACTTTCTCTAGACAAATACAGACAACCAGGCTTCTTAGAAGTTAAATATGGCAGCGGTGGGATTCGAACCCATGCCTCCGAAGAGACAGGAGCCTTAATCCAGCGGCTTGGACCGCTCGGCCACACTACCCAGGTCAGTCTTTGTTTTATAGTTCGGCTCATATGAAGAACCTTTATATACAACAGTTATCCTAAGAGAAACTGGCAGGTCTTGTCTGCTGATTTGTGTTGAATCGTTGTCGAACTCCAATGAGTCGGCAACAAGAGAAAGTCACATTAGACACCCACATGCATTTTTAGTGTGAGGAAACTTTCTCTAGACAAATACAGACAACCAGGCTTCTTAGAAGTTAAACATGGCAGCGGTGGGATTCGAACCCACGCCTCCGAAGAGACTGGAGCCTAAATCCAGCGCCTTGGACCGCTCGGCCACACTACCCATATTATTTCTTATTTTGCAGTTCGGTTCATATGAAGAACCTTTATATACAATAGGTATTCTAAGACAAACAGTCAGGTCTTGTCTGCTGATTTGTGTTGAACCGTGGTCGAACTCCAATGAGTCGGCAACATGAGAAAGTCACATTAGACACCCACATGCATTTTTAGTGTGAGGAAACTTTCTCTAGACAAATACAGACAACCAGGCTTCTTGGAAGTTAAACATGGCAGCGCTGGGATTCGAACCCACGCCTCCGAAGAGACTGGAGCCTAAGTCCAGCGGCATGGACCGCTCGGCCACACTACCCATGTTATTCCTTATTTTGCAGTTCGGCTCATATGAAGAACCTTCATATACAATAGTTATCCTAAGAGAAACAGGCAGGTCTTGTCTGCTGATTTGTGTTGAACCGCGGTCGAACTCCAATGAGTCGGCAACATGAGAAAGTCACATTAGACACCCACATGCATTTTTAGTGTGAGGAAACTTTCTCTAGACAAATACAGACAACCAGGCTTCTTAGAAGTTAAATATGGCAGCGGTGGGATTCGAACACACGCCTCCGAAGAGACTGGAGCCTTAATCCAGCGCTTTGGACCGCTCGGCCACACTACCCATGTCAATCTTTATTTTGCAGTTCGGCTCATATGAAGAACCTTTATATACAATAGGTATCCTAAGAGAAACAGGCAGGTCTTGTATGCTGATTTGTGTTGAATCGTTGTCGAACTCCAATGAGTCGACCACAAGAGAAAGTCACATTAGACAACCACATGCATTTTTAGCGTGAGGAAATTTTCTCTAGACAAATACAGACAACCAGGCTTCTTAGAAGTTAAACATGGCAGCGGTGGGATTCGAAACCACGCCTCCGAAGAGACTGGAGCCTAAATCCAGCGCCTTGGACCGCTCGGCCACACTACCCGTGTTATTCCTTATTTTGCAGTTCGGCTCATATGAAGAACCTTTATATACAATAAGTATTCTAAGACAAACAGGCAGGTCTTGTCTGCTGATTTGTGTTGAACCGTGGTCGAACTCCAATGAGTCGGCAACATGAGAAAGTCACATTAGACACCCACATGCATTTTTAGTGTGAGGAAACTTTCTCTAGACAAATACAGACAATCAGGTTTATTAGAAGTTAAATATGGCAGCGGTGGGATTCGAACCCACGCCTCCAAAGACACTGGAGCCTAAATCCAGCGCCTTGGACCGCTCGGCCACACTACCCATGTTAATCCTTATTTTGCAGTTCGGCTCATACGAAGAACCTTTATATACAATAGGTATTCTAAGATAAACAGGCAGGTCTTGTCTGCTGATTTGTGTTGAACCGTGGTCGAACTCCAATGAGTCGGCAACATGAGAAAGTCACATTAAACACCCACATGCATTTTTAGTGTGAGGAAACTTTCTCTAGACAAATACAGACAACCAGGCTTCTTAGAAGTTAAATATGCCAGCGGTGGGATTCTAACACACGCCTCCAAAGAGACTGGAGCCTTAATCCAGCGGCTTGGACCGCTCGGCCACACTACCCAGGTCAGTCTTTGTTTTACAGTTCGGCTCATATGAAGAACCTTTATATACAATAGGTATCCTAAGAGAAACTGGCAGGTCTTGTCTGCTGATTTGTGTTGAATCGTTGTCGAACTCCAATGAGTCAGCCACAAGAGAAAGTCACATTAGACACCCACATGCATTTTTAGCGTGAGGAAATTTTCTCTAGACAAATACAGACAACTAGGCTTCTTAGAAGTTAAATATGGCAGCGGTGGGATTCGAACCCACGCCTCCAAAGAGACTGGAGCCTAAATCCAGCGCCTTGGACCGCTCGGCCACACTACCCATGTTATTCCTTATTTTGCAGTTCGGCTCATATGAAGAACCTTTATATACAATAGGTATTCTAAGACAAACAGGCAGGTCTTGTCTGCTGATTTGTGTTGAACCGTGGTCGAACTCCAATGAGTCGGCAACATGAGAAAGTCACATTAGACACCCACATGCATTTTTAGTGTGAGGAAACTTTCTCTAGACAAATACAGACAACCAGGCTTCTTAGAAGTTAAATATGGCAGCGGTGGGATTCTAACACACGCCTCCAAAGAGACTGGAGCCTTAATCCAGCGGCTTGGACCGCTCGGCCACACTACCCAGGTCAGTCTTTGTTTTACAGTTCGGCTCATATGAAGAACCTTTATATACAATAGTTATCCTAAGAGAAACTGGCAGGTCTTGTCTGCTGATTTGTGTTGAATCGTTGTCGAACTCCAATGAGTCAGCCACAAGAGAAAGTCACATTAGACACCCACATGCATTTTTAGCGTGAGGAAATTTTCTCTAGACAAATACAGACAACCAGGCTTCTTAGAAGTTAAATATGGCAGCGCTGGGATTCGAACCCACGCCTCCGAAGAGACTGGAGCCTTAATCCAGCGCCTTGGACCGCTCGGCCACACTACCCATGTCAGTCTTTGTTTTACAATTCGGCTCATATGAAGAAGCTTTATATACAATAGGTATCCTAAGAGAAACAGGCAGGTCTTGTACGCTGATTTGTGTTGAACCGCGGTCGAACTCCAATGAGTCGGCAACATGAGAAAGTCACATCAGACACGCACATGCATTTTTAGTGTGAGAAAACTTTCTCTAGACAAATACAGACAACCAGGCTTATTAGAAGTTAAATATGGCAGCAGCGGGATTCGAACCCACGCCTCCAAAGAGACTGGAGCCTAAATCCAGCGCCTTGGACCGCTCGGCCACACTACCCATGTTATTCCTTATTTTGTAGTTCGGCTCATATGAAGAACCTTTATATACAATAGTTATCCTAAGAGAAACAGGCATGTCATGTCTGCTGATTTGTGTTGAACCGCGGTCGAACTCCAATGAGTTGGCAACAAGAGAAAGTCACATTAGACACCCACATGCATTTTTAGTGTGAGGAAACTTTCTCTAGACAAATACAGACAACCAGGCTTCTTAGAAGTTAAACATGGCAGCGGTGGGATTCGAACCCACGCCTCCGAAGAGACTGGAGCCTAAATCCAGCGCCTTGGACCGCTCGGCCACACTACCCATGTTATTCCTTATTTTGCAGTTCGGCTCATATGAAGAACCTTTATATACAATAGGTATTCTAAGACAAACAGGCAGGTCTTGTCTGCTGATTTGTGTTGAACCGTGGTCGAACTCCAATGAGTCGGCAACATGAGAAAGTCACATTAGACACCCACATGCATTTTTAGTGTGAGGAAACTTTCTCTAGACAAATACAGACAACCAGGCTTCTTAGAAGTTAAATATGGCAGCGGTGGGATTCTAACACACGCCTCCAAAGAGACTGGAGCCTTAATCCAGCGGCTTGGACCGCTCGGCCACACTACCCAGGTCAGTCTTTGTTTTACAGTTCGGCTCATATGAAGAACCTTTATATACAATAGTTATCCTAAGAGAAACTGGCAGGTCTTGTCTGCTGATTTGTGTTGAATCGTTGTCGAACTCCAATGAGTCAGCCACAAGAGAAAGTCACATTAGACACCCACATGCATTTTTAGCGTGAGGAAATTTTCTCTAGACAAATACAGACAACCAGGCTTCTTAGAAGTTAAATATGGCAGCGCTGGGATTCGAACCCACGCCTCCGAAGAGACTGGAGCCTTAATCCAGCGCCTTGGACCGCTCGGCCACACTACCCATGTCAGTCTTTGTTTTACAATTCGGCTCACATGAAGAAGCTTTATATACAATAGGTATCCTAAGAGAATCAGGCAGGTCTTGTACGCTGATTTGTGTTGAACCGCGGTCGAACTCCAATGAGTCGGCAACATGAGAAAGTCACATCAGACACGCACATGCATTTTTAGTGTGAGAAAACTTTCTCTAGACAAATACAGACAATCAGGCTTATTAGAAGTTAAATATGGCAGCGGTGGGATTCGAACCCACGCCTCCAAAGAGACTGGAGCCTAAATCCAGCGCCTTGGACCGCTCGGCCACACTACCCATGTTATTCCTTATTTTGCAGTTCGGCTCATATGAAGAACCTTTATATACAATAGTTATCCTAAGAGAAACAGGCATGTCATGTCTGCTGATTTGTGTTGAACCGCGGTCGAACTCCAATGAGTCGGCAACAAGAGAAAGTCACATTAGACACCCACATGCATTTTTAGTGTGAGGAAACTTTCTCTAGACAAATACAGACAACCAGGCTTCTTAGAAGTTAAACATGGCAGCGGTGGGATTCGAACCCATGCCTCCGAAGAGACTGGAGCCTAAATCCAGCGCCTTGGACCGCTCGGCCACACTACCCATGTTATTCCTTATTTTGCAGTTCGGCTCATATGAAGAACCTTTATATACAATAGGTATTCTAAGACAAACAGGCAGGTCTTGTCTGCTGATTTGTGTTGAACCGTGGTCGAACTCCAATGAGTCGGCAACATGAGAAAGTCACATTAGACACCCACATGCATTTTTAGTGTGAGGAAACTTTCTCTAGACAAATACAGACAACCAGGCTTCTTAGAAGTTAAATATGGCAGCGGTGGGATTCTAACACACGCCTCCAAAGAGACTGGAGCCTTAATCCAGCGGCTTGGACCGCTCGGCCACACTACCCAGGTCAGTCTTTGTTTTACAGTTCGGCTCATATGAAGAACCTTTATATACAATAGTTATCCTAAGAGAAACTGGCAGGTCTTGTCTGCTGATTTGTGTTGAATCGTTGTCGAACTCCAATGAGTCAGCCACAAGAGAAAGTCACATTAGACACCCACATGCATTTTTAGCGTGAGGAAATTTTCTCTAGACAAATACAGACAACCAGGCTTCTTAGAAGTTAAATATGGCAGCGCTGGGATTCGAACCCACGCCTCCGAAGAGACTGGAGCCTTAATCCAGCGCCTTGGACCGCTCGGCCACACTACCCATGTTATTCCTTATTTTGCAGTTCGGCTCATATGAAGAACCTTTATATACAATAGTTATCCTAAGAGAAACAGGCATGTCATGTCTGCTGATTTGTGTTGAACCGCGGTCGAACTCCAATGAGTCGGCAACAAGAGAAAGTCACATTAGACACCCACATGCATTTTTAGTGTGAGGAAACTTTCTCTAGACAAATACAGACAACCAGGCTTCTTAGAAGTTAAACATGGCAGCGGTGGGATTCGAACCCACGCCTCCGAAGAGACTGGAGCCTAAATCCAGCGCCTTGGACCGCTCGGCCACACTACCCATGTTATTCCTTATTTTGCAGTTCGGCTCATATGAAGAACCTTTATATACAATAGGTATTCTAAGACAAACAGGCAGGTCTTGTCTGCTGATTTGTGTTGAACCGTGGTCGAACTCCAATGAGTCGGCAACATGAGAAAGTCACATTAGACACCCACATGCATTTTTAGTGTGAGGAAACTTTCTCTAGACAAATACAGACAACCAGGCTTCTTAGAAGTTAAACATGGCAGCGGTGGGATTCGAACCCACGCCTCCGAAGAGACTGGAGCCTAAATCCAGCGCCTTGGACCGCTCGGCCACACTACCCGTATTATTTCTTATTTTGCAGTTCGGTTCATATGAAGAACCTTTATATACAATAGGTATTCTAAGACAAACAGTCAGGTCTTGTCTGCTGATTTGTGTTGAACCGTGGTCGAACTCCAATGAGTCGGCAACATGAGAAAGTCACATTAGACACCCACATGCATTTTTAGTGTGAGGAAACTTTCTCTAGACAAATACAGACAACCAGGCTTCTTAGAAGTTAAACATGGCAGCGGTGGGATTCGAACCCACGCCTCCGAAGAGACTGGAGCCTAAGTCCAGCGCCATGGACCGCTCGGCCACACTACCCATGTTATTCCTTATTTTGCAGTTCGGCTCATATGAAGAACCTTCATATACAATAGTTATCCTAAGAGAAACAGGCAGGTCTTGTCTGCTGATTTGTGTTGAACCGCGGTCGAACTCCAATGAGTTGGCAACATGAGAAAGTCACATTAGACACCCACATGCATTTTTAGTGTGAGGAAACTTTCTCCAGACAAATACAGACAACCAGGCTTCTTAGAAGTTAAATATGGCAGCGGTGGGATTCGAACACACGCCTCCAAAGAGACTGGAGCCTAAATCCAGCGCCTTGGACCGCTCGGCCACACTACCCATGTTATTCCTTATTTTGCAGTTCGGCTCATATGAAGAACCTTTATATACAATAGTTATCCTAAGAGAAACAGGCATGTCATGTCTGCTGATTTGTGTTGAACCGCGGTCGAACTCCAATGAGTCGGCAACAAGAGAAAGTCACATTAGACACCCACATGCATTTTTAGTGTGAGGAAACTTTCTCTAGACAAATACAGACAACCAGGCTTCTTAGAAGTTAAACATGGCAGCGGTGGGATTCGAACCCACGCCTCCGAAGAGACTGAAGCCTAAATCAAGCGCCTTGGACCGCTCGGCCACACTACCCATGTTATTCCTTATTTTGCAGTTCGGCTCATATGAAGAACCTTTATATACAATAGGTATTCTAAGACAAACAGGCAGGTCTTGTCTGCTGATTTGTGTTGAACCGTGGTCGAACTCCAATGAGTCGGCAACATGAGAAAGTCACATTAGACACCCACATGCATTTTTAGTGTGAGGAAACTTTCTCTAGACAAATACAGACAACCAGGCTTCTTAGAAGTTAAATATGGCAGCGGTGGGATTCTAACACACGCCTCCAAAGAGACTGGAGCCTTAATCCAGCGGCTTGGACCGCTCGGCCACACTACCCAGGTCAGTCTTTGTTTTACAGTTCGGCTCATATGAAGAACCTTTATATACAATAGTTATCCTAAGAGAAACTGGCAGGTCTTGTCTGCTGATTTGTGTTGAATCGTTGTCGAACTCCAATGAGTCAGCCACAAGAGAAAGTCACATTAGACACCCACATGCATTTTTAGCGTGAGGAAATTTTCTCTAGACAAATACAGACAACCAGGCTTCTTAGAAGTTAAATATGGCAGCGCTGGGATTCGAACCCACGCCTCCGAAGAGACTGGAGCCTTAATCCAGCGACTTGGACCGCTCGGCCACACTACCCATGTCAGTCTTTGTTTTACAATTCGGCTCATATGAAGAAGCTTTATATACAATAGGTATCCTAAGAGAAACAGGCAGGTCTTGTACGCTGATTTGTGTTGAACCGCGGTCGAACTCCAATGAGTCGGCAACATGAGAAAGTCACATTAGACACCCACATGCATTTTTAGTGTGAGGAAACTTTCTCTAGACAAATACAGACAACCAGGCTTCTTAGAAGTTAAACATGGCAGCGGTGGGATTCGAACCCACGCCTCCGAAGAGACTGGAGCCTAAATCCAGCGCCTTGGACCGCTCGGCCACACTACCCATGTTATTCCTTATTTTGCAGTTCGGCTCATATGAAGAACCTTTATATACAATAGGTATTCTAAGACAAACAGGCAGGTCTTGTCTGCTGATTTGTGTTGAACCGTGGTCGAACTCCAATGAGTCGGCAACATGAGAAAGTCACATTAGACACCCACATGCATTTTTAGTGTGAGGAAACTTTCTCTAGACAAATACAGACAACCAGGCTTCTTAGAAGTTAAACATGGCAGCGGTGGGATTCGAACCCACGCCTCCGAAGAGACTGGAGCCTAAATCCAGCGCCTTGGACCGCTCGGCCACACTACCCGTATTATTTCTTATTTTGCAGTTCGGTTCATATGAAGAACCTTTATATACAATAGGTATTCTAAGACAAACAGTCAGGTCTTGTCTGCTGATTTGTGTTGAACCGTGGTCGAACTCCAATGAGTCGGCAACATGAGAAAGTCACATTAGACACCCACATGCATTTTTAGTGTGAGGAAACTTTCTCTAGACAAATACAGACAACCAGGCTTCTTAGAAGTTAAACATGGCAGCGGTGGGATTCGAACCCACGCCTCCGAAGAGACTGGAGCCTAAGTCCAGCGCCATGGACCGCTCGGCCACACTACCCATGTTATTCCTTATTTTGCAGTTCGGCTCATATGAAGAACCTTCATATACAATAGTTATCCTAAGAGAAACAGGCAGGTCTTGTCTGCTGATTTGTGTTGAACCGCGGTCGAACTCCAATGAGTTGGCAACATGAGAAAGTCACATTAGACACCCACATGCATTTTTAGTGTGAGGAAACTTTCTCTAGACAAATACAGACAACCAGGCTTCTTAGAAGTTAAATATGGCAGCGGTGGGATTCGAACACACGCCTCCAAAGAGACTGGAGCCTAAATCCAGCGCCTTGGACCGCTCGGCCACACTACCCATGTTATTCCTTATTTTGCAGTTCGGCTCATATGAAGAACCTTTATATACAATAGTTATCCTAAGAGTAACAGGCATGTCATGTCTGCTGATTTGTGTTGAACCGCGGTCGAACTCCAATGAGTCGGCAACAAGAGAAAGTCACATTAGACACCCACATGCATTTTTAGTGTGAGGAAACTTTCTCTAGACAAATACAGACAACCAGGCTTCTTAGAAGTTAAACATGGCAGCGGTGGGATTCGAACCCACGCCTCCGAAGAGACTGGAGCCTAAATCCAGCGCCTTGGACCGCTCGGCCACACTACCCATGTTATTCCTTATTTTGCAGTTCGGCTCATATGAAGAACCTTTATATACAATAGGTATTCTAAGACAAACAGGCAGGTCTTGTCTGCTGATTTGTGTTGAACCGTGGTCGAACTCCAATGAGTCGGCAACATGAGAAAGTCACATTAGACACCCACATGCATTTTTAGTGTGAGGAAACTTTCTCTAGACAAATACAGACAACCAGGCTTCTTAGAAGTTAAATATGGCAGCGGTGGGATTCTAACACACGCCTCCAAAGAGACTGGAGCCTTAATCCAGCGGCTTGGACCGCTCGGCCACACTACCCAGGTCAGTCTTTGTTTTACAGTTCGGCTCATATGAAGAACCTTTATATACAATAGTTATCCTAAGAGAAACTGGCAGGTCTTGTCTGCTGATTTGTGTTGAATCGTTGTCGAACTCCAATGAGTCAGCCACAAGAGAAAGTCACATTAGACACCCACATGCATTTTTAGCGTGAGGAAATTTTCTCTAGACAAATACAGACAACCAGGCTTCTTAGAAGTTAAATATGGCAGCGCTGGGATTCGAACCCACGCCTCCGAAGAGACTGGAGCCTTAATCCAGCGACTTGGACCGCTCGGCCACACTACCCATGTCAGTCTTTGTTTTACAATTCGGCTCATATGAAGAAGCTTTATATACAATAGGTATCCTAAGAGAAACAGGCAGGTCTTGTACGCTGATTTGTGTTGAACCGCGGTCGAACTCCAATGAGTCGGCAACATGAGAAAGTCACATCAGACACGCACATGCATTTTTAGTGTGAGAAAACTTTCTCTAGACAAATACAGACAATCAGGCTTATTAGAAGTTAAATATGGCAGCGGTGGGATTCAAACCCACGCCTCCAAAGAGACTGGAGCCTAAATCCAGCGCCTTGGACCGCTCGGCCACACTACCCATGTTATTCCTTATTTTGCAGTTCGGCTCATATGAAGAACCTTTATATACAATAGTTATCCTAAGAGAAACAGGCATGTCATGTCTGCTGATTTGTGTTGAACCGCGGTCGAACTCCAATGAGTCGGCAACAAGAGAAAGTCACATTAGACACCCACATGCATTTTTAGTGTGAGGAAACTTTCTCTAGACAAATACAGGAAACCAGGCTTCTTAGAAGTTAAATATGGCAGCGGTGGGATTTGAACACACGCCTCCGAAGAGACTGGAGCCTTAATCCAGCGCTTTGGACCGCTCGGCCACACTACCCATGTCAATCTTTATTTTGCAGTTCGGCTCATATGAAGAACCTTTATATACAATAGGTATCCTAAGAGAAACAGGCAGGTCTTGTATGCTGATTTGTGTTGAATCGTTGTCGAACTCCAATGAGTCGACCACAAGAGAAAGTCACATTAGACAACCACATGCATTTTTAGCGTGAGGAAATTTTCTCTAGACAAATACAGACAACCAGGCTTCTTAGAAGTTAAACATGGCAGCGGTGGGATTCGAACCCACGCCTCCGAAGAGACTGGAGCCTAAATCCAGCGCCTTGGACCGCTCGGCCACACTACCCGTGTTATTCCTTATTTTGCAGTTCGGCTCATATGAAGAACCTTTATATACAATAGGTATTCTAAGACAAACAGGCAGGTCTTGTCTGCTGATTTGTGTTGAACCGCGGTCGAACTCCAATGAGTCGGCAAAATGAGAAAGTCACATTAGACACCCACATGCATTTTTAGTGTGAGGAAACTTTCTCTAGACAAATACAGACAACCAGGCTTCTTAGAAGTTAAATATGGCAGCGCTGGGATTCGAACCCACGCCTCCAAAGAGACTGGAGCCTTAATCCAGCGCCTTGGACCGCTCGGCCACACTACCCATGTCAGTCTTTGTTTTACAGTTCGGCTCATATGAAGAAGCTTTATACACAATAGGTATCCTAAGACAAACAGGCAGGTCTTGTCTGCTGATTTGTGTTGAACCGCGGTCGAACTCCAATGAGTTGGCAATATGAGAAAGTCACATTAGACACCCACATGCATTTTTAGTGTGAGGAAATTTTCTCTAGACAAATACAGACAACCAGGCTTCTTAGAAGTTAAATATGGCAGCGGTGGGATTCCAACACACGCCTCCGAAGAGACTGGAGCCTAAATCCAGCGCCTTGGACCGCTCGGCCACACTACCCGTGTTATTCCTTATTTTGCAGTTCGGTTCATATGAAGAACCTTTATATGCAATAGGTATTCTAAGACAAACAGTCAGGTCTTGTCTGCTGATTTGTGTTGAACCGTGGTCGAACTCCAATGAGTCGGCCACAAGAGAAAGTCACATTAGACACCCACATGCATTTTTAGCGTGAGGAAATTTTCTCTAGACAAATACAGACAACCAGGCTTCTTAGAAGTTAAACATGGCAGCGGTGGGATTCGAACCCATGCCTCCGAAGAGACTGGAGCCTAAATCCAGCGCCTCGGACCGCTCGGCCACACTACCCATGTTATTCCTTATTTTGCAGTTCAGCTCATATGAAGAACCTTCATATACAATAGTTATCCTAAGAGAAACAGGCAGGTCTTGTCTGCTGATTTGTGTTGAACCGCGGTCGAACTCCAATGAGTCGGCAACATGAGAAAGTCACATTAGACACCCACATGCATTTTTAGCGTGAGGAAATTTTCTCTAGACAAATACAGACAACCAGGCTTCTTAAAAAACTTTGCATCAGTGCAAGGCACTAAATGGTTGTCCTGACTGTCTTAATGTTTCAGAGGTATGTTTAGGCGTAACAGGCAATGAACCAATGAGAATGAACCACCTCAGCTTTAGAAGGCAGCAGTGCATGAGCTACAGCGGATTGCTATTACAATGGTGCCTTTGCCTGCCAAGCCTGACCGGTTTTCATCTGTGAAAACAGACCTGCTCCTGCTGGAGCACATCATTTATGGGTGGACCACTGTTCCAGCTCAGCCTTCCAAGGTGAAACAGGTATGGGATGTAGCAGCGAGTATGTCCTCGTTTTCTGACATCAGCAGACCATCCGTTCAGTGCTGAAAGCGGTATAATGATGTCAGAAGACAGGGAAACCAGAAGGTCCCTGCTGAACCTGGTGTGTTTAAATATCCATGTGTTTGGAACGACTGAATGGTTTGGAGTCTGCAATCTCAGCAGCTGGAGCCAGAGTCTCAGATCTCCAGAGTGCAGCGCAAACTTAATGGTCCGCTTATGTGCAAGGCTACAATACATGTTCACCCACTCAGGACACGGTATGTTAATGGAGCAAAGCCTAGTAAGTTGATAGCGCTCAAGCTCCTTCAGTGCAACTCCTTTGCTACTATTTCATGTGTGAAATCCAAATATGGTACTATAACCAATAAAACTTATGAAATCAATGATTGCAAAAAATAAGGCTCCCAAGAATTCAAGCTGAAGTGTTGCAATATCCTATTGGCCACTGTTAGCCCATCCTCTGTTTCGTATGCTGTCCTTGGCCATGAAGTCTTCTCAACTCTATTACTCTATAAACTGTGATAATTTCGTTACTTTTAAAACATGGCAAGAACCCTGCTGATTGTTCCAGCTATCGTCACCTGTCCTTAATGAATTCAGATGTGAAGCTGCTAGAGAAGGTGTTAGCTTACCTTTAATCGATAATAGCTAAACTTATAAATCCTGAACAGGTCAGGTCAGGTCAGGGCGGAGAGTGTGTGCTGATGCAGCATGTCGCCACACCCACCACATGGGGAAACTCCTTGGGATCTCGGCTGGCGACCCCCCAGGCAGCCACACGGTCCAGTCCCACCCTCTGGAGATGGCCATCCATCTGCCGCAGCCATGTGTTACGTGGGCGTCCCCTCGGCCTGGTCCAGCCACTCAGGTTATCAGCAATGAGGATCCCATGAGCCGGATCATCCTCAGAGAAACACCATAGCGCCGTAACTGACGCTCCATCACAAAGCAGGTAACGTGCCTCATTCGGGACTCCTCTAGCAACTGCTCCTTCATCACAAAGTCAAACCAGCGATACCCAAGGATTCTCCAAAGAGACAGTACCTTACATTACAACAAGGAAGGAATAGTATTGGTCTCTCCAAGATTCTGAATTAAAAAAAAATAATCGACTTAATCTTACTGATGTAACCTGTATTATGTCATTACATATCTCGTTTTGATAATACAGTATATTGATACTCTGTAAACATTCAAAAATTGGTCCGTCTTGTTTCATTGTCACCCAAAAACTTCACAACTGTATCGAGAAAGGATCTGCAGCACTTCCACGTGCATCATAACAATTGTAACTGCATTTACAGTTTTGATTTGAACATTCAAAGCAGCTCAGTTCCGCAGTTTTCACCCTCCCTGAGGTTGATCCGGCTTTTATTTAAATTTTACTTTACACTGTAGAAGGTAACACTTGTTCTCTATTAAAATATATCAGGGTCCTTTACTTGTATGTCATTATCCTGTTAAATTAATTAAAATTATGAGTAATGGTCTCCTTTTACATGATATAATTCTAATACTAAGTTAGGTGAGTAAAGTGGACTTGTAACGTTGCATTGCTGGAGAGAAAAAGCCGAGTCGAGCTTTGCACATGTGCAGTGATGTAGCAGGAGTTTCCATTGACTAGAACCTTCCACGTGGACTTGGCAGTCTGGGAGCATAAGCTTTTCTAGGTAAGTTGTTCGACATGAATGTTTAAATTTATTAGGTTAAATTTCACAATTTACAATCGCATATTTACAGGTACAGGCAATAGCGTTGCCACAGCGTCATGTTAGGCCAAAGTTAACCCGCTACAAGTTTTAACGCTAGCTAACTTTAATGTTAGCTAGTTAACATGAACCTTAAACAGTGAAGTATGAAGTCATACAAAAAACAAAAAAGAAGGTGACATCTTACAGTCGTGTTCTACTTGCTCTCAAACATTTTTTGTTTTGATTCAGTTTGATAAAAAGCCAACGTGTAAAGCTGTTCATCTTTATGGACAAGAATCAAGAATCCACATTTGTCAATAGACTGACAGGTAACACATGAAGCTCTTTTCTTCTTAAATTATAATTCTTATTTGATAGACAAATGGTCAAAGTGGTCAAGGCTAAAACAAATTTAACCAAATAATAATACAAGGCTATGAGCACTAACAAAAACCTCTACTCTGAATGAATTACGAAGGGACGGATCTCAGAACATGCAGGAGATGACACACAGGCCAACTCAAAACTACATGTCATCCAAAATAAACACGGCATGTAGGATGAAACAATAAACTGAACCTTTGGAACACTTGTTAGAGGACAAACATTTGGATTATTGCATGTTTAGGTATGTTTATAAGCCAACTTCTCAGTGGCTTCTAAAATTCAGACTCAGCATAGTCAAGTTTTAAAAGCAGCAAAAAGCCTGGAGAATTCTGAATATCAAACTCCATGTTTGTCTCAAAGTCACTGTATGATTCTAAGAGTGGCAGCTTTAGCGTATCTGCACAGGTCTTTGACATTGGGGAAAGATAATCAGTCAAAAACTGAATGCATGGTAGTGGTGTCATTCCTGCAAGTGGAAATGATGCTATAGCCCTCTGGCAAACATCAACACATCCTCTAAGGACAGGGCAGTCACTCGTTCTGAAAGGATAAGTCAGTCAATATAAGGGGGCACACTATGTAGTACAGAATGTTACTACGACAGGTCAGTGCCCTCTTTCTAAGGAACTTTTCCAATAGGAGTAATAAGAGCAACAGGACCTCGCCGAAATGAACAGCCGGCATTTATTTTCAAAAACAGATATAAACAAAGTGTACCTCTTTTAAGGCTTTTCCCCACAGTTGCAATTACAAAACATAACCGAAACATACAAAATATACTCGGAGCTCTTTCAAAACCCCAAAGCAAAATGTCCAATCCACCCGCGTAGCATACATTTGCTTTCAAGGTGAGATGAGGTCTCGGCGCTTATCTGTAACATGGGACGAAGGCACAAGGCACGGAAAGGTCCGCTTCGGTCGGCAGACGCTCCTCTTCAGTCTTCTCCTTCGTAGCCGCCGCTCGTCCGTCCGTCCGATCGACAAGTTTCCATCCAATGTAGAAAAAAAAACAAGCTACATAGCAGCGTAATACCCAATTATTCTCTCAAAATTAAGCTATCAGATATGGAGAAAATCTTACTCGAAAACCCATATTCGTTGAACACACAGTAGTTTTGTTGGAGTTAGACTCCGCCGAGTCCGTTGATGAGGAAAGAGATGCATACGTGAGGCGAAGGATGGTTGTAAGTCCGCTCTCTTTATTCCTTGCACAGACCGCGATCCGGGAGCCGCTCAGATGCACAAACAGTACATACCCGAGGAAGCTCAAACTCTATTGTCTGTGTCTGGCTTATATAGCCCGTCTGGGGCGTCAGCAACCACTTCCCTTGTTAGGCCCAGTAGGTCAAGAGTAAGCATAATGTCACAACAACCCTGCAACACACACCTTCTGCTTTTTCTGCTACACCAGTCTAGGGTGAGGCCTCCTCCCCTGCCTGCCTGCAAGTTGGTTCCTATTTTTTAGTGTGACAAAGTTTAGCACAAAGCTTGGCCCCCCCTTCAATTTAGAATTAAAATTTACTAAACCTTATTGGCTGCATACTAGCATAACATTTCTCTCGGTTAATATGGCTTCAACCTGGCTTTCCGTAGCACTATAGTTAAGCTAAATTACGAAAAACGACAATTGGGTTTTCACAAATGTGATTATTACCTCAATTTTCCTCATTTATACAGCAACCATCTGAGTTAACAGCAAAATTAGGAATATGAACGTCATTAGATATACATCCTTTTCATGCTACGCCTGTGCAACATATAGTTTAAGACCATGCTAGCTAGTGTTGCACATAGCGATCACCAAATGAACTCACCGGAGAAAAGAAAACAATATCCCTGTCCGACTTTCTACGTATACTATGCTCAATGCTTAAAAAAAGAAACGGTTCGCTATTAAACATTGTTGTGCTATTTATTAGTTTCCTTCACATGAGCTAAATCTCCAACTCACTAACGTTCCACCGCTCGCGATATTATTTTTCTTCTTCTTCCCGCTAGCTTGTAACCGCAATACTGACCTCCTCCCTCAATACGACGCACTGCCATCTACTGGACAGGAAGATCTGAACAAACCTAAAAGTGACATAGAATTCAGATATATAACCAAAATCAATGAACCATTTTTATAGGCTGCTTTAAGTGGATCACATCAACATTTACTGTGTTTTAGTGTCTTTAATATGTATATGGTCTGAACATGCTTTCCAAATCTGCAGCAGTCAGCTTCTTAGCAGAGTGGTACAAGACCGGAACTAACACACTTGAATGCTGTTGCAGCGCGGTCAAAAACTGCAGAGTTGAAAGTCCATCTTTGAATCTATAAGGAGAAATGATCTTGTAACAGTTTACTGGATTTAAAGATCAAACGAACTATGAAATGCAACAAATCTACAGAACACATATGGAACCAATTTACCAAAATGTCTTTAAAGTCCCTACAGACAAGTCTATGCTTTAATTTTTAGAGATAAGGTTTGATTGCATAGATAAACTATGGAAGTGTTTTAAGAAAACCGAGCCTCTTCTGTGAATGTGACGCACACAAGAATTTTGTGACAATTTGTGTGTTTAATGGGCATTTTGTTCAAAAGCAATACTAGAATTGCTATTCCATTGTTTACCGCTAGAGGGGGTTATAGCCTAACGGGAACATTAGTTGAAGTTTCGCGGGATTTTCTATAGACAAAGAAACGTCTGGTTTATGTTGTCTGGGCCATGCAAGTGTGTCATTCAGTTTGTACATCTGAAAAAGGCTCTTTCTTGAACAGGTCTTTTTATGAGCATCTGATGACATTTAGGCAACTTTCTGAATATTATTAATCTGAATAAAAAATAGCACATGCAATATGCACGTATAAATATGGCATTTTATTATTTGTTTTCCCCATTACTCGGTCAGCTCTGAAACTAGCCTACTATTGGTAAAACGGACATGACTGAGTGATCTCAATTTTGTAATTAACATAACAACTAATAACAATACAATATGTCTTGGTTGGTTTTAGCTGTTTTAAGTGTGTTCATGTCTTCTTCCCAGAAAATGCTACTAAGGATGATCAGCGTATTGCCCATGCTGCTGGACTTTGCAAAAAATTGGTGGGACATTTCTCACACGACTGGAAGCAGAAGGTGGCACTGAAAGAAGCACAACAAGAGCATAACCTCCCAGAGCATTTACTCATCACAGAATGCAAAACCAGGTGGGGCTCAAGGCAAAAGATGATGGAGAGGGTCTTGGAGCAGCGGCAGGCCCTATCTGATGTCCTCTTGGCAGAGCGTAAAACACGGCATCTGGTTCCCTCATGGCAGGACCTAGATGTGCTTGAGTCTGTAACCTTGGCGTTACACCCTTTGCAAGAATTCACTGATGCTCTTTCCGGGGAAAGCTATGTAAGTGTTTCATATGTTAAACCTGTACTTCATCTTTTGAAGACCTCATTTCAAAGGTAGATGACTCTGATTTAACCAAAACTATAAAAGCAAATATCTTGGATTATATGATTACAAAGTATGATGACGCAGCAACACAAGAACTACTGGACATTGCATCTTTCATTGACTCCAGGTTCAAGGGCAACTACATTAGCAAAGAAAAAGTCAAAGACATCAAGACAAGGGTGATGTCAGAAATGGAAGAAACAGCACAGAAAGTAATTAGGTTACACATTTTATGACATGCCCGAATACTGTAATCGCATGTTGCATTATCTGAATGTGGATGGAACATATCTATTTTTTTATTGTATTCTAAACTGCCTCTCTGTTTTAGGAGGGAACACTTTCTGACAACACTGAGGCCCAAAGCATGGATCCACCAAGTGACAAGAAGGCAAAGCGATCACTGGGCAGTTTGCTGAAAACAAATCCAGGCTCCACTCCCACTCCATCTTCCATGCAGCTGGGGCAAGCTGTTGAAGCTGAACTGAACAGCTACTTGCTGTCCCCGACCATTGACAGTGAGGCAGACCCTTTGCCTTGGTGGAAACTCCACTAGGTCACCTACCCAAAGCTAAGCAAACTAGCTCAAAAATATCTTTGTATACCTGCCACTAGCTCACCCTCTGAGAAGCTCTTTAGCACATCAGGGAATGTGGGCCCTTGTGAAAAAATAGTATGCCATTAACATATTTAAGCACACCCTATTTAGAGAATACTTCTATCAGACTTTTTTGACCCAGCTTTAAGTATATTTAATATACTAAAGTTGTGATAATGATATTAATTTAATATATTAAAAATATATTCAGTGTATTGACTTCATACTTTTTTGACCGAGCTTATTTCATACTTAAATATACTTTAAATATATTTAATGGAATGTACTTTTAAACGTACTTGTAAGATGCTGCAAATATATTGCCCATATACTATTTACATGATATGTAAGCATTAATAGTCTAATTTTACTGCAATTTAAATGTTTCTGCATTCTACTACAGACATTAAGTATGCATATTAATATGGAAGAGTTATTCCGTTAAAACTGGGAAGAAAACTCGAGACAACATTAACAAAAGTTTTTTTATTATGTGTATCAACCACAACATATAAATCAAACCAACAAAAGAACAATCAGCATCAACACTTTACTTGCTGTTTGTTTGTTTTGCAAAGCTCTCGTTATTGCACTTTCTCCTCAAGATATTCTTCACCTCTTGGGAAGAGGTCCCTGGGAATTGTGCGATGATGCAATCTGTTGATAAAATTTCAGATCACTTTTACTGAACCAGACAAATGGTGAGCATTACTGTAAATCAAGAGTTTCAAATGAAGGCAAACCAAAAATTTGAAATCTCATCTGCAAAACCCGTGTGTACGCAGGTTACCCTTTGCTCACAACCAGTCCCCTAATTAGAGTTGCAATAGTAACCTGCACACACAAAGGGGCTTTCTGGACATCCCTTCCCTAACATCTGCATAATGTAATTCCACACATCATTGGAGCGATCAGGAGTTTGGTTGAGATCCCTCTCTTTTCACATTTATAAAGCTTTTCTAAAGTTTCAGTGCCATAGAACTGATATGATTGAGAATAGATTTGTTTAAAAGACATAATAAATCTTTGCGGAAATGCAAACTTTACAAAAATTACTAAACTAATGGGCAACTTGCCTAAATTGTGCACAGAACATACCTATTAATGCTTCGACCTTTTCAGGGTCCAGCTAGTCTTTCTCTGGCAGGTCCTTATGATTGCTTGCATGCTTCCCTGTGATCGATGAGGATGCCAATGTCTCCTTCCCGAAAAGCAGTAGTGCCAGCTCTTGTGTATAAAGTGACATCCTGGTTTTGCTCAAACGATCAAAGAGCCTTTTCTGGACTTGAATGCTGGAGTTAGGCAATGTTACCTGAAAGTAAAATGTTATGCTTAATTTTTCTTTATGATTAACTTCCTTTTAGTCATGTACTTCAGACCTACAATACCATGTCCAACAAAGGTTAAGATGCTGCGTAAAACATAATATGGGTAACCTATCTATGTGCTAATTAACAATATTTCCCATCTTTAGAACTTATCATATAAGGATAGCGGACCTTTATTATAACCATTAATGTTTTGAAAATGAGAAGTAATACAAAAATTACCAACTTGCCATTTTTGCTCATTTAATGCAATGTACAAACATTTACACTTGTTTGATGTTTACAAAATTTCTCAGTTGATGTACATGCTTATTTAATTTTGTTTCATTGGTACAGAACTAGGGCGGCATGGTGGTGCAGTGGTTAGGACTGTTGCCTCACACCTCTGGGACCCGGGTTCGGGTCTCCGCCTGGATCACATGTGTGTGGAGTTTGCATGTTCTCCCCATGTCGTCGTGGGGTTTCCTCTGGGTACTCTGGTTTCCCCCCACAGTCCAAAAACATGCTGAGGCTAATTGGAGTTGCTAAATTGCCCATAGGTGTGAATGGTGTGTGAGTGTGCCCTGCGATGGGCTGGCCCCCCATCCTGGGTTGTTCCCTGCCTCGTGCCCATTGCTTCTGGGATAGGCTCCGGATCCCCCGCGACCCAGTAGGATAAGCGGTTTGGAAAATGGATGGATGGTACAGAACTAATACCAATCTACCATGCCAGGAACCGTACCAAATTGAAAGTTCTGGTAGTGAACCAACCACCGAATACACAATAGTAGCTACAGCATTTGTGATTATGTAACCCATCCATGTAGGAGCAGTAGGGAATGCAGCGGCAGTAGTGATGTGGGACGATACCTTGATCAGCGCCACATTACTAGCCTAGGAATTGAACTAGCAACCCTGTGATCACAAGAACAACTCCCTAACCGTTAGGCTACCACTGCCCATCACCAGCTGATGTGAGGCAAAGACTGTTTCTGTTCTTTCAGCATCCTGCTTGCCTCACCTGGAGTATTATGTGGATAACCTTAGCTGAATATCATGTAGAAGTGGGCTATGCTCTTTGAAATCTAATACTCCTGATGCATCAAACAAGGATAGCTATATAAACTGAAAGAAAGTTAGTTAAATGAATAATTAAAATTTTAAAATATGACAATAACATGAGTTAGATGCAGTTACTGCCTATTTTGTAAGGAACTATTAAAGGTCATCTGCAATCTGTAACAAAATAATTACAAGAAAGGGCTTAATACCATGACTGGTGAACTTGCTGAAGCTGCTGTACCAGAGCTTGAAGGTCCTGCTGATTCGCTGCTTGGAGTGCTCCAGCTGGGGGGTGTGGCCAGCCAGTGGTAATTTTGACACTACGTCTTTTAGGGTTTTGACAATTGCAGGTAGCTCTGAAGAGAAATGGTGTTTTGCAATGTTTTGGTTAGTGCTGTGTATGAAGGTGAATATTTCATTTAAATACATAGAATTAATATAAAGTCATATGCTATTTCATAAATATGCTACTGAACATGCATAACTTTGAGCATCACCAACAACGCTTTGTGCCTTCTGTGGTAACAATACAAAATTATTGGATGATTTATATTTGAACCATAAAGCCATTTACAGACCTGCCAACCATAGGAAATTTTTTTGAGTACCACAACGGTGGCACTCTCGCAGACTCACACTCGCTTGGTGGGCATGACCGGAGTGCACAAGTGGTGACTTTAGTTGGGGGCAAGAGCGTAAATTTGGTTTTGATATTGGTGGGGGACATATAAATCTAACACCCACCTAAACCCACCCCCCATAAGCTTATCAACACTATAATCATTGGATATTGGTGGGGACATGTCCATGTTAATTCTACACCCTTGGTTGGAGGGGCAGCAATTTATGACTGGCAGGATGCTCGGCCAATCATTTCATGTGTTTTTCTTTTACCACAATTAAAACAGTTAATATGCATGTGATGGTTGTATGTACCATAGAAAACATACCTTTAAGAGCCTTTATGGTCTCCATGT
Source organism: Brienomyrus brachyistius (assembly GCF_023856365.1). Classification (NCBI taxonomy): domain Eukaryota; kingdom Metazoa; phylum Chordata; class Actinopteri; order Osteoglossiformes; family Mormyridae; genus Brienomyrus; species Brienomyrus brachyistius. Next base: position 2,037,332 of record NW_026042332.1, read on the forward strand.
CAAGACAACAGCTGGCACTTTGGGTTGTACTTGGTTTGATATAGCCGTCATCCTCTGAATCACTTACCAACTAAAATAAAAAGAAAAGAAAACATTAAGTTGTTACCTTTCTCAGTCTTCAGACGAGTGCGGGTATCCACTAATGTGCAGAGCCATAGAACTCTGGAAGCATGTTTGGGAAACCCTGGGAAGAAGGCTGCACACTGCACTATATTATGTGCTGTAAAGTTAGTTAATAAATGCAAATTTATAATTTACTGACAAATAAACTTGTATTTGTATTGAACAGCTTTCATTTATAATTCAACAAAATATATTCTTACCAGGCGTTTTGACATACTCCTTTGACGTCGGGCACAGTCACTTTCTTCAGAATCATAACACACCTCTGTGGGAATTACAGACCTTTTTTTCCGAATTTCTTTCTTTAGCCTTTCTGCCATTGCAATGGCAGCATCCTTGTTTAGGGTGGGGTTCTTTTCCTATATTCAAATTAAAATGGTCAGGGTTAAAAATGGTAAAAAAATATATATATTTATTTTATAACATGAATGCATTTTTGCAATAATAACATATGGTACTGGTAATTTGATTACACTTCCAGTAAATAACATTGTTTTACAACTACCAGATCATTTGCATTTACCATGCCTTCAATGGTTGGAAACATTTCAGAGTTTCACATTTCTGACAAATCTAACAATAGTGATTGTTTGCTTACCTTCTTTTTTTCATTGACATTTTCAACAAGAAATCTGCTATTTACTTTTCTCTGTCTCTTCACATTCACAGTACTCCAAATATCCTCTCCACGAATGAACTTGTCTCTTTTTTCAGCCATGATTTTCCAGTCATCTGTAATAACGACATTAAAGAAGGATAATGCACACTATTTAGCATATGCACCTTTACTGTACAGTTGCACCGATTGCATTTTTCTTGGCCATTCTGTTTTTTGACCTGCCAATGTGTTTCGATTGTGCTGTTAGTTTTCTAACTTGTTAAAATGAAATGAAAAATTTTGCAGTTTAGCACACTCCATGCACTTTTATCTCAAAGCAATGAGCTAACGTAGACTCGGTGGCAAATTTAGACATGGACAACAGACATGCTAACCGCATCTACTAGCTACTAAACCAGACTAATGTAATTATTATTAACTAGACAAACTAGTGTAATTAATCTTCAGATTAGCTTACCTCCAAGAAGCAATATCTTTGCAGCAATACCGAGTTCTTTCTTCCCGCCTTTTTTTGATGGCCAAAGAACTTCCACCCAACCGTCTTCAGACTCTAAATCGGGGCATTTTGTAACCTGGGTTATGTCCTTCTTGTCTGATTTGTCTACAATATCTAAGCGTTCCACCTCTACAGACCTATCCTGAAAATAAAATAATGCTAAATTGTATTTTGCAGACATCTATGCCGCTATGCGTTGCTTATTAATTAGCAGAGAACAATCTGGTAAATCAAGGAACTAATTGCACACCTTTTTACCGATTATCAGTTTGAAAAATTGCATTGTCGCGCTGTCATTGGTCACACTTGGCGCGCAAGCGCTGCTTAGATCAGCCAATGGAAAAGACGTTTGCTGGTTTAATATTCTATTACCATCGTGACATATAATATTTAGTGTTAATAGCAAGTTGCCTGATCCTCAAAATATAGACGATGAAGTGTTACGATAACTTGCGTTCATAGTGGGGTACCGCAGGGTTCGATTTTAGGACCACTATTGTTCCTAATTTACATAAATGATATGGATACCAATATATACAGTAAACTGCTGAAATTTGCAGATGACACCAAGGTGGGTGGTGTAGCAGATACTGAATTAGTGGCTCAGCAGCTACAGCGGGATCTTGATTTAATTAGTGACTGGGCCGATACCTGGCAGATGAAATTTAACGTCGATAAATGTAAGGTACTCCATCTAGGGAGCAGAAATATAAAGTACAGGTATTTCATGGGTGTCACTGAAATAAAGGTAGCTGATCATGAGAAAGACCTTGGTGTGTATGTTGATGCTTCCATGTCCCATTCTCGCCAGTGTGGGGAAGCAATAAAAAAGGCCAATAGGATGTTGGGGTATATCTCCAGGTGTGTGGAGTTTAAGTCAAGGGAGGTAATGCTAAGATTATACAATTCCTTGGTGAGACCTCACCTAGAATATTGTGTGCAGGTTTGGTCACCATATCTTAAAAAGGACATTGTGGCCTTAGAAAAGGTGCAGCGTAGGGCCACAAAAATGATTTCTGGTCTTAGAGGAATGTCATATGAGGAACGGTTACTTGAGCTAAATCTGTTCAGTCTCAAGCAAAGGAGACTGAGGGGGGACATGATCCGGGTATATAAGATTCTAACAGGTTTGGATGCTGTTCAACCAAATAGTTACTTCAGCATTAGTTTAAATACACGAACTCGTGGCTATAGGTGGAAATTAGCGGGAGAACACTTCAAGCTGGATTTAAGGAAGCACTTCTTTACACAGCGTGTAGTCGGAGTATGGAATAGCCTTCCTGATAATGTAGTGCAAGCTGAATCCTTGGGTTCCTTTAAATCAGAGCTAGATAAGATTTTAACGACTCTGAGCTATTAGTTTAGTTCTCCCCAAGCGAGCTTGATGGGCCGAATGGCCTCCTCTCGTTTGTATAGTTCTTATGTTCTTATGATACTGATAATCAGATGTAACTTGCAGATTCTGATTTTCTCTTGAATTTTTATATTCATAAACATCAATATCTGAGGATGGATGAATGGTGTGAGAATGGCAAAAAAAGAGGAAGATATAAGAGATTCTTGGAGGAGGATGATTCGCGAGTACCGATAAAGACTAAATACAGACGCAAGGTGACAAAGGTATTACATCTGAGTTAATTAGCAATTTCATTTATTATACTGTGTAATGTTACTGAATATTTAAGATAATTCCATGTTTTGTTCTGGAGGTACAACAGACTAACAAGACCCATTATAAGTCATATATTGAATCCGGAATCCCTATTCCTAGGAAAAGTGCTTACAGGAAAAAACAAAGCAACGTAAGTCTTATTTTTAAAATGTACCGACTTGTTATATTTATTCAAAGTGAAATCATTTAAATATGTATTGTATAATATAAATTTGACTGAATTAGTGGTGTATGTGAAACATTAAAACGTGTTTTTTTAGCGCTCAGTTGAGCATTCTGAAACAGCTAATGAATCTGAGCAAGAAGGTGTGGGATTTCTTGGACAAGAGACAAAGCAACTGAAGGTAAATAAAATACATTTAAGATAAGTAGATATTCTGCATGAATGGAAACATATAATAGTCTGACTGTACATTTTAAGATTTCAGATGAATTATTTGAAGCCCATGGCCCTGATGTACATGATGAAAATCAAACAGATGTCGTACAGTTACAGGAAGAAAAATGCACATTAGTAAGTGTCACGATCGGGTATAAGCAGGTAGGCGATCGTGCAGGCAAGGCGTGCAAGGAGCAAGCGGACAGGTAAAAACGGGGCAAAACGGGAGTTTAATTGGGAAGCGTGGACGGGGAAACATCTCACGCATACAAACATCAATGACAGACACTGGACTCAGGTAAGACACGGACTGAAATACACAGGACTGAGCAAATTAACTAGATACAGCTGGGTACAATCGGGAGAAAACACGTGGGTAATCAGGGGGCGTGGCACACAGGAGGAGCGGACGAGCCGGGCATGACAGAACCCCCCCCCAAAGGCGCGCTTCACCGGGCGCGCCAAGGAAGGGGGCGACGGACGGGACGAGGCAAAACAGGACCTGAAAAACAAAATCAACGCAGGACGGGAAACAAGACCGAGGCACAGAACAGAGCGAGGGACAAGACAAAAGACAAAACCTGACAGAGGGTCGGGAAAGCAGATAGGCAAACCAGGAAGGGAGACACAGAAGGAACGGGCGGAACAATGGGGCCAGGAGTGCAAGGCGGGTACACCGGGGCACAAGGAACAGAGACGGGCGGAACGAAAGGGCGAGCAGAAAACGAAGGGGCAGAGACAGGCGGGACAAAGGCAGGGGCGTAGGGAGACAAGGAGGGGGAACTAAGGGGAGCCCGAGGGAGACCCAGCGGGCGACGGGGGGCGACCGGAGGGGCCGCAGGCGACAGCCGACCCGGAGGGCTTGAACATATCCTAAGGTTGTTTAATGAACATTTCCCAGGACTGGTGCCTTCAACAGTTTATCTCTTTCACAAAGCATATGGAGAGTATGGACATTATGAACCTCATTTCTACTGTTCCTCCTGTTCAGGCTATATTGGGATGAGTCACAATAGTCCAAAGCATTGTATTTTGTGTAGGGCTGAATTTAATGTCAATGAAAGCCTATTGAACGGCTCGTATTTTCTGGTTCTTAACTTGGCGTCACAAATTATGGATGTTTTAGAAAATCCTAATCTTTCATGGCGCAAAAAAGTCAGATCAGAAGGTAAACTTTGTGATATACAATATGGAATGGAATATCAAAAACTTGTATGCAGTGGGGATCTTGGTGAGAATGACATCAGCTTGTTATGGAATTGTGATGGAATCCCTGTGTTCAAGAGTTCCAAATGTCAGATTTGGCCTATTCAGTGTCAAATAATTGAGCTAGACCCACAACAGAGAAAGAATAATATTTGTGTCCCTTGTCTTTGGTTTGGGAAAAATAAACCCAACATGTTCACATTGCTACACCCCTTTGTGAGTGAAGCTCTTGTACTTGAGAAAGATGGAATCAAATGGAAGGACGCACAAAACAGAGATCAGGTTTCAAGAGTCCATGTTCTGCTCTGTAGTTCTGATTCTGTTGCTCGACCTCTCCTCAGAAATACTAAGCAGTTTAATGGTACTTATGGATGTGATTTTTGCTACCATAAAGGAGGAGGTCCATACGCATCTTGTACTCCTGAGCCCTCTCTGAGATCAGAGGAAGAGCATTATATCCATGCAATGGCAGCAACACCAAAAGAACCTCGATTTCAAGGGGCCCTCCCCACTAATGAAGCTCAGTAAGTTCCAAATGATAAAAGGCTTTGTACCTGAATATCAACACAGTGTGTGTCTGGGTGTTACAAGACAGCTTGCATCTCTGTGGTTTGATTCATGTAATCATGAAAAAGAGTGGTACATTGGAACTAAAACTGATGTTGTTGATAAACAGTTAACTGCAATCCAGCCTCCAGTAGAGGTGACAAGAACACCTCGTTCTGTACAAGATTGCAAATTCTGGAAGGCATCAGAATGGAGGGCTTTTCTTTTGTTTTATGCATTACCAGTTTTTAAAGATGTTCTGCCAAAAAAATTCTGGAATCATCTTTTTCTTTTAGTTTTTGGAATTTACGCATTGCTTCAAGAGAAAGTGGAAATATGCAGCCTTGACTTTGCAGAGCTCTCACTGAAAAAGTTTGTCACTGAATTCGAAAGATTGTATGCACAGAAAATGTAACATTCAATGTTCATTTGTTAACCCATATTGCTACAAGCGTCAGAAACTGGGGGCCCCTTTGGGCAACATCTACATTTTCTTTTGAATCCTTCAATGGAACACTCCTGAAATTTTTCAATGGAATTACACATGTACCACAGCAGATTGTAAAGCAGTTCTTACGGTGGAAGAGCTTGAGAGAACATGGTGAAAGATGCATGAAGGATGCTAATGAAAACGTGCAATGCTTGTTTAATGAACTGCAAAATGCCAATGTATTATTAGCAAGTTCACAGCGAATTAACGAACTCGTTAGAGTCTTTGGTAGTCCTTTTGCCCAAGAAAATGTACCTGTTACACACAGGATTGCAGTAGAGCAGTTACTGGGCTTTAAAGTAAATTCCTACTGCTATTATAACCGCTTTATTGTCAATGGAATAGTTTGTCACGCAGAATCCTCTAAATTACGCAAAAGAAACAACTCTGTTGTAGAGCTCAAAGATGGAATGCTATGTAGCATCAAAAGTCTTGTACTAGCCAAGCCCCAATGCATGCATGACTGTGCAATGTGTGACTGCAATAGAAGGTGCTGTGTTTTAGTACAGGAATTGGTAAAAAAAAAAAAAAGGGGGCATTTGTGCAGAGACTCTCAGCTAAATATATCCAGCGAATTTATTCATGAGGTCACACGATCAGACAATGTAATTGCTGTTCATCCAAGTTCTTTCAAAAGGAAATGTGTTGTGATCTGTTTGAAAGCCAGAGCATTTGCAATTCCTCTGCCAAATAATATTGAACGGGATTAGATATGCTGTCTCTTTAGCGCTGTTCATAAAATTTCCATGGTGGAGTTTAAACATGAACAGATACGTTTGTCTTACTGATAGGGCTATTTTGAGAAAACCTGAAAGGTATATTCGTCCAGTCATTGCAATGCATTGCAGTTATGGTTATCTTTGTGTTTGCAAATTTTGTAATTACTTTAGGCATTTTAAAAGGGTAGAAGAATTTCAAGTGAAAATGTAGATTGATTTAGCATGTGTGTGTTTGTTCTTTATATAGACACACTCATACGTACATTTTTTTCAAATAAACCATTGTGCACAGTAGCTCCTATTTGTGTTATAACTTGTGAAGTGCATTAGTACAAATAGCTGTGAAAAGTAAATTAAATACATATAAGTGTGTGTCTAGAAATGAGTGGAAATGTGTTTTGTGTTTTTGTGGAAATGAGTGGGAACTGCTGACATACTTAAAATGTATTTTCTAATATTTTAAATACTGTGCTATTTTTGTTTTCACAAATTTTGGTTAGCGACTTTGAAGAATGAAATAAATATACAGTAATTGAAGTATATATGACTTTCTTAATTTATTTTATGTATATTTTAAGAAACAAAAAAATACATTTAATGTGTATTACACAAAACTAATTACTATACTGTTTTAAGTATACTGCTGAAAGCTATATCTAGCATCTCTAAAGTATATTTCAAGTGTACTTACTGTAATAAGGAAAATGATAGCATGTTTTAAGTATGTGCCATATACTTTTAGTATACTGGATATATATTTAAGTATACTATTTTTTTACAAGGGCAAGAACTCCAAATAGCAGGCTGAGGAGCTTGTACATGTGTTGTTTGTGATGAACAGTGGTGGGCAGAGCCAACCGAAAAGTTAGCTTCAATACCCTCTAATCTGCCAACTCCAAAGTTCAGTTTGATAACGCTAAACCTGTAAACCACTAAAAATTTAGCAGAAGCTAACAATTAGCACTAACCGCTAACTTTTATTGCACATCCGTGTGTTTTTTATGCTACTGGTTTTTGTTTTATTTATTTTTCTTTTTAATTGTATTTTAATGGTGCTTTTCACTGTTTATAATTTGTTAGGTTCTGGTTTTATTTCATTTTATATGTTGCTGATTGAGAAGCACTCTGACTACGGCATTGAGGTTGCTGTTTTAAATGTGCTATATAAATAAACTGCCATTGCCATTTTATTATATGAATATAGCTTTGGTTTAGTTTTTGACGTCTGAACCCTTAAAAACATACCTAGAGAGCTAAAATTTAACACTGAAGTCCAGTCTGTCGGACTAGAGTGATTAACAGGTGATATTTATAACTTGGAGTTTGGGATTATTCTGTGTTGAAATTTTAAGTGATATTCTATTCACAGGATGTAAGCATTTTTGTTTGTTATTTCACAATTGGCCATTTTGTTTTTAGTGAAGAACTTAGGGACTACAAACATGGTGCCATTTACCCTGAACTACGAAGGAAGGTCTCAGCTCTGTATTGGTCTATTGTTCTGTCAATCAGAACCTGGAAAATACAACCAGGGGCTTGTATGACAGAGCAGGATTTCTCACTTAGCCGAAGTACTTGTTGGATTTAGGGTAGTCTGAGCTAAATGTATCTGAACAAAGAAAGTCCAGAAGAAGCTAAATGGTCTGCTGACAGTTTTCAGAGTTGGCAGAAAAGCTAATCTAATGAAAAATGTAGCTTCGCTAATTAGCTGTAGGCAGATTAATGGAACACTGCCCTCCACTGGTAATGAATTTGGAGCCCTGTGATTTTTATTTTATTTTTTTTCGATGAGAATATTTATTTAGTTAACCAAAGACAGGCTACAGGAAGTACAGAAGCCTCTTGTAAATGTCAGTATCTCAGACTTTGTATGTTGTTTAATACTCCCCTGCTAAATTGGAGTATGTATCAGGTTTCACATTCATGTTTGTTTCATATCATTTGAAACGACACCATTTTTTTAGTTTTAGTTTAGTTTTAGTTTTTTTTTACAAATTAAGACTGAATGTGTCTGAAAATGCTAAATGGTGTAACCATAAAAGAGTTCGAAATATTTTAAGTATTTAATCCATTTGGAGCATATGTACGTGTAAATTAATTTGAAATATCACATAAAAACAGATTTTATTAGGATTAATAATTTTTTGTTATATTGAGTGGAACATACCTTGAAAACACTTTTGTTAAATAATCTTTGACAAATTATGTAAAAATTATTTAGACTATATTTTAATCTGTTTTTGCATGTGTTATCATTTTATGAAAAATATTGCTTATTTAAGTTATCACACTACGTGATCTATTTTGACTGACTAGATGAAAGTGATTAAAATTGTACCAAATGATGACAATTGTATAAAACCATTTGCATCTATGTACTAAAATATTTGGAAATTTGTGTAAAGCAATGAGAAATGATGTAATGTTGTGCAGACGTGCATTATGGTGTAGGGATTACTCTTGTTGTTTTGTAAATGTTAATTGTCATGTGAGGAAAAACTGTAACATTAAGTCAAAATAAATATTGTAGGAATGTATTTGTGGGACTTTTGTTGAGTACATTTACCTATACAAGTACATTTGTATTTCTGTATGAGAACTCCCACATTCCGCTCTTGATGCCACCCTCCCAAAATCTCTTGCCACCCCATGTAAACATTTCTGTAACCACCACTGCAGTTACAGCCACCGCCTGTGGCAAGTTTTCTAGGAGCCACTCTACTTTATAAATGACAAAATCATTGCTCACAGCTTCACTTTCTACCTGCTGCAGCAAAGAATATACTTCTTGCCTAAATATTGCTTTAAAAGACATTCTGAAGTGAGGTAGTAGCGTATTAACAGGGGCACAGCTGGGGTGTAATGGCGGTGGCCATAGCCTGTCGTGTAGCGGCTGTCGCATCATTGGTTAGATCTTACAGGATTGTCTCAGTCCTTTTTCCGTGACCACACCCCTTTGAGAGCTTGAGAGCTGTGATTGGACAGCGATTACATTTCCTGGTGGCACAGTTTCGGCAAGTACTTTTCAAAAATGAGCCAATGTAGCAGAGCAAAGATGGTCACTGCTTTTCGGAGTGATGTGGCACAATTTCATTTGTTACGTGCCGTAAGGTTTGGGGGGGGATTGTCCTGATTGTTGTTCGGCTGCCTTCGTCTCCGCCTCCTGGACCTGGCCACGCCCCGAGCCTCGACGCTACTTCCGCGTTTGTGAGTTGAAAAGGCCGGCGCGGGAGAGTAGCGGGAGCTCTGCTCATAGTTGGTTTTTGCTGTATTGGGTTGCTTGTGTTCTTGTGATTTATCGTGTATGACAGTTTTTGGTTTTCCGGTTTTCGTCTCTTGCCTTATCCCTCTGTACCTTTGCCTTTGGTTTTGACTGCTTTCTGGTTTGTGATCTATTGCCTTCCTCCTGACTCCTCTCTTGCTTCGCCCCTCGGATACTGTGTTTCGGCTTTGGTGTTCTGTATGTCCGTTTCTGTTAAGTGCGTAGGGAGTGACGGCTGTTTTGGTTTGCGTACGTGTTGCTTATTCTGTGTTTTGGTTAGGGAGTTAGGATTAGTCTGTGTCATTTTCTTTTCGTTTAGAGTTAGCTTAGTTTGGGACGTATTCGTTAGTGGTGTTTTGTTTATTGTTTTGCCGGTGTCACTCCCGAAGTCTGTTGCCCTATTGTGTGTGAAGGTCTTTGTGAATAAACATAAAAAAAATACAAAAAAAGATCCCTTTGTGTCCCGTGTTCCCTTTTCCCATACCCTGGTTGTCTCGTTTTCCCCTCTCCTTTCCCTTTACCTTTCTGGCGGTCCTCAACCCTAGACTGAGGATCGTAACAGAAATTGGGGGCTCGTCCGTTCCTTTCTTTTTTTCTGGTGTTTGCCTGGCGGTTTATTTTGTGTGGGGGGGTGTGTGGTTGTGTGGTGGAAATGGCTCGGTTCGATCTCGTTGCTTTCACCTTCTACCCCACACTCGAACAGTTTGATAAGTGCCGTAAGGACGATCTGCTAGGAATAGCAGAGTTCTTTAATGTTTCGGTCCCCGCTGAAGCCTCTAAGCGGGTTATAAAGCAAGCGTTGCAGGACGAGCTGATTCGGCAGGGTATCCTACCCGAGTTAGGCGGCTCGCCGAGTGTTGCACCCACTCCCGTACCGTTGACAGCTACGGCGGAAGCCGGCAGCGTTGATCTGGGAACAGGGATCCGCATGGATCTCGGCGATCCACGTTCAGCCAGGGAGGATCTGCTGCTGACAATTCGACTTCGGGAGCTGGAACTGGAGATTAAAAGGCAGGAGTACCAGGCTCAGTTACTCCGTGTCCGGGAAGTGGAGGTTGAAGCTGACAAGGAGGTGGCACTGCGCAGAATGGGTATGGGTGAACAAAAACCTGTTCCCCTTCCGCGTCGAGTACAATCACCACGTACAACCCTTCAAGCCGACCTGCCCGCCCGTGACCAGGCTGATGCCCCAGACGCTCCTCGGTCTAGCCTTCGTTCTCCCTCAGGTTCACCAGTCTCCCAGGAAATTGGAGGTAGAAATTCTGACTTTGATGTTAGTCGCCATATCGCTCTTGTTCCTGTGTTTCGGGAGAATGAGGTGGATGCTTACTTCGCTATGTTTGAGAAGATTGCTACGACCTTGAACTGGCCTAGACATTTGTGGTCATTGCTTCTGCAATGCAAGTTAGTGGGGAAAGCTCAGGAAGTTTGCTCGGCTCTGGCGTTAGCCCAGAGTCTTGATTATGACATTGTTAAGGCTACCGTATTAAGGGCGTATGAATTAGTACCTGAGGCTTACTGGCAGAATTTCCGGAAGCTGGTTAAAACCGCCAGCCAAACCCATGTTGAGTTTGCCCGTGAGAAAGCTTTGTTGTTTGACAAGTGGTGTGCTGCGTGTGGTGTTACCAACTTTGAGCAACTCAAGGAACTATTGCTGTTAGAGGAATTTAAAAATTGTGTTCATGATCGGGTAGTAGTATACTTGAATGAACAAAAGGTAACATGTTTAGCTTTAGCTGCTACTCTGGCTGATGAATTTATTCTAACCCATAAGACTGTGTTTACCCCAACCCCTTTGCCTCGCAAACTCGGTTCCCGTCCTGTGATATCCTCTCCTTCGTCCGCTTCTTATTCACCACCTGTAGAGAAAAGAGAGTGTTTCTATTGCCATGAGGTGGGTCACATCATTTCTGTTTGTCCCGCTCTTAAACGTAAAGAGACCCGTGCAGCGACCAGAAAGGTGCAGATCGCAGCTCGTGTTAATGTGTTACCGACATGTGAAACTGTTGAACCTACATTCCAACCATTTGTGTTTCCTGGTTCTGTGTCGCTCGGTGAAGACGGGGTACGCCACCCGGTAACTATCCTACGGGATACGGGAGCGGCCCAGTCTTTCGTAATTGAAGGAATTTTACCTTTAGATGGTACCACTTACTGTGGCACCGACGTACTGGTGCAAGGTATCGATCTGTGTGTGGCTGCGGTTCCGTTGCATACTGTATATTTATGTACTCCTGATTTCTCCGGACTTGTGCGTGTTGCGGTCCAGTCCCAGCTACCTGTTCCAGGGGTCACGTTCATTCTGGGGAATGACATTGCGGGGAAAAGGATCGTTCCCCTTCCTGAAGTTGCCCCAGAGCCGGAGATCTGCGCTGATGACGTTGCGGCGGAACTGCCCCAGGTGTTCCCGGCTTGTGTGCTGACACGGGCCCAGCAGCGCAAGTTCGCCGACGTCCAGCTGGCTGAGACATTTATGTCCGACCCAACACCTTCGACTTGTGACTCGGACTCCCTGGTCTCCGTGGAACCTGCTGTGTCCCCTGAGGTCCCTTCCACTACGGACGCTTTGACCAAGGCACAGGCGGAGGATTTGTCATTGGAAGCGTGTCGTACCTCCGCTGTGAACAAGAAAGAATTAAAGAACCACCCCACAGCCTATTTCTACCGCAACCAGGTATTAATGAGGAAATGGACCCCTCCGGACTCGCCTTTTGAGTGGGCTACTGTATTTCAGGTGGTAGTCCCTGGGTTATATCGGGATTATGTGTTGTCTCTCGCTCATGACCACCCGTGTTCGGGGCATCTTGGAATTAGAAAAACCTTAAATCGACTCTTAGCATATTTTTTTTGGCCAGGTGTTAATACGGACGTGAAGAGATATTGTAAAACCTGTCGTGTGTGTCAGCTGGTAGGTAAACCGAACCAAGCTATTGTACCGGTTCCATTACATCCGGTACCGGCTATTGGCGAACCTTTTGAGCGTGTGTTGATCGATTGCGTAGGTCCATTGCCAAAAACTCGTTCGGGTAACATGTATTTGTTCACCCTCATGTGTGCCGCCACTCGTTTCCCGGAAGCTATTCCTGTCCGTAGTCTCCGGACTCCCGTCATAGTAAAGCAGTTAATTAAGTTCTTCACTACTTTTGGGCTGCCTAAGTGTGTGCAATCCGACCAAGGCCCGAACTTCATGTCGAAGTTATTCGCACAAGTTGTTCGCGAGCTAGGAATACGTCATACCGTCTCCAGCGCCTATCACCCTGAGAGCCAAGGGGCGCTGGAGCGTTTCCATCAAACCTTCAAAAATATGCTTCGTACCTTTTGTTTAGATGCAGGGAGAGAGTGGGATGAGGGAGTGCCCCTTCTACTTTTTGCAATACGCGATGCTGTCCAAGAATCGACCGGGTTTAGTCCTGCTGGACTTGTCTTTGGCCACACTGTTCGAGGTCCCCTGAAGGCGTTACAGGAGCAGTGGTTATCCCCCGATGCGTCCTCCTCTACGCAGGATGTGTCCAAGTTTGTGAAATCCCTTCGGGACCGGATGTCTACAGCTAGGGAATTGGCTCGACAGTCTCTGGGAATAGCACAGAAGAAAATGAAAGGGCAATTTGATAAGTCTGCAAAACCCCGGTGTTTCCAACCTGGTGATCGTGTCTTAGTCCTTCTCCCGTTGCCCGGTTCCTCCCTTAGCGCCCGATTCTCAGGTCCATATGTTGTACTAGAAAGGCTTAGCCCCACCAACTATGTTGTAGAGACCCCAAACCGTAGGAGGAAGACTCGCGTGTGCCACATAAATATGTTGAAACCGTACCTTGATCGCTCGGTCCCCGTCCCCTCGCCTACTTCTATTCCGGTCCCCGCTCCTGTGGGCGTCTTGTCTCTCAGTAAGTACTCGCCAGAGACTGATGACTTACATCTCGGTAGGAATTGTCTCCCCTGTGCTCGCCTTCCTAACTCAGAGGCTCTGCAAAACCTTACGTCCCGGCTCAGCCACTTACCTGGGTCAGCCCAAACTGACATTTTGTCCCTAGTAGATCGCTTCCGACCCCTGTTCGCTGATACCCCTTCGCGTACCCCTGCTGGAGAACATGATATCGACGTTGGTGATCACGCTCCCGTTAAGCAGCATCCCTACCGGGTCAACCCCCGGAAGAGAGCTGTGTTATCTCGAGAGACCGCTTACCTGGTAGAGACGGGTCTTGCTGTTCCCAGCAATAGTCCTTGGTGTTCCCCGTGCCTGCTTGTTCCCAAACCGGATGGGACGTTCCGGTTCTGCACGGATTATCGGAAGGTTAATGCCGTGACTCGTCCAGATGCTTACCCCCTGCCTCGTATGGAAGACTGTGTTGACCGTATCGGTTCTGCAAAATACGTGACTAAGTTGGACCTATTAAAGGGCTATTGGCAAGTTCCACTGACCCCCCGTGCTTCAGAGATTTCCGCGTTCGCTACCCCTGACACCTTCCTCCAATATACAGTCATGCCCTTCGGATTACGGAATGCCCCAGCCACCTTCCAGCGGCTGATGCATAAAGTATTATGTGGTGTCCAAAATTGTGAGGCTTACCTAGATGATGTGGTGATTTATTCCGACTCGTGGGAACAGCATGTGAGTTCCCTTGAACAGGTGTTTGTTCGGTTACAAAAGGCTTCGCTGGTGCTCAACCTCGAAAAATGTGAATTCGGACAGGGCAGGGTCAGCTATTTGGGGAAATTAGTGGGTCGAGGCGAGGTTAAGCCCCTGGACATAAAAGTCCAGGCTATCCGTTTATTCCCCGTTCCAAAGACGCCGCGAGAGCTGAAGCGGTTCCTCGGGATGGCAGGGTATTACCGTTGTTTCTGCCGAAATTTCTCAGAGGTTGTCATGCCCCTTACTCACTTGCTTCGTAAGGGGGTGCCATTTGTGTGGTCCCCAGACTGCCAGAGTGCTTTCGATTCGGTGAAAATGTTGCTCAGTAGTTCCCCCGTCCTAGCTGCCCCCGACTTTGCCAAACCGTTCAAGTTAGAAGTAGATGCCAGTGGATTGGGTGCTGGTGCCGTCCTCCTGCAGGAAGACAGTCACGGGTTGAACCATCCTATATGCTACTTCTCCAAGAAATTTTTAAAACACCAGTTAGCGTATAGCACAATCGAGAAGGAAGCCCTAGCCCTCCTTTTAGCTTTACAGCATTTTGAAGTATATGTAGGGGACAGTGCTCGTCCGGTAGTGGTGTATACAGACCACAATCCTTTGGTTTTCCTCGCTCGGATGTGTAACACTAACCAGCGGTTAATGCGTTGGGCTCTCATTATCCAGGCGTTTAATTTAGAGATCGTACATAAAAAAGGGGTCACTAATCTCGTGGCTGACGCCCTCTCCCGAGCCTGATTCCGGTTCTTCCTGTCTATTAGTTACTTGTTATTTGTTTTGTATGCCCGCAGTTATGGAGGATTGCGAACACCTGGCAGGTTCGCTCTTGTGTGGGGGGGTGTTACGTGCCGTAAGGTTTGGGGGGGGATTGTCCTGATTGTTGTTCGGCTGCCTTCGTCTCCGCCTCCTGGACCTGGCCACGCCCCGAGCCTCGACGCTACTTCTACGTTTGTGAGTTGAAAAGGCCGGCGCGGGAGAGTAGCGGGAGCTCTGCTCATAGTTGGTTTTTGCTGTATTGGGTTGCTTGTGTTCTTGTGATTTATCGTGTATGACAGTTTTTGGTTTTCCGGTTTTCGTCTCTTGCCTTATCCCTCTGTACCTTTGCCTTTGGTTTTGACTGCTTTCTGGTTTGTGATCTATTGCCTTCCTCCTGACTCCTCTCTTGCTTCGCCCCTCGGATACTGTGTTTCGGCTTTGGTGTTCTGTATGTCCGTTTCTGTTAAGTGCGTAGGGAGTGACGGCTGTTTTGGTTTGCGTACGTGTTGCTTATTCTGTGTTTTGGTTAGGGAGTTAGGATTAGTCTGTGTCATTTTCTTTTCGTTTAGAGTTAGCTTAGTTTGGGACGTATTCGTTAGTGGTGTTTTGTTTATTGTTTTGCCGGTGTCACTCCCGAAGTCTGTTGCCCTATTGTGTGTGAAGGTCTTTGTGAATAAACATAAAAAAAATACAAAAAAAGATCCCTTTGTGTCCCGTGTTCCCTTTTCCCATACCCTGGTTGTCTCGTTTTCCCCTCTCCTTTCCCTTTACCTTTCTGGCGGTCCTCAACCCTAGACTGAGGATCGTAACACATTATTAAAATGTGTGTAATGTAAACCCTTCTTTTTCTGGAGGGTAGTTGAACACGGTCAATTAAATGATTGTTTTGTTTTCATTGTGTCGCGTTCTCTTCACGACACTCACGAAAAGCAATGCCTCTTGTCCGTCGCATTTCCACATAGCACGGTGTCTGCATGCTGTGCACTGTAAAACAATATATCGCGTTGACTGTTTTCCCCCAAAAGCCAAACTCGGGTTTGCATTCCAAGGCGGCACGAAATCTGCGCTATAAGTAGCAGATGGTATAAAAAGTCTTTTAAAGACCCGTGACGGCGCCGGCCTTCTTACTGATCCTGCTCGTCTGAGCTTCCTCCTCCTTTTTATATTGCCTCCCCAGCAAGAGACAGCATATGTCCAGGCGCTGGCCACGACAGAATGGTACAATATGTAGCAGTTTCTACTTATTCTGATACAATATACTTTTAAATGGCTTACTTGTTTTAAACAAACCTTTTATATTGGTTTATATTATAAACCATTATAATGGGATCACGTGATTTCAACAAGTACCTAGCTGGTAGCTACCATCAGAAATGCTGTCACCAGATTTAAACACGCTGGAATAGTGTTGCTTTTAAGAATGCTATTCAAATACAGTAGACCAGGGTGTAATGTCTGGACACTATAATGGGCACCACCTGTCCCCAGTCTCCTCTAAATATAACTACTACCTATTATTTTAAACGGAACTACTCCAGAGAAGCTGAACACTATAGGGATCAACATCATCTGTTCTGTCGATAATTAGAGCCAATATCCATCACATGTTCAATAATTGTAATCGTCCTTTTAATTTACTGATGTTACCGATAAATATTCATCATGCGTGTTGCATGCACTTTTCTACTGAAACTACTCTGAGGTCTCACACTGAGTTCAACCTACCGCATGGATTGGTTGAAATGTGAACGAGATCATCTCAAGTTAAACCAATGACTGGCTTTCTCCAGATATGAGTGACAGCTGAGGAAAGAGGCTGCGTACGGGCAATAGCGGAGAGATGGAAAGAGAACCATAAGTTCAGAAACATTAAAAGTACATTAAAAGCTGACTGTAAGCGCACCTGAGTAATATATTCCATCTTATCCTGTCTAATTATTAGTTTTGTAGTAGTGACACTTTTATCAAATGTGTACAGTTCATAGGTATTTTTGCAATTTTCAAATGCTTTGGGAAGCCAAATTTTGAGCCATCTGACTGCAATCAAAAAACTAAAAATGCCAAAAGACATATTTTCTCAACAAATTTAAAAGTGCTGGCTAACAGTAAGTGTAAATATTCTCAGATTATTATCCACGTTGGCACTAATGATGTCTGATTGAGGCATTTGGAGATACCTAAGATAAATTTCACAGAGGTGTGCAACCTTGCAAAGACGATGTCTGTGTCAGTAATGTGCTTTGGCCACATCTCTGCTAGACGTGGTGATGAAATGTACAGCAGATTATCATTGCTGGCTGTCAGAATGGTGCCCGATAAATGGTGTGGGATTTAAAGACAATTGGCCGACGTTCTGGGGTAGGCCTGGGCTTTTGAAGAAGGAAGGTAATCACCCCTTGTGGGATGGTGCTGATCTCCTGTCCAAAAGCATTGCTCATGGTCTCAAGGCCAGTCGCTGACAAGCCAGATCCAAGTCCAGGCGGCAGGCAAACCGGCATAACTGACCGTCTGCTAGTCGCTTAGAGTCGTCACCCAGGGTTCATGTTATTGAGACTGTGTCTGTTTCCTGCACTTCTAATCGTGGAGGTGTATTCCACCATAGTGGATGTCATAATAACTTTAATGAAAACTGAACCAAATCCATTGTTAGATAATAGGTGTAATGTGAGCCTAAAATCCTGGACTTTTAAATGTAAGATCACAGGCACTAAGGCATTACTAATAAATGAAATGATTACTGATTTTAGTCTTGGTGCGTTATACTTTACTGAGACCTGGGTTAAACCAAATGAATTCATGGCATTAAATGAATCTACTTCAGCTGAATACAGTTATAAGCATAACCCTCGACCAAATGGCAAAGGTGGTGGTGTTGCTGCAATATTTCAGTCTAATCTAGGAGTGTCCAAGAAAAGTGGTTATAGCTTCTGAACATTTGAAATTCTTGTTCTTAGTTTTGCTGGCTCATCTCCTTGTGGTCCTTCACCTCCAGTCATCATCATTGTGTAAACACCACCTGGTCCATACAGAGTTTTTTTTTAACAAATCTGGTGGTCACTACTGACAAAGCCATGATTGTTGATGATTTTAGTATTCACATGGAGAATGACAGTGATCCTTTAACAACAACGTTTGCTGCTATTCTTGACTCTGTAGATGTATGTCAGAATGTAGTCGGGCCTATTCATGCCTGTAACCCAGGACCTCGTAAGGATGTTAAGATGATTCAAGGACCCCGGAGTGACAGAAGCCCTAAAAAATTTGGAAAATAACTGGATTGGTCTGGACTTTTTCCCAATATGAAATGCTTTTGTGGGGCACAAAATCTTTAGCAACACCCCTGCCTGTAACCATACCCTGGATTCAGGGACGGATTATGGGTTGTGTGGGCCCCTGGGCAAAACGTTCGCGAGGGCCCCCCCACCACCACCAGCACCACCACCACAACCACCACAATTCAAGGGCCCTTGGCAGCCAAACGCCCTCCCTATAGGGTCAGGGGCCCTTGTAGACAGAGGATCAAAGAATGTAGGCCCTCTAAAATAGACAAACGAAAATACATTGTTGATAAGTGTTGCAAATTGTTTTGGGCTAGGGGCCCCACGGGCCCCCTGCACCCCAAGGGCCCCTGGGCAGCGGCCCCCCTGGCCCGGTCCGTAATCCGTCCCTGCCTGGATTTGATTATTAGCCATGGTATTTGGGTGGAACACACATCTATTATCCCTCAGAATCCTCTACTTTCAGATCATTAATATAGTACAGCCTCCCTTCGGCCCCAGCTGCAAAGTACAATATCAGACGTCCCATCACCCCATTATCAACAACAATGTTCTTGACCAACTTCCATAGTCCTTCAACCTTACATCTGAAGCCTCATGTGAAAATGAACTTGAACAGGTATCTGTGAACATGGTAAAATCCTTTCGCAGCACTCTAGGTCTTGTAACTCCACTTTAAACAAAGAGATAGAGATAAGAAAGCTGCACCCTGGTATTCTGAACTTCACTTCGTGCTCAACTAAACTAGTAGTTTTCTGATCAGTCTGGAAAGAGAGTCTCTCCAAGTACAGATAAGCACTAGTGACTGCTAGGTCTGTGTATCTTTCCAGATAAATAGAAGAGAACAAAAACAATTCTAACTTCCAGTCTGAATCTGTGTCTAGGTTAACACAGAATTCTTCAACCCTAAACTCGCAAGTCCCACGGGCTCTTAGGAGTGATGTCTTTATTACATTTTTTAATGGTAAAATAACTAAGATTAGAAAGACCATCACTTCTGTGGCCACATACAGCTACCAGCCTTCTACTAGTCCTGTTCCTACTGATATTGACACTTTTAAATCTTTCTGTCCTAAAAACAATCAGAACTTTTGAGCTTGGTTTTGAGCACGATCCTGTTAAACTTGTTAAACTCATCTCTTAGGCTTGGATATATTCCGAAACCTTTTAAAATAGCAGTTATTAGACCTGTTCTAAAGAAACCAAGTCTTGAACCTAGTGATTTAGGAAACTATAGACCCACGCCAGGATTGCAAATCTTCCTTAATGTATTAGGATGAATTTGCGGACGATTACGTTGCCCACGTGGCATGGAATTAACCCTTCTACTGTAATATTCTGGGAAGTCATAATTGTGGATTAATTCTGTGATTGTGTGGACAGATCATCCTGAAATTCAGATAAATCATCCATGATTCACCCAGAATATTATTGAACTGCACAAACGTTGTTTTTTACCAATCACCTGTAACACCTATTTTGTCATATATACCTTGAGTCTCATAAAAAGAAACCAGGTTGCTTATCTAAGCCATTAGATCGGCATGCAGTATGCTTATCTTGGTTTTGGGAGACAGGGGAGGGTCGTTATACAGCACCTTATATTCCCTTTAGGGGGAACAGGGAGGCATTGCGCAAAGACACCTGGCACAAGGATGCCTATTGTACAATGTTACCGCAAGCAGCATCACTCGGTCAAAAGGGGGAATTGGAGAACATATTGCCTGAGGGGAAGGGGTGAGCCTGGCCAGCTCATCCCCTGCCCTCACGCAACGCTAAATTTAGTATAAAGGAAGAGGAAAACTCAGTGTTGACCGAAGCTGAGCCGTGGGATAGAGCGCGCATCGCCCGGCACTTTCTCGGGACTTACATCTTGGTTTCCTGCCAGGACTGAAAGGGGCTCCCCAGTCTAAGAGTGAAGGTAGGTGATGATGGCACATCCGAGTGTGAATAGTTTTGCAGCAGCTTATGCGTTTAATTGATCATGGGGATTAACTATCACCGCTCGTCATAATAATTCACATTTACTATATTTTATTGTTTCTTTTCTATATATACTTCTTCGTATAATATATACTATTCTATATCCCTTGTAGTACGAGGTTATTTTGCATTGCTTTCAATATGATAGTTTGGTATTGATGTCAGTGTGAGGTTATTTTGTATTACTTATTAAAGCGTTTTTGAGTGAACCTAAGCGTGCCTGTTTGTTCCTTCGAGAGGCCTACATCCCTCTCACATCCATTTTAATACACTTTCATTTCAAAGATCCTAGAAAACGTTGTTCATCAACTGTCTTCTTTTCTATGGAAAACTAATGCTAATGAATTATATCAGTCTGGCTTTAGATCAAACCACAGGGAAGACAGCTTCAATCAAAGTATTGAATGATTTGCTTATGGCTTCTGACCGTGGCTGGATATCTTTGTTGGTATTACTAGATCTAACCTCAGCTTTTGATACTGTGGACGATAATATTCCCTTGGACCACCTAGCATCTGTGGTTGACATTAATGTAACAGCTCTTTCTTGGTTTCACTCTTATTTAACTGATTATTATAAGTTTACCATGAAATATAATTTCCTTCCAGACAAGTCCAGAATTAACACTCATTTCTCATGCATAGTAAAATTAGCTTTAGCTTACACAACCCTTAAGACATACAAGCCAAGCATGAGTGACCTTGGGTCTAAGGCAGATGCAAAGCCATTGATGTGCAAATCATTGTAGCTCTTGCAGAATGTAGTACTCAGCAAAAGTGCTACTTATAATATGTAACAGACTCTGAGTCTCAATCATGCTCAGTCCAAGGTAAGGTATCCAACACTTGACACCCCAAGATTTTTGGATTCCCTCTGGCCCAGCCCTCGTCTTAATTAAGATCAAATCATTATGATATGACTTGGATATTGGGAGAACCAGAACTAACCACTGTTACTGAGAAACCAGAACAAATGAAAAACACATATACAGAGCATCTGCATAAATAAATCTGTATTTTAATAACAGATAATAAAAAGAAATAATAATAATAATACATTTATTTTATATAGTGCTTTTATACTAGATACTCAAAGTTACTTTACAAAGGCAAATCAGGGAAAAACAAACACACACACACACATTAGGCAAACAAACAGGACAAAGTTCTATCAACAATTACAGGCAATTTTGAAAAGAGGCTCTTAAGAGAGTCTTTAAAAGATAAGAGAGATGAGGAGTTCCTAATGTCACTAGGAAGGGAGTTCCATAGAGAGGGGGCAGTAACAGAAAAGGTCCTGTCATGCTGTCAGTAATTAGTGATTTTAGGAGATTACAGGAGATTACTGTCAGCAGAATGAAGGCAATGTTTGGGGGAATGTCTATATAGTAGATCAGTTAGATATGATGGGGTAGGGTAAGCGGTTTGGAAAATGGATGGATGGATGGATGGGGCAAGACAGTGAAGAGATTTGCAGATGAAGAGCAAAACCTTAAACGAAATGCGCTGCTACATAGGAAGCCAGTCATACATCTGCTGTGCGATGTGTACGGGAGTAAGAGAGCACAACAGATGTGTGACCTCTAGGTCTGTTCCCTCTGCAAATATTCCCCAATCTGTAGTGTCAAAACAGCCTTATACAGTAGGGCCCCGGCGCGGCTTCCTCAGTCCACACCTCAATAAGAGAGCACAAGTTCTCAAGGACATCTAGACTGGCAGACTCCACCGGAGAGCCAGCAACATCATCAAAGACTCCTCACACCCTGGATACTACCTTTTCTCCCCCCTCTCCTCTATCTTATCTAATCTGATCTTATGTTATATAATCTTCCATCCATCCATCATCTCCCGCTTATCCGAGGTCAGGTCACGGGGGCAGCAGTCTCAGCAGGGAAACCCAGACTTCCCTCTCCCCGGCCACTTCAGCCAGCTCCTCTGGGGGAATCCAGAGGTGTTCCCAGGCTAGCCGAGAGACATAGTCCCTCCAGCGTATCCTGGGTCTTCCCCTGGGCCTCCTCCCAGTAGGACATGCCCGGAACACATAACCAGGGAGGCATCCTAAGCAGATGCCTGAGCCACCTCATCTGGCTCCTCTCAATGTGGAGGAGCAGCGGTTCTACTCTGAGTCTCTCCCGAATGACGGAGCTCTTCACCCTATCTCTAAGGGAGAGCCCAGCCACCCTGCGGAAAAAACTCATTTTGGCCGCTTGTACTCGCGATCTAGTTCTTTCGGTCGCTACCCATAGCTCAAGACCATAGGTGAGGGTAGGAACGTAGATTGACTGGTAAAGCGAGAGCTTTGCCTTTTGGCTCAGCTCTTTCTTCATCACGACAGGCCGATGCAGTGCCCGCATCACTACTGACGCCGTACCGATCCGCCTGTCGATCTCTCGTTCCATCCATCCCTCACTCGTGAACAAAACCCCGAAATACTTAAACTCCTCCACTTGGGGAAGGACCCCCTCCCCGACCAGGAGAGAGCATTCCACCCTTTTCCAGCTGAGGACCATGGTCTCAGACTTGGAGGTGCTGATTCTCATCCCAGCCGCTTCACACTCAGCTGCGAACTGTCCCAGTGAGAGCCGAAGGTCACGGTCCAATGAAGCCAACAGAACCACATCATCTGCGAAAAGCAGAGACCTAATCCTGAGGTCACCAAACCTGACACCTTCAACGCCCTGGCTGCGCCTAGAAATTCCATCCATAAAAGCTACAAACGGAATCGGTGACAAAGGACAACCCTGACGGAGTCCAACTCTCACCGGAAACGAGTCCAACTTATTGCCGACCATGCGGACCAAGCTATAACACCAGTCATACAGGGACCGAACAGCTGTTATAAGGAAGCCCGGCACCCCATACTTCCGGAGCACTCCCAACAGGACTCCCCGAGAGAGACAGTCGAATGCCTTCTCCAAGTCCACAAAACACATTTTGACTGGTTGGGCAAAATCGTATGAACGCTCAAAGACCCTGCTGAGAGTATATAGCTGGTCCACTGTCCCACGGCCAGGGCGAAAACCACACTGCTCCTCCTGAATCTGAGGTTTGACAATCCGACAGACCTTCCTCTCCAGAACCCCCAAATAGACCTTACCAGGGAGGCTAAGTAGTGTGATCCCCATATAGTTGGAACACACCCTCCGGTCCCCTTTCTTGAAGAGGGGGACCACCATCCCGGTCTGCCAATCCAGAGGCACCGCCCCCGATGTCCACGCAATGCTGCAGATGCGTGTCAACAAAGACAGCCCCACAACATCCAGAGCCTTAAGGAACTCCAGGCGGATCTCATGCACCCCCAGGGCCCGGCCACTGAGGAGCTTTTTAACCACCTCAGTGACCTCCGCCCCAGAGATAGGAGAGTCCACTCCCAAGTCCCCAGACTCTGCCTCCTCATTGGAAGGCGTGTCAGTGGGATTGAGGAGGTCTTTGAAGTATTCCCTCCACCGACCCAAAATGTCCCGAGTTGAGGTCAGCAGTGCCCCATCACCACCATAAACAGTGTTGATGTTGCACCGCTTTCCCTTCCTGAGACGTCGGATGGTGGACCAGGATCTCCTTAAAGCCATCCGGAAGTCGTTTTCCATGGCCTCGCCAAACTCCTCCCACACCCAAGTTTTTGCCTTGGCGACCACCAAAGCTGCATTCCTCTTGGCCTGCCGGTACCCGTCAGCTGCCTCTGGAGTCCCACAGGCCAAAAAGGCCCGATAGGACTCCTTCTTCAGCTTGACGACATCCCTCACCACCGGTGTCCACCAACAGGTCGGGGATTGTTGTCACGACAGGCACCGACCACCTTATGGCTACAGCTCCAGTCACCTGCCTAAACAATTGAGGCGTGGAACATGGCCCATTCGGACTTAATGTCCCCCGCCTGCCCCAGGACATGGGAGAAGTCCTGCCGGAGGTAGGAGTTGAAACTCCTCCTGACAGGGGATTCCGTCAGACGTTCCCAGCAGACCCTCACTATATGCTTGGGCCTGCCAGGACTGGCCGGCTTCCTCCCCCACTAGCGGAGCCAACCCACCACTAGGTAGTGATCAGTTGACAGCTTTGCCCCTTTCTTCACCCGAGTGTCCAAGACATGCCTACACGACTACAAAGTCAAGTATCGAACTGCGGCTTAGGGTGTCCTGGTGCTAAGTGCACATATGGACGCCCTTATGCTTGAACTTGGTGTTCATTATGGACAATCCGTGATGAACACAGAAGTCCAATAACAAGACACCACTCAGGTTCAAATCGGGGGGGGGGCCGTTCTTCCCAATCACACCCCTCCAGGTCTCACTGTCATTGCCCAAGTGAGCATTGAAGTCCCCCAGCAGAACAAGAGTGTCCCCAGGAGGAGTGCTCTCCAACACCCCTTCCAAGGACTCCAAAATGGGTGTGGGTATTCTGAACTGCCACTTCAGAGCGCATAAGTGCAAACAACAGTCAGGACCCATCCCCCCACCTGAAAGCGAAGGGAGGTTACCCTCTCGTCCACTGCGGTAAACCCCAATGTACAGGCGCCCAGCCAGGGGGCAATAAGTATGCCCACCCCTGCTCGGCGCCTCTCCCCGCGAGCAACTCCAGAGTGGAGGAGGGTCCAAGCCCCCTCAGGCAGACTGGTTCCAGAGCCCAAGCCGACCCATATCTAGTCAGAACCTCATAACCTCATGCACCAGCTCAGGCTCCTTCCCCTTCAGTGAGGTGACATTCCATGTCCCTAGAGCTAGCTTCTGCAGCCGAGGATCGGACCGCCAAGGTCCCCGCCTTTGGCCACTGCTCAACTCGCACTGCACCTGACCCCTATGACCCCTCCTACAGGTGATGAGCCCATTGATGTGCTTTGTTCAGGCTGTGCCTGACCAGGCTCCATGGGTGCAGGCCTGGCCACCAGGCGCTCGCCATCGAGCCCCACCCTCAGACCTGGCTCAGGGGGGGCCTCGGTGACCCGCGTCCGGGCAAGGGAAATCGTGGATCCAATGATTTTCTTACCATAAGGTGTCTAGTGAGCCTAATTTGTCTGGTTCCTCACCCTGGACCTGTTTGCCTTGGGTGACCCTACCAGGGGCATAAAGCCCCGGACAACATAGCTCCTGGGATCATAGGAACACGCAAACCCCTCAAACACGATAAAGGGTCGGCTCAAAGACATCTTATCTTATCCAATCATATCTTAACTAATCTTATATAAACTTATCTTTTATAACCTTATCTTAGTCTTATATAAACTTATCTTAACTTATATAATCTTATCGTATATAATCTTATCTTATATAACCTTATCTTAACTTATATAAACTTATCTTATATAAACTTATCTTATATAAACTTATCTTATATAACCTTAACTTATATAACCTTAACTTATATAACCTTAACTTATATAATCTTCTTATATAACCTTATCTTAACTTATATAAACTTATCTTATATAAACTTATCTTATATAACCTTAACTTACATAACCTTAACTTATATAACCTTATCTTAACTTATATAATCTTATCTTATATAAACGTATCTTATATAATCTTAACTTATATAACAACTTAAAAAAACTTATCTTATATAACCTTATCTAATCAACCTTAATCAAAACAGTAAGAAAATAATTGACAAGGCCCAATAATAGTCAGCAGTCACTTCTGCTGCAGCCAGAGATGGCGCTGAATCTGCTCCAAGCTCCGCCGGTTCGCCGCCTTGCGTCTCAGGCACCCGCGAATTAGATTGCAGCAGCCTGTCAGAGAATAATTTGGCACATAGTTAGTCAGAAAAAAACACTCCCCGTCAGGAGACTCAAGTCACGGGACAAAAAATAAGCTGCTCACCAGAAGAGACCCATGGGGGGAATTTCAGGCGGCCTGAAATGATTGCCGTCTGGTTGTGGAAGGGTAGGTAGCCGCACACTAGAGTAAATAGTGTAACCCCCACAGACCAGACTGTGGCGGGGCCAGCCAGATACTCTCTGCTCAGGAACCACTCTGGGGGAGCGAAGATCTTTGTGCCTGAAACAACAAAGCAAAATCTTTCATAAACTCACAAAATCTTTCATAAACCTATATTTTTACTGAAACAAGTTAGATTAGGACTCATGAACACAAATCCAACTCCCCTGCAGGAAGTTTGATCACATGTCCAGATTTCTTGATCACTGCAGTGTTTCCCCTGGGTTTGCAGCTTTTTTTTTTGTTTGTTTTGGGGGGGCAGACAGTCACCGACAGGATTCATGGTCTTCATGTGTTTCTTTTAATGACAGCAGTCAATATAACAACTGAACTAAACATCAGAACATTTCTTTTTATGACAATTATCCATAAAATGTCACTGCAGTGTATCTTTCTGGGCTTCTGGAAGGACATTTCTAGAGCCTCTTGATATGGGAAGTCAGAAACGTCCGGCCCATTTACTCCCGATCTGCAGGCAGGCTGCAAGATGGTCTTCCTTGCAACCTATTGCGGATGTTTGTCCTCCACCCTGGGAGCAGATATTTTTGTCTGCTTTTCAGGTGGTTGACGCGACATATTTTCCAACGTGTGCTCCCTGTCCGCTGGTGGGAGTGTGCTCACCTGTGTGCGTGCACGTGTCTGTGTGTGTGCATCGGGGCAGAACTCCATGTGCGATACAGAGACCAGAGGACAATTGTAAACGCACGACCGTGTAGAGACAAAAATGACAAGCTGTTGTGTAAATAAGATGAATAACATAAGGCTGTTTACTTTTGATAAAGGCACAATGTATAGCCCTGTTCTATAGGAAAGGTAACCTTAAATGACTTCTGTTGTGATCTGGAGCTATATAGAAAATAAAATTAAATAAAATTAACTTGCCCTTCAACGGGGGGTGGGAGGTGCCGTTGGAGAGGTGGGGTGCCCCCCTTATATAATGGTAGACCTGCGTGAAGTTGGTCCCCCATATGCTTCAGATACTGGTCTCAATTGTATGTGCCGCGTTTGTGCCGTTAAAATTTTTTTTGTGCTGTTTTAGTTTCTGACATATAAATGTTTGTTTACATGTTGACGTCAGCAGTTTGAAGTTGGCCCCCCATTTCCAGCAGACCAATTGCAATCGTGTGTTGCGTTTGTGCTGGTTTGTGCCGTTAAAACTGTCCTTTGTGCTGCTTCAGTGCAGAGATATTATTTATTTACATGGTCACGTGACTCCGCCGTTAACTTTGCCCCCCATTTGCTTCCGAACCGGTCTCAGTAGTGCCCTTTAAAAATTCTGTACTATTTTTTCTGAGTTATACCTCTTAGTTTATGCCTTTACATGATTGTGTTTGATGATTCCGCGACAAAGCTGGACATAGACTTAGTCAGCCCCACCAGTCAGATACTGCATTTCAGGATCCTGCTGAATAAATTCAGATTCTCAGCGACTGACAGCCATATGCATTTCATATGTAGCATGGAATTAGGTAGTAATAAGGTAGTAATAGCAATAAGGGAGCACTGCATTTTCACGTGAGCAATGCCATCTTAGAAAGGGGGGGGGGGGGAGCGTTAATATTTGTGAGGTCTATATGTGTGCATTAACTAAACACACACACACACACACACACACATATATATAGTCAAGCCCAGAATTATTCATACACCTGCCAAATTTTGACTTTACGTTACTTTTATTCAACCAGCAAGTTTTGTCTTGATTGGAAATGACACAGGCGTCTCCCAGAAGATAATAAGACATGTACAAGAGGTATCATTGTGGAAAAAAAATATTTCTCAGCTTTTACTTACATTTGAACAAAAAGTGGCATGTCCAGAATTGTTCATACTGTACCTTTTGCAAACTTGGCTAAAGAGCAGATAAAAATATCAGCGTCTTATTCGCGTTGCGTACCATGTGATAAGAAGGGACCCCGATGGAAAGAAATTACAGATGCGGTGACATTTCATATCGCCAAAGATATGGTGCCCATTTGCACTATTGAAAAACGGGGTTTTCCAGAAGCTAAAAACAATCGACCCCAAATATGAGCTCCCAAGCCGAAAGTATCATACCGAAGTAGCCCTACCACGTTTATATAGCAAAACAAAAAATTGCACAGCTGCTGGAGAATGTGCTGTGTTACTCAACTACCTCAGACCTGTGATCCAGCTGAAACATGCAGCCATACATGAGTTTGTATGCTAGTGTTTCATATGCATTAATGAAATGTAAAGAGGGGAAGCATTTAGGCATCCTATAAGTAAACAAATGTCTGTGCTGTACAGTGTGTAATTGTAGTTCGCCTTTTTGCTGTACAGAGAATGGTGTAAAGGACCCAAGAATTGACGAGCCACTGGTGTTTCTAAAAAGGCTGTCAGTGCCTCACATTCAGCTGGACAAGAAGAAGAGATATGGCTGTGGTACAAGCCGAGCTCGGCCTCCCCACCCACCAGCTTATCACAGAGGGCCCAACAAGGTGGGCTTCAAGGCAAAGGATGGTAGAGCGAGTTCTGGAACAGGAAAAAGCCATAGCCCGGATCTTGGGGTCTGAGAAGAAAACTCAGCACCTCATGCCGACATGGCAAGACATAGATATTTTATAATCAGTAAACAAAGCTGTGAAACCACACCAAGAATTCACTGAGGCCCAGTCTGGGGAGACTTATGTCAGTGTCTCTTACCTCAAACCGATGCTTCATCTGTTCAGAAGCAGTCTCTTACAGCCAGATGAGGGAGATACTGAACTAACAAAACTAAACAAAAACAACATACTGGGGTACCTTAATAGAAGATGAACTGTCACAGATGAACCCTTGGACATGTCTTCACTAATGGAGCCCAGATTCCGCACGACTTACACTGAACATAACAAGGTGGAACAAATTAAGGAAAGAGCTGTTATGGAGCTGAAGTTTCTCCTTGCTGACGAAGCCACATCACAACCTGACCCTACTTTGCAGGAGCAAGATGAAGAAGCAGCACAGCCTGAGCTGAAGAAGAAAAAGACATTGGCAAGCTTCTTCAAGAAGAAAGTGCCTTCTACCTCCCAGTCCAAGTCAGAAAAAGTCAAAAATGAGTTGGCAGCCTATATGCTGTCCCCTGACATAGACCCAGACACAGATACAAGTAAAAAAATCGGAGATTTTAGCTTTAGACAATATCGCCCAGCCCAACATACAGACATACGTATTTTTCGCTGTATTTTTACAAAGAAAGTAAAACTTCATTATCGGACATTTTTATTTAACCGCCATGTACAACAAGTAAGAGGGTCCATGGGAACCAATTTTCCCCTCCAAGGCGGCTGCCTGCCAAAAGCCAGCCAAAGGGAGTAACCCCCCTCCTTCTGGGGGTGTGCCTAAATTCTCGTCTAAACCCGCCCATCTGTTCACTTGCAGGGTGTTACCATGAGATGGCACTTTCTTTACTAAAACACAATTTAGTTGTGGTCACAAGTTTACACACACAGGTACAACAGGTATCAACCAGAATCTTTTGGTATCCATTAGCAAGCTTCTGGCATAATTCTGGCTGAATATTTGACCACTCTTCTTTGCAGAATTTCTAGTTAAATTAAACTAGCTGGGTTCCTGACACGGACCCGGCTTTTAAGCATAACCCACAAATTTTCAATAGGGTTGAGATCGGGGGTATTTCACAAAGCAGGATTTCTTGCTTAGCCGAATAACTTGTTGCAGTTAAGGTGAACTGAAGACACAGCCGAAGTTTTTACACCAGAGACAAACAGGGCTAGGTACTTGGCTAGCGCTCATGCTGGTACATACTAATCCAGCGCTATGATATTGTACAGTACATACAAAAACCCCTCGGAAGTGCAAAGCATGTGCTTTCAATCTCTGCCTTCAACCAGACAGGAACTGTTTTGAAGCTTGGCATCTTGATCAGGAGCGACAATTTGTTGTTCTAATATTCATTTATTGTTTAGTATTAGTCCTGTAATATAATGTGATTGCATATTTTATTTATCAACGTTTAATCTGTTGCATGTTATAAACTGTAAAAAGGCTAGTATTGTGTCTTTTCTTACAGTTTTTTTCAATCGCTAAGACAGAGTTGAATCTAGGGTAGTATCTCTTTACATGCCTGATCCATCCTTGGCATTTCTCTGGAGAAATATCTTGGCATCCAGCATTCATTGTTTGGTCTTGTGTCAATTTGTTTATATTATATGGCTTTTACCATCTATTTTAGAAAGGGTCTTGATAGTAATTTAAGAAAATTACATATTTCAGTTTTGACGGTCTTGTTAGCAGTTTTAGGGTCAGTATGTTGGTATCTGCAAAATGACCTCTGAAAATTTAATGTTGTGAGTGAGACAGGAATCCATGACTTTTAGTCATGATTGCATTTAGTCATTGATTGCATTTTGTATAAGATAATGTTGTGGTGACTGTTTGAAGAGTTTTGAGAAAGCAACTCCAGAATTGCAGTATCTGTCTTAGCAATTGAAAAAAACTGTAAAATTCACACTGCCTTTCCAAACTGATTGGTGTGAGGAGCAGTGACAGACATTCCATGGGCCATTGACAGTATGCAAAGGTGTGGTGACTCCAAAGTCACTTCAAAGTTGTAACACTTTAGTAATCACACCAAATACAATTTTGTTTGTGTAGCCAGCCCCAATGTCTATAAGCCTCAGAGCTCAAAAGTCTTGGCTAAAAATGTTTATGATGTGATTTTTTACAATTTGTCAGCACCACTGAAAATAGGTTTTAACAAAAAGATAGAATAATCACTCTCTAAATGATCTCCAATTATTGGTGCTGAATAAAAGTATTTGTAGCAATTTGGGATAAATGTTTTTTTAGATAGGTGAAATATTTTAGTTTTTCCAAATTGTTGAAATAATAAAAATCATTTTGGGAACGAAACTGCCAATTGCCAAAAGTCATTTATTGAATCAGTCACTTGTTTGATGAAACTTTAAACCTTTCTCACCTAGTTAGACACAACTTGCAGACTTGTAACTTGGCTTCTGATGAGCCACACCTGTTCCTGATATTTACCTGAGGACAGGTGTGGCTCATCAGAAGCCAGGTAGGATAGAAAACCTGCTGGGCAGTAGCCCTCCAGGACCGGAGTTGGAGACCTCTGCACTAAGGAATGTGTCTGTTTTATTCAAGCACCGTACAGAACCATATGTTTTTTTTATTTTCATTTTCCAATCTGTCCACCTTTATTCTCCACAATCATCCTTATTACTTTGTTTAGGCCTGTAATTAGTCTGTTACACACATCTTGGGTCACTCTCCTTTTCCAAAACTACTGGTAAGACTTACTCTGGTAAGTCACTTCAGCTTTCATAATCACTGCTCTCCCTGGTGGTTGGATAAATCATTGCAAGTACTTTACAGACAGAGGTAAGGGGCAGATCATGCCGGCCCCCTTGTTCATTACATCATCGTGGGGGATCTCATTACAGTCAATGTCCCACCCAGGACCCAGCAGGGGCCAGTCATGGACCAGCCAAGGCCCCATCATGGAAACAGGGGAAAATTCAAGTGGCTATATCTGTAGACATTGCAACACACAGTGCAGGCAAAATGACAAGAGTTTATTATACATTGTTGTAGAGTATTAAGCATTAACTGGTCGCATTTGCTGCCGTGGCATTCACTAGCTACCTTGTAGCAAAACGCTATGTACGTCTGCACATAATTTAGAGTTATGTGATGTGCTTTACCACTGTAAATGGCACACAATCGCTTTTCACACCGCAAGAGCCACTTTACATATTGTCGTTTTGCTTTTTCACTCCCACAACTCAAGAAATGGACGTCCTGTGCTGTGCTGAGTTGGTAGAACACATGATAACCTGGGTCAAGCCTGCAAGTAACGAGGCAGTATGTAATGGTCGGTCATTTGTGAAAATATCTAGCAGGATCCTGAAATGCGGTATCTGGCTGGTGGGGCTGACTAAGTCTACGTCCAGCTTTGACACGGAGTCATCAAACGCTCCACCTTCTGTTCACATGAGAAACACGAGCCTGAGCACTATACGGCGATCATGTGAAGGCGTAAAGTAAGAGGTATAACTCAGAAAAATAACAGCACAGACAATTTTTAAACGGCACAAACTACTGAGACCGGTTCGGAGGCAAATGGGGGGCTAACTTAACAGCAGAGTCACGTGACCATGTAAATAAGCAATATCTCTGCACTGAAGCAGCACAAAGGATAGTTTTAATGGCACAAATGCAGCAAACGGGATTGCGATCGGTCTGGTGGAAATCAGACGCAAATGGGGCATCAACTTCACGCTGATGACGTCACCATGTAAACAGACATTAATATCGCAGAAACTAAAACAGCACAAAGGATAGTTTTAACAGCACAAGCCAGCACAAATGCAACACATACAATTGCGATCGGTCTGGTGGAAATCAGACGCAAATGGGGCACCAACTTCACACTAATGACGTCACCATGTAAACAGACATTAATATCTCAGAAACTAAAACAGCACAAAAGATAGTTTTAACGGCACAAGCCAGCACAAATGTAACACACACAATTGCGATTGGTCTGGTGGAAATCAGACGCAAATGGGGCATCAACTTCACGCTGATGACGTCACCATGTAAACAGACATAAATATCTCAGAAACTAAAACAGCACAAAGGATACTTTTAACAGCACAAGCCAGCACAAATGCAACACACACAATTGTGATCTGTCTGGTGGAAATCAGATGCAAATGGGGCACCAACTTCACGCTGAAGACGTCACCATGTACACAGACATTAATATCTCAGAAATCAAAACAGCACAAAGGATAGTTTTAACGGCACAAGCCAGCACAAATGCAACACACACAATTGCGATCGGTCTGGAGGAAATCAGAGAAAAATGGGGCACCAACTTCACACTGATGATGTCACCATGTAAACAGACATTAATATCGCAGAAACTAAAACAGCACAAAGGATAGTTTTAACGGCACAAGCCAGCACAAAGCAACACACACAATTGCGATAGGTCTGGTGGAAATCAGACGCAAATGGGGCACCAACTTCACACTGATGACGTCACCATGTAAACAGACATTAATATCTCAGAAACTAAAACAGCACAAAGGATAGTTTTAACGGCACAAGCCAGCACAAATGCAACACACACAATTGCGATCGGTCTGGAGGAAATCAGATAAAAATGGGGCATCAACTTCACGCTGATGACGTCACCATGTAAACAGACATTAATATCGCAGAAACTAAAACAGCGCAAAGGATAGTTTTAACAGCACAAGCCAGCTCAAATGCAACACACACAATTGCGATCGGTCTGGTGGAAATCAGACGCAAATGGGGCACCAACTTCACACTGATGATGTCACCATGTAAACAGACATTAATATCTCAGAAACTAAAACAGCACAAAGGATAGTTTTAACAGCACAAGCCAGCACAAAGCAACACACACAATTGCGATCGGTCTGGTGGAAATCAGACGCAAATGGGGCATCAACTTCACGCTGAAGACGTCACCATGTAAACAGACATAAATATCTCAGAAACTGAAACAGCACAAAGGATAGTTTTCACAGCACAAGCCAGCACAAAGCAACACACACAATTGCGATCGGTCTGGTGGAAATCAGACGCAAATGGGGCATCAACTTCACGCTGATGACGTCACCATGTAAACAGACATTAATATCTCAGAAACTAAAACAGCACAAAGGATCGTTTTAATGGCCCAATCTGGCACAAGCGCGGCACATACGATTGAGACCAGTTTGGTTGAAATCTGAAACATATGGGGGGCAACTTCACGCAGGTTAATGGTAGGGGAAACACTGCACTGGAAAACACTGCACTGGACTACCCGCCACTTGCTATTGAACCAGGGGTTAGTTTGACAGGTTTTAATTAGCCTCTCTCACTGACCTGAAAATTTTGTGTAGTGGGAATCTGTCCAGATATCGCCACAGCCAAAGTCGATGAGCTTGACCTCCAGAGTGTCTGTCCTGATCAAAAGGTTCTCTGACTTCAGGTCTCGATGGAGGACGCCTGAGTCCTGGCAGTGGCGCAAGGCGTGGAGGACCTGCACCATCACGTGCCTGGCAACACCTTCTGACAGGAGGCCTCCTTTCCTTTTGCAAAAATCAAAGAGATCTTCGCATGGGTCCGGTCTTTCCAGGATCATAATATAATCCTGTGGTCCATCAAACCAGTCGATGAGCTTGAGCACGTTGGCACAAGATGACTCATTGCTAACAAGCTTCATCAGCGCCACCTCCAATGGCATGGGCCCGTCAAGTCCAGGCTATGAATGGGAGGGAAGGATATACATATGTTTAGACAGAAATTCTTCCAAATAAACCCAGCTCTATGACTGAAAACACTTACCAGTTCTAGCTTCTTTTCAGTCTTTCTGGCATATTTGATTGCCACCTAGAGGTAAAAAAAAAAACACAAATTTAGTGTAGGATTTATTGAGAAATCATCACCTTTTATAGGTGCCTGTAACAGGTGCAATAAAAGGGATCCCTATGAGAGATATTACTACGCATGTCGCGGCTACACCATTTGGTCACTTACTGGGAAGCCATCTGCCTTGCGAATGCCGGCAAAAACTGCCCCATAGCCACCCGTTCCAAGTAGATGGCCCTGGAGGTACAGGTCCTCCAAATGTTCTACAACATTAAGCAGGTACACTTCAGAAAAAGAGTCCATACAGCATTTTCTACAGGATAACACAGTTGAAGACACTTCACTAATAACTTTAAATAGCATGCATTAATATTTCTTTACCACATGCCAATCCTAAACTTGGCTTTTAAATTCAGTATTATCATTAGTTTGCCTTTTAGATGCTGCAGTCAGAGTAAGATCGGGTTCAGAATCAAAACGTATTGAATCAATTTGGGTATGTTTGCTTTTCAAACGTTCAGCGACATTTCTTTTTTATCAATCAATGAATCAATTGTTGCATTTATTTGTTTAATCTATAAGTCCAGTACACTATTCGCATCTGCTTTTGCAGCAAGCCTTATGAAAGAGATTTACATGGCTTTCTTAGGTGTCATTTTCATTCTCTATCAAAAGACTTCAACTTCCAACCTTTGCGGGGAGTTTTGGACCCGACTTCGTCGGTACTCCGGACTTCCGTACTCTCTCTCCTTCTTTTCGCAGGAGATTCATCAGCGGAATCGGAGTGGGAGCGTTTTTTACCCATTTTTACTGCTATGAGTAATAGATAATGAAAGAGTAAAGACGTTCTTCTGCAATGCTAAGCAAGAAGTAATTAAATGATGCTTTTGTGGCTGACCAGTTACGGATGGATGGATGAGCATCATTCAAATATTGTTGATTTTTGAACAACAGACGGCATCATGCACGGGGTTACATGGGCTGAAGCCCAGAGGTCCCTCACTCCCCCCCCGTCGTAAAATTGAAAAAAAAGAAGAGACGTTTGAATATATTATTTAGCAATAATATAATTAGTTTTTAATTTGCATATTCTCCCCCTGTCATCGTGGTGTTTCTTCCGGGTTCTCCGGTTTCCCTGTATTTCAAGAACATGCTGAGGCTAATTGGACTTGCTAAATTGCCTGTAGCTATGCATGTGTGAGTGAATGGTGTGTGAGTGTGCCCTGCGATGGGCTGCCCCCCCATCCTGGGTTGTTCCCTACCTCGTGCCCATTGCTTGCGGGATAGGCTCCGGACCCCCGCGACCCAGTAGGATAAGCGGTTTGGAAAATGGATGGATGGATAATTAGTTGTGAATTTGCATATTGGTGTTTCTTCCGGGTTCTCTGGTTTCCCCGTAGTCCAAAATCATGCACGATTATTGAATATGGATGAATTGTTAATTGTTCTGTAATAAGCTGTGGTTCATTCGTTCTAAAGCTCAAAATATCTCCAAGTAGTACATCAGAAATCACGGAGTGACAAGGAATCTGCCATTACGATTAAAACGCAGAAACAACTTAACCGATCACATAGGAAATGCAGTCTAAAGTTTCTGACTCAGTCATAAACAGCGTGGCTGGTTTGTGGGAATATTTAACAAAAATGATTAAGGAGAAAAAAGCGAACCAGATCACCGAAAGGCAGTCGTATTCCGCTGAATGGGAATACACTGGGCACCGCATCTAATGATCACGTTTGTCTGGGAGAAATTGATCATTATATATGCGGATGATGGTTATTACCGCTTTTTTCTGCTTCTTAATTATGTCTCAGACAGATTACCATCTGATTCACATATGTATATTTATATTAAAATACGGACAGCGTCGCAATTTACTTCATTTTATTGACGATTTAAAACTACAGTAGTTGTCTCAAACGCTTTTCAAATTACAGTACCTTACCAATTAAATTTCTGAAGTGCGTATAATGCCAATACGATATAACACAATACAGTACTGTACATAATATTCAATTCAATTTTATGTATACAGCGCATCTTCGTAACCTTACGTTGTCTCAAAGCATGATATGTTCCCAAGGCAGTCTGTGTTTCTCATCTTTCTGGCTCTTTACTGTAGGCTGTGAAAACGATCGTTTCTATTTATGTAGGCTCCTGAAACGTATGTAATATATTACCTATATTGTTAAAATACAGAAAACAACACACAGACAAATAAAAAAAGGTCATGGATTTTAAAATGGTTTGTTACTTAATACTCAGGCGCTTGTTAATATTGATTCAAAAGTTCAAAACAACAGACATGAACTTGGCACTTGCTACATTATAAGTGTGTATCAGATGTATAGTAACACTACGGAGCCCCTGTGTCTCCATATCTCTGCATCGGAAAATTAGATGAATAAGCAATACACTTTTGTCCAATATTGCCTGTGCCCGCCCAGAAATTAGCCAGAGCTTATTAGCGAAATAACGTTACATCATGTATTATTCTGTGGGAAACGAAAGATCGATCTGCTGGCCAGATGTAATAAGAATCATAAACAATGCAGATCGTAAGTAAAGTAAAATATAAATAAAAGACTGTGTTCCGTTTTGATCAATTGATCCCCCAAATAACTAATAAATTATTAACCAACAAAGTGATTGACTTATTTATCCTCCGTTGTTTCGGCTTGGCGGTGTAATTATGTGTGGAGTTTAAGCTACGATCTTAAAGTTCCCAGTTTCTATTGTGCGGTGTGACACATGAAAGTGACCAGGAGTTACAAAAGGCATGACAACCCAGGAACTTGTAAACCGGGACCAGGTTCCGTAACTTCGCTGTGAAAGCGCCTTACATATGGAATCAGATTTGTGCCAATATTATCAAGCAAACTTTTTTGACATCAAGCAAAAACAAGGCTAAAGAAAAAAACTAACTGAAGCAAAAAAAAATGTCATCTCAAAAGTAAAAATTATAACTTGCAAACACATGATTGGTCTTTTGATTATGTTTTCATTTGTTTACGTTGCAAGCTTACTCGCTCGCGCTCCCCGACTTTTTTGTTTATAGTTCTGACATAAACGTCTCGCGTGGGCGGGTTTTTTTTTCAGAGTCGCGTCCCCATTGGCTAATACGTTTTTGACTGACAGGTCAGTTCCCCCCCACCGCGACCCTAAATAAAAATAAGAAGTGGGTTCAGAAAATGGATGTATAGTGTAATAGAAACTGTGTTGCGATATTGTAAGAGAAGAATATTGTAAGAATATTTCTGACAGTTTGACGGCTAAGGAATGCAGTGAACTACATTACTGTAATGGGAACACGTGATCTTTTAGCATGTAAATGTTGAGATTACCCAGCTCCATGCCAAAGACATGGCTGAACTTGAAGCTCACCCACAACCCAAAAACCAAACCAAAAAACACTGTTACTCATATTTATATTCAATTTGCTATTGATAAATAATTTGATAAATAATAAAACTATCTAATAAAAAATCAATTATATGTTCAATATTCATTATTTTAGTATATATTTTGGCTATTATCGTCTCACACTGTAGCCCATGATGCAGTAGATATAGCACATAGATTATGAGTTTACTCAGAAATGTCAGTCTTGATTTAATTGAACATTTTAAAAGTAGAATGTCTTATTTATTGTCCCTTGAAACCTTATCGTTTAGCCCAAGGAAGATCTAGAGTCTAGATCTACAGCTGCATCATTAGCCATGCCATTGTCTAATATAACATTGTCTAGTCCAGTGGATCCCAAACTCTCTCTGCAGGGCCCCCCTTTCCCAGATAGGAACATTATTGATCCCCCCCACCCCATTCAATCTACACAGGTTCAGAATCAAACTTTATTTAATAAAGTTTTCTAATCGAGCGAAACAAATGCAATTACAAATGGTGCAATTTCATCACTGTGGGAGAAATAAAGAGCATAGTGAAGTTATGAAGAAGAATAAACAGCTGTCTCCACAGGAATGGCTGGGAAATTAACCAGCTCCCAGTCAGAAGAAAACGTAAAAGGGGATCATCTCAAGTCTCACACTTTTCCGTGGCTGGTGTGGACTTGCTTTGTGCTGCA
The DNA here is from genome assembly GCF_023856365.1 of Brienomyrus brachyistius. NCBI lineage: Eukaryota > Metazoa > Chordata > Actinopteri > Osteoglossiformes > Mormyridae > Brienomyrus > Brienomyrus brachyistius. Next base: position 2,075,884 of record NW_026042332.1, read on the forward strand.
CATCTTCTCAATTCAGGGTTGCAGCTGGGAAACAGTCACTCTTAGTTCCTTTTCAATGTGCAGCTTTGATCTGTATTTTGTCTTAATAGAGACCACAACAGAAAAGCTTACAGGTAGGATGTAGCAAAAGGAAGGAGTGTGCCCACAGCTTTCCCTCCTAACACTGAGTAATCCTTCTCCACTCCAATTCAAAATGCAGCCAGTGTTTTAGACTTAAACTGCAATGAACTGTTCCTCCTCTGCAGTGCTGAAATCCTCATCTGGTGTAGCACTGAAGGGGTCTCCGATCCAGTCAAATATTTTAGGCTCCTGGAAACGTTTTTGTAGAGTGGAGAGGTGAGCTTTCATGCATGGGATCATTGTGTTCTGAAGTTTGTTGAGCTCAATGAATGTTTTCAGGTTCCCAAATGAGTCTATATTTCCCTCAGTAACTCGCTGCTCCCACATCTCCAGTTTTCTTGTGAATGATGTGATTTTATCTGCCCGATGTGGAAGGTGTGTATCGGTGCCTTGCATCTGCAGATTTAGCTCACTGAGTTTCTGAAACATGTTACTCAAGTATGCAACTTTCAGGAGGAATTTGTCATTTTTAAACTTATTGGCAAGCTCGTGACCCTCTTCCTCCATGAAAGCGCTGATCTCATCTCGGAGCTCAAATATTCTGGTAAAAACTTTCCCGCGTGACAGACAACGAGCCTCACTGTGAAACAAAGCAGCTGTGTGGTTGGAGCCCATTTCCTCGCACAGGGCAGGAAAAATCCGGACTTTGATGGCGCGTATTTTAATGCAGTTTACTGTAGCGATGACATCCGTCATTACATCGTTTAGCTCGGGACTCAGCTGTTTAGACACCGACGCTTCTCAGTGGATCATACAGTGTGTCCATCGCACATTGGGGGAGATGCGCTTCACGAGTGCTTGCAGTCCGCCCCATTTCCCAGCCATAGCCTGAGCCCCGTCGGTGTTTATGATTTTAAGCATTTATTCTGCAGTGGCTCTGCCAGTAATTTGCTTACAGAATCCTTGAAAATTGCTGCTTGAAATCCTCAGCATCGATACATCTGATGTACGTTATGAATAAACAGTCTCTGTCACTGTCAGTAGCTTCATCCACCTGCAGCGTGAAGTGGCGTCTTTCCCGCACCTTGTCAGTCAGCTGCTCCTCTATGTCTTCTGACATGTCATGAATGCACATCGCAATCATATTGTTTTATAATGGAATTGGCTTTTACATGCTGGCTGTTGTTTCATCAATCATAGTTGCAACCATATCGATAGCGGAGGGAAGCATTAATTCCTCAGCTATTGTGTGTGGTGTTTGACAGTGAGCAATTCAGTAGGCAACTTTATATGATGCTAGTTGAGCGTTTTTAGGCAAAGATACTGTATAACTTTAGTAATGATGCTTTGTTGTGCACGGCGGTTTGTGAGTTTTCCTTTAAAGAAACCAACTGGCTTATCTTTATGCTTAGGGTTTGTTGTCTCCAGATGACGTCTTAATTTGTTTGGCTTCAGACTGTCAGCAGCGAGTATTTTCAGACACACAACACACTGTGGTCTCTCCTGGTTACCCACCATTGTCGTTGTGAAACCAAGGGCCAGATATGACTCATCATATTTTCTCTTCTTTGCTTTGGAGCTTGAACTTGCAGCTGATGAAGAGTCAGCCTCTGCTGGAGGCTTGGCTGGGTGCACAAACTTGTCCATGTTTTTGCTAGCAGTGTTCGAGTGGAACGTAGGCTATCCTATTGGCGTGCCCCCCTGCAATACCTGGGGTGCACCCCCCAGTCTGAGAACCACTGGTCTACTCTAATATAATGGGTATGGGGTTTAGGCACAACAGACTTTCTTATTCTGTAAAACACGTCACATTGCTTCCAGGTCAGGTCTGCGCTACAATCTAAGTTGAATATACTGCTATTTTACTCAAGAGATGCTTTCACAAGCTACCAAAGATGGGTGCAGGTTGACATCTAAAACTCCTGCCACCAAAATGGATAAGGGCTTTAAGCTATACGCTTCCTCATACATAAGCAACTACAAGTGAATGTATCTGCTTATGTTATCTAATGTTATTAGGATAGAGCCTTAAGAAAAATTGGATTTTATAATGTTAGCTAACGTTAGTAGTCCTGAATGGGGATAATTCAGTACGTCACTAGCAATCTAACACCAACAAGTTAATCTTAGCCGATAGAGAACTCTCTGCAAATTTCTGATTTCTTATTGTTAGCTATTAGAGCTTCATAGTCTTGCTGTTGCTTATTTTCCCCCAGTATCATACAAAGACAGGCTGAGTGGTGATGTTAGCACCTGGGCAGCCTGTCACATGGCTATGAGGAAGCCACACAGCCTGAGAGTAACTTTAGGGATGTGTTGGGTGTTCTGTTGGAGTTCTCAGTCTGTTCCAGGTCAGGGACAGTATTTATCAAGCTTCTCAGGATATAAGTAGGAGTAGAATGATCAGTGATCATGATCCGGCCCCCTTGACTAATAATATTATGGTTCTTTATGGCATATTTGTGGTTCTCCCCTATTTATAAATTCATGTCTCACATTATATATCCATAATATCCAAAGATTTCATGTGATGGAAACTTATGGTTGAAATTCCTTGATTTTGTGCATTATAATATACAGCAGAAATCACTGCTAGGATTGTCCCACTTCTAGAACTTTACTGGTCATGACAAGAACATTTCCTTCTTCTCACTAACATTTGGATATTTAAATCCAATAAAATGCCAACAATAAAAACCAATAGCTTTCTCCTTCTCAGACAAGTGGATGTAATGAGACCTGGTTTCTGGTTCGGTCATGTGACCTTTGATATAACCCCTATTAAAATACACAGTTTGTTACTAGTGTGATATTTGTGTGTTTGATGTTGATCTGCCCGGCAACTAGATGGCCAGCCATTGGTTCAGGTGTCGGATTCCTGGTCATCCCTATTCATGAACTTGATGAGAATACCATCAAGAAATCGCCAGACCACCGCAAAGCCCAGTAAAGAAACCAGTCCTGAAGCCTGCTGGTGAAGACCTGCTACCCAACAGTGAACTGCAACCCCAAGACAAAACCTTTCACCTTAAACCTTCACAAAGAGAGAAATTCAAAGGGGCTCCACTCCAACAACCGCTCAAAACACCGCACCTTCTGGAGTGCTACCATTCCCTCAGCTCATCACCTCTACAACCTACTGTCATCCACCTAAAGAAACAGATTCATATACTACATCTGTCATGTTAGTTGTCGTGTTAGTTAAGAATAAATGCATGTTTTTTTACACAACTTCAGCCTCCGTTCATTGAGTGCTCACTGCCTCTGTGCGAACTGGCTGTTACGCTCTGAAACCTCAAACTCGCCTGAAATATCATGAGACTCTCTCTCTCAACAGCCATGAGGGGAACTTTGCTACCAATCGTTTACATGATCTGGTAATGCAGCTCACTGGACGTGCATTCTAATACAGGTTACTAAGTGATATTGGTAATTGGTAAATCCCATTTAAGTCTCACATTTGCAAACTCACGGAGATTCACAGTTGAGTTTGGAGGAACCAACCATTCGGTATAACCGCACTGCACTGCTGGAATTCATGGACACTTTGTTGATATAGATATAAATAGGCAGCTACAAGTTCATAACGTCTTTCGGACGTTATTTAATGAGGCCATAAAGCAAAGATACATGTCAACCAGAAATCTTTGTGCCGACTGACCACCAGTAGCGAATAAGTTAACCTCATGAAATTTTTAAATGTGAAGAAAATAAATCGATGGATGAAGGAAAATAACACATAATTTCGATTCTATGTTTGATAAGAAAATAAACTAATTAGAAGCCATCAATTAACAAATCAATAACAAATAGCCGTTGCCATCGATGACTACGTTGTTTTGGATTGCAGTGATTCTCAGCTATCAGTCCGTCATATAACATTAGTGGGTGGCCTGTCAGTCAGCTCAAAAGCTTGAGTGCCTAAATGAAGATGTACAGAGGTCTGTTTCTCTTCATTTAATGTAATGTAACATATAACAGTAGTCAGTGTTGACGTAGACAAACTTGGTCTCCCAGACAGCTTTCCAACATGTACTCTAAATGTTTTCATGCTGCATGTTGCCAAGCCATTAGCTTCTGTCATCTTGGCCAGATTGTTTTGTTACCCCACCTCTTTTACATATCCACTGGCCAGGGGACACACGGTATAAGCATGTATTCCATACAACTAAATGGATTTTGTTGCAGTTTTATTTGCCTAGACATTGCTGGGCTGACTGTACTTTAAGATGACGGCTATCATAGGGCATTATGGTGTGTGTATGCGTTTCATTTTAATATATTAAACTTCTTTTTCATAGCATTGCTTAGGGAAGTTCTTATGAAACTTGAGATGGTGTTTGATCAACAAAAAATCATTATTGGTCTTGGGCTAAGTTGTTGGACCTAGGCATTGACGAAGGTCTGCTGCCCCTGCAAGACCTTCATCAACTCAGTCTGGAGCAGAGGATGCAGCAGGATCCAGACCTTAAACTAAAACTGATGAGCATTTCTCAGGGTCGGCATGGTGATGCAGTGGTTGGCACTGTTGCCTCATATCTCTGGGACCCAGGTTTGAGTCTCAGCCTGAGTCACATGCGTGTGGAGTTTGCATGTTCTCCCCATGTCCTCGTGGGGTTTCCTCTGGGTACTCCGGTTTCCCCCACAGTCCAAAAACATGCTGAGGCTAATTGGAGTTACTAAATTGCCCATAGGTGTGTGTGTGTGAGTGAATGGTGTGTGAGTGTGCCCTGCGATGGGCTGGCCCCCCATCCTGGGTTGTTCCCTGCCTCGTGCCCATTGCTTCCTGGATAGGCTCCGGACCCCCCGCGACCCAGTAGGATAAGCGGTTTGGAAAATAGATGGATGGATGGATTTCTCAGGGTTTTTTTTATATAATAAACAGATTGCATTCTATTCTGATGGTGCTTCTGAAACTAGAAGTGATCGTCTTTTAGGATTATTTCTGTTAGGGCCTTGGGGGTGAGAACACAAAATGGCATCCAGAGGGCGGTCTGTTCATTCAGCCTTACCTCTAGTGCCAAGCCCCACATCTCAGCATCTCACCAGCTGTTGCGCGGCAGGGGGTGGTTAGCGCCATGCCTTTCACCTGTTTTAAAAGCACTTTAGAACAACATGCACCAACACCACATCTGAGCGGGCGAAGGGGGGCATGGGGTCTTTTCACACCCCCATTCTCTGTTCGCCATTTGGAACTGGGGGCTGAGAGGAAGAGCTGGCCGCCTGGCCGGGGTCTGAGCTGCTGGGCTTCTCGGCTGCTGCGGGGTCCTGGGTGGTCTTCTGGTCTCCTCGCCAGAGGAAACAATAGGGGTCCACATAGAGTATATATGGGGAGTGAGAGTATGTGTACAGCATTCATTTCTGTGTGTCTAAATGTTGGGTGAATGTGTAAAAATTTGTTTATGTGTGCATGAGGGTGGGAACGTATGCTTGTATATGTGTGTGCCTGTTGGTCTATACGCACATGTCAGGTTGGGTCCTAGACTCCACCTGAAATAACATCTCGGACTCTATTCCCCCCCGCCACACTCCCTGCTGGTAGATGGGGCCCCCGGCCGCTGATGCGTTGGTGGTTCTCGATGTCTGGGACTGGGTGCTCGGGTGGGTGCTGGTTTCACCTTCAGCGGTTGCCTGGCAGGGTCTTGCCCTCCTGGCTCAGTCGGGCCCTTGCTGGTGGGTTGGGGCACCTTTGGATCTCTGGGCCGGGGGCCCGGTCTGTCCTGGTGGGGCCGGCCGCTGGTGGAGCCTGCGGGCTCGCCTCCAGGCCCCCTGGGGCTCCTGCACTGTGGCTGCCGGATGGCCTCCCTCCAGAGCTCTCCTCTGCCCTTTTCTGGGTGAGGGCTGCTATTCTCCCTGTGGTGGTCCTCCAGGGCTCCCATGCCCTGGGGGGCCTCTGCATGTCTGGGGCCCGGGTCTCCTCTGTGTCTGCTTCATGTCCTGAGGGGTGGGGCTCCCCACACACACTACTAGACATTTACATGGAGAAATCTTTTGAACACCAGCGCGCTCACACACACAGGTGTACAAACTGGTACTCACAGACACACACTGTCTCGATCGGCTGTTGCTTCTTAACATGGTCATTGTGATTCGTACAGATGTTGGTTGTTTTCTCTCATCAGCAGGTACTGAAGCAGATTATCTGTGTTTTTTTTTCCTCTTTTCCCTCCCTCTCTATTTCCCTTCTTCTCAGTTTTCGTCCTTCTTTCCCCCTCTTTCTCCCTCTCATGAGGAAATAAATAAAAATAAATAAATAGAAATAAAGTAGTCCTCCGCAGAGCGGGGGTGGTGGAGGGAAAAAAAATAAATAAATAAAAATCCCGATGACGAGAGGACAGGGCCACTGTGCTACACGCACAGCCAGACAGTCAAAATAGGAGGCACAACGGGCCCCATCAGTCAGCGCGTGCACGACTACTATACTACAGGCGAAGCCGCCCCCTAAAAGCAGTCTGACTGCCAGGCACTTACCCCCACCGTCCAAGTACAGCAGTGATGCTGACTCGACTAGGGGGCCACGACAGAGCAACGCGACGCCCCAACCAATGATACCCGGCCTTACGGAGGCGGTGGAGAAGAAGACGTCGCCCACCCATACGTCTCGCACCCGATCAATAAAAGCCCCATCCCACCCAGTCTCCTGCAGACATAAAACGGTAGTGTCTTTGCACATTGTTAAAATAGCCTGCACCTTCGCCCAGGAGCACAGCCCCCGGGCATTCAAGGATGTCAATAAAAGAGTCATTTTAAAAGCAGGCACAAGGAGACACGATAAAACCAGTAAAAACGGGGCACGGAGCTAAAACACACACAAAACCACTGAAAGCGAGACGTCCCCACACCAGATAAAACCGCCAGCACCACCACCCGCCACCCAACTCAATGAGCGGGCGACGTCAGGGATAAAAGACACAGAGCCCACCGGATAAAAAGGAAATAAAACAATAAAACTCATAAATAAATGATCAAGAAAAAAGTATACCCGCAGACAACAAAAACATAAAACAGGGGATGGGGCGCTAAGGGATGATGGTAAATCATAAAAATAAACCAAACAAAATAAATAGACAAGAAACATACATCAAAAAAAAGGAAACAGAAAACCACAAAGCATTCAGTTAAAAGTCGTCGCCATCGTCCGGACCCGAGCTTGCAGCACTGCCGCAGACTGCATCTTCTCCTTCTGCTGGTGAACTGAGAACACGATGTTGTAAATAAGGCAGTCGTGGGATTCGAACCCACACCTCCGAAGAGACTGGAGCCTTAATCCAGCGCCTTGGACCGCTTGGTCACACTACCCATGTTATGCCTTATCTTGCAGTTCGGCTCATATGAAGAACCTTTATATACAATAGGCATCCTAAGAGAAACAGGCAGGTCTTGTACGCTGATTTGTGTTGAACCGTTATCGAACTCCAATAAGTCGGCCTCAAGAGAAAGTCACATTAAACACCCACATGCATTTTTAGAGTGAGGCAACTTTCTCTATATAAATACAGACAACCACGCTACGTAGAAGTTAAACAGGCCAGCGGTGGGATTCGAACCCACGCCTCCAAAGAGACTGGAGCCTTTATCCAGTGCCTTGGACCGCTCGGCCACACTATCCATGTTATTCCTTATTTTGCAGTTCGGCTCATATGAAGAAGCTTTATATACAATAGGTATCCTAAAAGAAACAGGCAGGTCTTGAATGCTGATTGGTGTTGAACCGTGGTCGAACTCCAATGAGTCAGCAACAAGAGAAAGTCACATTAGACCCCCACATGCATTTTTAGTGTGAGGAAACTTTCTCTAGACAAATACAGACAACCAGGCTTCTTAGAAGTTAAACATGGCAGCGGTGGGATTCGAACCCACGCCTCCGAAGAGACTGGAGCCTTAATCCAGCGCCTTGGACCGCTCGGACACACTACCCATATTATTCCTTATTTTGCAGCTCGGCTCATATGAAGAAGCTTTATATACAATAGGTATCCTAAAAGAAACAGGCAGGTCTTGTATGCTAATTTCTGTTGAACCGTTATAGAACTCCAATAAGTCGGCCTCAAGAGAAAGTCACATTAGACACCCTCATGCAATTTTAGGATGAGGCAACTTTTTCTAGACAAAGGCAGACAAGCAGGCTTCTTAAAAGTTAAACATGGCAGCGGTGGGATTCGAACCCACGCCTCCGAAGAGACTGGAGCCTAAATCCAGCGCCTTTGACCGCTTGGCCACAGTCCCCATGTCGTTTCTTGTTTTACAGTTCGGCCCTTATGAAAGACCTTTATATACAATAGGTATCCTAAGAGAAACAGGCAGGTCTTGTCTGCTGATTTGTGTTGAACCGTGGTCGAACTCCAATGAGTCGGCAACAAGAGAAAGTCACATTAGACACCCACATGCATTTTTAGCGTGAGGAAACGTTTTCTAGACAAAGGCAGACAAGCAGGATTCTGAGAAGTTGAACATGGCAGTGGTGGGATTCGAACCCACGCCTCCGAAGAGACTGGAGCCTAAATCCAGCGCCTTTGACCGCTCGGCCACACTACCCATGTCATTTCTTGTTTTACAGTTCGGCCCTTATGAAAAACTTTATATACAATAGGTATCCTAAGAGAAACAGGCAGGTCTTGTCTGCTGATTTGTGTTGAACCGTGGTCGAACTCCAATGAGTCGGCAACAAGAGAAAGTCACATTAGACACCCACATGCATTTTTAGGGTGAGGCAACTTTTTCTAGACAAATGCAGACGATCGGGCTTATTCGAAGTTAAACCTGGCAGCGGTGGGATTCGAACCCATGCCTCCGAAGAGACTGGAGCCTTAATCCAGCACCTTGGACCGCTCGGCCACACTACCCATGTTATTTCTTATTTTGCAGTTCGGCTCATATGAAGAACCTTTATATACAATAGGTATCCTAAGAGAAACAGGCAGGTCTTGTCTGCTGATTGGTGTTGAACCGTGGTCGAACTCCAATGAGTCGGCAACAAGAGAAAGTCACATTAGACCCCAACATGCATTTTTAGTGTGAGGAAACTTTCTCTAGACAAATACAGACAACCTGGCTTCTTAGAAGTTAAACATGGCAGCGGTGGGATTCGAACCCACGCCTCCGAAGAGACTGGAGCCTTAATCCAGCGCCTTGGACCGCTCGGCCACACTACCCATGTTATTCCTTATTTTGCAGTTCGGCTCATATGAAGAAGCTTTATATACAATAGGTATCCTAAGAGAAACAGGCAGGTCTTGTACGCTGATTTGTGTTGAACCGCGGTCGAACTCCAATGAGTTGGCAACAAGAGAAAGTCACATTACACACCCACATGCATTTTTAGCGTGAGGAAACATTTTCTAGACAAATGCAGACAAGCAGGCTTCTTAGAAGTTACATATGGCAGCGGTGGGATTCGAACCCACATCTCCGAAGAGACTGGAGCCTTAATCCAGCGCCTTGGACCGCTCGGTCACACTACCGATGTTATGCCTTATTTTGCAGTTCGGCTCATATGAAGAACCTTTATATACAATAGGTATCCTAAGAGAAACAGGCAGGTCTTGTCTGCTGATTGGTGTTGAACCGTGGTCGAACTCCAATGAGTCGGCAACAAGAGAAAGTCACATTAGACCCCAACATGCATTTTTAGTGTGAGGAAACTTTCTCTAGACAAATACAGACAACCTGGCTTCTTAGAACTTAAACATGGCAGCGGTGGGATTCGAACCCACGCCTCCGAAGAGACTGGAGCCTTAATCCAGCGCCTTGGACCGCTCGGCCACACTACCCACGTTATTCCTTATTTTACAGTTCGGCTCATATGAAGAACCTTTATATACAATAGGTATCCTAAGAGAAACAGGCAGGTCTTGTCTGCTGATTTGTGTTGAACCGTGGTCGAACTCCAAAGAGTCGGCAACAAGAGAAAGTCACATTAGACACCCACATGCATTTTTAGTGTGAGGAAACTTCCTCTAGACAAATACAGACAAGCAGGCTTCTTAGAAGTTAAACAGTGCAGCGGTGGGATTCGAACCCACACCTCCGAAGAGACTGGAGTCTTAAACCAGCGCCTTGGACCGCTCGGCCACACTACCCATGTTATTGCTTATTTTGCAGTTCGGCTCATATGAAGAACCTTTATATACAATAAGTATCCTAAGAGAAACAGGCAGGTCTTGTCTGCTGATTTGTGTTGAACCGTGGTCGAACTCCAATGAGTCGGCCACAAGAGAAAGTCACATTAGACACCCACATGCACTTTTAGTGTGAGGAAACTTTCTCTCGACAAATACAGACAACCCGGCTTCTGAGAAGTTAAATATGGCAGCGGTGGGATTCGAACCCATGCCTCCGAAGAGACAGGAGCCTTAATTCAGCGCCTTGGACCGCTCGGCCACACTACCCATGTTATTCCTTACTTGGCAGTTCGGCTCATATGAAGAAGCTTTATATACAATAGGTATCCAAAGAGAAACAGGCAGGACTTGTATGCTGATTTGTGTTGAACCGTTATCGAACTCCAATAAGTCGGCCTCAAGAGAAAGTCACATTCGACACCCACATGCATTTTTAGTGTGAGGAAACTTTCGCTAGACAAATACAGACAACCAGGCTTCTTAGAAGTTAAACATGGCAGCGGTGGGATTCGAACTCACGCCTCCTAAGAGACTTAAGCCGTAATCCAGCGCCTTGGACCGCTCAGCCACGCTACCCATGTTATACCTTGTTTTGCAGTTCGGCTCATATGAAGAAGCTTTATATACAATAAGTATCCTAAGAGAAACAGGCAGGTCTTGTCTGCTGATTTGTGTTGAACCGTGGTCAAACTCCAATGAGTCGGCAACAAGAGAAAGTCACATTAGACACCCACATGCATTTTTAGTGTGAGGAAACTTTCTCTAGACAAATACAGAGGAGCAGGCTTCTTAGAAGTTAAACATGGCAGCGGTGGGATTCGAACCCACGCCTCCGAAGAGACTGGAGCCTAAATCCAGCACCTTTGACCGCTCGGCCACACTACCCATGTCGTTCCTTGTTTTACAGTTCGGCCCTTATGAAAAACCTTTATATACAATAGGTATCCTAAGAGAAACAGGCAGGTCTTGTCTGCTGATTTGGTTGAACCGTGGTCGAACTCCAATGAGTCGGCAACAAGAGAAAGTCACATTAGACACCCACATGCATTTTTAGTGTGAGGAAACTTTCTCTCGACAAATGCAGATGAGCAGGCTTCTTAGAAGTTAAATATGGCAGCGGTGGGATTTGAACCCACGCCTCCGAAGAGACTGGAGCCTAAATCCAGCGCCTTGGACCGCTCGGCCACACTACCCATGTTATTCCTTATTTTGCAGTTCGGCTCATATGAAGAACCTTTATATACAATAAGTATCCTAAGAGAAACAGGCAGGCCTTGTCTGCTGATTTGGTTGAACCATGGTCGAACTCCAAAGAGTCGGCAACAAGAGAAAGTCACATTAAACACCCACATGCATTTTTAGTGTGAGGAAACTTTCTCTCGACAAATACAGACAACCTGGCTTCATAGAAGTTAAATATGGCAGCGGTGGGATTCGAACCCACGCCTCCGAAGAGACTGGAGCCTTAATCCAGCGCCTTGGACCGCTCGGCCACACTACCCATGTTATTCCTTATTTTGCAGTTCGGCTCATATGAAGAACCTTTATATACAATAGGTATCCTAAGAGAAACAGGCAGGTCTTGTCTGCTGATTTGTGTTGAACCGTGGTCGAACTCCAAAGAGTCGGCAACAAGAGAAAGTCACATTAGACACCCACATGCATTTTTAGTGTGAGGAAACTTCCTCTAGACAAATACAGACAAGCAGGCTTCTTAGAAGTTAAATATGGCAGCGGTGGGATTCGAACCCACGCCTCCGAAGAGACTGGAGCCTTAATCCAGCGCCTTGGACCGCTCGGCCACGCTACCCATGTTATACCTTGTTTTGCAGTTCGGCTCATATGAAGAAGCTTTATATACAATAAGTATCCTAAGAGAAACAGGCAGGTCTTGTCTGCTGATTTGTGTTGAACCGTGGTCGAACTCCAATGAGTCGGCCACAAGAGAAAGTCACATTAGACACCCACATGCATTTTTAGTGTGAGGAAACTTCCTCTAGACAAATACAGACAAGCAGGCTTCTTAGAAGTTAAATATGGCAGCGGTGGGATTCGAACCCACACCTCCGGAGAGACTGGAGCCTTAATCCAGCGCCTTGGACCGCTCGGCCACACTACCCATGTTATTCCTTATTTTGCAGTTCGGCTCATATGAAGAACCTTTATATACAATAGGTATCCTAAGAGAAACAGGCAGGTCTTGTCTGCTGATTTGTGTTGAACCGTGGTCGAACTCCAAAGAGTCGGCAACAAGAGAAAGTCACATTAGACACCCACATGCATTTTTAGTGTGAGGAAACTTCCTCTACACAAATACAGACAAGCAGGCTTCTTAGAAGTTAAATATGGCAGCGGTGGGATTCGAACCCACGCCTCCGAAGAGACTGGAGCCTTAATCCAGCGCCTTGGACCGCTCGGCCACGCTACCCATGTTATACCTTGTTTTGCAGTTCGGCTCATATGAAGAAGCTTTATATACAATAAGTATCCTAAGAGAAACAGGCAGGTCTTGTCTGCTGATTTGTGTTGAACCGTGGTCGAACTCCAATGAGTCGGCCACAAGAGAAAGTCACATTAGACACCCACATGCATTTTTAGTGTGAGGAAACTTCCTCTAGACAAATACAGACAAGCAGGCTTCTTAGAAGTTAAATATGGCAGCGGTGGGATTCGAACCCACACCTCCGGAGAGACTGGAGTCTTAATCCAGCGCCTTGGACCGCTCGGCCACACTACCCATGTTATTCCTTATTTTGCAGTTCGGCTCATATGAAGAACCTTTATATACAATAAGTATCCTAAGAGAAACAGGCAGGTCTTGTCTGCTGATTTGTGTTGAACCGTGGTCGAACTCCAATGAGTCGGCCACAAGAGAAAGTCACATTAGACACCCACATGCACTTTTAGTGTGAGGAAACTTTCTCTCGACAAATACAGACAACCCGGCTTCTTAGAAGTTAAATATGGCAGCTGTGGGATTCGAACCCATGCCTCCGAAGAGACAGGAGCCTTAATTCAGCGCCTTGGACCGCTCGGCCACACTACCCATGTTAATCCTTGTTTTGCAGTTCGGCTCATATGAAGAACCATTATGTACAATAAGTATCCTAAGAGAAACAGGCAGGACTTGTATGCTGATTTGTGTTGAATCGTTATCGAACTCCAATAAGTCGGCCTCAAGAGAAAGTCACATTAGACACCCACATGCATTTTTAGTGTGAGGAAACTTTCTCTAGACAAATACAGACAACCAGGCTTCTTAGAAGTTAAACATGGCAGCGGTGGGATTCGAACTCACGCCTCCTAAGAGACTTGAGCCGTAATCCAGCGCCTTGGACCGCTCGGCCACGCTACCCATGTTATACCTTGTTTTGCAGTTCGGCTCATATGAAGAAGCTTTATATACAATAAGTATCCTAAGAGAAACAGGCAGGTCTTGTCTGCTGATTTGTGTTGAACCGCGGTCGAACTCCAATGAGTCGGCCACAAGAGAAAGTCACATTAGACACCCACATGCACTTTTAGTGTGAGGAAACTTTCTCTCGACAAATACAGACAACCCGGCTTCTTAGAAGTTAAATATGGCAGCGGTGGGATTCGAACCCATGCCTCCGAAGAGACAGGAGCCTTAATTCAGCGCCTTGGACCGCTCGGCCACACTACCCATGTTAATCCTTGTTTTGCAGTTCGGCTCATATGAAGAACCATTATATACAATAGGTATCCTAAGAGAAACAGGCAGGACTTGTATGCTGATTTGTGTTGAACCGTTATCGAACTCCAATAAGTCGGCCTCAAGAGAAAGTCACATTAGACACCCACATGCATTTTTAGTGTGAGGAAACTTTCTCTAGACAAATACAGACAACCTGGCTTCATAGAAGTTAAATATGGCAGCGGTGGGATTCGAACCCACGCCTCCGAAGAGACTGCAGCCTTAATTCAGCGCCTTGGACCGCTCGGCCACACTACCCATGTTATTCCTTATTTTGCAGTTCGGCTCATATGAAGAACCATTATATACAATAGGTATCCAAAGAGAAACAGGCAGGTCTTGTATGCTGATTTGTGTTGAACCGTGGTCGAACTCCAAAGAGTCGGCAACAAGAGAAAGTCACATTAGACACCCACATACATTTTTAGCGTGAGGAAACTTTCTCTAGACAAATACAGACAACCAGGCTTCTTAGAAGTTAAACATGGCAGCGGTGGGATTCGAACCCACGCCTCCGAAGAGACTGGAGCCTTAATCCAGCGCCTTGGACCGCTCGGCCACACTACCCACGTTATTCCTTATTTTGCAGTTCGGCTCATATGAAGAACCTTTATATACAATAGGTATCCTAAGAGAAACAGGCAGGTCTTGTCTGCTGATTTGTGTTGAACCGTGGTCGAACTCCAAAGAGTCGGCAACAAGAGAAAGTCACATTAGACACCCACATGCATTTTTAGTGTGAGGAAACTTCCTCTAGACAAATACAGACAAGCAGGCTTCTTAGAAGTTAAATATGGCAGCGGTGGGATTCGAACCCACACCTCCGAAGAGACTGGAGTCTTAATCCAGCGCCTTGGACCGCTCGGCCACACTACCCATGTTATTCCTTATTTTGCAGTTCGGCTCATATGAAGAACCTTTATATACAATAAGTATCCAAAGAGAAACAGGCAGGTCTTGTCTGCTGATTTGTGTTGAACCGTGGTCGAACTCCAATGAGTCGGCCACAAGAGAAAGTCACATTAGACACCCACATGCACTTTTAGTGTGAGGAAACTTTCTCTCGACAAATACAGACAACCCGGCTTCTTAGAAGTTAAACATGGCAGCGGGGGGATTCGAACCCATGCCTCCGAAGAGACAGGAGCCTTAATTCAGCGCCTTGGACCGCTCGGCCACACTACCCATGTTAATCCTTGTTTTGCAGTTCGGCTCATATGAAGAACCATTATATACAATAGGTATCCAAAGAGAAACAGGCAGGTCTTGTCTGCTGATTTGTGTTGAACCGCGGTCGAACTCCAATGAGTCGGCAATAAGAGAAAGTTACATTAGAGACCCACATGCATTTTTAGTGAAAGGAAACTTCGTCTAGACAAATACAGACAACCAGGCTTCTTAGAAGTTAAACATGGCAGCGGTGGGATTCGAACCCACGCCTCCGAAGAGACTGGAGCCTTAATCCAGCGCCTTGGACCGCTCGGCCACACTACCCATGTTATTCCTTACTTGGCAGTTCGGCTCATATGAAGAAGCTTTATATACAATAGGTATCCTAAGAGAAACAGGCAGGACTTGTATGATGATTTGTGTTGAACCGTTATCGAACTCCAATAAGTCGGCCTCAAGAGAAAGTCACATTAGACACCCACATGCATTTTTAGTGTGAGGAAACTTTCTCTAGACAAATACAGACAACCAGGCTTCTTAGAAGCTAAACATGGCAGCGGTGGGATTCGAACTCACGCCTCCTAAGAGACTTGAGCCGTAATCCAGCGCCTTGGACCGCTCGGCCACGCTACCCATGTTATACCTTGTTTTGCAGTTCGGCTCATATGAAGAAGCTTTATATACAATAAGTATCCTAAGAGAAACAGGCAGGTCTTGTCTGCTGATTTGTGTTGAACCGTGGTCAAACTCCAATGAGTCGGCAACAAGAGAAAGTCACATTAGACACCCACATGCATTTTTAGTGTGAGGAAACTTTCTCTAGACAAATACAGAGGAGCAGGCTTCTTAGAAGTTAAACATGGCAGCGGTGGGATTCGAACCCACGCCTCCGAAGAGACTGGAGCCTAAATCCAGCACCTTTGACCGCTCGGCCACACTACCCATGTCGTTCCTTGTTTTACAGTTCGGCCCTTATGAAAAACCTTTATATACAATAGGTATCCCAAGAGAAACAGGCAGGTCTTGTCTGCTGATTTGGTTGAACCGTGGTCGAACTCCAATGAGTCGGCAACAAGAGAAAGTCACATTAGACACCCACATGCATTTTTAGTGTGAGGAAACTTTCTCTCGACAAATGCAGATGAGCAGGCTTCTTAGAAGTTAAATATGGCAGCGGTGGGATTTGAACCCACGCCTCCGAAGAGACTGGAGCCTAAATCCAGCGCCTTGAACCGCTCGGCCACACTACCCATGTTTTTCCTTATTTTGCAGTTCGGCTCATATGAAGAACCTTTATATACAATAAGTATCCTAAGAGAAACAGGCAGGCCTTGTCTGCTGATTTGGTTGAACCATGGTAGAACTCCAAAGAGTCGGCAACAAGAGAAAGTCACATTAAACACCCACATGCATTTTTAGTGTGAGGAAACTTTCTCTCGACAAATACAGACAACCTGGCTTCATAGAAGTTAAATATGGCAGCGGTGGGATTCAAACCCACGCCTCCGAAGAGACTGGAGCCTTAATCCAGCGCCTTGGACCGCTCGGCCACACTACCCATGTTATTCCTTATTTTGCAGTTCGGCTCATATGAAGAACCTTTATATACAATAGGTATCCTAAGAGAAACAGGCAGGTCTTGTCTGCTGATTTGTGTTGAACCGTGGTCGAACTCCAAAGAGTCGGCAACAAGAGAAAGTCACATTAGACACCCACATGCATTTTTAGTGTGAGGAAACTTCCTCTAGACAAATACAGACAAGCAGGCTTCTTAGAAGTTAAATATGGCAGCGGTGGGATTCGAACCCACGCCTCCGAAGAGACTGGAGCCTTAATCCAGCGCCTTGGACAGCTCGGCCACGCTACCCATGTTATACCTTATTTTGCAGTTCGGCTCATATGAAGAAGCTTTATATACAATAAGTATCCTAAGAGAAACAGGCAGGTATTGTCTGCTGATTTGTGTTGAACCGTGGTCGAACTCCAATGAGTCGGCCACAAGAGAAAGTCACATTAGACACCCACATGCACTTTTAGTGTGAGGAAACTTTCTCTCGACAAATACAGACAACCCGGCTTCTTAGAAGTTAAATATGGCAGCGGTGGGATTCGAACTCATGCCTCCGAAGAGACGGGAGCCTTAATTCAGCGCCTTGGACCGCTCGGCCACACTACCCATGTTAATCCTTGTTTTGCAGTTCGGCTCATATGAAGAACCATTATATACAATAGGTATCCAAAGAGAAACAGGCAGGTCTTGTGTGCTGATTTGTGTTGAACCGCGGTCGAACTCCAATGAGTCGGCAACAAGAGAAAGTCACATTAGAGATCCACATGCATTTTTAGTGTGAGGAAACTTCCTCTAGACAAATACAGACAACCAGGCTTCTTAGAAGTTAAACATGGCAGCGGTGGGATTCGAACCCACGCCTCCGAAGAGACTGGAGCCTTAATCCAGCGCCTTGGACCGCTCGGCCACACTACCCATGTTATTCCTTACTTGGCAGTTCGGCTCATATGAAGAAGCTTTATATACAATAGGTAAACTAAGAGAAACAGGCAGGTCTTGTATGCTGATTTGTGTTGAACCGTTATCGAACTCCAATAAGTCGGCCTCAAGAGAAAGTCACATTAGACACCCACATGCATTTTTAGGGTGAGGCAACTTTTTCTAGACAAATGCAGAGAAGCAGGCTTCTTAGAAGTTAAACATGGCAGCGGTGGGATTCGAACCCACGCCTCCGAAGAGACTGGAGCCTAAATCCAGCGCCTTTGACCGCTCGGCCACACTACCCATGTCGTTTCTTATTTCATAGCTCGGCCCTTATGAAAAACCTTTATATACAATAGGAATCCTAAGAGAAACAGGCAGGTCTTGTCTGCCGATTTGTGTTGAACCGTGGTCGAACTCCAATGAGTCGGCAACAAGAGAAAGTCACATTAGACACCCACATGCATTTTTAGTGTGAGGAAACTTTCTCTCGACAAATGCAGATGAGCAGGCTTCTTAGAAGTTAAACATGGCAGCGGTGGGATTCGAACCCACGCCTCCGAAGAGACTGGAGCCTTAATCCAGCGCCTAAGACCGCTCGGTCACACTACCAATGTTATTCCTTATTTTGCAGTTCGGCTCATATGAAGAACCTTTATATACAATAAGTATCCAAAGAGAAACAGGCAGGTCTTGTCTGCTGATTTGGTTGAACCGTGGTCGAACTCCAAAGAGTCGGCATCAAGAGAAAGTCACATTAAATACCCACATGCATTTTTAGTGCGAGGAAACTTCCTCTAGACAAATACAGACAACCAGGCTTCTTAGAAGTTAAACATGGCAGCGGTGGGATTCGAACCCACGCCTCCGAAGAGACTGGAGCCTTAATCCAGCGCCTTGGACCGCTCGGCCACACTACCCATGTTATTCCTTATTTTGCAGTTCGGCTCATATGAAGAAGCTTTATGTACAATAGGTATCCTACGAGAAACAGGCAGGTCTTGTATGCTGATTTGTGTTGAACCGTTATCGAACTCCAAAAAGTCGGCAACAAGAGAAAGTCACATTAGACACCCACATGCATTTTTAGTGTGAGGAAACTTTCTCTAGACAAATACAGACACCCAGGCTTCTTAGAAGTTAAACATGGCAGCGGTGGGATTCGAACCCACGCCTCCGAAGAGACTGGAGCCTTAATCCAGCGCCTTGGACCGATCGGCCACACTACCCACGTTACTCCTTATTTTGCAGTTCGGCTCATATGAAGAACCTTTACATACAATAGGTATCCCAAGAGAAACAGGCAGGTCTTGTCTGCTGATTTGGTTGAACCGTGGTCGAACTCCAAAGAGTCGGCCACAAGAGAAAGTCACATTAAACACCCACATGCATTTTTAGTGTGAGGAAACTTTCTCTCGACAAATACAGACAACCTGGCTTCATAGAAGTTAAATATGGCAGCAGTGGGATTCGAACCCACGCCTCCGAAGAGACTGCAGCCTTAATTCAGCGCCTTGGACCGCTCGGCCAGACTACCCACGTTATTCCTTATTTTGCAGTTCGGCTCATATGAAGAACCATTATATACAATAGGTATCCAAAGAGAAACAGGCAGGTCTTGTATGCTGATTTGTGTTGAACCGTGGTCGAACTCCAAAGAGTCGGCAACAAGAGAAAGTCACATTAGACACCCACATACATTTTTAGTGTGAGGAAACTTTCTCTAGACAAATACAGACAACCAGGCTTCTTAGAAGTTAAACATGGCAGCGGTAGGATTCGAACCCATGCCTCCGAAGAGACTGGAGCCTTAATCCAGCGCCTTGGACCGCTCGGCCACACTACCCATGTTATTCCTTATTTTACAGTTCGGCTCATATGAAGAATCTTTATATACTATAGGTATCCTAAGAGAAACAGGCAGGTCTTGTCTGCTGATTTGTGTTGAACCGTGGTCGAACTCCAAAGAGTCGGCAACAAGAGAAAGTCACATTAGACACCCACATGCGTTTTTAGTGTGAGGAAACTTCCTCTAGACAAATACAGACAAGCAGGCTTCTTAGAAGTTAAACATGGCAGCGGTGGGATTCGAACCCACACCTCCGAAGAGACTGGAGTCTTAAACCAGCGCCTTGGACCGCTCGGCCACACTACCCATGTTATTCCTTATTTTGCAGTTCGGCTCATATGAAGAACCTTTATATACAATAAGTATCCTAAGAGAAACAGGCAGGTCTTGTCTGCTGATTTGTGTTGAACCGTGGTCGAACTCCAATGAGTCGGCCACAAGAGAAAGTCACATTAGACACCCACATGCACTTTTAGTGTGAGGAAACTTTCTCTCGACAAATACAGACAACCCGGCTTCTTAGAAGTTAAATATGGCAGCGGTGGGATTCGAACCCATGCCTCCGAAGAGACAGGAGCCTTAATTCAGCGCCTTGGACCGCTCAGCCACACTACCCATGTTAATCCTTGTTTTGCAGTTCGGCTCATATGAAGAACCATTATATACAATAGGTATCCAAAGAGAAACAGGCAGGTCTTGTCTGCTGATTTGTGTTGAACGGCGGTCGAACTCCAATGAGTCGGCAACAAGAGAAAGTTACATTAGAGACCCACATGCATTTTTAGTGTGAGGAAACTTCCTCTAGACAAATACAGACAACCAGGCTTCTTAGAAGTTAAACATGGCAGCGGTGGGATTCAAACCCACGCCTCCGAAGAGACTGGAGCCTTAATCCAGCGCCTTGGACCGCTCCGCCACACTACCCATGTTATTCCTTACTTGGCAGTTCGGCTCATATGAAGAAGCTTTATATACAATAGGTATCCTAAGAGAAACAGGCAGGACTTGTATGCTGATTTGTGTTGAACCGTTATCGAACTCCAATAAGTCGGCCTCAAGAGAAAGTCACATTAGACACCCACATGCATTTTTAGTGTGAGGAAACTTTCGCTAGACAAATACAGACAACCAGGCTTCTTAGAAGTTAAACATGGCAGCGGTGGGATTCGAACTCACGCCTCCTAAGAGACTTGAGCCGTAATCCAGCGCCTTGGACCGCTCAGCCACGCTACCCATGTTATACCTTGTTTTGCAGTTCGGCTCATATGAAGAAGCTTTATATACAATAAGTATCCTAAGAGAAACAGGCAGGTCTTGTACGCTGAATTGTGTTGAACCGCGGTCGAACTCCAATGAGTCGGCAACAAGAGAAAGTCACATTAGACACCCACATGCATTTTTAGTGTGAGGAAACTTTCTCTAGACAAATACAGAGGAGCAGGCTTCTTAGAAGTTAAACATGGCAGCGGTGGGATTCGAACCCACGCCTCCGAAGAGACTGGAGCCTAAATCCAGCACCTTTGACCGCTCGGCCACACTACCCATGTCGTTCCTTGTTTTACAGTTCGGCCCTTATGAAAAACCTTTATATACAATAGGTATCCTAAGAGAAACAGGCAGGTCTTGTCTGCTGATTTGGTTGAACCGTGGTCGAACTCCAATGAGTCGGCAACAAGAGAAAGTCACATTAGACACCCACATGCATTTTTAGTGTGAGGAAACTTTCTCTCGACAAATGCAGATGAGCAGGCTTCTTAGAAGTTAAATATGGCAGCGGTGGGATTTGAACCCACGCCTCCGAAGAGACTGGAGCCTAAATCCAGCGCCTTGGACCGCTCGGCCACACTACCCATGTTATTCCTTATTTTGCAGTTCGGCTCATATGAAGAACCTTTATATACAATAAGTATCCTAAGAGAAACAGGCAGGCCTTGTCTGCTGATTTGGTTGAACCATGGTCGAACTCCAAAGAGTCGGCAACAAGAGAAAGTCACATTAAACACCCACATGCATTTTTAGTGTGAGGAAACTTTCTCTCGACAAATACAGACAACCTGGCTTCATAGAAGTTAAATATGGCAGCGGTGGGATTCGAACCCACGCCTCCGAAGAGACTGGAGCCTAAATCCAGCGCCTTGGACCGCTCGGCCACACTACCCATGTTATTCCTTATTTTGCAGTTCGGCTCATATGAAGAACCTTTATATACAATAAGTATCCTAAGAGAAACAGGCAGGTCTTGTACGCTGAATTGTGTTGAACCGCGGTCGAACTCCAATGAGTCGGCAACAAGAGAAAGTCACATTAGACACCCACATGCATTTTTAGTGTGAGGAAACTTTCTCTAGACAAATACAGAGGAGCAGGCTTCTTAGAAGTTAAACATGGCAGCGGTGGGATTCGAACCCACGCCTCCGAAGAGACTGGAGCCTAAATCCAGCACCTTTGACCGCTCGGCCACACTACCCATGTCGTTCCTTGTTTTACAGTTCGGCCCTTATGAAAAACCTTTATATACAATAGGTATCCTAAGAGAAACAGGCAGGTCTTGTCTGCTGATTTGGTTGAACCGTGGTCGAACTCCAATGAGTCGGCAACAAGAGAAAGTCACATTAGACACCCACATGCATTTTTAGTGTGAGGAAACTTTCTCTCGACAAATGCAGATGAGCAGGCTTCTTAGAAGTTAAATATGGCAGCGGTGGGATTTGAACCCACGCCTCCGAAGAGACTGGAGCCTAAATCCAGCGCCTTGGACCGCTCGGCCACACTACCCATGTTATTCCTTATTTTGCAGTTCGGCTCATATGAAGAACCTTTATATACAATAAGTATCCTAAGAGAAACAGGCAGGCCTTGTCTGCTGATTTGGTTGAACCATGGTCGAACTCCAAAGAGTCGGCAACAAGAGAAAGTCACATTAAACACCCACATGCATTTTTAGTGTGAGGAAACTTTCTCTCGACAAATACAGACAACCTGGCTTCATAGAAGTTAAATATGGCAGCGGTGGGATTCGAACCCACGCCTCCGAAGAGACTGGAGCCTTAATCCAGCGCCTTGGACCGCTCGGCCACACTACCCATGTTATTCCTTATTTTGCAGTTCGGCTCATATGAAGAACCTTTATATACAATAGGTATCCTAAGAGAAACAGGCAGGTCTTGTCTGCTGATTTGTGTTGAACCGTGGTCGAACTCCAAAGAGTCGGCAACAAGAGAAAGTCACATTAGACACCCACATGCATTTTTAGTGTGAGGAAACTTCCTCTAGACAAATACAGACAAAGCAGGCTTCTTAGAAGTTAAATATGGCAGCGGTGGGATTCGAACCCACGCCTCCGAAGAGACTGGAGCCTTAATCCAGCGCCTTGGACCGCTCGGCCACGCTACCCATGTTATACCTTGTTTTGCAGTTCGGCTCATATGAAGAAGCTTTATATACAATAAGTATCCTAAGAGAAACAGGCAGGTCTTGTCTGCTGATTTGTGTTGAACCGTGGTCGAACTCCAATGAGTCGGCCACAAGAGAAAGTCACATTAGACACCCACATGCATTTTTAGTGTGAGGAAACTTCCTCTAGACAAATACAGACAAGCAGGCTTCTTAGAAGTTAAATATGGCAGCGGTGGGATTCGAACCCACACCTCCGGAGAGACTGGAGTCTTAATCCAGCGCCTTGGACCGCTCGGCCACACTACCCATGTTAGTCCTTATTTTGCAGTTCGGCTCATATGAAGAACCTTTATATACAATAAGTATCCTAAGAGAAACAGGCAGGACTTGTATGCTGATTTGTGTTGAACCGTTATCGAACTCCAATAAGTCGGCCTCAAGAGAAAGTCACATTAGACACCCACATGCATTTTTAGTGTGAGGAAACTTTCTCTAGACAAATGCAGACAACCAGGCTTCTTAGAAGTTAAACATGGCAGCGGTGGGATTCGAACTCACGCCTCCTAAGAGACTTGAGCCGTAATCTAGCGCCTTGGACCGCTCGGCCACGCTACCCATGTTAAACCTTGTTTTGCAGTTCGGCTCATATGAAGAAGCTTTATATACAATAAGTATCCTAAGAGAAACAGGCAGGTCTTGTCTGCTGATTTGTGTTGAACCGCGGTCGAACTCCAATGAGTCGGCCACAAGAGAAAGTCACATTAGACACCCACATGCACTTTTAGTGTGAGGAAACTTTCTCTCGACAAATACAGACAACCCGGCTTCTTAGAAGTTAAATATGGCAGCGGTGGGATTCGAACCCATGCCTCCGAAGAGACAGGAGCCTTAATTCAGCGCCTTGGACCGCTCGGCCACACTACCCATGTTAATCCTTGTTTTGCAGTTCGGCAAATATGAAGAACCATTATATACAATAGGTATCCTAAGAGAAACAGGCAGGACTTGTATGCTGATTTGTGTTGAACCGTTATCGAACTCCAATAAGTCGGCCTCAAGAGAAAGTCACATTAGACACCCACATGCATTTTTAGTGTGAGGAAACTTTCTCTAGACAAATACAGACAACCAGGCTTCTTAGAAGTTAAACATGGCAGCGGTGGAATTCGAACTCACGCCTCCTAAGAGACTTGAGCCGTAATCCAGCGCCTTGGACCGCTCGGCCACGCTACCCATGTTATACCTTGTTTTGCAGTTCGGCTCATATGAAGAAGCTTTATATACAATAAGTATCCTAAGAGAAACAGGCAGGTCTTGTCTGCTGATTTGTGTTGAACCGTGGTCGAACTCCAATGAGTCGGCCACAAGAGAAAGTCACATTAGACACCCACATGCATTTTTAGTGTGAGGAAACTTCCTCTAGACAAATACAGACAAGGAGGCTTCTTAGAAGTTAAATATGGCAGCGGTGGGATTCGAACCCACACCTCCGAAGAGACTGGAGTCTTAATCCAGCGCCTTGGACCGCTCGGCCACACTACCCATGTTATTCCTTATTTTGCAGTTCGGCTCATATGAAGAACCTTTATATACAATAAGAATCCTAAGAGAAACAGGCAGGTCTTGTCTGCTGATTTGTGTTGAACCGTGGTCGATCTCCAATGAGTCGGCCACAAGAGAAAGTCACATTAGACACCCACATGCACTTTTAGTGTGAGGAAACTTTCTCTCGACAAATACAGACAACCCGGCTTCTTAGAAGTTAAATATGGCAGCGGTGGGATTCGAACCCATGCCTCCGAAGAGACAGGAGCCTTAATTCAGCGCCTTGGACCGCTCGGCCACACTACCCATGTTAATCCTTGTTTTGCAGTTCGGCTCATATGAAGAACCATTATATACAATAGGTATCCAAAGAGAAACAGGCAGGTCTTGTCTGCTGATTTGTGTTGAACCGCGGTCGAACTCCAATGAGTCGGCAACAAGAGAAAGTCACATTAGAGACCCACATGCATTTTTAGTGTGAGGAAACTTCCTCTAGACAAATACAGACAACCAGGCTTCTTAGAAGTTAAACATGGCAGCGGTGGGATTCGAACCCACGCCTCCGAAGAGACTGGAGCCTTAATCCAGCGCCTTGGACCGCTCGGCCACACTACCCATGTTATTCCTTACTTGGCAGTTCGGCTCATATGAAGAAGCTTTATATACAATAGGTATCCTAAGAGAAACAGGCAGGACTTGTATGCTGATTTGTGTTGAACCGTTATCGAACTCCAATAAGTCGGCCTCAAGAGAAAGTCACATTAGACACCCACATGCATTTTTAGTGTGAGGAAACTTTCTCTCGACAAATACAGACAACCTGGCTTCATAGAAGTTAAATATGGCAGCGGTGGGATTCGAACCCACGCCTCCGAAGAGACTGGAGCCTTAATCCAGCGCCTTGGACCGCTCGGCCACACTACCCATGTTATTCCTTATTTTGCAGTTCGGCTCATATGAAGAACTTTTATATACAATAGGTATCCTAAGAGAAACAGGCAGGTCTTGTCTGCTGATTTGTGTTGAACCGTGGTCGAACTCCAAAGAGTCGGCAACAAGAGAAAGTCACATTAGACACCCACATGCATTTTTAGTGTGAGGAAACTTCCTCTAGACAAATACAGACAAGCAGGCTTCTTAGAAGTTAAATATGGCAGCGGTGGGATTCGAACCCACGCCTCCGAAGAGACTGGAGTCTTAATCCAGCGCCTTGGACCGCTCGGCCACACTACCCATGTTACTCCTTATTTTGCAGTTCGGCTCATATGAAGAACCTTTATGTACAATAAGTATCCTAAGAGAAACAGGCAGGTCTTGTCTGCTGATTTGTGTTGAACCGTGGTCGAACTCCAATGAGTCGGCCACAAGAGAAAGTCACATTAGACACCCACATGCACTTTTAGTGTGAGGAAACTTTCTCTCGACAAATACAGACAACCTGGCTTCTTAGAAGTTAAATATGGCAGCGGTGGGATTCGAACCCATGCCTCCGAAGAGACAGGAGCCTTAATTCAGCGCCTTGGACCGCTCGGCCACACTACCCATGTTAATCCTTGTTTTGCAGTTCGGCTCATATGAAGAACCATTATATACAATAGGTATCCAAAGAGAAACAGGCAGGTCTTGTCTGCTGATTTGTGTTGAACCACGGTCGAACTCCAATGAGTCGGCAACAAGAGAAAGTCACATTAGAGAACCACATGCATTTTTAGTGTGAGGAAACTTCCTCTAGACAAATACAGACAACCAGGCTTCTTAGAAGTTAAACATGGCGGCGGTGGGATTCGAACCCACGCCTCCGAAGAGACTGGAGCCTTAATCCAGCGCCTTGGACCGCTCGGCCACACTACCCATGTTATTCCTTACTTGGCAGTTCGGCTCATATGAAGAAGCTTTATATACAATAGGTATCCTAAGAGAAACAGGCAGGAATTGTATGCTGATTTGTGTTGAACCGTTATCGAACTCCAATAAGTCGGCCTCAAGAGAAAGTCACATTAAACACCCACGTGCATTTTTAGAGTGAGGCAACTTTCTCTAGACAAATACAGACAACCAGGCTTCTTAGAAGTTAAACATGGCAGCGGTGGGATTCGAACCCATGCCTCCGAAGAGACAGGAGCCTTAATTCAGCGCCTTGGACCGCTCGGCCACACTACCCATGTTAACCCTTGTTTTGCAGTTCGGCTCATATGAAGAACCATTATATACAATAGGTATCCAAAGAGAAACAGGCAGGTCTTGTCTGCTGATTTGTGTTGAACCGCGGTCGAACTCCAATGAGTCGGCAACAAGAGAAAGTCACATTAGACACCCACATGCATTTTTAGTGTGAGGAAACTTCCTCTAGACAAATACAGACAAGCAGGCTTCTTAGAAGTTAAATATGGCAGCGGTGGGATTCGAACCCACGCCTCCGAAGAGACTGGAGTCTTAATCCAGCGCCTTGGACCGCTCGGCCACACTACCCATGTTACTCCTTATTTTGCAGTTCGGCTCATATGAAGAACCTTTATATACAATAAGTATCCTAAGAGAAACAGGCAGGTCTTGTCTGCTGATTTGTGTTGAACCGTGGTCGAACTCCAATGAGTCGGCCACAAGAGAAAGTCACATTAGACACCCACATGCACTTTTAGTGTGAGGAAACTTTCTCTCGACAAATACAGACAACCTGGCTTCTTAGAAGTTAAATATGGCAGCGGTGGGATTCGAACCCATGCCTCCGAAGAGACAGGAGCCTTAATTCAGCGCCTTGGACCGCTCGGCCACACTACCCATGTTAATCCTTGTTTTGCAGTTCGGCTCATATGAAGAACCATTATATACAATAGGTATCCAAAGAGAAACAGGCAGGTCTTGTCTGCTGATTTGTGTTGAACCACGGTCGAACTCCAATGAGTCGGCAACAAGAGAAAGTCACATTAGAGACCCACATGCATTTTTAGTGTGAGGAAACTTCCTCTAGACAAATACAGAGAACCAGGCTTCTTAGAAGTTAAACATGGCAGCGGTGGGATTCGAACCCACGCCTCCGAAGAGACTGGAGCCTTAATCCAGCGCCTTGGACCGCTCGGCCACACTACCCATGTTATTCCTTACTTGGCAGTTCGGCTCATATGAAGAAGCTTTATATACAATAGGTATCCTAAGAGAAACAGGCAGGACTTGTATGCTGATTTGTGTTGAACCGTTATCGAACTCCAATAAGTCGGCCTCAAGAGAAAGTCACATTAAACACCCACATGCATTTTTAGAGTGAGGCAACTTTCTCTAGACAAATACAGACAACCAGGCTTCTTAGAAGTTAAACATGGCAGCGGTGGGATTCGAACCCATGCCTCCGAAGAGACAGGAGCCTTAATTCAGCGCCTTGGACCGCTCGGCCACACTACCCATGTTAACCCTTGTTTTGCAGTTCGGCTCATATGAAGAACCATTATATACAATAGGTATCCAAAGAGAAACAGGCAGGTCTTGTCTGCTGATTTGTGTTGAACCGCGGTCGAACTCCAATGAGTCGGCAACAAGAGAAAGTCACATTAGAGACCCACATGCATTTTTAGTGTGAGGAAACTTCCTCTAGACAAATACAGACAACCAGGCTTCTTAGAAGTTAAACATGGCAGCGGTGGGATTCGAACCCACGCCTCCGAAGAGACTGGAGCCTTAATCCAGCGCCTTGGACCGCTCGGCCACACTACCCATGTTATTCCTTACTTGGCAGTTCGGCTCATATGAAGAAGCTTTATATACAATAGGTATCCTAAGAGAAACAGGCAGGACTTGTATGCTGATTTGTGTTGAACCGTTATCGAACTCCAATAAGTCGGCCTCAAGAGAAAGTCACATTAAACACCCACATGCATTTTTAGAGTGAGGCAACTTTCTCTAGACAAATACAGACAACCAGGCTTCTTAGAAGTTAAACATGGCAGCGGTGGGATTCGAACCCATGCCTCCGAAGAGACAGGAGCCTTAATTCAGCGCCTTGGACCGCTCGGCCACACTACCCATGTTAACCCTTGTTTTGCAGTTCGGCTCATATGAAGAACCATTATATACAATAGGTATCCAAAGAGAAACAGGCAGGTCTTGTCTGCTGATTTGTGTTGAACCGCGGTCGAACTCCAATGAGTCGGCAACAAGAGAAAGTCACATTAGAGACCCACATGCATTTTTAGTGTGAGGAAACTTCCTCTAGACAAATACAGACAACCAGGCTTCTTAGAAGTTAAACATGGCAGCGGTGGGATTCGAACCCACGCCTCCGAAGAGACTGGAGCCTTAATCCAGCGCCTTGGACCGCTCGGCCACACTACCCATGTTATTCCTTACTTGGCAGTTCGGCTCATATGAAGAAGTTTTATATACAATAGGTATCCTAAGAGAAACAGGCAGGACTTGTATGCTGATTTGTGTTGAACCGTTATCGAACTCCAATAAGTCGGCCTCAAGAGAAAGTCACATTAGACACCCACATGCATTTTTAGTGTGAGGAAACTTTCTCTAGACAAATACAGACAAGCAGGCTTCTTAGAAGTTAAACATGGCAGCGGTGGGATTCGAACTCACGCCTCCTAAGAGACTTGAGCCGTAATCCAGCGCCTTGGACCGCACGGCCACGCTACCCATGTTATACCTTGTTTTGCAGTTCGGCTCATATGAAGAAGCTTTATATACAATAAGTATCCTAAGAGAAACAGGCAGGTCTTGTCTGCTGATTTGTGTTGAACCGTGGTCAAACTCCAATGAGTCGGCAACAAGAGAAAGTCACATTAGAGACCCACATGCATTTTTAGTGTGAGGAAACTTCCTCTAGACAAATACAGACAACCAGGCTTCTTAGAAGTTAAATATGGCAGCGGTGGGATTCGAACCCACACCTCCGGAGAGACTGGAGTCTTAATCCAGCGCCTTGGACCGCTCGGCCACACTACCCATGTTAGTCCTTATTTTGCAGTTCGGCTCATATGAAGAACCTTTATATACAATAAGTATCCTAAGAGAAACAGGCAGGACTTGTATGCTGATTTGTGTTGAACCGTTATCGAACTCCAATAAGTCGGCCTCAAGAGAAAGTCACATTAGACACCCACATGCATTTTTAGTGTGAGGAAACTTTCTCTAGACAAATACAGACAACCAGGCTTCTTAGAAGTTAAACATGGCAGCGGTGGGATTCGAACTCACGCCTCCTAAGAGACTTGAGCCGTAATCCAGCGCCTTGGACCGCTCGGCCACGCTACCCATGTTAAACCTTGTTTTGCAGTTCGGCTCATATGAAGAAGCTTTATATACAATAAGTATCCTAAGAGAAACAGGCAGGTCTTGTCTGCTGATTTGTGTTGAACCGCGGTCGAACTCCAATGAGTCGGCCACAAGAGAAAGTCACATTAGACACCCACATGCACTTTTAGTGTGAGGAAACTTTCTCTCGACAAATACAGACAACCCGGCTTCTTAGAAGTTAAATATGGCAGCGGTGGGATTCGAACCCATGCCTCCGAAGAGACAGGAGCCTTAATTCAGCGCCTTGGACCGCTCGGCCACACTACCCATGTTAATCCTTGTTTTGCAGTTCGGCAAATATGAAGAACCATTATATACAATAGGTATCCTAAGAGAAACAGGCAGGACTTGTATGCTGATTTGTGTTGAACCGTTATCGAACTCCAATAAGTCGGCCTCAAGAGAAAGTCACATTAGACACCCACATGCATTTTTAGTGTGAGGAAACTTTCTCTAGACAAATACAGACAACCAGGCTTCTTAGAAGTTAAACATGGCAGCGGTGGGATTCGAACTCACGCCTCCTAAGAGACTTGAGCCGTAATCCAGCGCCTTGGACCGCTCGGCCACGCTACCCATGTTATACCTTGTTTTGCAGTTCGGCTCATATGAAGAAGCTTTATATACAATAAGTATCCTAAGAGAAACAGGCAGGTCTTGTCTGCTGATTTGTGTTGAACCGTGGTCGAACTCCAATGAGTCGGCCACAAGAGAAAGTCACATTAGACACCCACATGCATTTTTAGTGTGAGGAAACTTCCTCTAGACAAATACAGACAAGGAGGCTTCTTAGAAGTTAAATATGGCAGCGGTGGGATTCGAACCCACACCTCCGAAGAGACTGGAGTCTTAATCCAGCGCCTTGGACCGCTCGGCCACACTACCCATGTTATTCCTTATTTTGCAGTTCGGCTCATATGAAGAACCTTTATATACAATAAGTATCCTAAGAGAAACAGGCAGGCCTTGTCTGCTGATTTGGTTGAACCATGGTCGAACTCCAAAGAGTCGGCAACAAGAGAAAGTCACATTAAACACCCACATGCATTTTTAGTGTGAGGAAACTTTCTCTCGACAAATACAGACAACCTGGCTTCATAGAAGTTAAATATGGCAGCGGTGGGATTCGAACCCACGCCTCCGAAGAGACTGGAGCCTAAATCCAGCGCCTTGGACCGCTCGGCCACACTACCCATGTTATTCCTTATTTTGCAGTTCGGCTCATATGAAGAACCTTTATATACAATAAGTATCCTAAGAGAAACAGGCAGGTCTTGTACGCTGAATTGTGTTGAACCGCGGTCGAACTCCAATGAGTCGGCAACAAGAGAAAGTCACATTAGACACCCACATGCATTTTTAGTGTGAGGAAACTTTCTCTAGACAAATACAGAGGAGCAGGCTTCTTAGAAGTTAAACATGGCAGCGGTGGGATTCGAACCCACGCCTCCGAAGAGACTGGAGCCTAAATCCAGCACCTTTGACCGCTCGGCCACACTACCCATGTCGTTCCTTGTTTTACAGTTCGGCCCTTATGAAAAACCTTTATATACAATAGGTATCCTAAGAGAAACAGGCAGGTCTTGTCTGCTGATTTGGTTGAACCGTGGTCGAACTCCAATGAGTCGGCAACAAGAGAAAGTCACATTAGACACCCACATGCATTTTTAGTGTGAGGAAACTTTCTCTCGACAAATGCAGATGAGCAGGCTTCTTAGAAGTTAAATATGGCAGCGGTGGGATTTGAACCCACGCCTCCGAAGAGACTGGAGCCTAAATCCAGCGCCTTGGACCGCTCGGCCACACTACCCATGTTATTCCTTATTTTGCAGTTCGGCTCATATGAAGAACCTTTATATACAATAAGTATCCTAAGAGAAACAGGCAGGCCTTGTCTGCTGATTTGGTTGAACCATGGTCGAACTCCAAAGAGTCAGCAACAAGAGAAAGTCACATTAAACACCCACATGCATTTTTAGTGTGAGGAAACTTTCTCTCGACAAATACAGACAACCTGGCTTCATAGAAGTTAAATATGGCAGCGGTGGGATTCGAACCCACGCCTCCGAAGAGACTGGAGCCTTAATCCAGCGCCTTGGACCGCTCGGCCACACTACCCATGTTATTCCTTATTTTGCAGTTCGGCTCATATGAAGAACCTTTATATACAATAGGTATCCTAAGAGAAACAGGCAGGTCTTGTCTGCTGATTTGTGTTGAACCGTGGTCGAACTCCAAAGAGTCGGCAACAAGAGAAAGTCACATTAGACACCCACATGCATTTTTAGTGTGAGGAAACTTCCTCTAGACAAATACAGACAAAGCAGGCTTCTTAGAAGTTAAATATGGCAGCGGTGGGATTCGAACCCACGCCTCCGAAGAGACTGGAGCCTTAATCCAGCGCCTTGGACCGCTCGGCCACGCTACCCATGTTATACCTTGTTTTGCAGTTCGGCTCATATGAAGAAGCTTTATATACAATAAGTATCCTAAGAGAAACAGGCAGGTCTTGTCTGCTGATTTGTGTTGAACCGTGGTCGAACTGCAATGAGTCGGCCACAAGAGAAAGTCACATTAGACACCCACATGCATTTTTAGTGTGAGGAAACTTCCTCTAGACAAATACAGACAAGCAGGCTTCTTAGAAGTTAAATATGGCAGCGGTGGGATTCGAACCCACACCTCCGGAGAGACTGGAGTCTTAATCCAGCGCCTTGGACCGCTCGGCCACACTACCCATGTTAGTCCTTATTTTGCAGTTCGGCTCATATGAAGAACCTTTATATACAATAAGTATCCTAAGAGAAACAGGCAGGACTTGTATGCTGATTTGTGTTGAACCGTTATCGAACTCCAATAAGTCGGCCTCAAGAGAAAGTCACATTAGACACCCACATGCATTTTTAGTGTGAGGAAACTTTCTCTAGACAAATGCAGACAACCAGGCTTCTTAGAAGTTAAACATGGCAGCGGTGGGATTCGAACTCACGCCTCCTAAGAGACTTGAGCCGTAATCTAGCGCCTTGGACCGCTCGGCCACGCTACCCATGTTAAACCTTGTTTTGCAGTTCGGCTCATATGAAGAAGCTTTATATACAATAAGTATCCTAAGAGAAACAGGCAGGTCTTGTCTGCTGATTTGTGTTGAACCGCGGTCGAACTCCAATGAGTCGGCCACAAGAGAAAGTCACATTAGACACCCACATGCACTTTTAGTGTGAGGAAACTTTCTCTCGACAAATACAGACAACCCGGCTTCTTAGAAGTTAAATATGGCAGCGGTGGGATTCGAACCCATGCCTCCGAAGAGACAGGAGCCTTAATTCAGCGCCTTGGACCGCTCGGCCACACTACCCATGTTAATCCTTGTTTTGCAGTTCGGCAAATATGAAGAACCATTATATACAATAGGTATCCTAAGAGAAACAGGCAGGACTTGTATGCTGATTTGTGTTGAACCGTTATCGAACTCCAATAAGTCGGCCTCAAGAGAAAGTCACATTAGACACCCACATGCATTTTTAGTGTGAGGAAACTTTCTCTAGACAAATACAGACAACCAGGCTTCTTAGAAGTTAAACATGGCAGCGGTGGGATTCGAACTCACGCCTCCTAAGAGACTTGAGCCGTAATCCAGCGCCTTGGACCGCTCGGCCACGCTACCCATGTTATACCTTGTTTTGCAGTTCGGCTCATATGAAGAAGCTTTATATACAATAAGTATCCTAAGAGAAACAGGCAGGTCTTGTCTGCTGATTTGTGTTGAACCGTGGTCGAACTCCAATGAGTCGGCCACAAGAGAAAGTCACATTAGACACCCACATGCATTTTTAGTGTGAGGAAACTTCCTCTAGACAAATACAGACAAGGAGGCTTCTTAGAAGTTAAATATGGCAGCGGTGGGATTCGAACCCACACCTCCGAAGAGACTGGAGTCTTAATCCAGCGCCTTGGACCGCTCGGCCACACTACCCATGTTATTCCTTATTTTGCAGTTCGGCTCATATGAAGAACCTTTATATACAATAAGAATCCTAAGAGAAACAGGCAGGTCTTGTCTGCTGATTTGTGTTGAACCGTGGTCGATCTCCAATGAGTCGGCCACAAGAGAAAGTCACATTAGACACCCACATGCACTTTTAGTGTGAGGAAACTTTCTCTCGACAAATACAGACAACCCGGCTTCTTAGAAGTTAAATATGGCAGCGGTGGGATTCGAACCCATGCCTCCGAAGAGACAGGAGCCTTAATTCAGCGCCTTGGACCGCTCGGCCACACTACCCATGTTAATCCTTGTTTTGCAGTTCGGCTCATATGAAGAACCATTATATACAATAGGTATCCAAAGAGAAACAGGCAGGTCTTGTCTGCTGATTTGTGTTGAACCGCGGTCGAACTCCAATGAGTCGGCAACAAGAGAAAGTCACATTAGAGACCCACATGCATTTTTAGTGTGAGGAAACTTCCTCTAGACAAATACAGACAACCAGGCTTCTTAGAAGTTAAACATGGCAGCGGTGGGATTCGAACCCACGCCTCCGAAGAGACTGGAGCCTTAATCCAGCGCCTTGGACCGCTCGGCCACACTACCCATGTTATTCCTTACTTGGCAGTTCGGCTCATATGAAGAAGCTTTATATACAATAGGTATCCTAAGAGAAACAGGCAGGACTTGTATGCTGATTTGTGTTGAACCGTTATCGAACTCCAATAAGTCGGCCTCAAGAGAAAGTCACATTAGACACCCACATGCATTTTTAGTGTGAGGAAACTTTCTCTCGACAAATACAGACAACCTGGCTTCATAGAAGTTAAATATGGCAGCGGTGGGATTCGAACCCACGCCTCCGAAGAGACTGGAGCCTTAATCCAGCGCCTTGGACCGCTCGGCCACACTACCCATGTTATTCCTTATTTTGCAGTTCGGCTCATATGAAGAACTTTTATATACAATAGGTATCCTAAGAGAAACAGGCAGGTCTTGTCTGCTGATTTGTGTTGAACCGTGGTCGAACTCCAAAGAGTCGGCAACAAGAGAAAGTCACATTAGACACCCACATGCATTTTTAGTGTGAGGAAACTTCCTCTAGACAAATACAGACAAGCAGGCTTCTTAGAAGTTAAATATGGCAGCGGTGGGATTCGAACCCACGCCTCCGAAGAGACTGGAGTCTTAATCCAGCGCCTTGGACCGCTCGGCCACACTACCCATGTTACTCCTTATTTTGCAGTTCGGCTCATATGAAGAACCTTTATGTACAATAAGTATCCTAAGAGAAACAGGCAGGTCTTGTCTGCTGATTTGTGTTGAACCGTGGTCGAACTCCAATGAGTCGGCCACAAGAGAAAGTCACATTAGACACCCACATGCACTTTTAGTGTGAGGAAACTTTCTCTCGACAAATACAGACAACCTGGCTTCTTAGAAGTTAAATATGGCAGCGGTGGGATTCGAACCCATGCCTCCGAAGAGACAGGAGCCTTAATTCAGCGCCTTGGACCGCTCGGCCACACTACCCATGTTAATCCTTGTTTTGCAGTTCGGCTCATATGAAGAACCATTATATACAATAGGTATCCAAAGAGAAACAGGCAGGTCTTGTCTGCTGATTTGTGTTGAACCACGGTCGAACTCCAATGAGTCGGCAACAAGAGAAAGTCACATTAGAGAACCACATGCATTTTTAGTGTGAGGAAACTTCCTCTAGACAAATACAGACAACCAGGCTTCTTAGAAGTTAAACATGGCGGCGGTGGGATTCGAACCCACGCCTCCGAAGAGACTGGAGCCTTAATCCAGCGCCTTGGACCGCTCGGCCACACTACCCATGTTATTCCTTACTTGGCAGTTCGGCTCATATGAAGAAGCTTTATATACAATAGGTATCCTAAGAGAAACAGGCAGGAATTGTATGCTGATTTGTGTTGAACCGTTATCGAACTCCAATAAGTCGGCCTCAAGAGAAAGTCACATTAAACACCCACGTGCATTTTTAGAGTGAGGCAACTTTCTCTAGACAAATACAGACAACCAGGCTTCTTAGAAGTTAAACATGGCAGCGGTGGGATTCGAACCCATGCCTCCGAAGAGACAGGAGCCTTAATTCAGCGCCTTGGACCGCTCGGCCACACTACCCATGTTAACCCTTGTTTTGC
Organism: Brienomyrus brachyistius; assembly: GCF_023856365.1. Classification (NCBI taxonomy): domain Eukaryota; kingdom Metazoa; phylum Chordata; class Actinopteri; order Osteoglossiformes; family Mormyridae; genus Brienomyrus; species Brienomyrus brachyistius. The sequence continues at coordinate 2,111,679 of NW_026042332.1, forward strand.
AGTTCGGCTCATATGAAGAACCATTATATACAATAGGTATCCAAAGAGAAACAGGCAGGTCTTGTCTGCTGATTTGTGTTGAACCGCGGTCGAACTCCAATGAGTCGGCAACAAGAGAAAGTCACATTAGACACCCACATGCATTTTTAGTGTGAGGAAACTTCCTCTAGACAAATACAGACAAGCAGGCTTCTTAGAAGTTAAATATGGCAGCGGTGGGATTCGAACCCACGCCTCCGAAGAGACTGGAGTCTTAATCCAGCGCCTTGGACCGCTCGGCCACACTACCCATGTTACTCCTTATTTTGCAGTTCGGCTCATATGAAGAACCTTTATATACAATAAGTATCCTAAGAGAAACAGGCAGGTCTTGTCTGCTGATTTGTGTTGAACCGTGGTCGAACTCCAATGAGTCGGCCACAAGAGAAAGTCACATTAGACACCCACATGCACTTTTAGTGTGAGGAAACTTTCTCTCGACAAATACAGACAACCTGGCTTCTTAGAAGTTAAATATGGCAGCGGTGGGATTCGAACCCATGCCTCCGAAGAGACAGGAGCCTTAATTCAGCGCCTTGGACCGCTCGGCCACACTACCCATGTTAATCCTTGTTTTGCAGTTCGGCTCATATGAAGAACCATTATATACAATAGGTATCCAAAGAGAAACAGGCAGGTCTTGTCTGCTGATTTGTGTTGAACCACGGTCGAACTCCAATGAGTCGGCAACAAGAGAAAGTCACATTAGAGACCCACATGCATTTTTAGTGTGAGGAAACTTCCTCTAGACAAATACAGACAACCAGGCTTCTTAGAAGTTAAACATGGCAGCGGTGGGATTCGAACCCACGCCTCCGAAGAGACTGGAGCCTTAATCCAGCGCCTTGGACCGCTCGGCCACACTACCCATGTTATTCCTTACTTGGCAGTTCGGCTCATATGAAGAAGCTTTATATACAATAGGTATCCTAAGAGAAACAGGCAGGACTTGTATGCTGATTTGTGTTGAACCGTTATCGAACTCCAATAAGTCGGCCTCAAGAGAAAGTCACATTAAACACCCACATGCATTTTTAGAGTGAGGCAACTTTCTCTAGACAAATACAGACAACCAGGCTTCTTAGAAGTTAAACATGGCAGCGGTGGGATTCGAACCCATGCCTCCGAAGAGACAGGAGCCTTAATTCAGCGCCTTGGACCGCTCGGCCACACTACCCATGTTAACCCTTGTTTTGCAGTTCGGCTCATATGAAGAACCATTATATACAATAGGTATCCAAAGAGAAACAGGCAGGTCTTGTCTGCTGATTTGTGTTGAACCGCGGTCGAACTCCAATGAGTCGGCAACAAGAGAAAGTCACATTAGAGACCCACATGCATTTTTAGTGTGAGGAAACTTCCTCTAGACAAATACAGACAACCAGGCTTCTTAGAAGTTAAACATGGCAGCGGTGGGATTCGAACCCACGCCTCCGAAGAGACTGGAGCCTTAATCCAGCGCCTTGGACCGCTCGGCCACACTACCCATGTTATTCCTTACTTGGCAGTTCGGCTCATATGAAGAAGCTTTATATACAATAGGTATCCTAAGAGAAACAGGCAGGACTTGTATGCTGATTTGTGTTGAACCGTTATCGAACTCCAATAAGTCGGCCTCAAGAGAAAGTCACATTAAACACCCACATGCATTTTTAGAGTGAGGCAACTTTCTCTAGACAAATACAGACAACCAGGCTTCTTAGAAGTTAAACATGGCAGCGGTGGGATTCGAACCCATGCCTCCGAAGAGACAGGAGCCTTAATTCAGCGCCTTGGACCGCTCGGCCACACTACCCATGTTAACCCTTGTTTTGCAGTTCGGCTCATATGAAGAACCATTATATACAATAGGTATCCAAAGAGAAACAGGCAGGTCTTGTCTGCTGATTTGTGTTGAACCGCGGTCGAACTCCAATGAGTCGGCAACAAGAGAAAGTCACATTAGAGACCCACATGCATTTTTAGTGTGAGGAAACTTCCTCTAGACAAATACAGACAACCAGGCTTCTTAGAAGTTAAACATGGCAGCGGTGGGATTCGAACCCACGCCTCCGAAGAGACTGGAGCCTTAATCCAGCGCCTTGGACCGCTCGGCCACACTACCCATGTTATTCCTTACTTGGCAGTTCGGCTCATATGAAGAAGTTTTATATACAATAGGTATCCTAAGAGAAACAGGCAGGACTTGTATGCTGATTTGTGTTGAACCGTTATCGAACTCCAATAAGTCGGCCTCAAGAGAAAGTCACATTAGACACCCACATGCATTTTTAGTGTGAGGAAACTTTCTCTAGACAAATACAGACAAGCAGGCTTCTTAGAAGTTAAACATGGCAGCGGTGGGATTCGAACTCACGCCTCCTAAGAGACTTGAGCCGTAATCCAGCGCCTTGGACCGCACGGCCACGCTACCCATGTTATACCTTGTTTTGCAGTTCGGCTCATATGAAGAAGCTTTATATACAATAAGTATCCTAAGAGAAACAGGCAGGTCTTGTCTGCTGATTTGTGTTGAACCGTGGTCAAACTCCAATGAGTCGGCAACAAGAGAAAGTCACATTAGAGACCCACATGCATTTTTAGTGTGAGGAAACTTCCTCTAGACAAATACAGACAACCAGGCTTCTTAGAAGTTAAATATGGCAGCGGTGGGATTCGAACCCACACCTCCGGAGAGACTGGAGTCTTAATCCAGCGCCTTGGACCGCTCGGCCACACTACCCATGTTAGTCCTTATTTTGCAGTTCGGCTCATATGAAGAACCTTTATATACAATAAGTATCCTAAGAGAAACAGGCAGGACTTGTATGCTGATTTGTGTTGAACCGTTATCGAACTCCAATAAGTCGGCCTCAAGAGAAAGTCACATTAGACACCCACATGCATTTTTAGTGTGAGGAAACTTTCTCTAGACAAATACAGACAACCAGGCTTCTTAGAAGTTAAACATGGCAGCGGTGGGATTCGAACTCACGCCTCCTAAGAGACTTGAGCCGTAATCCAGCGCCTTGGACCGCTCGGCCACGCTACCCATGTTAAACCTTGTTTTGCAGTTCGGCTCATATGAAGAAGCTTTATATACAATAAGTATCCTAAGAGAAACAGGCAGGTCTTGTCTGCTGATTTGTGTTGAACCGCGGTCGAACTCCAATGAGTCGGCCACAAGAGAAAGTCACATTAGACACCCACATGCACTTTTAGTGTGAGGAAACTTTCTCTCGACAAATACAGACAACCCGGCTTCTTAGAAGTTAAATATGGCAGCGGTGGGATTCGAACCCATGCCTCCGAAGAGACAGGAGCCTTAATTCAGCGCCTTGGACCGCTCGGCCACACTACCCATGTTAATCCTTGTTTTGCAGTTCGGCAAATATGAAGAACCATTATATACAATAGGTATCCTAAGAGAAACAGGCAGGACTTGTATGCTGATTTGTGTTGAACCGTTATCGAACTCCAATAAGTCGGCCTCAAGAGAAAGTCACATTAGACACCCACATGCATTTTTAGTGTGAGGAAACTTTCTCTAGACAAATACAGACAACCAGGCTTCTTAGAAGTTAAACATGGCAGCGGTGGGATTCGAACTCACGCCTCCTAAGAGACTTGAGCCGTAATCCAGCGCCTTGGACCGCTCGGCCACGCTACCCATGTTATACCTTGTTTTGCAGTTCGGCTCATATGAAGAAGCTTTATATACAATAAGTATCCTAAGAGAAACAGGCAGGTCTTGTCTGCTGATTTGTGTTGAACCGTGGTCGAACTCCAATGAGTCGGCCACAAGAGAAAGTCACATTAGACACCCACATGCATTTTTAGTGTGAGGAAACTTCCTCTAGACAAATACAGACAAGGAGGCTTCTTAGAAGTTAAATATGGCAGCGGTGGGATTCGAACCCACACCTCCGAAGAGACTGGAGTCTTAATCCAGCGCCTTGGACCGCTCGGCCACACTACCCATGTTATTCCTTATTTTGCAGTTCGGCTCATATGAAGAACCTTTATATACAATAAGAATCCTAAGAGAAACAGGCAGGTCTTGTCTGCTGATTTGTGTTGAACCGTGGTCGATCTCCAATGAGTCGGCCACAAGAGAAAGTCACATTAGACACCCACATGCACTTTTAGTGTGAGGAAACTTTCTCTCGACAAATACAGACAACCCGGCTTCTTAGAAGTTAAATATGGCAGCGGTGGGATTCGAACCCATGCCTCCGAAGAGACAGGAGCCTTAATTCAGCGCCTTGGACCGCTCGGCCACACTACCCATGTTAATCCTTGTTTTGCAGTTCGGCTCATATGAAGAACCATTATATACAATAGGTATCCAAAGAGAAACAGGCAGGTCTTGTCTGCTGATTTGTGTTGAACCGCGGTCGAACTCCAATGAGTCGGCAACAAGAGAAAGTCACATTAGAGACCCACATGCATTTTTAGTGTGGGGAAACTTCCTCTAGACAAATACAGACAACCAGGCTTCTTAGAAGTTAAACATGGCAGCGGTGGGATTCGAACCCACGCCTCCGAAGAGACTGGAGCCTTAATCCAGCGCCTTGGACCGCTCGGCCACACTACCCATGTTATTCCTTACTTGGCAGTTCGGCTCATATGAAGAAGCTTTATATACAATAGGTATCCTAAGAGAAACAGGCAGGACTTGTATGCTGATTTGTGTTGAACCGTTATCGAACTCCAATAAGTCGGCCTCAAGAGAAAGTCACATTAGACACCCACATGCATTTTTAGTGTGAGGAAACTTTCTCTCGACAAATACAGACAACCTGGCTTCATAGAAGTTAAATATGGCAGCGGTGGGATTCGAACCCACGCCTCCGAAGAGACTGGAGCCTTAATCCAGCGCCTTGGACCGCTCGGCCACACTACCCATGTTATTCCTTATTTTGCAGTTCGGCTCATATGAAGAACTTTTATATACAATAGGTATCCTAAGAGAAACAGGCAGGTCTTGTCTGCTGATTTGTGTTGAACCGTGGTCGAACTCCAAAGAGTCGGCAACAAGAGAAAGTCACATTAGACACCCACATGCATTTTTAGTGTGAGGAAACTTCCTCTAGACAAATACAGACAAGCAGGCTTCTTAGAAGTTAAATATGGCAGCGGTGGGATTCGAACCCACGCCTCCGAAGAGACTGGAGTCTTAATCCAGCGCCTTGGACCGCTCGGCCACACTACCCATGTTACTCCTTATTTTGCAGTTCGGCTCATATGAAGAACCTTTATGTACAATAAGTATCCTAAGAGAAACAGGCAGGTCTTGTCTGCTGATTTGTGTTGAACCGTGGTCGAACTCCAATGAGTCGGCCACAAGAGAAAGTCACATTAGACACCCACATGCACTTTTAGTGTGAGGAAACTTTCTCTCGACAAATACAGACAACCTGGCTTCTTAGAAGTTAAATATGGCAGCGGTGGGATTCGAACCCATGCCTCCGAAGAGACAGGAGCCTTAATTCAGCGCCTTGGACCGCTCGGCCACACTACCCATGTTAATCCTTGTTTTGCAGTTCGGCTCATATGAAGAACCATTATATACAATAGGTATCCAAAGAGAAACAGGCAGGTCTTGTCTGCTGATTTGTGTTGAACCACGGTCGAACTCCAATGAGTCGGCAACAAGAGAAAGTCACATTAGAGACCCACATGCATTTTTAGTGTGAGGAAACTTCCTCTAGACAAATACAGACAACCAGGCTTCTTAGAAGTTAAACATGGCGGCGGTGGGATTCGAACCCACGCCTCCGAAGAGACTGGAGCCTTAATCCAGCGCCTTGGACCGCTCGGCCACACTACCCATGTTATTCCTTACTTGGCAGTTCGGCTCATATGAAGAAGCTTTATATACAATAGGTATCCTAAGAGAAACAGGCAGGAATTGTATGCTGATTTGTGTTGAACCGTTATCGAACTCCAATAAGTCGGCCTCAAGAGAAAGTCACATTAAACACCCACGTGCATTTTTAGAGTGAGGCAACTTTCTCTAGACAAATACAGACAACCAGGCTTCTTAGAAGTTAAACATGGCAGCGGTGGGATTCGAACCCATGCCTCCGAAGAGACAGGAGCCTTAATTCAGCGCCTTGGACCGCTCGGCCACACTACCCATGTTAACCCTTGTTTTGCAGTTCGGCTCATATGAAGAACCATTATATACAATAGGTATCCAAAGAGAAACAGGCAGGTCTTGTCTGCTGATTTGTGTTGAACCGCGGTCGAACTCCAATGAGTCGGCAACAAGAGAAAGTCACATTAGACACCCACATGCATTTTTAGTGTGAGGAAACTTCCTCTAGACAAATACAGACAAGCAGGCTTCTTAGAAGTTAAATATGGCAGCGGTGGGATTCGAACCCACGCCTCCGAAGAGACTGGAGTCTTAATCCAGCGCCTTGGACCGCTCGGCCACACTACCCATGTTACTCCTTATTTTGCAGTTCGGCTCATATGAAGAACCTTTATATACAATAAGTATCCTAAGAGAAACAGGCAGGTCTTGTCTGCTGATTTGTGTTGAACCGTGGTCGAACTCCAATGAGTCGGCCACAAGAGAAAGTCACATTAGACACCCACATGCACTTTTAGTGTGAGGAAACTTTCTCTCGACAAATACAGACAACCTGGCTTCTTAGAAGTTAAATATGGCAGCGGTGGGATTCGAACCCATGCCTCCGAAGAGACAGGAGCCTTAATTCAGCGCCTTGGACCGCTCGGCCACACTACCCATGTTAATCCTTGTTTTGCAGTTCGGCTCATATGAAGAACCATTATATACAATAGGTATCCAAAGAGAAACAGGCAGGTCTTGTCTGCTGATTTGTGTTGAACCACGGTCGAACTCCAATGAGTCGGCAACAAGAGAAAGTCACATTAGAGACCCACATGCATTTTTAGTGTGAGGAAACTTCCTCTAGACAAATACAGACAACCAGGCTTCTTAGAAGTTAAACATGGCAGCGGTGGGATTCGAACCCACGCCTCCGAAGAGACTGGAGCCTTAATCCAGCGCCTTGGACCGCTCGGCCACACTACCCATGTTATTCCTTACTTGGCAGTTCGGCTCATATGAAGAAGCTTTATATACAATAGGTATCCTAAGAGAAACAGGCAGGACTTGTATGCTGATTTGTGTTGAACCGTTATCGAACTCCAATAAGTCGGCCTCAAGAGAAAGTCACATTAAACACCCACATGCATTTTTAGAGTGAGGCAACTTTCTCTAGACAAATACAGACAACCAGGCTTCTTAGAAGTTAAACATGGCAGCGGTGGGATTCGAACCCATGCCTCCGAAGAGACAGGAGCCTTAATTCAGCGCCTTGGACCGCTCGGCCACACTACCCATGTTAACCCTTGTTTTGCAGTTCGGCTCATATGAAGAACCATTATATACAATAGGTATCCAAAGAGAAACAGGCAGGTCTTGTCTGCTGATTTGTGTTGAACCGCGGTCGAACTCCAATGAGTCGGCAACAAGAGAAAGTCACATTAGAGACCCACATGCATTTTTAGTGTGAGGAAACTTCCTCTAGACAAATACAGACAACCAGGCTTCTTAGAAGTTAAACATGGCAGCGGTGGGATTCGAACCCACGCCTCCGAAGAGACTGGAGCCTTAATCCAGCGCCTTGGACCGCTCGGCCACACTACCCATGTTATTCCTTACTTGGCAGTTCGGCTCATATGAAGAAGCTTTATATACAATAGGTATCCTAAGAGAAACAGGCAGGACTTGTATGCTGATTTGTGTTGAACCGTTATCGAACTCCAATAAGTCGGCCTCAAGAGAAAGTCACATTAAACACCCACATGCATTTTTAGAGTGAGGCAACTTTCTCTAGACAAATACAGACAACCAGGCTTCTTAGAAGTTAAACATGGCAGCGGTGGGATTCGAACCCATGCCTCCGAAGAGACAGGAGCCTTAATTCAGCGCCTTGGACCGCTCGGCCACACTACCCATGTTAACCCTTGTTTTGCAGTTCGGCTCATATGAAGAACCATTATATACAATAGGTATCCAAAGAGAAACAGGCAGGTCTTGTCTGCTGATTTGTGTTGAACCGCGGTCGAACTCCAATGAGTCGGCAACAAGAGAAAGTCACATTAGAGACCCACATGCATTTTTAGTGTGAGGAAACTTCCTCTAGACAAATACAGACAACCAGGCTTCTTAGAAGTTAAACATGGCAGCGGTGGGATTCGAACCCACGCCTCCGAAGAGACTGGAGCCTTAATCCAGCGCCTTGGACCGCTCGGCCACACTACCCATGTTATTCCTTACTTGGCAGTTCGGCTCATATGAAGAAGTTTTATATACAATAGGTATCCTAAGAGAAACAGGCAGGACTTGTATGCTGATTTGTGTTGAACCGTTATCGAACTCCAATAAGTCGGCCTCAAGAGAAAGTCACATTAGACACCCACATGCATTTTTAGTGTGAGGAAACTTTCTCTAGACAAATACAGACAACCAGGCTTCTTAGAAGTTAAACATGGCAGCGGTGGGATTCGAACTCACGCCTCCTAAGAGACTTGAGCCGTAATCCAGCGCCTTGGACCGCACGGCCACGCTACCCATGTTATACCTTGTTTTGCAGTTCGGCTCATATGAAGAAGCTTTATATACAATAAGTATACTAAGAGAAACAGGCAGGTCTTGTCTGCTGATTTGTGTTGAACCGTGGTCAAACTCCAATGAGTCGGCAACAAGAGAAAGTCACATTAGAGACCCACATGCATTTTTAGTGTGAGGAAACTTCCTCTAGACAAATACAGACAACCAGGCTTCTTAGAAGTTAAACATGGCAGCGGTGGGATTCGAACCCACGCCTCCGAAGAGACTGGAGCCTTAATCCAGCGCCTTGGACCGCTCGGCCACACTACCCATGTTATTCCTTACTTGGCAGTTCGGCTCATATGAAGAAGTTTTATATACAATAGGTATCCTAAGAGAAACAGGCAGGACTTGTATGCTGATTTGTGTTGAACCGTTATCGAACTCCAATAAGTCGGCCTCAAGAGAAAGTCACATTAGACACCCACATGCATTTTTAGTGTGAGGAAACTTTCTCTAGACAAATACAGACAACCAGGCTTCTTAGAAGTTAAACATGGCAGCGGTGGGATTCGAACTCACGCCTCCTAAGAGACTTGAGCCGTAATCCAGCGCCTTGGACCGCACGGCCACGCTACCCATGTTATACCTTGTTTTGCAGTTCGGCTCATATGAAGAAGCTTTATATACAATAAGTATCCTAAGAGAAACAGGCAGGTCTTGTCTGCTGATTTGTGTTGAACCGTGGTCAAACTCCAATGAGTCGGCAACAAGAGAAAGTCACATTAGAGACCCACATGCATTTTTAGTGTGAGGAAACTTCCTCTAGACAAATACAGACAACCAGGCTTCTTAGAAGTTAAACATGGCAGCGGTGGGATTCGAACCCACGCCTCCGAAGAGACTGGAGCCTTAATCCAGCGCCTTGGACCGCTCGGCCACACTACCCATGTTATTCCTTACTTGGCAGTTCGGCTCATATGAAGAACCTTTATATACAATAGGTATCCTAAGAGAAACAGGCAGGACTTGTATGCTGATTTGTGTTGAACCGTTATCGAACTCCAATAAGTCGGCCTCAAGAGAAAGTCACATTAGACACCCACATGCATTTTTAGTGTGAGGAAACTTTCTCTAGACAAATACAGACAACCAGGCTTCTTAGAAGTTAAACATGGCAGCGGTGGGATTCGAACTCACGCCTCCTAAGAGACTTGAGCCGTAATCCAGCGCCTTGGACCGCTCGGCCACGCTACCCATGTTATACCTTGTTTTGCAGTTCGGCTCATATGAAGAAGCTTTATATACAATAAGTATCCTAAGAGAAACAGGCAGGTCTTGTCTGCTGATTTGTGTTGAACCGTGGTCAAACTCCAATGAGTCGGCAACAAGAGAAAGTCACATTAGACACCCACATGCATTTTTAGTGTGAGGAAACTTTCTCTAGACAAATACAGAGGAGCAGGCTTCTTAGAAGTTAAACATGGCAGCGGTGGGATTCGAACCCACGCCTCCGAAGAGACTGGAGCCTAAATCCAGTGCCTTTGACCGCTCGGCCACACTACCCATGTCGTTCCTTGTTTTATAGTTCGGCCCTTATGAAAAACCTTTATATACAATAGGTATCCTAAGAGAAACAGGCAGGTCTTGTCTGCTGATTTGGTTGAACCGTGGTCGAACTCCAATGAGTCGGCAACAAGAGAAAGTCACATTAGACACCCACATGCATTTTTAGTGTGAGGAAACTTTCTCTCGACAAATGCAGATGAGCGGGCTTCTTAGAAGTTAAATATGGCAGCGGTGGGATTTGAACCCACGCCTCCGAAGAGACTGGAGCCTAAATCCAGCGCCTTGGACCGCTCGGCCACACTACCCATGTTATTCCTTATTTTGCAGTTCGGCTCATATGAAGAACCTTTATATACAATAAGTATCCTAAGAGAAACAGGCAGGTCTTGTCTGCTGATTTGGTTGAACCGTGGTCGAACTCCAAAGAGTCGGCAACAAGAGAAAGTCACATTAAACACCCACATGCATTTTTAGTGTGAGGAAACTTTCTCTCGACAAATACAGACAACCTGGCTTCATAGAAGTTAAATATGGCAGCGGTGGGATTCGAACCCACGCCTCCGAAGAGACTGGAGCCTTAATCCAGCGCCTTGGACCGCTCGGCCACACTACCCATGTTATTCCTTATTTTGCAGTTCGGCTCATATGAAGAACCTTTATATACAATAGGTATCCTAAGAGAAACAGGCAGGTCTTGTCTGCTGATTTGTGTTGAACCGTGGTCGAACTCCAAAGAGTCGGCAACAAGAGAAAGTCACATTAGACACCCACATGCATTTTTAGTGTGAGGAAACTTCCTCTAGACAAATACAGACAAGCAGGCTTCTTAGAAGTTAAATATGGCAGCGGTGGGATTCGAACCCACGCCTCCGAAGAGACTGGATTCTTAATCCAGCGCCTTGGACCGCTCGGCCACACTACCCATGTTACTCCTTATTTTGCAGTTCGGCTCATATGAAGAACCTTTATATACAATAAGTATCCTAAGAGAAACAGACAGGTCTTGTCTGCTGATTTGTGTTGAACCGTGGTCGAACTCCAATGAGTCGGCCACAAGAGAAAGTCACATTAGACACCCACATGCACTTTTAGTGTGAGGAAACTTTCTCTCGACAAATACAGACAACCTGGCTTCTTAGAAGTTAAATATGGCAGCGGTGGGATTCGAACCCATGCCTCCGAAGAGACAGGAGCCTTAATTCAGCGCCTTGGACCGCTCGGCCACACTACCCATGTTAATCCTTGTTTTGCAGTTCGGCTCATATGAAGAACCATTATATACAATAGGTATCCAAAGAGAAACAGGCAGGTCTTGTCTGCTGATTTGTGTTGAACCGCGGTCGAACTCCAATGAGTCGGCAACAAGAGAAAGTCACATTAGAGACCCACATGCATTTTTAGTGTGAGGAAACTTCCTCTAGACAAATACAGACAACCAGGCTTCTTAGAAGTTAAACATGGCAGCGGTGGGATTCGAACCCACGCCTCCGAAGAGACTGGAGCCTTAATCCAGCGCCTTGGACCGCTCGGCCACACTACCCATGTTATTCCTTACTTGGCAGTTCGGCTCATATGAAGAAGCTTTATATACAATAGGTATCCTAAGAGAAACAGGCAGGACTTGTATGCTGATTTGTGTTGAACCGTTATCGAACTCCAATAAGTCGGCCTCAAGAGAAAGTCACATTAAACACCCACATGCATTTTTAGAGTGAGGCAACTTTCTCTAGACAAATACAGACAACCAGGCTTCTTAGAAGTTAAACATGGCAGCGGTGGGATTCGAACCCATGCCTCCGAAGAGACAGGAGCCTTAATTCAGCGCCTTGGACCGCTCGGCCACACTACCCATGTTAACCCTTGTTTTGCAGTTCGGCTCATATGAAGAACCATTATATACAATAGGTATCCAAAGAGAAACAGGCAGGTCTTGTCTGCTGATTTGTGTTGAACCGCGGTCGAACTCCAATGAGTCGGCAACAAGAGAAAGTCACATTAGAGACCCACATGCATTTTTAGTGTGAGGAAACTTCCTCTAGACAAATACAGACAACCAGGCTTCTTAGAAGTTAAACATGGCAGCGGTGGGATTCGAACCCACGCCTCCGAAGAGACTGGAGCCTTAATCCAGCGCCTTGGACCGCTCGGCCACACTACCCATGTTATTCCTTACTTGGCAGTTCGGCTCATATGAAGAAGTTTTATATACAATAGGTATCCTAAGAGAAACAGGCAGGACTTGTATGCTGATTTGTGTTGAACCGTTATCGAACTCCAATAAGTCGGCCTCAAGAGAAAGTCACATTAGACACCCACATGCATTTTTAGTGTGAGGAAACTTTCTCTAGACAAATACAGACAACCAGGCTTCTTAGAAGTTAAACATGGCAGCGGTGGGATTCGAACTCACGCCTCCTAAGAGACTTGAGCCGTAATCCAGCGCCTTGGACCGCTCGGCCACGCTACCCATGTTATACCTTGTTTTGCAGTTCGGCTCATATGAAGAAGCTTTATATACAATAAGTATCCTAAGAGAAACAGGCAGGTCTTGTCTGCTGATTTGTGTTGAACCGTGGTCAAACTCCAATGAGTCGGCAACAAGAGAAAGTCACATTAGACACCCACATGCATTTTTAGTGTGAGGAAACTTTCTCTAGACAAATACAGAGGAGCAGGCTTCTTAGAAGTTAAACATGGCAGCGGTGGGATTCGAACCCACGCCTCCGAAGAGACTGGAGCCTAAATCCAGCGCCTTTGACCGCTCGGCCACACTACCCATGTCGTTCCTTGTTTTATAGTTCGGCCCTTATGAAAAACCTTTATATACAATAGGTATCCTAAGAGAAACAGGCAGGTCTTGTCTGCTGATTTGGTTGAACCGTGGTCGAACTCCAATGAGTCGGCAACAAGAGAAAGTCACATTAGACACCCACATGCATTTTTAGTGTGAGGAAACTTTCTCTCGACAAATGCAGATGAGCGGGCTTCTTAGAAGTTAAATATGGCAGCGGTGGGATTTGAACCCACGCCTCCGAAGAGACTGGAGCCTAAATCCAGCGCCTTGGACCGCTCGGCCACACTACCCATGTTATTCCTTATTTTGCAGTTCGGCTCATATGAAGAACCTTTATATACAATAAGTATCCTAAGAGAAACAGGCAGGTCTTGTCTGCTGATTTGGTTGAACCGTGGTCGAACTCCAAAGAGTCGGCAACAAGAGAAAGTCACATTAAACACCCACATGCATTTTTAGTGTGAGGAAACTTTCTCTCGACAAATACAGACAACCTGGCTTCATAGAAGTTAAATATGGCAGCGGTGGGATTCGAACTCACGCCTCCGAAGAGACTGGAGCCTTAATCCAGCGCCTTGGACCGCTCGGCCACACTACCCATGTTATTCCTTATTTTGCAGTTCGGCTCATATGAAGAACCTTTATATACAATAGGTATCCTAAGAGAAACAGGCAGGTCTTGTCTGCTGATTTGTGTTGAACCGTGGTCGAACTCCAAAGAGTCGGCAACAAGAGAAAGTCACATTAGACACCCACATGCATTTTTAGTGTGAGGAAACTTCCTCTAGACAAATACAGACAAGCAGGCTTCTTAGAAGTTAAATATGGCAGCGGTGGGATTCGAACCCACGCCTCCGAAGAGACTGGATTCTTAATCCAGCGCCTTGGACCGCTCGGCCACACTACCCATGTTACTCCTTATTTTGCAGTTCGGCTCATATGAAGAACCTTTATATACAATAAGTATCCTAAGAGAAACAGACAGGTCTTGTCTGCTGATTTGTGTTGAACCGTGGTCGAACTCCAATGAGTCGGCCACAAGAGAAAGTCACATTAGACACCCACATGCACTTTTAGTGTGAGGAAACTTTCTCTCGACAAATACAGACAACCTGGCTTCTTAGAAGTTAAATATGGCAGCGGTGGGATTCGAACCCATGCCTCCGAAGAGACAGGAGCCTTAATTCAGCGCCTTGGACCGCTCGGCCACACTACCCATGTTAATCCTTGTTTTGCAGTTCGGCTCATATGAAGAACCATTATATACAATAGGTATCCAAAGAGAAACAGGCAGGTCTTGTCTGCTGATTTGTGTTGAACCGCGGTCGAACTCCAATGAGTCGGCAACAAGAGAAAGTCACATTAGAGACCCACATGCATTTTTAGTGTGAGGAAACTTCCTCTAGACAAATACAGACAACCAGGCTTCTTAGAAGTTAAACATGGCAGCGGTGGGATTCGAACCCACGCCTCCGAAGAGACTGGAGCCTTAATCCAGCGCCTTGGACCGCTCGGCCACACTACCCATGTTATTCCTTACTTGGCAGTTCGGCTCATATGAAGAAGCTTTATATACAATAGGTATCCTAAGAGAAACAGGCAGGACTTGTATGCTGATTTGTGTTGAACCGTTATCGAACTCCAATAAGTCGGCCTCAAGAGAAAGTCACATTAAACACCCACATGCATTTTTAGAGTGAGGCAACTTTCTCTAGACAAATACAGACAACCAGGCTTCTTAGAAGTTAAACATGGCAGCGGTGGGATTCGAACCCATGCCTCCGAAGAGACAGGAGCCTTAATTCAGCGCCTTGGACCGCTCGGCCATACTACCCATGTTAACCCTTGTTTTGCAGTTCGGCTCATATGAAGAACCATTATATACAATAGGTATCCAAAGAGAAACAGGCAGGTCTTGTCTGCTGATTTGTGTTGAACCGCGGTCGAACTCCAATGAGTCGGCAACAAGAGAAAGTCACATTAGAGACCCACATGCATTTTTAGTGTGAGGAAACTTCCTCTAGACAAATACAGACAACCAGGCTTCTTAGAAGTTAAACATGGCAGCGGTGGGATTCGAACCCACGCCTCCGAAGAGACTGGAGCCTTAATCCAGCGCCTTGGACCGCTCGGCCACACTACCCATGTTATTCCTTACTTGGCAGTTCGGCTCATATGAAGAAGTTTTATATACAATAGGTATCCTAAGAGAAACAGGCAGGACTTGTATGCTGATTTGTGTTGAACCGTTATCGAACTCCAATAAGTCGGCCTCAAGAGAAAGTCACATTAGACACCCACATGCATTTTTAGTGTGAGGAAACTTTCTCTAGACAAATACAGAGGAGCAGGCTTCTTAGAAGTTAAACATGGCAGCGGTGGGATTCGAACCCACGCCTCCGAAGAGACTGGAGCCTAAATCCAGCACCTTTGACCGCTCGGCCACACTACCCATGTCGTTCCTTGTTTTACAGTTCGGCCCTTATGAAAAACCTTTATATACAATAGGTATCCTAAGAGAAACAGGCAGGTCTTGTCTGCTGATTTGGTTGAACCGTGGTCGAACTCCAATGAGTCGGCAACAAGAGAAAGTCACATTAGACACCCACATGCATTTTTAGTGTGAGGAAACTTTCTCTCGACAAATGCAGATGAGCAGGCTTCTTAGAAGTTAAATATGGCAGCAGTGGGATTTGAACCCACGCCTCCGAAGAAACTGGAGCCTAAATCCAGCGCCTTGGACCGCTCGGCCACACTACCCATGTTATTCCTTATTTTGCAGTTCGGCTCATATGAAGAACCTTTATATACAATAAGTATCCTAAGAGAAACAGGCAGGTCTTGTCTGCTGATTTGGTTGAACCGTGGTCGAACTCCAAAGAGTCGGCAACAAGAGAAAGTCACATTAAACACCCACATGCATTTTTAGTGTGAGGAAACTTTCTCTCGACAAATACAGACAACCTGGCTTCATAGAAGTTAAAGATGGCAGCGGTGGGATTCGAACCCACGCCTCCGAAGAGACTGGAGCCTTAATCCAGCGCCTTGGACCGCTCGGCCACACTACCCATGTTATTCCTTATTTTGCAGTTCGGCTCATATGAAGAACCTTTATATACAATAGGTATCCTAAGAGAAACAGGCAGGTCTTGTCTGCTGATTTGTGTTGAACCGTGGTCGAACTCCAAAGAGTCGGCAACAAGAGAAAGTCACATTAGACACCCACATACATTTTTAGTGTGAGGAAACTTCCTCTAGACAAATACAGACAAGCAGGCTTCTTAGAAGTTAAATATGGCAGCGGTGGGATTCGAACCCACGCCTCCGAAGAGACTGGAGTCTTAATCCAGCGCCTTGGACCGCTCGGCCACACTACCCATGTTACTCCTTATTTTGCAGTTCGGCTCATATGAAGAACCTTTATATACAATAAGTATCCTAAGAGAAACAGGCAGGTCTTGTCTGCTGATTTGTGTTGAACCGTGGTCGAACTCCAATGAGTCGGCCACAAGAGAAAGTCACATTAGACACCCACATGCACTTTTAGTGTGAGGAAACTTTCTCTCGACAAATACAGACAACCTGGCTTCTTAGAAGTTAAATATGGCAGCGATGGGATTCGAACCCATGCCTCCGAAGAGACAGGAGCCTTAATTCAGCGCCTTGGACAGCTCGGCCACAATACCCATGTTAATCCTTGTTTAGCAGTTCGGCTCATATGAAGAACCATTATATACAATAGGTATCCAAAGAGAAACAGGCAGGTCTTGTCTGCTGATTTGTGTTGAACCGCGGTCGAACTCCAATGAGTCGGCAACAAGAGAAAGTCACATTAGAGACCCACATGCATTTTTAGTGTGAGGAAACTTCCTCTAGACAAATACAGACAACCAGGCTTCTTAGAAGTTAAACATGGCAGCGGTGGGATTCGAACCCACGCCTCCGAAGAGACTGGAGCCTTAATCCAGCGCCTTGGACCGCTCGGCCACACTACCCATGTTATTCCTTACTTGGCAGTTCGGCTCATATGAAGAAGCTTTATATACAATAGGTATCCTAAGAGAAACAGGCAGGACTTGTATGCTGATTTGTGTTGAACCGTTATCGAACTCCAATAAGTCGGTCTCAAGAGAAAGTCACATTAAACACCCACATGCATTTTTAGAGTGAGGCAACTTTCTCTAGACAAATACAGACAACCAGGCTTCTTGGAAGTTAAACATGGCAGCAGTGGGATTCGAACTCACGCCTCCTAAGAGACTTGAGCCGTAATCCAGCACCTTGGACCGCTCGGCCACGCTACCCATGTTATACCTTGTTTTGCAGTTCGGCTCATATGAAGAAGCTTTATATACAATAAGTATCCTAAGAGAAACAGGCAGGTCTTGTCTGCTGATTTGGTTGAACCGTGGTCGAACTCCAAAGAGTCGGCAACAAGAGAAAGTCACATTAAACACCCACATGCATTTTTAGTGTGAGGAAACTTTCTCTCGACAAATACAGACAACCTGGCTTCATAGAAGTTAAATATGGCAGCGGTGGGATTCGAACCCACGCCTCCGAAGAGACTGGAGCCTTAATCCAGCGCCTTGGACCGCTCGGCCACACTACCCATGTTATTCCTTATTTTGCAGTTCGGCTCATATGAAGAACCTTTATAT
Organism: Brienomyrus brachyistius; assembly: GCF_023856365.1. Lineage (NCBI taxonomy): Eukaryota > Metazoa > Chordata > Actinopteri > Osteoglossiformes > Mormyridae > Brienomyrus > Brienomyrus brachyistius. The sequence goes on from NW_026042332.1 coordinate 2,129,314, forward strand.
ACAATAGGTATCCTAAGAGAAACAGGCAGGTCTTGTCTGCTGATTTGTGTTGAACCGTGGTCGAACTCCAAAGAGTCGGCAACAAGAGAAAGTCACATTAGACACCCACATGCATTTTTAGTGTGAGGAAACTTCCTCTAGACAAATACAGACAAGCAGGCTTCTTAGAAGTTAAATATGGCAGCGGTGGGATTCGAACCCACGCCTCCGAAGAGACTGGAGTCTTAATCCAGCGCCTTGGACCGCTCGGCCACACTACCCATGTTACTCCTTATTTTGCAGTTCGGCTCATATGAAGAACCTTTATATACAATAAGTATCCTAAGAGAAACAGGCAGGTCTTGTCTGCTGATTTGTGTTGAACCGTGGTCGAACTCCAATGAGTCGGCCACAAGAGAAAGTCACATTAGACACCCACATGCACTTTTAGTGTGAGGAAACTTTCTCTCGACAAATACAGACAACCTGGCTTCTTAGAAGTTAAATATGGCAGCGGTGGGATTTGAACCCATGCCTCCGAAGAGACAGGAGCCTTAATTCAGCGCCTTGGACAGCTCGGCCACAATACCCATGTTAATCCTTGTTTAGCAGTTCGGCTCATATGAAGAACCATTATATACAATAGGTATCCAAAGAGAAACAGGCAGGTCTTGTCTGCTGATTTGTGTTGAACCGCGGTCGAACTCCAATGAGTCGGCAACAAGAGAAAGTCACATTAGAGACCCACATGCATTTTTAGTGTGAGGAAACTTCCTCTAGACAAATACAGACAACCAGGCTTCTTAGAAGTTAAACATGGCAGCGGTGGGATTCGAACCCACGCCTCCGAAGAGACTGGAGCCTTAATCCAGCGCCTTGGACCGCTCGGCCACACTACCCATGCTATTCCTTACTTGGCAGTTCGGCTCATATGAAGAAGCTTTATATACAATAGGTATCCTAAGAGAAACAGGCAGGACTTGTATGCTGATTTGTGTTGAACCGTTATCGAACTCCAATAAGTCGGCCTCAAGAGAAAGTCACATTAAACACCCACATGCATTTTTAGAGTGAGGCAACTTTCTCTAGACAAATACAGACAACCAGGCTTCTTGGAAGTTAAACATGGCAGCAGTGGGATTCGAACTCACGCCTCCTAAGAGACTTGAGCCGTAATCCAGCACCTTGGACCGCTCGGCCACGCTACCCATGTTATACCTTGTTTTGCAGTTCGGCTCATATGAAGAAGCTTTATATACAATAAGTATCCTAAGAGAAACAGGCAGGTCTTGTCTGCTGATTTGTGTAGAACCGTGGTCAAACTCCAATGAGTCGGCAACAAGAGAAAGTCACATTAGACACCCACATGCATTTTTAGTGTGAGGAAACTTCCTCTAGACAAATACAGACAAGCAGGCTTCTTAGAAGTTAAATATGGCAGCGGTGGGATTCGAACCCACGCCTCCGAAGAGACTGGAGTCTTAATCCAGCGCCTTGGACCGCTCGGCCACACTACCCATGTTACTCCTTATTTTGCAGTTCGGCTCATATGAAGAACCTTTATATACAATAAGTATCCTAAGAGAAACAGGCAGGTCTTGTCTGCTGATTTGTGTTGAACCGTGGTCGAACTCCAATGAGTCGGCCACAAGAGAAAGTCACATTAGACACCCACATGCACTTTTAGTGTGAGGAAACTTTCTCTCGACAAATACAGACAACCTGGCTTCTTAGAAGTTAAATATGGCAGCGGTGGGATTCGAACCCATGCCTCCGAAGAGACAGGAGCCTTAATTCAGCGCCTTGGACAGCTCGGCCACAATACCCATGTTAATCCTTGTTTAGCAGTTCGGCTCATATGAAGAACCATTATATACAATAGGTATCCAAAGAGAAACAGGCAGGTCTTGTCTGCTGATTTGTGTTGAACCGCGGTCGAACTCCAATGAGTCGGCAACAAGAGAAAGTCACATTAGAGACCCACATGCATTTTTAGTGTGAGGAAACTTCCTCTAGACAAATACAGACAACCAGGCTTCTTAGAAGTTAAACATGGCAGCGGTGGGATTCGAACCCACGCCTCCGAAGAGACTGGAGCCTTAATCCAGCGCCTTGGACCGCTCGGCCACACTACCCATGCTATTCCTTACTTGGCAGTTCGGCTCATATGAAGAAGCTTTATATACAATAGGTATCCTAAGAGAAACAGGCAGGACTTGTATGCTGATTTGTGTTGAACCGTTATCGAACTCCAATAAGTCGGCCTCAAGAGAAAGTCACATTAAACACCCACATGCATTTTTAGAGTGAGGCAACTTTCTCTAGACAAATACAGACAACCAGGCTTCTTGGAAGTTAAACATGGCAGCAGTGGGATTCGAACTCACGCCTCCTAAGAGACTTGAGCCGTAATCCAGCACCTTGGACCGCTCGGCCACGCTACCCATGTTATACCTTGTTTTGCAGTTCGGCTCATATGAAGAAGCTTTATATACAATAAGTATCCTAAGAGAAACAGGCAGGTCTTGTCTGCTGATTTGTGTAGAACCGTGGTCAAACTCCAATGAGTCGGCAACAAGAGAAAGTCACATTAGACACCCACATGCATTTTTAGTGTGAGGAAACTTTCTCTAGACAAATACAGAGGAGCAGGCTTCTTAGAAGTTAAACATGGCAGCGGTGGGATTCGAACCCACGCCTCCGAAGAGACTGGAGCCTAAATCCAGCGCCTTTGACCGCTCGGCCACACTACCCATGTCGTTCCTTGTTTTACAGTTCGGCCCTTATGAAAAACCTTTATATACAATAGGTATCCTAAGAGAAACAGGCAGGTCTTGTCTGCTGATTTGGTTGAACCGTGGTCGAACTCCAATGAGTCGGCAACAAGAGAAAGTCACATTAGACACCCACATGCATTTTTAGTGTGAGGAAACTTTCTCTCGACAAATGCAGATGAGCAGGCTTCTTAGAAGTTAAATATGGCAGCGGTGGGATTTGAACCCACGCCTCCGAAGAGACTGGAGCCTAAATCCAGCGCCTTGGACCGCTCGGCCACACTACCCATGTTATTCCTTATTTTGCAGTTCGGCTCATATGAAGAAGCTTTATATACAATAAGTATCCTAAGAGAAACAGGCAGGTCTTGTCTGCTGATTTGGTTGAACCGTGGTCGAACTCCAATGAGTCGGCCACAAGAGAAAGTCACATTAGACACCCACATGCACTTTAAGTGTGAGGAAACTTTCTCTAGACAAATACAGACAACCAGGCTTCTTAGAAGTTAAACATAGCAGCGGTGGGATTCGAACTCACGCCTCCTAAGAGACTTGAGCCGTAATACAGCGCCTTGGACCGCTCGGCCACACTACCCATGTTATTCCTTACTTGGCAGTTCGGCTCATATGAAGAAGCTTTATATACAATAGGTATCCTAAGAGAAACAGGCAGGTCTTGTATGCTGATTGGTGTTGAACCGTTATCGAACTCCAATAAGACGGCCTCAAGATAAAGTCACATTAGACACCCACATGCATTTTCAGGGTGAGGCAACTTTTTCTAGACAAATGCAGACAAGCAGGCTTCTTAGAAGTTACACATGGCAGCGGTGGGATTCGAACCCACGCCTCCGAAGAGACTGGAGCCTAAATCCAGCGCCTTTGACCGCTCGGCCACACTACCCATGTCTTTTCTTATTTTATAGTTCGGCCCTTATGAAAAACCTTTATATACAATAGGAATCCTAAGAGAAACAGGCAGGTCTTGTCTGCCGATTTGTGTTGAACCGTGGTCGAACTCCAATGAGTCGGCAACAAGAGAAAGTCACATTAGACACCCACATGCATTTTTAGTGTGAGGAAACTTTCTCTAGACAAATACAGACAACCAGGCTTCTTAGAAGTTAAACATGGCAGCGGTGGGATTCGAACTCACGCCTCCTAAGAGACTTGAGCCGTAATCCAGCGCCTAGGACCGCTCGGCCACGCTACCCATGTTATACCTTGTTTTGCAGTTCGGCTCATATGAAGAAGCTTTATATACAATAGGTATCCTAAGAGAAACAGGCAGGACTTGTATGCTGATTTGTGTTGAACCGTTATCGAACTCCAATAAGTCGGCCTCAAGAGAAAGTCACATTAAACACCCACATGCATTTTTAGAGTGAGGCAACTTTCTCTAGACAAATACAGACAACCAGGCTTCTTGGAAGTTAAACATGGCAGCAGTGGGATTCGAACTCACGCCTCCTAAGAGACTTGAGCCGTAATCCAGCACCTTGGACCGCTCGGCCACGCTACCCATGTTATACCTTGTTTTGCAGTTCGGCTCATATGAAGAAGCTTTATATACAATAAGTATCCTAAGAGAAACAGGCAGGTCTTGTCTGCTGATTTGTGTAGAACCGTGGTCAAACTCCAATGAGTCGGCAACAAGAGAAAGTCACATTAGACACCCACATGCATTTTTAGTGTGAGGAAACTTTCTCTAGACAAATACAGAGGAGCAGGCTTCTTAGAAGTTAAACATGGCAGCGGTGGGATTCGAACCCACGCCTCCGAAGAGACTGGAGCCTAAATCCAGCGCCTTTGACCGCTCGGCCACACTACCCATGTCGTTCCTTGTTTTACAGTTCGGCCCTTATGAAGAACCTTTATATACAATAAGTATCCTAAGAGAAACAGGCAGGTCTTGTCTGCTGATTTGGTTGAACCGTGGTCGAACTCCAATGAGTCGGCCACAAGAGAAAGTCACATTAGATACCCACATGCACTTTTAGTGTGAGGAAACTTTCTCTCGACAAATACAGACAACCTGGCTTCTTAGAAGTTAAATATGGCAGCGGTGGGATTCGAACCCATGCCTCCGAAGAGACAGGAGCCTTAATTCAGCGCCTTGGACAGCTCGGCCACAATACCCATGTTAATCCTTGTTTAGCAGTTCGGCTCATATGAAGAACCATTATATACAATAGGTATCCAAAGAGAAACAGGCAGGTCTTGTCTGCTGATTTGTGTTGAACCGCGGTCGAACTCCAATGAGTCGGCAACAAGAGAAAGTCACATTAGAGACCCACATGCATTTTTAGTGTGAGGAAACTTCCTCTAGACAAATACAGACAACCAGGCTTCTTAGAAGTTAAACATGGCAGCGGTGGGATTCGAACCCACGCCTCCGAAGAGACTGGAGCCTTAATCCAGCGCCTTGGACCGCTCAGCCACACTACCCATGTTATTCCTTACTTGGCAGTTCGGCTCATATGAAGAAGCTTTATATACAATAGGTATCCTAAGAGAAACGGGCAGGACTTGTATGCTGATTTGTGTTGAACCGTTATCGAACTCCAATAAGTCGGCCTCAAGAGAAAGTCACATTAAACACCCACATGCATTTTTAGAGTGAGGCAACTTTCTCTAGACAAATACAGACAACCAGGCTTCTTGGAAGTTAAACATGGCAGCAGTGGGATTCGAACTCACGCCTCCTAAGAGACTTGAGCCGTAATCCAGCACCTTGGACCGCTCGGCCACGCTACCCATGTTATACCTTGTTTTGCAGTTCGGCTCATATGAAGAAGCTTTATATACAATAGGTATCCTAAGAGAAACAGGCAGGACTTGTATGCTGATTTGGTTGAACCGTGGTCGAACTCCAAAGAGTCGGCAACAAGAGAAAGTCACATTAAACACCCACATGCATTTTTAGTGTGAGGAAACTTTTTCTCGACAAATACAGACAACCTGGCTTCATAGAAGTTAAATATGGCAGCGGTGGGATTCGAACCCACGCCTCCGAAGAGACTGGAGCCTTAATCCAGCGCCTTGGACCGCTCGGCCACACTACCCATGTTATTCCTTATTTTGCAGTTCGGCTCATATGAAGAACCTTTATATACAATAGGTATCCTAAGAGAAACAGGCAGGTCTTGTCTGCTGATTTGTGTTGAACCGTGGTCGAACTCCAAAGAGTCGGCAACAAGAGAAAGTCACATTAGACACCCACATGCATTTTTAGTGTGAGGAAACTTCCTCTAGACAAATACAGACAAGCAGGCTTCTTAGAAGTTAAATATGGCAGCGGTGGGATTCGAACCCACGCCTCCGAAGAGACTGGAGTCTTAATCCAGCGCCTTGGACCGCTCGGCCACACTACCCATGTTACTCCTTATTTTGCAGTTCGGCTCATATGAAGAACCTTTATATACAATAAGTATCCTAAGAGAAACAGGCAGGTCTTGTCTGCTGATTTGTGTTGAACCGTGGTCGAACTCCAATGAGTCGGCCACAAGAGAAAGTCACATTAGACACCCACATGCACTTTTAGTGTGAGGAAACTTTCTCTCGACAAATACAGACAACCTGGCTTCTTAGAAGTTAAATATGGCAGCGGTGGGATTCGAACCCATGCCTCCGAAGAGACAGGAGCCTTAATTCAGCGCCTTGGACAGCTCGGCCACAATACCCATGTTAATCCTTGTTTAGCAGTTCGGCTCATATGAAGAACCATTATATACAATAGGTATCCAAAGAGAAACAGGCAGGTCTTGTCTGCTGATTTGTGTTGAACCGCGGTCGAACTCCAATGAGTCGGCAACAAGAGAAAGTCACATTAGAGACCCACATGCATTTTTAGTGTGAGGAAACTTCCTCTAGACAAATACAGACAACCAGGCTTCTTAGAAGTTAAACATGGCAGCGGTGGGATTCGAACCCACGCCTCCGAAGAGACTGGAGCCTTAATCCAGCGCCTTGGACCGCTCGGCAACACTACCCATGCTATTCCTTACTTGGCAGTTCGGCTCATATGAAGAAGCTTTATATACAATAGGTATCCTAAGAGAAACAGGCAGGACTTGTATGCTGATTTGTGTTGAACCGTTATCGAACTCCAATAAGTCGGCCTCAAGAGAAAGTCACATTAAACACCCACATGCATTTTTAGAGTGAGGCAACTTTCTCTCGACAAATGCAGATGAGCAGGCTTCTTAGAAGTTAAATATGGCAGCGGTGGGATTTGAACCCACGCCTCCGAAGAGACTGGAGCCTAAATCCAGCGCCTTGGACCGCTCGGCCACACTACCCATGTTATTCCTTATTTTGCAGTTCGGCTCATATGAAGAAGCTTTATATACAATAAGTATCCTAAGAGAAACAGGCAGGTCTTGTCTGCTGATTTGGTTGAACCGTGGTCGAACTCCAATGAGTCGGCCACAAGAGAAAGTCACATTAGACACCCACATGCACTTTAAGTGTGAGGGAACTTTCTCTAGACAAATACAGACAACCAGGCTTCTTAGAAGTTAAACATAGTAGCGGTGGGATTCGAACTCACGCCTCCTAAGAGACTTGAGCCGTAATACAGCGCCTTGGACCGCTCGGCCACACTACCCATGTTATTCCTTACTTGGCAGTTCGGCTCATATGAAGAAGCTTTATATACAATAGGTATCCTAAGAGAAACAGGCAGGTCTTGTATGCTGATTGGTGTTGAACCGTTATCGAACTCCAATAAGACGGCCTCAAGAGAAAGTCACATTAGACACCCACATGCATTTTCAGGGTGAGGCAACTTTTTCTAGACAAATGCAGACAAGCAGGCTTCTTAGAAGTTACACATGGCAGCGGTGGGATTCGAACCCACGCCTCCGAAGAGACTGGAGCCTAAATCCAGCGCCTTTGACCGCTCGGCCACACTACCCATGTCGTTTCTTATTTTATAGTTCGGCCCTTATGAAAAACCTTTATATACAATAGGAATCCTAAGAGAAACAGGCAGGTCTTGTCTGCCGATTTGTGTTGAACCGTGGTCGAACTCCAATGAGTCGGCAACAAGAGAAAGTCACATTAGACACCCACATGCATTTTTAGTGTGAGGAAACTTTCTCTAGACAAATACAGACAACCAGGCTTCTTAGAAGTTAAACATGGCAGCGGTGGGATTCGAACTCACGCCTCCTAAGAGACTTGAGCCGTAATCCAGCGCCTAGGACCGCTCGGCCACGCTACCCATGTTATACCTTGTTTTGCAGTTCGGCTCATATGAAGAAGCTTTATATACAATAGGTATCCTAACAGAAACAGGCAGGACTTGTATGCTGATTTGTGTTGAACCGTTATCGAACTCCAATAAGTCGGCCTCAAGAGAAAGTCACATTAAACACCCACATGCATTTTTAGAGTGAGGCAACTTTCTCTAGACAAATACAGACAACCAGGCTTCTTGGAAGTTAAACATGGCAGCAGTGGGATTCGAACTCACGCCTCCTAAGAGACTTGAGCCGTAATCCAGCACCTTGGACCGCTCGGCCACGCTACCCATGTTATACCTTGTTTTGCAGTTCGGCTCATATGAAGAAGCTTTATATACAATAAGTATCCTAAGAGAAACAGGCAGGTCTTGTCTGCTGATTTGTGTAGAACCGTGGTCAAACTCCAATGAGTCGGCAACAAGAGAAAGTCACATTAGACACCCACATGCATTTTTAGTGTGAGGAAACTTTCTCTAGACAAATACAGAGGAGCAGGCTTCTTAGAAGTTAAACATGGCAGCGGTGGGATTCGAACCCACGCCTCCGAAGAGACTGGAGCCTAAATCCAGCGCCTTGGACCGCTCGGCCACACTACCCATGTCGCTCCTTGTTTTACAGTTCGGCCCTTATGAAAAACCTTTATATACAATAGGTATCCTAAGAGAAACAGGCAGGTCTTGTCTGCTGATTTGGTTGAACCGTGGTCGAACTCCAATGAGTCGGCAACAAGAGAAAGTCACATTAGACACCCACATGCATTTTTAGTGTGAGGAAACTTTCTCTCGACAAATGCAGATGAGCAGGCTTCTTAGAAGTTAAATATGGCAGCGGTGGGATTTGAACCCACGCCTCCGAAGAGACTGGAGCCTAAATCCAGCGCCTTGGACCGCTCGGCCACACTACCCATGTTATTCCTTATTTTGCAGTTCGGCTCATATGAAGAAGCTTTATATACAATAAGTATCCTAAGAGAAACAGGCAGGTCTTGTCTGCTGATTTGGTTGAACCGTGGTCGAACTCCAATGAGTCGGCCACAAGAGAAAGTCACATTAGACACCCACATGCACTTTAAGTGTGAGGAAACTTTCTCTAGACAAATACAGACAACCAGGCTTCTTAGAAGTTAAACATAGCAGCGGTGGGATTCGAACTCACGCCTCCTAAGAGACTTGAGCCGTAATACAGCGCCTTGGACCGCTCGGCCACACTACCCATGTTATTCCTTACTTGGCAGTTCGGCTCATATGAAGAAGCTTTATATACAATAGGTATCCTAAGAGAAACAGGCAGGTCTTGTATGCTGATTGGTGTTGAACCGTTATCGAACTCCAATAAGTCGGCCTCAAGAGAAAGTCACATTAGACACCCACATGCATTTTCAGGGTGAGGCAACTTTTTCTAGACAAATGCAGACAAGCAGGCTTCTTAGAAGTTACACATGGCAGCGGTGGGATTCGAACCCACGCCTCCGAAGAGACTGGAGCCTAAATCCAGCGCCTTTGACCGCTCGGCCACACTACCCATGTCGTTTCTTATTTTATAGTTCGGCCCTTATGAAAAACCTTTATATACAATAGGAATCCTAAGAGAAACAGGCAGGTCTTGTCTGCCGATTTGTGTTGAACCGTGGTCGAACTCCAATGAGTCGGCAACAAGAGAAAGTCACATTAGACACCCACATGCATTTTTAGTGTGAGGAAACTTTCTCTAGACAAATACAGACAACCAGGCTTCTTAGAAGTTAAACATGGCAGCGGTGGGATTCGAACTCACGCCTCCTAAGAGACTTGAGCCGTAATCCAGCGCCTAGGACCGCTCGGCCACGCTACCCATGTTATACCTTGTTTTGCAGTTCGGCTCATATGAAGAAGCTTTATATACAATAAGTATCCTAAGAGAAACAGGCAGGTCTTGTCTGCTGATTTGTGTTGAACCGTGGTCGAACTCCAAAGAGTCGGCCACAAGAGAAAATCACATTAAATACCCACATGCATTTTTAGTGTGAGGAAACCTTTTCTACACAAATGCAGACAAGCAGGCTTCTTAGAAGTTAAACATGGCAGCGGTGGGATTCGAACACACGCCTCCGAAGAGACTGGAGCCTTAACCCAGCGCCTTGGACCGCTCGGCCACACTACCCATGTTATTCCTTATTTTGCAGTTCAGCTCATATGAAGAACCATTATATACAATAGGTATGCTAAAAGAAACAGGCAGGTCTTGTATGCTGATTTATGTTGAACCGCGGTCGAACTCCAATGAGTCGGCAACAAGAGAAAGTCACATTAGAGACCCACATGCATTTTTAGTGTGAGGAAACTTCCTCTAGACAAATACAGACAAGCAGGCTTCTTAGAAGTTAAATATGGCAGCGGTGGGATTCGAACCCACGCCTCCGAAGAGACTGGAGCCTTAATCCAGCGCCTTGGACCGCTCGGCCACACTACCCATGTTATTCCTTACTTGGCAGTTCGGCTCATATGAAGAAGCTTCATATACAATAGGTATCCTAAGAGAAACAGGCAGGTCTTGTATGCTGATTTGTGTTGAACCGAGGTCGAACTCCAATGAGTCGGCAACAAGAGAAAGTCACATTAGACACCCACATGCATTTTTAGGGTGAGGCAACTTTTTCGAGACAAATGCAGACAAGCAGGCTTCTTAGAAGTTAAATATGGCAGCCCAGTAACCATGCACTGCGCGCAGAACACCGGGCGTGTCAGTCACCAGAAGGCCATCAGGGCAGCGCACCGACTGGAGCAGCCATGCAGCACCCCTGGACTCCTCCAACGCCTTAAAATAGCGGGAAGAGAGTTCTCCGGGGCGACAAAACGCACACCACTCCGCAGTGCCACCCCAGCATACCCCCGCTCAGAGAGGAGAGCCAGCTCATCTTGCAGCCCCGAGACCCTATCACTAACAATACAGTCCTTTAAAAGGGAGGGATTCAAAATCCACTTTCCTCGCCCACGCTGCACCGACCCAGAATCCAGAGCGCAGATGAAATAGTCATGATCGCTTAAAGCGCACTCCCGATAATACAAAGCACGGACGCAGGCAGCGACAGCAGGGGACACTAAAGCGTAATCCAGCCTGCTTCCCTGCAATACTCCCCTGACGCCTGTCCTGGAGAGAACACGCACGCCGGGGTTGCGATCCATCCACAGATCCGCAAGCTGACAGGCACGCATCATATAGAGGAGTGCAGCTCGCCCCATAACAGGCCGCATGGCAGCCCCCGCCCCGCATGTCCAGGTGAGTCAGGGATACGTTGAAATCCCCGATGACGAGAGGACAGGGCCACTGTGCTAGACGCGCAGCCAGACAGTTAAAATAGGAGGCACAACGGGCCCCATCAGTCAGCGCGTGCACGACTACTATACTACAGGCGAAGCCGCCCCCTAAAAGCAGTCTGACTGCCAGGCACTTACCCCCACCATCCAAGTACAGCAGTGATGCTGACTCGACTAGGGGGCCACGACAGAGCAGCGTGACTCCCCAACCAATGATACCCGGTCTTACGGAGGCGGTGGAGAAGACGTCGCCCACCCAAACGTCTCGCACCCGATCAATAAAAGCCCCATCCCACCCAGTCTCCGGCAGACATAAAACAGTAGTGTCTTTGCACATTGTTAAAATAGCCAGCACCTTCGCCCAGGAGCACAGCCCCCGGGCATTCAAGGATGTCAATAAAAGTCATTTAAATAAAAAACAGGCACAAAGAGACACGATAAAACCAGTAAAACCAGGACACGGACCTAAAAGACACAAACCCACTAAAAGCAAGACGTCCCCACACCAAGTTAAAAAAAACCCCAGCACCACCACCCGCCACCCAACCCAATGAGCGGGCGACGTCAGGGATAAACCAATAATATCTCACCGGATAAAAAGGAAATAAAACAATAAAACTCATAAATAAACCATCAATAAATAAGTACAACACCAAACAAAAAAAAAAAAAATAAAAACATGGGATGGGGCGCTAAGGGACGATGGCAAAACAAAAAAATAATCCAAACACAATAACCACAACTATTCAGTTAAAAGCCATCGCCATCATCCATACCCGAGCTCGCAGCACGCAGGGCCGCGTGAGCTGCCGCAGACTGCCTCCTCTCCTTCTGCCTTCGAAGCGCAGCCGTGATGTCAGGCAGGGGGTGCTGACGAAGAGCCCCAGACCGGGGCGATTCTGAATGCTTAGTCTTAGCTAGGGCCTTTCCAGGCCTCCACAGGCGTTGCATTCAGTACTGTTGAAATCGTAGGTGAGCCCTGGTCTAGGGCATCTAAAAGGCGGTAAGTCTCGCTTCCCATGGAGGGCGTCGCCCAGGACGCAGCTGATGGGGAGGGAGAGGGAGACGGGGGAGGGGGGGCAGCATCAGACCGTCCATCGGCCAGGTGTGACGCCTGGCACACTCCACCCGCAGCCCGAGCGGCGAGCACAGAGTCAGTCACAGGGGAAGACAGGGGAAGGGGCTCCGGGATCAAGGGCTGGGAGACAGGCATCTGAGGTGAGGTGAGCTCGGCCACACTACCTGCACTTTTTTACAAAAAAAAGAAAGAAAAAAAAGGGTTATTTCTGTTGCAGTCAATATGGTTAGAATGAACGTCTGAACATGCCCTATATGAGGATGATGTATTGCCATGTGACAATGCTGTGTATGACATAATGCTTTGTGATGTAATGCTGTGTAACTGAAACGATTACTTGCTGAATATGTACACATAATAGAGTGCTGTTTACCATGATCAGCCAATCATGTAAGCATGGATCACAACAGGGCTACTTATTTTAGGAAAGGCAGTTTTAATGCTGTGTCACTGGCGGAAGACCGACTGGAATCAATCCAGTATGTTGTGTGTCTCCAAGTATGACTGAAGATGAGCAGTGACTGTCTTCTCCAGAACTTTTGCCAAAAATGGAATGTAAGTCAGGTCTGTAATTGCTAAGCTAGATTTGAAGCAGCATAAAAATGTATGCAAACGTGGAACAGATCAGGCAGTGTCGTATCCTGCACATACTTGGTAAAAGGAAGTATATGTACTTGACCGTACTTGTGTGCTCATGTACCTGTTTTACCTCATCTTCCATTGCTGAAGACCAGTTCCAAGACTAAGAACACAAGTACATGAGGAAGGTAAATGTTGGTCTTGCTCCACCCCAAATGTCAAGCATACATTGGATGCATCCTTGCCAAAAGAGAACAATTCCATGATTCATTGCGCCCCAAGTTCGTTCTTGGAAGGCAAGTTAACAGACCAATTATGGCAAGATCACAAGTACAGTCTTTGAATTCCTGATACAGAGATTCACCCACTGACTTTTTAACTTGTGCAGAGCAGATCCTGCTTCTGGGTATGGAGTGGAGGTATGGCCAAGTGCAAGTCTGATGTCATTTTGTAGGCGGTTTTCTAGCATTTTAGATCATCCGTTTCCCTCGGCAAAAAGCCTAAGAGGAAAGTGAACGGGATTTCAGGAATTGGGCAAAAATAATATCTGTGATTGAGATGAGCTTTAAAAAACCTCAACATTTTGTGGTATGAGAACTCATTTGTTCCTGGTTGCATTTTGACAATTTTTAATGTTTCTTGACATCACTGAAAATGCAAGTAGACTTTCTATTTTCTGTTGTGCATTGAAAAAGCATTACAAACATGGGTCTAAATGTTTAAAAAAAGACATAATACATTATGGCCATGTGTTTTGTGCATTATGAATGCTTCATGAAGCTGTCGTCTGTTTTTTTGGTTTTTCCGATTTGGTTTTGAAATGGAAAATTCAAAGAATGAACAATACACATATTATGCAAGGATTCAAAACACTCCCATCCTACAGCAACTCTGAAGGGGCACAGCTCACTAATGGTACTTATCACAACACACAAGAAGTACTAATACTGTGTATGTGTAAGTCTGTTACAGTACATTAGTGCAAAAGTTTCACATAAAATATTTTCAGAAAATATAACAGAGCTTTTTAAGCTACTTTATGGTTGTATCCAAATCCATTTTGCTATTTTGACAGCGAAAAAAAAAACTTTGCATCAGTCCAAGGCACTAAAAGGTTGTCCTGACTGTCTTAATGTTTCAGAGGTATGTTTAGCCGTAACAGGCAATGAACCAATGAGAATGAACCACCTCAGCTTTAGAAGGCAGCAGTGCATGAGCTACAGCGGATTGCTATTACAATGGTGCCTTTGCCTGCCAAGCCTGATCGGTTTTCATCTGTGAAAACAGACCTGCTCCTACTGGAGCACATCATTTATGGGAGGACCACTGTTCCAGCTCAGCCTTCCAAGGTGAAACAGGTATGGGATGTAGCAGCGTATGTCCTCGTTTTCTGACATCAGCAGACCATCCGTTCAGTGCTGGAAACGGTATAATGATGTCAGAAGACAGGGAAACCAGAAGGTCCCTGCTGAACCTGGTGTGTTTAAATATCCATGTGTTTGGAACGACTGAATGGTTTGGAGTCTGCAATCTCAGCAGCTGGAGCCAGAGTCTCAGATCTCCAGAGTGCAGGGCAAACTTAATGGTCCACTTATGTGTAAGGCTACAATACATGTTCACCCACCCAGGACACGGTATGTTAATGGAGCAAAGCCTAGTAAGTTGTTAGCGCTCAAGCTCCTTCAGTGCAACTCCTTTGCTACTATTTCATGTGTGAAATCCAAATATGGTACTATAACCAATAATACTTATGAAATCAATGATTGCAAAAAATAAGGCTCCCAAGAATTCAAGCTGAAGTGTTGCAATATCCTATTGGCCACTGTTAGCCCATCCTCTGTTTCGTATGCTGTCCTTGGCCATGAAGTCTTCTCAACTCTATTACTATATAAACTCTGTGATAATTTCGTTACTTTTAAAACATGGCAAGAACCCTGCTGATTGTTCCAGCTATCGTCACCTGTCCTTAATGAATTCAGATGTGAAGCTGCTGGAGAAGGTGTTAGCTTACCTTTAATCGATAATAGCTAAACTTATAAATCCTGAACAGGTCAGGTCAGGTCAGGGCGGAGAGTGTGTGCTGATGTAGCATGTCGCCGCACCCACCACATGGGGAAACTCCTTGGGATCTCGGCTGGTGACCCACCCAGGCAGACACACGGTCCAGTCCCACCCTTTGGAGATGGCCATCCATCTGCCGCAGCCATGTGTTACGTGGGCGTCCCCTCGGCCTGGTCCAGCCACTCAGGTTATCAGCAATGAGGATCCCATGAGCCGGATCATCCTCAGAGAAACACCATAGCGCCGTAACTGACGCTCCATCACAAAGCAGGTAACGTGCCTCATTCGGGACTCCTCTAGCAACTGCTCCTTCATCACAAAGTCAAACCAGCGATACCCAAGGATTCTCCAAAGAGACAGTACCTTACATTACAACAAGGAAGGAATAGTATTGGTCTCTCCAAGATTCTGAATTAAAAAAAAATAATCGACTTAGTCTTACTGATGTAACCTGTATTATGTCATTACATATCTTGTTTTGATAATACAGTATATTGATACTCTGTAAACATTCAAAAATTGGTCCGTCTTGTTTCATTGTCACCCAAAAACTTCACAACTGTATCGAGAAAGGATCTGCAGCACTTCCGCGTGCATCATAACAATTGTAACTGCATTTACAGTTTTGATTTGAACATTCAAAGCAGCTCAGTTCCGCAGTTTTCACCCTCCCTGAGGTTGATCCGGCTTTTATTTAAATTTTACTTTACACTGTAGAAGGTATCACTTGTTCTCTATTAAAATATATCAGTGTCCTTTACTTGTATGTCATTATCCTGTTAAATTAATTAAAATAATGAGTAATGGTCTCCTTTTACATGATATAATTCTAATACTAAGTTAGGTGAGTAAAGTGGACTTGTAACGTTGCATTGCTGGAGAGAAAAAGCCGAGTCGAGCTTTGCACATGTGCAGTGATGTAGCAGGAGTTTCCATTGACTAGAACCTTCCACGTGGACTTGGCAGTCTGGGAGCATAAGCTTTTCTAGGCAAGTTGTTCGACATGAATGTTTAAATTTATTAGGTTAAATTTCACAATTTACAATCGCATATTTACAGGTACAGGCAATAGCGTTGTCACAGCGTCATGTTAGGCCAAAGTTAAAACTTGTAGCGGGTTAACGCTAGCTAACTTTAATGTTAGCTAGTTAATATGAACCTTAAACAAGTAAGCATAAGCAAGTAAATCAGTCCGGCATTCACCAGAGAGCCCATACATCACATGACAGGTTAGCCAGGATTCACTGACGTTACTTTTCAAACATACAAAAGCAATTTAACGTGAGAAAGAAAAAACAGGCTGTGGAACAAAACGGACTCCAGCAGCCACACGACTGGGAGTCAGACTCAGAACCATATTTTACTCTACAGGCAATAGCTGGGCTGTAAGTATTGACTAATACGTATTACTACAGCCCACTGTCAGAGGCCCGGTATTATCAAAAATCACTTGTCAATATTACAATTCACAGTAGTAAGACAAATTTTCCTGCTTTATCAAAATATAGGTTTACAAACATGCAGAAGTGACAATTTGTGGGCTTATAAAAGTGCCTCTTTCGTGAAATTCTACTAAATCCTAAATTGTTCACTGACACAAAAACCCCATGAAGAGTTTTCATTGATGATAAAACAGAATTATCCTAATGTGCTCAAAAGGTTCTGCTTATTCCAAACTGGGAAATCTCACTGATTACCAGCAAGATGTAATGTCATGTACTATTGCTTTTGTGCAGTGGGAGCTTTAACACAAGTACTCACACTCTGGACAATTAAAAACATATTTAGGAAAAAACTGTCGTAAAAGATTATACTAATGTTTTATACTTTTACTGGGTTAATGTTTTAAAAAAATCACCAGGGGGTCATTTATCACACTGCAATTAGATTCAGGTCAAGAGATTAAAACACAGAAAGCACCTGGAAAACATTTATAGCACAGTGACAAGCAGCACCACTCATATAATCAGCCATAACCATCCAATGCATATTGATCATGAATAATCATGTACTTACATGTTGTCCCTGTGAAGAATGGAGGCACTTTTACAGTCTGCTGACTGCGGCCATTTGACAAACAGGATATGAAGTCATACCAAAACAAAAAGATGACATCTTACAGTCGTGTTCTACTTGGTCTCAAATATTTTTAGTTTTGATTCAGTTTGATAAAAAGCCAACGTGTAAAGCTGTTCATCTTTATGGACAAGAATCAAGAATCCACATTTGTCAATAGACCGATAGGTAACACATTAAGCTCTTTTCTTACTTGATAGACAAATGGTCAAAGTGGTCAAGGCTAAAACAAATTTAACCAAATAATAATAATACAAGGCTATGAGCACTAACAAAAACATCTACTCTGAATGAATTACGAAGGGACGGATCTCAGAACATGCAGGAGATGATGACACACAGGCCAACTCAAAACTACATGTCGTCCAAAATATACACGGCATGTAGGATGAAACAATAAACTGAACCTTTGGAACACTTGTTAGAGGACAAACATTTGGATTATTGCATGTTTAGGTATGTTTATAAGCCAACTTTTCTGTGGCTTCTAAAATTCAGACTCAGCATAGTCAAGTTTTAAAAGCAGCAAAAAGCCTGGAGAATTCTGAATCTCAAACACCATGTTTGTCTTAAAGTCACTGTATGATTCTAAGAGTGGCAGCTTTAGTGTATTTGCACTAGTGATGCTCCGATTGATCGGCCACCGATCATGATCGGCCGATATTGGCAAAAAAAATAGCTTGATCGGCAAACCCCAAAAGCGCCGATCAAAAAAGCCGATCACTTGACGTAAATTACTTGCGCGACTTTTTCCACACGTGCTTGCATGGCGCACAGGTAAACAGCAGCAGAGCGGAGCTTACCAGTGGCAACATGAGTTCTCCCGTCTGGAAGTTTTTCAAAGTGTCCAATAAAGAAGTAAAGTTTGTCGTTTGCAATGTATGTCGTGATGAAATCCCTCGAGGTGGAAGCAAGCAACGGTATTTTAACACCACTAACATGATTAGGCATCTTAGAACACGCCATACAACTGAATATGCCGAGTATAAGAAACTAAACCAGCCGAAGCCAACAACATCCCCATCCCTCAACCAGCCGACTGCGAGTGATGCATTTAAACGACGTGAACCATACAGCAGGGATAGTACGAGGTGGAAAGACATCACGTTCAGAATTATGGAATTCATTTGCCTCGATGAACAACCTCTATCCGTTGTGGAGGATAAAGGGTTCCGTCGCCTGCTAAGCTGCCTTGATCCACGAATAATTTTAAGTTACTCTGCCTTATTTGGGAAAGATGGCCTACAGTAGCCTTAAGTTCTCATTTTCTAAAATAAACACTTGGTGGTTCTTCAAGATCTTGACTGTAGCCTATTTCTACAAGTTTTTTTTTTCAATATAGTTAATTTAGAGTTAGCTTCATTTCTACAAATGGTGCAAACTCTGCTAGATTATAGATAAAAGATTCCCATTCCCCTGCCATTCTGTGATCGGCAGTGATCGGTAATCGGCTCCAAAAATGCTGATCGGAGCATCTCTAATTAGCACAGGTCTTGACATTGGGGAAAGATAATCAGTGAAAAACTGAATGCATGGTAGTGGTGTCATTTCTGCAGGTGGAAATGATGCTATAGCCCTCTGGCAAACATCAACACATCCTCTAAGGACAGGGCAGTCACTCGTTCTGAAAGAGTAAAAGTCAGTCAATGTAAGGGGGCACACTATGTAGTACAGAATGTTACTACGACAGGTCAGTGCCCTCTTTCTAAGGAACTTTTCCAATAGGAGTAATAAGAGCAACAGGACCTCGCCGAAATGAACAGCCGGCATTTATTTTCAAAAACAGATATAAACAAAGTGTACCTCTTTTAAGGCTTTTCCCCACAGTTGCAATTACAAAACATAACCGAAACATACAAAATATACTCGGAGCTCTTTCAAAACCCCAAAGCAAAATGTCCAATCCACCCGCGTAGCATATGTTTGCTTTCAAGGTGAGATGAGGTCTCGGCGCTTATCTGTAACATGGGACGAAGGCACAAGGCACGGAAAGGTCCGCTTCGGCAGGCAGACGCTCCTCTTCAGTCTTCTCCTTCGTAGCCGCCGCTCGTCCGTCCGATCGACAAGTTTCCATCCAATGTAGAAAAAAAAACAAGCTACATAGCAGCGTAATACCCAATTCTCTCAAAATTAAGCTATCAGATCTGGAGAAAATCTTACTCGAAAACCCATATTCGTTGAACACACAGTAGTTTTGTTGGAGTTAGACTCCGCCAAGTCCGTTGATGAGGAAAGAGATGCATACGTGAGGCGAAGGATGGTTGTAAGTCCGCTCTCTTTATTCCTTGCACAGACCGCGATCCGGGAGCCGCTCAGATGCACAAACAGTACATACCCGAGGAAGCTCAAACTCTATTGTCTGTGTCTGGCTTATATAGCCCGTCTGGGGCGTCAGCAACCCCTTCCCTTGTTAGGCCCAGTAGGTCAAGAGTAAGCATAATGTCACAACAACCCTGCAACACACACCTTCTGCTTTTTCTGCTACACCAGTCTAGGGTGAGGCCTCCTCCCCTGCCTGCCTGCAAGTTGGTTCCTATTTTTTAGTGTGACAAAGTTTAGCACAAAGCTTGGCCCCCCTTCAATTTAGAATTAAAATTTACTAAACCTTATTGCCTGCATACTAACATAGCATTTCTCTCGGTTAATATAACTTCAACCTGGCTACCCGTAGCACTATAGTTAAGCTAAATTACGAAAAACGACAATTGGGTTTTCACAAATGTGATTATTACCTCAATTTTCCTCATTTATACAGCAACCATCTGAGTTAACAGCAAAATTAGGAATATGAACGTCATTAGATATACATCCTTTTCATGCTACGCCTGTGCAACATATAGTTTAAGACCATGCTAGCTAGTGTTGCACATAGCGATCACCAAATGAACTCACCGGAGAAAAGAAAACAATATCCCTGTCCGACTTTCTACGTATACTATGCTCAATGCTTAAAAAAAGAAACGGTTCGCTATTAAGCATTGTTGTGCTATTTATTAGTTTTCTTCACATGAGCTAAATCTCCAACTCACTAACGTTCCACCGCTCGCGGTATTATTTCTCTTCTTCTTCCCGCTCGCTCGTAACCGCAATACTGACCTCCTCCCTCAATACGACACACTGCCATCTACTGGACAGGAAGATCTGAACAAACCTAAAAGTGACATAGAATTCAGATATATAACCAAAATGAATGAACCATTTTTATAGGCTGCTTTAAGTGGATCACATCAACATTTACTGTGTTTTAGTGTATTTAATATGTATATGGTCTGAACATGCTTTCCAAATCTGCAGCAGTCAGCTTCTTAGCAGAGTGGTACAAGACCGGAACTAACACACTTGAATGCTGTTGCAGCGCGGTCAAAAACTGCAGAGTTGAAAGTCCATCTTTGAATCTATAAGGAGAAATGATCTTGTAACAGTTTACTGGATTTAAAGATCAAACGAACTATGAAATGCAACAAATCTACAGAACACATATGGAACCAATTTACCAAAATGTCTTTAAAGTCCCTACAGACAAGTCTATGCTTTAATTTTTAGAGATAAGGTTTGATTGCATAGATAAACTATGGAAGTGTTTTAAGAAAACCGAGCCTCTTCTGTGAATGTGACGCACACAAGAATTTTGCCACAATTTGTGTGTTTAATGGGCATTTTGTTCAAAAGCAATACTAGAATTGCTATTCCATTGTTTACCGCTAGAGGGGGTTATAGCCTAACGGGAACATTAGTTGAAGTTTCGCGGGATTTTCTATAGACAAAGAAACGTCTGGTTTATGTTGTCTGGGCCATGCAAGTGTGTCATTCAGTTTGTACATCTGAAAAAGGCTCTTTCTTGAACAGGTCTTTTTATGAGCATCTGATGACATTTAGGCAACTTTCTGAATATTATTAATCTGAATAAAAAATAGCACATGCAATATGCACGTATAAATATGGCATTTTATTATTTGTTTTCCCCATTACTCGGTCAGCTCTGAAACTAGCCTACTATTGGTAAAACGGACATGACTGAGTGATCTCAATTTTGTAATTAACATAACAACTAATAACAATACAATATGTCTTGGTTGGTTTTAGCTGTTTTAAGTGTGTTCATGTCTTCTTCCCAGAAAATGCTACTAAGGATGATCAGCGTATTGCCCATGCTGCTGGACTTTGCAAAAAATTGGTGGGACATTTCTCACACGACTGGAAGCAGAAGGTGGCACTGAAAGAAGCACAACAAGAGCATAACCTCCCAGAGCATTTACTCATCACAGAATGCAAAACCAGGTGGGGTTCAAGGCAAAAGATGATGGAGAGGGTCTTGGAGCAGCGGCAGGCCCTATCTGATGTCCTCTTGGCAGAGCGTAAAACACGGCATCTGGTTCCCTCATGGCAGGACCTAGATGTGCTTGAGTCTGTAACCTTGGCGTTACACCCTTTGCAAGAATTCACTGATGCTCTTTCCGGGGAAAGCTATGTAAGTGTTTCATATGTTAAACCTGTACTTCATCTTTTGAAGACCTCATTTCAAAGGTAGATGACTCTGATTTAACCAAAACTATAAAAGCAAATATCTTGGATTATATGATTACAAAGTATGATGACGCAGCAACACAAGAACTACTGGACATTGCATCTTTCAGTGACTCCAGGTTCAAGGGCAACTACATTAGGATGGAACATATCTATTTTTTTATTGTATTCTAAACTGCCTCTCTGTTTTAGGAGGGAACACTTTCTGACAACACTGAGGCCCAAAGCATGGATCCACCAAGTGACAAGAAGGCAAAGCGATCACTGGGCAGTTTGCTGAAAACAAATCCAGGCTCCACTCCCACTCCATCTTCCATGCAGCTGGGGCAAGCTGTTGAAGCTGAACTGAACAGCTACTTGCTGTCCCCGACCATTGACAGTGAGGCAGACCCTTTGCCTTGGTGGAAACTCCACTAGGTCACCTACCCAAAGCTAAGCAAACTAGCTCAGAAATATCTTTGTATACCTGCCACTAGCTCACCCTCTGAGAAGCTCTTTAGCACATCAGGGAATGTGGGCCCTTGTGAAAAAATAGTATGCCATTAACATATTTAAGCACACCCTATTTAGAGAATACTTCTATCAGACTTTTTTGACCCAGCTTTAAGTATATTTAATATACTAAAGTTGTGATAATGATATAAATTTAATATATTAAAAATATATTCAGTGTATTGACTTCATACTTTTTTGACCGAGCTTATTTCATACTTAAATATACTTTAAATATATTTAATGGAATGTACTTTTAAACATACTTGTAAGATGCTGCAAATATATTGCCCATATACTATTTACATGATATGTAAGCATTAATAGTCTAATTTTACTGCAATTTAAATGTTTCTGCATTCTACTACAGACATTAAGTATGCATATTAATATGGAAGAGTTATTCCGTTAAAACTGGGAAGAAAACTCGAGACAACATTAACAAAAGTTTTTTTATTATGTGTATCAACCACAACATATAAATCAAACCAACAAAAGAACAATCAGCATCAACACTTTACTTGCTGTTTGTTTGTTTTGCAAAGCTCTCGTTATTGCACTTTCTCCTCAAGATATTCTTCACCTCTTGGGAAGAGGTCCCTGGGAATTGTGCGATGACGCAATCTGTTGATAAAATTTCAGATCACTTTTACTGAACCAGACAAATGGTGAGCATTACTGTAAATCAAGAGTTTCAAATGAAGGCAAACCAAAAATTTGAAATCTCATCTGCAAAACCCGTGTGTACGCAGGTTACCCTTTGCTCACAACCAGTCCCCTAATTAGAGTTGCAATAGTAACCTGCACACACAAAGGGGCTTTCTGGACATCCCTTCCCTAACATCTGCATAATGTAATTCCACACATCATTGGAGCGATCAGGAGTTTGGTTGAGATCCCTCTCTTTTCACATTTATAAAGCTTTTCTAAAGTTTCAGTGCCATAGAACTGATATGATTGAGAATAGATTTGTTTAAAAGACACAATAAATCTTTGCGGAAATGCAAACTTTACAAAAATTACTAAACTAATGGGCAACTTGCCTAAATTGTGCACAGAACATACCTATTAATGCTTCGACCTTTTCAGGGTCCAGCTGGTCTTTCTCTGGCAGGTCCTAATGATTGCTTGCATGCTTCCCTGTGATCGATGAGGATGCCAATGTCTCCTTCCCGAAAAGCAGTAGTGCCAGCTCTTGTGTATAAAGTGACATCCTGGTTTTGCTCAAACGATCAAAGAGCCTTTTCTGGACTTGAATGCTGGAGTTAGGCAATGTTACCTGAAAGTAAAATGTTATGCTTAATTTTTCTTTATGATTAACTTCCTTTTAGTCATGTACTTCAGACCTACAATACCATGTCCAACAAAGGTTAAACATATGCCATATGCCAAACATGCTGCGTAAAACATAATATGGGTAACCTATCTATGTGCTAATTAACAATATTTCCCATCTTTAGAACTTATCATATAAGGATAGCGGACCTTCATTATAACCATTAATGTTTTGAAAATGAGAAGTAATACAAAAATTACCAACTTGCCATTTTTGCTCATTTAATGCAATGTACAAACATTTACACTTGTTTGATGTTTACAAAATTTCTCAGTTGATGTACATGCTTATTTAATTTTGTTTCATTGGTACAGAACTAGGGCGGCATGGTGGTGCAGTGGTTAGGACTGTTACCTCACACCTCTGGGACCCGGGTTTGAGTCTCCGCCTGGATCACATGTGTGTGGAGTTTGCATGTTCTCCCCATGTCGTCGTGGGGTTTCCTCCGGGTACTCTGGTTTCCCCCCACAGTCCAAAAACATGCTGAGGCTAATTGGAGTTGCTAAATTGCCCATAGGTGTGAATGGTGTGTGAGTGTGCCCTGCGATGGGCTGGCCCCCCATCCTGGGTTGTTCCCTGCCTCGTGCCCATTGCTTCTGGGATAGGCTCCGGATCCCCCGCGACCCAGTAGGATAAGCGGTTTGGAAAATGGATGGATGGTACAGAACTAACACCAATCTACCATGCCAGGAACCGTACCAAATTGAAAGTTCTGGTAGTGAACCAACCACCGAATACACAATAGTAGCAACAGCATTTGTGATTATGTAACCCATCCATGTAGGAGCAGTAGGGCATGCAGCGGCAGTAGTGATGTGGGACGATACCTTGATCAGCGCCACATTACTAGCCTAGGAATTGAACTAGCAACCCTGTGATCACAAGAACAACTCCCTAACCGTTAGGCTACCACTGCCCATCACCAGCTGATGTGAGGCAAAGACTGTTTCTGTTCTTTCAGCATCCTGCTTGCCTCACCTGGAGTATTATGTGGATAACCTTAGCTGAATATCATGTAGAAGTGGGCTATGCTCTTTGAAATCTAATACTTCTGATGCATCAAACAAGGATAGCTATATAAACTGAAAGAAATTTAGTTAAATGAATAATTAAAATTTTAAAATATGACAATAACATGAGTTAGATGCAGTTACTGCCTATTTTGTAAGGAACTATTAAAGGTCATCTGCAATCTGTAACACAATAATTACAAGAAAGGGCTTAATACCATGACTGGTGAACTTGCTGAAGCTGCTGTACCAGAGCTTGAAGGTCCTGCTGATTCGCTGCTCGGAGTGCTCCAGCTGGGGGGCGAGCCAGTGTGGCCAGCCAGTGGTAATTTTGACACTACGTCTTTTAGGGTTTTGACAATTGCAGGTAGCTCTGAAGAGAAATGGTGTTTTGCAATGTTTTGGTTAGTGCTGTGTATGAAGGTGAATATTTCATTTAAATACATAGAATTAATATAAAGTCATATGCTATTTCATAAATATGCTACTGAACATGCATAACTTTGAGCATCACCAACAACGCTTTGTGCCTTCTGTGGTAACAATACAAAATTATTGGATGATTTATATTTGAACCATAAAGCCATTTACAGACCTGCCAACCATAGGAAATTTTTTTGAGTACCACAACGGTGGCACTCTCGCAGACTCACACTCGCTTGGTGAGCATGACCGGAGTGCACAAGTGGTGACTTTAGTTGGGGGCAAGAGCGTAAATTTGGTTTTGATATTGGTGGGGACATATAAATCTAACACCCACCTAAACCCACCCCCCATAAGCTTATCAGCACTATAATCATTGGATATTGGTGGGGACATGTCCATGTTAACTCTACACCCTTGGTTGGAGGGGCAGCAATTTATGACTGGCAGGATGCTCGGCCAATCATTTCATGTGGTTTTCTTTTACCACAATTAAAACAGTTAATATGCATGTGATGGTTGTATGTACCATAGAAAACATACCTTTAAGAGCCTTTATGGTCTCCATGTCAAGACAACAGCTGGCACTTTGGGTTGTACTTGGTTTGATATAGCCGTCATCCTCTTCATCCTCTGAATCACTTACCAACTAAAATAAAAAGAAAAGAAAACATTAAGTTGTTACCTTTCTCAGTCTTCAGACGAGTGCGGGTATCCACTAATGTGCAGAGCCATAGAACTCTGGAAGCATGTTTGGGAAACCCTGGGAAGAAGGCTGCACACTGCACTATATTATGTGCTGTAAAGTTAGTTAATAAATGCAAATTTATAATTTACTGACAAATAAACTTGTATTTGTATTGAACAGCTTTAATTTATAATTCAACAAAATATTCTTACCAGGCGTTTTGACATACTCCTTTGACGTCGGGCACAGTCACTTCCTTCAGAATCATAACAGACCTCTGTGGGAATTACAGACCTTTTTTTCCGAATTTCTTTCTTTAGCCTTTCTGCCATTGCAATGGCAGCATCCTTGTTTAGGGTGGGGTTCTTTTCCTATATTCAAATTAAAATGGTCAGGGTTAAAAATGGTAAAAAATATATATTTATTTTATAACATGAATGCATTTTTGCAATAATAACATATGGTACTGGTAATTTGATTACACTTCCAGTAAATAACATTGTTTTACAACTACCAGATCATTTGCATTTACCATGCCTTCAATGGTTGGAAACATTTCAGAGATTCACATTTCTGACAAATCTAACAATAGTGATTGTTTGCTTACCTTCTTTTTTTCATTGACATTTTCAACAAGAAATCTGCTATTTACTTTTCTCTGTCTCTTCACATTCACAGTATTCCAAATATCCTCTCCACGAATGAACTTGTCTCTTTTTTCAGCCATGATTTTCCAGTCATCTGTAATAACGACATTAAAGAAGGATAATGCACACTATTTAGCATATGCACCTTTACTGTACAGTTGCACCGATTGCAATTTTCTTGGCCATTCTGTTTTTTGACCTGCCAATGTGTTTCGATTGTGCTGTTAGTTTTCTAATTTGTTAAAATGAAATGAAAAATTTTGCAGTTTAGCACACTCCATGCTCTTTTATCTCAAAGCAATGAGCTAACGTAGACTCGGTGGCAAATTTAGACATGGACAACAGACATGCAACCGCATCTACTAGCTACTAAACCAGACTAATGTAATTATTATTAACTTGACAAACTAGTGTAATTAATCTTCAGATTACCTTACCTCCAAGAAGCAATATCTTTGCAGCAATACCGAGTTCTTTCTTCCCGCCTTTTTTTGATGGCCAAAGAACTTCCACCCAACCGTCTTCAGACTCTAAATCGGGGCATTTTGTAACCTGGGTTATGTCCTTCTTGTCTGATTTGTCTACAATATCTAAGCGTTCCACCTCTACAGACCTATCCTGAAAATAAAATAATGCTAAATTGTATTTTGCAGACATCTATGCTGCTATGCGTTGCTTATTAATTAGCAGAGAACAATCTGGTAAATCAAGGAACTAATTGCACACCTTTTTACCGATTATCAGTTTGAAAAATTGCATTGTCACGCTGTCATTGGTCACACTTGGCGCACAAGCGTTGCTTAGATCAGCCAATCGAAAAGACGTTTGCTGGTTTAATATTCTATTACCATCGTGACATATAATATTTAGTGTTAATAGCAAGCTGCCTGATCCTCAAAATATAGACGATGAAGTGTTATGATACTGATAATCAGATTTAACTTGCAGATTCTGATTTTCTCTTGAATTTTTATATTCATAAACATCAATATCTGAGGATGGATGAATGTTGTGAGAATGGCAAAAAAAGAGGAAGATATAAGAGATTCTTGGAGGAGGATGATTCGCGAGTACCGATAAAGACTAAATACAGACGCAAGGTGACAAAGGTATTACATCTGAGTTAATTAGCAATTTCATTTATTATACTGTGTAATGTTACTGAATATTTATGATAATTCCATGTTTTGTTCTGGAGGTACAACAGACTAACAAGACCCATTATAAGTCATATATTGATTCCGGAATCCCTATTCCTAGGAAAAGTGCTTACAGGAAAAAAACAAAGCAACGTAAGTCTTATTTTTAAAATGTACCGACTTGTTATATTTATTCAAAGTGAAATCATTTAAATATGTATTGTATAATATAAATTTGACTGAATTAGTGGTGTATGTGAAACATTAAAACGTGTTTTTTTAGCGCTCAGTTGAGCATTCTGAAACAGCTAATGAATCTGAGCAAGAAAGTGTGGGATTTCTTGGACAAGAGACAAAGCAACTGAAGGTAAATAAAATACATTTAAGATAAGTAGATATTCTGCATGAATGGAAACATATAATAGTCTGACTGTACATTTTAAGATTTCAGATGAATTATTTGAAGCCCATGGCCCTGATGTACATGATGAAAATCAAACAGATGTCGTACAGTTACAGGAAGAAAAATGCACATTAGTAAGTTTAAGCTGTTTCATTACAATTAAATAGCAGAATGGAATTCTAAACAAGGTGGACAGGTGCAATGTCATTTATGGAAAAAGTAGAAGCAAATGATCCTGTTTTTTGTCTAGCCCATTGCAGAAGCTGACACTCAACAAAGTAATGAAGATGGCAATGATGAACGCGAGATCCATTCTGAAAAGATTGCCATGAGCAGACAGGTACTGTGAATTTTTGAATCACATTTGCACAAATAATCTTTGGTCCCCAGGAATTGCTGTATGTAAAAGGTGGGCGATAGGACCTAAAGTTAATATTACAGTATTTTTAACTTTTTAGACATTGATGGTATTATATCACGGTATTACATTTTTATATTTACAAACAAAAAACACCTTTCTTGAATGCAGAATTTTATTTTCATAACAAAAGACTTAGTAAACTTCACAATTCCAAATTAATAAAACTGAAGAACAAAGACATAAGAATAATAATAAAAAATAAACTGAAGTATACTATACTTTTCCAAATTATAATAGTTACGATGGGTAATATAACAAAGCACATTTTCTTTGTTGCCAATATATGTACAGTATAGGTAAAATACTATTACTTGAGCATTAATAGCCAGTTTTTCTTTACAAACAGAAGCATCTCTGCCTTGTCACCCACACTTATATGGTGGTTCCCCCATGGTTTACTTTGGTCTTACATGTGTTACAGACTGTGAGCTTTGTGACTTCTAAACTCACAGTTAAGAACTTTCACACTAATAATATGTAAACACATGGCTTAGTGTGTGTCCATTCAAAAAAGTCAGATCAGAAGGTAAACTTTGTGATATACAATATGGAATGGAATATCAAAAACTTGCATGCAGTGGGGATCTTGGTGAGAATGACATCAGCTTGTTATGGAATTGTGATGGAATCCCTGTGTTCAAGAGTTCCAAATGTCAGATTTGGCCTATTCAGTGTCAAATAATTGAGCTAGACCCACAACAGAGAAAGAATAATATTTGTGTCCCTTGTCTTTGGTTTGGGAAAAATAAACCCAACATGTTCACATTGCTACACCCCTTTGTGAGTGAAGCTCTTGTACTTGAGAAAGATGGAATCAAATGGAAGGACGCACAAAACAGAGATCAGGTTTCAAGAGTCCATGTTCTGCTCTGTAGTTCTGATTCTGTTGCTCGACCTCTCCTCAGAAATACTAAGCAGTTTAATGGTACTTATGGATGTGATTTTTGCTACCATAAAGGAGGAGGTCCATACCCATCTTGTACTCCTGAGCCCTCTCTGAGATCAGAGGAAGAGCATTATATCCATGCAATGGCAGCAACACCAAAAGAACCTCGATTTGGTGTCAAGGGGCCCTCCCCACTAATGAAGCTCAGTAAGTTCCAAATGATAAAAGGCTTTGTACCTGAATATCAACACAGTGTGTGTCTGGGTGTTACAAGACAGCTTGCATCTCTGTGGTTTGATTCATGTAATCATGAAAAAGAGTGGTACATTGGAACTAAAACTGATGTTGTTGATAAACAGCTAACTGCAATCCAGCCTCCAGTAGAGGTGACAAGAACACCTCGTTCTGTACAAGATCGCAAATTCTGGAAGGCATCAGAATGGAGGGCTTTTCTTTTGTTTTATGCATTACCAGTTTTTAAAGATGTTCTGCCAAAAAAATTCTGGAATCATCTTTTTCTTTTAGTTTTTGGAATTTACGCATTGCTTCAAGAGAAAGTGGAAATATGCAGCCTTGACTTTGCAGAGCTCTCACTGAAAAACTTTGTCACTGAATTCGAAAGATTGTATGGCACAGAAAATGTAACATTCAATGTTCATTTGTTAACCCATATTGCTACAAGCGTCAGAAACTGAGGACCCCTTTGGGCAACATCTACATTTCCTTTTGAATCCTTCAATGGAACACTCCTGAAATTTTTCAATGGAATTACACATGTACCACAGCAGATTGTAAAGCAGTTCTTACGGTGGAAGAGCTTGAGAGAACATGGTGAAAGATGCATGAAGGATGCTAATGAAAACGTGCAATGCTTGTTTAATGAACTGCAAAATGCCAATGTATTATTAGCAAGTTCACAGCGAATTAACAAACTCGTTAGAGTCTTTGGTAGTCCTTTTGCCCAAGAAAATGTACCTGTTACACACAGGACTGCAGTAGAGCAGTTACTGGGCTTTAAAGTAAATTCCTACTGCTATTATAACCGCTTTATTGTCAATGGAATAGTTTGTCACGCAGAATCCTCTAAATTACGCAAAAGAAACAACTCTGTTGCAGAGCTCAAAGATGGAATGCTATGTAGCATCAAAAGTCTTGTACTAGCCAAGCCCCAATGCATGCATGACTGTGCAATGTGTGACTGCAATAGAAGGTGCTGTGTTTTAGTACAGGAATTGGTAAAAAAAGGGACTCTCAGCTAAATATATCCAGCAAATTTATTCATGAGGTCACACGATCAGACAATGTAATTGCTGTTCATCCAAGTTCTTTCAAAAGGAAATGTGTTGTGATCTGTTTGAAAGCCAGAGCATTTGCAATTCCTCTGCCAAATAATATTGAACGGGATTAGATATGCTGTCTCTTTAGCACTGTTCATAAAATTTCCATGGTGGAGTTTAAACATGAACAGATACGTTTGTCTTACTGTTAGGGCTATTTTGAGAAAACCTGAAAGGTATATTCGTCCAGTCATTGCAATGCATTGCAGTTATGGTTATCTTTGTGTTTGCAAATTTTGTAATTACTTTAGGCATTTTAAAAGGGTAGAAGAATTTCAAGTGAAAATGTAGATTGATTTAGCATGTATGTGTTTGTTCTTTATATAGACACACTCATACGTACATTTTTTTCAAATAAACCATGGTGCACAGTAGCTCCTATTTGTGTTATAACTTGTGAAGTGCATTAGTACAAATAGCTGTGAAAAGTAAATTAAATACATATAAGTGTGTGTCTAGAAATGAGTGGAAATGTGTTTTGTGTTTTTGTGGAAATGAGTGGGAACTGCTGACATACTTAAAATGTATTTTCTAATATTTTAAATACTGTGCTATTTTTGTTTTCACAAATTTTGGTTAGCGACTTTGAAGAATGAAATAAATATACAGTAATTGAAGTATATATGACTTTCTGAATTTATTTTATGTATATTTTAAGAAACAAAAAAATACATTTAATGTGTATTACACAAAACTAATTACTATGCTGTTTTAAGTATACTGCTGAAAGCTATATCTAGCATCTCTAAAGTATATTTCAAGTGTACTTACTGTAATAAGGAAAATGATAGCATGTTTTAAGTATGTGCCATATACTTTTAGTATACTGGATATATATTTAAGTATACTATTTTTTTACAAGGGCAAGAACTCCAAATAGCAGGCTGAGGAGCTTGTACATGTGTTGTTTGTGATGAACAGTGGTGGGCAGAGCCAACCGAAAAGTTAGCTTCAATACCCTCTAATCTGCCAACTCCAAAGTTCAGTTTGATAACGCTAAACCTGTAAACCACTAAAAATTTAGCAGAAGCTAACAATTAGCACTAACCGCTAACTTTTATTTCACATGCGTGTTTTTTATGCTACTGGTTTTTGTTTTATTTATTTTTCTTTTTAATTGTATTTTTTTTTTTTTTTTTTTTTTTTTTTTTTTTTTTGTGACCAAATTTTTATTTGAGATTTTTATAACAAAGAACAAAATGGAACAAAACAGAACATACTCCACCCCCACCCCACCCCCAATACACCCTGAGACAGCAGTTCAAATATAAAGAAACAAAAAACCAATAAAGGTCACCGGCACACTCAGCCACGGAGAGCACAGATAAAAATTGAGGATAAAAGAAATAACACACTTATACCACTGAAAAATGTTAGAATTAGGAAAGTAAAATCAAAACAAAAAACAAGGAATATGGCCTCAGGACATGACCTGCAACCAATCTTTGACCAGCTGCACGTCATGGACCCAGCTCTGGATTGTAGAACCAGACGAGTTGTTAATCCGGGCTGCAGAGAGTTCCAGCAGAAGCAGATCAAGAAAGGTGGACTTCCAGACAGAAGGAATGGCACGATCAGGAGACTTCCAACGAGAGGCTAATAACAACTTGGCCGCTAAGGAGGCAGACATCAGAAGCCTCTGCTGGAAGCGAGAGAGAGAGAGAGAAGAGAAGTCCAGGAGAAGAAGGACCATGGGAGACAGGGGGATGGGAGAGGAAAGAACTGAAGAGAGAGATCTGGCCACATAATCCCAAAGAGCAGCCACTGGAGGACAGTCCCAGAACATATGGAGAAAGGTACCAGGGACCTGGAGGGGACAAAGATGACACAAGGGGTCAGGCTCTAAGCCCATGAGATGGCGTTTCCTGGGAGTGGGGTATAATCTGTGAACAAACTTAAATTGTGTTTGCTGGTGATTGGGATTTTTAGAACAATTTTTAATATTATGAAAAATAACACTCCAAGATAAGACGGGGGTGGGAGAGAGCTCCCCCTGCCAGACAGAAATTATGGGGAGAGGTTTATGAGAGGATTTGCGGAGGAGGGAATAGAGACTGGACACGGGCCTAGAAACAGGAGAAAGGGACAGAGCAAATCTGCACAGCGGGTGAAACGGAAGAGGTGAGGAAAAGGAGATATTACAGGCCCTAAGCATGGACCTCAGCTGGAGGTAGAAAAAATATGAAGAAGAGGGAAGATTAAATGTGACCTTAAGAGACTGGAACAATTTGAGACCCGAGCTATCAAAAATATCACCCAGGGTGGAGATACCTGACTGAGACCAGGGCGAGGAAGAGATGGGGCGGCCTCCAATGTTCAGGACAGGATTATGGAGCAACGGAACACTGGGGTGCCATTTTGGGAAGGGGCCCAACAATTTCTCAACCCTTCTCCATGTGCGAAGGGCCTGACAGATAATCGGACCGACTGAGGCAGAGATGGATTTGAATTTAACAGGGAGGAAAGGAAGCGAGGCTAGACGATGGGGGAGAACATATTCTGCTTCGATAGGAAGCCAGGCAGGGGGATGCTGGGGAGGACTGATCCAGCTCCAAACTGGCCTTAGAGTAAAAGCAAGGTGGTAAATTTCGAAGTCCGGTAGAGAGACGCCTCCATCCAACCGGTCACGGATTAGGGTAGAGTGTCTGACGGAGGGTCTCTTGCCATCCCAAAGAAAAGTAGAAATAGTAGACTTAACCGAAGCCCAGTACCCAGGTGGAGGGGAGAGGGTTTAATTGTATTTTAATGGTGCTTTTCACTGTTTATAATTTGTTAGGTTCTGGTTTTATTTCATTTTATATGTTGCTGATTGAGAAGCACTCTGACTATGGCATTGAGGTTGCTGTTTTAAATGTGCTATATAAATAAACTGTCATTGCCATTTTATTATATGAATATAGCTTTGGTTTAGTTTTTGACATCTGAACCCTTAAAAACATACCTAGAGAGCTAAAATTTAACACTGAAGTCCAGTCTGTCGGACTAGAGTGATTAACAGGTGATATTTATAACTTGGAGTTTGGGATTATTCTGTGTTGAAATTTTAAGTGATATTCTATTCACAAGATGTAAGCATTTTTGTTGGTGAAGGCCTATTTCACAATTGGCCATTTTGTTTTTAGTGAAGAACTTAGGGACTACAAACATGGTGCCATTTACCCTGAACTACGAAGGAAGGTCTCAGCTCTGTATTGGTCTATTGTTCTGTCAATCAGAACCTGGAAAATACAACCAGGGGCTTGTATGACAGAGCAGGATTTCTCACTTAGCCGAATTACTTGTTGGATTTAGGGTAGTCTGAGCTAAATGTATCTGAACAAAGAAAGTCCAGAAGAAGCTAAATGGTCTGCTGACAGGTTTCAGAGTTGGCAGAAAAGCTAATCTAATGAAAAATGTAGCTTCGCTAATTAGCTGTAGGCAGATTAATGGAACACTGCCCTCCACTGGTAATGAATTTGAAGCCCTGTGATTTATTTTTTTTTTTTTTCGATGAGAATATTTGTTTAGTTAACCAAAGACAGGCTTCAGGAAGTACAGAAGCCTCTTGTAAATGTCAGTATCTCAGACTTTGTATGTTGTTTAATACTCCCCTGCTAAATTGTAGTATGTATCAGGTTTCACATTCATGTTTGTTTCATATCATTTGAAACGACATTTGCACCATTTTTTTAGTTTTAGTTTAGTTTTAGTTTTTTTTTTTTACAAATTAAGACTGAATGTGTCTGAAAATGCTAAATGGTGTAACTATAAAAGAGTTCGAAATATTTTAAGTATTTAATCCATTTGGAGCATATGTACGTGTAAATTAATTTGAAATATCACATAAAAACAGATTTTATTAGGATTAATAATTTTTTGTTATATTGAGTGGAACATACCTAGAAAACACTTTTGTTAAATAATCTTTGACAAATTATGTAAAAATAATTTAGACTATATTTTAATCCGTTTTTCCATGTGTTATCATTTTATGAAAAATATTGCTTATTTAAGTTATCACACTACGTGATGTATTTTGACTGACTAGATGAAAGTGATTAAAATTGTACCAAATGATGACAATTGTATAAAACCATTTGCATCTATGTACTAAAATATTTGGAAATTTGTGTAAAGCAATGAGAAATGATGTAATGTTGTGCAGACGTGCATTATGGTGTAGGGATTACTCTTGTTGTTTTGTAAATGTTAATTGTCATGTGAGGAAAAACTGTAACATTATGTCAAAATAAATATTGTAGGAATGTATTTGTGGGACTTTTGTTGAGTACATTTACCTATACAAGTACATTTGTATTTCTGTATGAGAACTCCCACATTCCACTCTTGATGCCACCCTCCCAAAATCTCTTGCCACCCCATGTAAACATTTCTGTAACCACCACTGCAGTTACAGCCACCGCCTGTGGCAAGTTTTCTAGGAGCCACTCTACTTTATAAATGACAAAATCATTGCTCACAGCTTCACTTTCTACCTGCTGCAGCAAAGAATATACTTCTTGCCTAAATATTGCTTTAAAAGACATTCTGAAGTGAGGTAGTAGCGTATTAACAGGGGCACAGCTGGGGTGTAATGGCGGTGGCCATAGCCTGTCGTGTAGCGGCTGTCGCTTCATTGATTAGATCTTACAGGATTGTCTCAGTCCTTTTTCCGTGACCACACCCCTTTGAGAGCTTGAGAGCTGTGATTGGACAGCGATTACATTTCCTGGTGGCACAGTTTCGGCAAGTACTTGAAAATGAGCCAATGTAGCAGAGCAAAGATGGTCACTGCTTTTCGGAGTGATGTGGCACAATTTCATTATTAAAATGTGTGTAATGTAAACCCTTCTTTTTCTGGAGGGTAGTTGAACACGGTCAATTAAATGATTGTTTTGTTTTCATTGTGTCGCGTTCTCTTCACGACACTCAAAAGCAATGCCTCTTGTCCGTCGCATTTCCACATAGCACAGTGTCTGCATGCTGTTCACTGTAAAAGAATATATCGCGTTGACTGTTTTCCCCCAAAAGCCAAACTCGGGTTTGCATTCCAAGGCGGCACGAAATCTGCGCCATAGGTAGCAGATGGTATAAAAAGTCTTTTAAAGACCCGTGACGGCGCCGGCCTTCTTACTGATCCTGCTCGTCTGAGCTTCCTCCTCCTTTTTATATTGCCTCCCCAGCAAGAGACAGCATATGTCCAGGCGCTGGCCACGACAGAATGGTACAATATGTAGCAGTTTATACTTATTCTGATACAATGTACTTTTAAATGGCTTACTTATTTTAAACAAACCTTTTATATTGGTTTATATTATAAACCATTATAATGGGATCACGTGATTTCAACAAGTACCTAGCTGGTAGCTACCATCAGAAATGCTGTCACCAAGATCTAAACATGCTGGAATAGTGTTGCTTTTAAGAATGCTATTCAAATACAGTAGACCAGGGTGTAATGTCTGGACACTATAATCGGCACCACCTGTCCCCAGTCTCCTCTAAACATAACTACTACCTATTATTTTAAACGGAACTACTCCAGAGAAGCTGAACACTATAGGGATCAACATCATCTGTTCTGTCGATAATTAGAGGAAATATCCATCACATGTTCAATAATTGTAATCGTCCTTTTAATTTACTGATGTTACCGATAAATATTCATCATGCGCGTTGCATGCACTTTTCTACTGAAACTACTCTGAGGTCTCACACTGAGTTCAACCTACCGCATGGATTGGTTGTAATGTGAACGAGATCATCTCAAGTTAAACCAATGACTGGCTTTCTCCAGATATGAGTGACAGCTGAGGAAAGAGGCTGCGTACAGGCAATAGCGGAGAGATGGAAAGAGAACCATAAGTTCAGAAACATTAAAAGTACATTAAAAGCTGACTGTAAGAGCACCTGAGTAATATATTCCATCTTATCCTGTCTAATTATTAGTTTTGTAGTAGTGACGCTTTTATCAAATGTGTACAGTTCATAGGTATTTTTGCAATTTTCAAATGCTTTGGGAAGCCAAATTTTGAGCCATCTGACTGCAATCAAAAAACTAAAAATGCCAAAAGACATATTTTCTCAGCAAATTTAAAAGTGCTGGCTAACAGTAAGTGTAAATATTCTCAGATTATTATCCACGTTGGCACTAATGATGTCTGATTGAGGCATTTGGAGATACCTAAGATATATTTCATAGAGGTGTGCAACCTTGCAAAGACGATGTCTGTGTCAGTAATGTGCTTTGGCCACATCTCTGCTAGACGTGGTGATGAAATGTACAGCAGATTATCATTGCTGTACCGCTGGCTGTCAGAATGGTGCCCGATAAATGGTGTGGGATTTAAAGACAATTGGCTGACGTTCTGGGGTAGGCCTGGGCTTTTGAAGAAGGAAGGTAATCACCCCTTGTGGGATGGTGCTGATCTCCTGTCCAAAAGCATTGCTCATGGTCTCAAGGCCAGTCGCTGACAAGCCAGATCCAAGTCCAGGCGGCAGGCAAACCGGCATAACTGACCGTCTGCTAGTCGCTTAGAGTCGTCACCCAGGGTTCATGTTATTGAGACTGTGTCTGTTTCCCGCACTTCTAATCATGGAGGTGTATTCCACCATAGTGGATGTCATAATAACTTTAATGAAAACTGAACCAAATCCATTGTTAGATAATAGGTGTAATGTGAGCCTAAAATCCTGGACTTTTAAATGTAAGATCACAGGCACTAAGGCATTACTAATAAATGAAATGATTACTGATTTTAGTCTTGGTGCGTTATACTTTACTGAGACCTGGGTTAAACCAAATGAATTCATGGCATTAAATGAATCTACTTCAGCTGAATACAGTTATAAGCATAACCCTCGACCAAATGGCAAAGGTGGTGGTGTTGCTGCAATATTTCAGTCTAATCTAGGAGTGTCCAAGAAAAGTGGTTATAGCTTCTGAACATTTGAAATTCTTGTTCTTAGTTTTGCTGGCTCATCTCCTTGTGGTCCTTCACCTCCAGTCATCATCATTGTGTAAACACCACCTGGTCCATACAGAGTTTTTTTTTTAACAAATCTGGTGGTCACTACTGACAAAGCCATGATTGTTGGTGATTTTAATATTCACATGGAGAATGACAGTGATCCTTTAACAACAACGTTTGCTGCTATTCTTGACTCTGTAGATGTATGTCAGAATGTAGTCAGGCCTATTCATGCCTGTAACCCAGGACCTCGTAAGGATGTTAAGATGATTCAAGGACCCCGGAGTGACAGAAGCCCTAAAAAATTTGGAAAATAACTGGATTGGTCTGGACTTTTTCCCAATATGATATGCTTTTGTGGGGCACAAAATCTTTAGCAACGCCCCTGCCTGTAACCATACCCTGGATTCAGGGACGGATTATGGGTTGTGGGCCCCTGGGCAAAACGTTCGCGAGGGCCCCCCCACCACCACCAGCACCACCACCACAACCACCACAATTCAAGGGCCCTTGGCAGCCAAACGCCCTCCCTATAGGGTCAGGGGCCCTTGTAGGCAGAGGATCAAAGAATGTAGGCCTTCTAAAATAGACAAACGAAAATACATTGTTGATAAGTGTTGCAAATTGTTTTGGGCTAGGGGCCCCATGGGCCCCCTGCACCCCAAGGGCCCCTGGGCAGCGGCCCCGCTGGCCCGGTCCGTAATCCGTCCCTGCCTGGATTTGATTATTAGCCATGGTATTTGGGTGGAACACACATCTATTATCCCTCAGAATCCTCTACTTTCAGATCATTAATATAGTACAGCCTCCCTTCGGCCCCAGCTGCAAAGTACAATATCAGACGTCCCATCACCCCATTATCAACAACAATGTTCTTGACCAACTTCCATAGTCCTTCAACCTTACATCTGAAGCCTCATGTGAAAATGAACTTGAACAGGTATCTGTGAACATGGTAAAATCCTTTCGCAGCACTCTAGGTCTTGTAACTCCACTTTAAACAAAGAGATAGAGATAAGAAAGCTGCACCCTGGTATTCTGAACTTCACTTCGTCCTCAACTAAACTAGTAGTTTTCTGATCAGTCTGGAAAGAGAGTCTCTCCAAGTACAGATAAGCACTAGTGACTGCTAGGTCTGTGTATCTTTCCAGAAAAATAGAAGAGAACAAAAACAATTCTAACTTCCAGTCTGAATCTGTGTCTAGGTTAACACAGAATTCTTCAACCCTAAACTCGCAAGTCCCACAGGCTCTTAGGAGTGATGTCTTTATTACATTTTTTAATGGTAAAATAACTAAGATTAGAAAGACCATCACTTCTGTGGCCACATACAGCTACCAGCCTTCTACTAGTCCTGTTCCTACTGATATTGAGACTTTTAAATCTTTCTGTCCTAAAAACAATCAGAACTTTTGAGCTTGGTTTTGAGCACGATCCTGTTAAACTTGTTAAACTCATCTCTTAGGCTTGGATATATTCCGAAACCTTTTAAAATAGCAGTTATTAGACCTGTTCTAAAGAAACCAAGTCTTGAACCTAGTGATTTAGGAAACTATAGACCCACGCAAGGATTGCAAATCTTCCTTAATGTATTAGGATGAATTTGCGGACGATTACGTTGCCCAAGTGGCATGGAATTAACCCTTCTACTGAAATATTCTGGGAAGTCATAATTGTGGATTAATTCTGTGATTATGTGGACTGATCATCCTGAAATTCAGATAAATCGTCCATGATTCACCCAGAATATTATTGAACTGCACAAACGTTGTTTTTTACCAATCACCTGTAACACCTATTTTGTCATATATACCTTGAGTCTCATAAAAAGAAACCAGGTTGCTTATCTAAGCCATTAGATCGGCATGCAGTATGCTTATCTTGGTTACGGGAGACAGGGGAGGGTCGTTACACAGCACCTTATATTCCCTTTAGGGGGAACAGGGAGGCATTGCGCAAAGACACCTAGCACAAGGATGCCTATTGTACAATGTTACCGCAAGCAGCATCACTCGGACAAAAGGGGGAATTGGAGAACATATTGCCTGAGGGGAAGGGGTGAGCCTGGCCAGCTCATCCCCTGCCCTCACGCAACGCTAAATTTAGTATAAAGGAAGAGGAAAACTCAGTGTTGACCGAAGCTCAGCCGTGGGATAGAGCGCGCATCGCCCGGCACTTTCTGGGGACTTACATCTTGGTTTCCTGCCAGGACTGAAAGGGACTCCCCAGTCTAAGAGTGAAGGTAGGTGATGATGGCACATCCGAGTGTGAATAGTTTTGCAGCAGCTTATGCGTTTAATTGATCATGGGGATTAACTATCACCGCTCGTTATAATAATTCACATTTACTATATTTTATTGTTTCTTTTCTATATATACTTCTTCGTATAATATAAACTATTCTATATCCCTTGTAGTACGAGGTTATTTTGCATTGCTTTCAATACGATAGTTTGGTATTGATGTCAGTGTGAGGATATTTTGTATTACTTATTAAAGCGTTTTTGAGTGAACCTAAGCGTGCCTGTTTGTTCCTTCGAGAGGCCTACATCCCTCTCACATCCATTTTAATACACTTTCATTTCAAAGATCCTAGAAAACGTTGTTCATCAACTGTCTTCTTTTCTATGGAAAACTAATGCTAATGAATTATATCAGTCTGGCTTTAGATCAAACCACAGGGAAGACAGCTTCAATCAAAGTATTGAATGATTTGCTTATGGCTTCTGACCGTGGCTGGATACCTTTGTTGGTATTACTAGATCTAACTGCAGCATTTGATACTGTGGACGATAATATTCCCTTGGACCACCTAGAATCTGTGGTTGACATTAATGTAACAGCTCTTTCTTGGTTTCACTCTTATTTAACTGATTATTATAAGTTTACCCATGAAATATAATTTCCTTCCAGACAAGTCCAGAATTAACACTCATTTCTCATGCATAGTAAAATTAGCTTTAGCTTACACAACCCTTAAGACATACAAGCCAAGCATGAGTGACCTTGGGTCTAAGGCAGATGCAAAGCCATTGATGTGCAAATCATTGTAGCTCTTGCAGAATGTAGTACTCAGCAAAAGTGCTACTTATAATATGTAACAGACTCTGAGTCTCAATCATGCTCAGTCCAAGGTAAGGTATCCAACACTTGACACCCCAAGATTTTTGGATTCCCTCTGGCCCAGCCCTCATCTTAATTAAGATCAAATCATTATGATATGACTTGGATATTGGGAGAACCAGAACTAACCACTGTTACTGAGAAACCAGAACAAATGAAAAACACATATACAGAGCATCTGCATAAATAAATCTGTATTTTAATAACAGATAATAAAAAGAAATAATAATAATAATACATTTATTTTATATAGTGCTTTTATACTAGATACTCAAAGTCACTTTACAAAGGCAAATCAGGGAAAAACAAACACAGACACACACATTAGGCAAACAAACAGGACAAAGTTCTATCAACAATTACAGGCAATTTTCAAAAGAGGCTCTTAAGAGAGTCTTTAAAAGATAAGAGAGATGAGGAGTTCCTAATGTCACTAGGAAGGGAGTTCCATAGAGAGGGGGCAGTAACAGAAAAGGTCCTGTCATGCTGTCAGTAATTAGTGATTTTAGGAGATTACTGGAGATTACTGTAAGCAGAATGAAGGCAATGTTTGGGGGAATGTCTATATAGTAGATCAGTTAGATATGATGGGGTAATCTAATCTGATCTTATGTTATATAATCTTCCATCCATCCATCATCTCCCGCTTATCCGAGGTCAGGTCACGGGGACAGCAGTCTCAGCAGGGAAACCCAGACTTCCCTCTCCCCGGCCACTTCAGCCAGCTCCTCTGGGGGAATCCAGAGGTGTTCCCAGGCTAGCCGAGAGACATAGTCCCTCCAGCGTGTCCTGGGTCTTCCCCTGGGCCTCCTCCCAGTAGGACATGCCCGGAACACATAACCAGGGAGGCATCCTAAGCAGATGCCTGAGCCACCTCATCTGGCTCCTCTCAATGTGGAGGAGCAGCGGTTCTACTCTGAGTCTCTCCCGAATGACCGAGCTCTTCACCCTATCTCTAAGGGAGAGCCCAGCCACCCTGCGGAAAAAACTCATTTTGGCCGCTTGTACTCGCGATCTAGTTCTTTCGGTCGCTACCCATAGCTCAAGACCATAGGTGAGGGTAGGAACGTAGATTGACTGGTAAAGCGAGAGCTTTGCCTTTTGGCTCAGCTCTTTCTTCATCACGACAGGCCGATGCAGTGCCCGCATCACTACTGACGCCGTACTGATCCGCCTGTCGATCTCTCGTTCCATCCATCCCTCACTCGTGAACAAAACCCCGAAATACTTAAACTCCTCCACTTGGGGAAGGACCCCCTCCCCGACCAGGAGAGAGCATTCCACCCTTTTCCAGCTGAGGACCATGGTCTCAGACTTGGAGGTGCTGATTCTCATCCCAGCCGCTTCACACTCAGCTGCGAACTGTCCCAGTGAGAGCCGAAGGTCACGGTCCAATGAAGCCAACAGAACCACATCATCTGCGAAAAGCAGAGACCTAATCCTGAGGTCACCAAACCTGACACCTTCAACGCCCTGGCTGCGCCTAGAAATTCCATCCATAAAAGCTACAAACGGAATCGGTGACAAAGGACAA